>NC_092510.1:47321536-47974661 GCF_047511675.1 Marmota flaviventris | reverse complement strand
TTACTTTAATATGGCTAATAAATTAAATATTTATCCTAAAATTTGCCTGTTATTATGCTTTATTCTAGTTAGAAATTTCCTGAATAAAGCTTATCTTTCCAAAATAAGTGTGTTGCATACACAAAACAACCAGAAAAAAAAAAAAGAAAAGAAAGGCATTAAATCTCATGATATTTCTAGACCCCTCTTCTGAAGAGTAATTTATAGTCTAAACAAAGAAAAAACTATAATTGACTTAGAATGTATCATGATATTTCATAAATATTAAGACTTTAAAAGTAAACTATAATTGACAGAGTATATCATGATATTTCATAAATATTAAAAGTAAACTATTTTTTGAGTATTTATTTGCTCTTAATTCTTAAAATAATCATGTCTTCTTATTTTGTACCTTATTTTCTATGGTGATTGCTGTTAATTTTTTAAATACAATATAAACTTTGATAGTGATAGTCACAGGATGCATCAAATGTTAGGAATTATAAAGAAGCAGATTTTAGTTCAACAAGATTAACAAAGAAGAAAGCCTTTAATAATGAGTCTATGAACCCCAAGTCACTGGAGGCCTTTAAAAACAAATTTTGATGATATACCGGTGACATCCTAGAAGATATTGCCACATTAGGAAAAAGTTTTAACCAATGAGTACTTACATGATTTGTAGAATCCATTATAGAATTTTTTAATATTTATTTTTTAGTTTTTGGTAGACACAATATCTTTATTTTTATTTTTATGTGGTGCTAAGAATAGAACCCAGTGCCTCATACATGCTAGGGGAGCACTCTACCACTGAGCCACAACCCCAGCCTAAGATTATTTCTCTGTCCTTTTGTACTCCTCTATGTATAAGTTTTACTGTGGATTCTCTGTGAAAATGAAGTGCATCACTTCCATTCTGAAGTATTTAATGGCGCATTTCATATCTTTTTTTTTTTGTGCTTCTCTTTTATGAAGGACACACCATGTTAACATGGTAGAACTATAATACCCCACAGTCTGGTTTACCAAAGACAATGAATGGAATCACAACTAAGGCAGCATATGTGGAAAATGAGCCCTTTTGTATTAGGAGATTTGGGCATTGTTAACACTTAACCTAATCTTGACTATTAAAAAGTATGTTTAAGTTGACTTCTGATTTGCCATCTATGCCAGAAAACCCTCTAATACTTCAGTTAATTATCTTTTTTAAAATTGCAGGGAAGATACCAAAATACAAAACACCAGGAATCATTCTTCCCATGTAGATAATGGTTGCACTTGAAAAAAATCTATCTAGTACCATCATTTTGGGACTATGGAGTTTATTGATGGCTCACATCTTCCAGGAAAAGGCTTGAAAGACAAAATGTAGTAACTTTTGGTCAATTTCAGCTGTTACAAAATAGAAGCTACCAATCTTCCATTCTACACACCTGTGGCAGGTAGCTGTTCAAATGTTCATGGATCAGCTTGAACATAGCTTATGTAAATCAGAGTGAACAAAATGGACACTATCCTTTAGCTATCAAGGATCTGTGCTGTCATCACTGATTGCTGCTTACAATTCAAGAGGTGCAAACATATGGTGGTCTTTATTATTATAACTTCATCCATTATTGTAAGTCCTCTTCCTCTGGTTAAAGTGACCACCAGGGGATGTCAATCACTAGCACATTTTCCTGTCTTCGTGTTTTCCTATTTTGCATTTTGCAAGCCGTACATTGAAGATGAGGATATTCAAAAGCCACTGCATATATTGAAAAAATTATAAAATTGTCACTCGGGTCCAAAGGAATGAGAAGGTTCAGAAAAGCACTAGAAAGACTGTAAGTTTACAATTTAAGTTGATCCTCAGAACAGAAAAACCAGATAACAATAAAAAGTTAAAACATAAACCAAAAACAAAAACTAGCAAACTCTGGAGAAAGGGGGAGTGTAGTTTTCAGTTTTTTACAGAGTTACCATATCAATATATTCCAATATCCAGTTTTTAAAAACAACAAAAGAAATGGGAAAGCATGATCCTTTCAAAGAAAAATAAATAAATAAATAAATAAATAAATAAAAACTCTATGCAGAGATTTGATGTGAACCTCTTAAAGACCTTTAAAACAATTGTCTTTAAGATGCTCAAATAACTAAAGGGAGGTGGGGAAAAGTCAAGAAAATGATGTTTGAAAAAAATGAAAATATTAATAAAGATACAGTTAAAAAATGGAAGGAAATTCTGCAACTGGAAGTTCCAGCAACCTAAAATGAAAAATGTGCTACAGGAATTCAAAGGTGTTTGTGCAGGCAGAAAAATGAGTGAAGTTGAAAAGAGAATAATGAAAATTAATATTTGAAAACCAAAAAAAGAAAACAGATGGAGGGAAAGAGACTCTAATTGACTTTGTGCCATGGGAAAATAGCATGGTGTTTCCTCAAAAATTTCAATTAGAATTATCATAAAATTCATCAATTCCATTTTTGGATATACATTCAAAAGACCAGAAAACAGTATTTGAAACAGATTTTGTACAACTATTTCATGGTGACGTTATTCATGATAGCTAAAATATAGAAGCTACCCTAGTGCCCACTGACAGATGAATGGATAAGCAAAAACTGGTACATATGTACAATGGAATACTTTTTACACTTGAAAAGAAAGAGTTAGGATATATGTTACAATATGGATGAACCCTGAGGATGATATGCTAAATGAAATGAGACAGTCACAAAACTCAGATAATGTACCACCCCGTTTGGATAAGGTGGAGTTAGTCCCCTCTTATCCACAAATTCACTCTCCATGGTTTCAGGTTCTTTCAGTCAGCCACAGTTCAAAAGTATTAAATGGAAATTCTAGAAATAAATTTCTTAAATTTTAAATAATTTTATAGATTTGCTATAATTTCTCTATTTTATTATTAGTTATGGTTAATCTCTTATTGTGCCTAATTTATAAAATCATACTTTATCATAGGTAAGCATGTACAGGAAAAAAATCACATTATATATTGTCTTCTGTACTACCTGTGATTTCAGACATCTACCAGGGTGTCTTGGAAAGTGTTATGTGCAGATAAGGGGGGATGATTATACTAAGAACAATAAAAATCATATAGGCGAGAGAATAGTGGGTGCCAGAGGGGGGGATGGGTGGCAAATAGATAATAGTTGTTTGTTTGATATGTTATTATGTAAGGAAAAGAATTTTGGGTAGTGGTGATTGTGCAAAAAGGTGAATTCACTCTTGGTGAATGTACTGAATGCCACTGTAATGTATATCTAAAAATGTTTAACATGGTAAAATTTATGTTGTATGTTTTATCACAATAAAAAATATGGTAAAATTTTTCGTGAAATATAAAGTCACTGTCCTCTCACTCTTTTTAGAGAAGTAAGGCTGGTTAAATAACTAATTGAAATTCGAAGTTAGAACAGATTTGCCAGGTAAAATACAGGACTCTGAATTTCAGATAAACAACAAATAATTTTAGTGTAAATATAGTATGTGGGAATTAAATTTTAAATTTAAAGTTTTCACTGCTTATTAATACTTAAATTGATCCAGGAGTCCTTCATTTTTTATATGCTAAATCTGTTATTCTTTTTTTTTTTCCTGTAGTGGGGAATGAACTCAGGGCACTTGACCAATGAGCCACATCCCCAGCCCTATTTTGTATTTTAGAGACAAGGTCTCATGGAGTTGTTTAGAGACTTGCTTTTGCTGAGGCTGGCTTTGAACTCCCAATCTTCCTGCCTCAGCTCCCAAGCCTCTGGGATTACAGATGTGCCCCACAATGCATGGACCTAAATCTGTTAATTATAACAGTGTATTCAACATAAATGCGATGTTTATGTCCACATAAATCACATGTATATATTGTGAAGAACAATGTAATTTTTTAAATTATAATGTAAAAAGGGTATCATTATAATGATAATATAGTTATTATCATTCCAGATTATTCTCAAAGGATGTGGACAATTTGATATGAATAGAACTGATATATTTATAGCTCCTCAACTGAAAGGCAAAGGCCCAACTGCATGACTTTGTTTTAGTCAGCATGTAATAGCGGCCAGCAAATCATAGGGTGCTTTTACCTGCTGGCATGCATATCCATATAGGGCTCTCACCAAATCATTGCATTCTTATGGATGCTGTGCTGTGCAACATCATTAAAAAATTAACAGGATTTTCTTCTGTGTCCCAGATGTAAATCCTTAAAAGCAAGAGCTCAGGTTCTTTTCTAGTTACCTGAAGTGGAGAAGGTTTTAAGCAATTTGTATGCTCCTTAGACATTCTAATCAATCATCCAACTTCATGAAGTTGGAATTCACACTAGAATCAGACCATTTTGCTACTTCTTTGACTCTTGATGCAAAGTGTTCGAAATGCATAATTGCACAGCAATTCCTGTGATTTTTCAGTGACTTGCTGTTGGAGTTTTCATATGACTTTTAGAATAAGATCATGCTTCCAGGCAGAAATGGTTTGCATTCCTGTCTTCTTTTTTTTTTTTTTCATTGTAACTCATATGATCCTGGAATAAACCCAATGTTTTGAAATTGAAATGCAGCCTTTGAGTGGTTAAGCATCTCAAAATCTGGCCAAATAATCCTGTCTTTGTTGTAAAGCAGCAATAGTGGCAGTTCTCTGTGTCTACCATTGTCATTTCAGCTAACATTTAATACCTCCATCTGTGGGCCTGGCACTGTCTAGCAGAAGGGAGCACAAACCAAATGAAAAGTGCTCCCTATTCTCAAGGAGCTTAAGACATTAATAAATGGCACATAGCTAAAAGAGAAGTAAACGACCATCAAAATGGGAATGAAGACTATGGCATTAATTTTGCTTAATGAAACAAACTGATTATTTTATTTAACAAAATTTTAATCACCTATGTGTTAGTTACTGTGAATACAAAGGGAACACAAGTATGTATAGTGCAAAAGGGATCCTAGTTTCAAGAAACTTCCACTCTAGTTGAAGAACCATGATAACACACACACACACACACACACACCAAGTAAAAATGCAAATCCTCAATCTTGACATTTAAACAAAAACAAACAAACAGATTAAACGTTGAAAGTTGTGATATGTGATTTGAAGGAAACAGACATAGGCATTTGAAAAATGTCTAACTTATAAGGCTAACTTTATTAACTTTATTATTAATGAGATCAGATGGTTCTTTTTGAAGAATGAGCACTTAATGTAAAATATGCTAAAATACTGCATAAGATAGAATAGGTAGACTATGCTTTAACATTGAATATAAAAATCACATCACTATTATATCATTTGTTAGATGGTAATTTAATTTTTCCATTTCCTCCCCCCCCCTCTCTTTCCCTCTCTCTCTGGTACTGCTGGCTGAACCCAGGAGCCCTTTACCACTGAGTGACATTTTCAGTCCTTTAATTGTTATTTTGAGAGAGGATCTTGCTAAGTTGCTGAGGGTCTTAGTTACTAAATTGCTGAGTTTGACTTTGAACTTGAGGAGGCTGCCTCATTCTCCCAATTTGGTATGATTACAGTCATGTGCCACTGTGCCAGGCTATTGTTTTCCATTCTTATTATAGGGAGAAGAAATGCTTGATTTTACCTTCTTCAACTTTCCTAGATCACAGAATGGTATCCGTGTGGTTAGTGATCATCTGCTACAAGCAGGTAGAGTTGTTATTAGTTGCTAAAGGACTGGAACACTTTGCTAATATTTGACTCATGATTTGATTGCTCTACCCTGTCAAAGGCTTTCTGAGCACACTTCCTATGTTTCATGATCCAACAGATACAGGTTTAATGACTGGTGCTGTTAAGCACTTTTAGCACCCTGATCTTTTTATGTGTCTGCCTGATTGGTGCATCTATCTTAGTGCTACTAAACATTTTGAACATCACCCGTGGTTTTATCTAATGGTTATAAAAAATAATTATTCCTTAATGGGGAGTGGTGGTTAGCCTGTTTATAGAAGGTAACACAAAGGTTCCAAGAAGAACATTCAAAGAACTACAGATATTGGTTCTTCATGTAATAACAGAAGACTGAAGGTAGAAATGGAAAAAAAAATGTAGATCAATTCCTCTGAAGCTCATAAACTTCAGAATTTATATTCATTTTCTGACCTATGGATAGTTTTATTCCTTCTGTTTCTTAGTATAAAAAGCAATCTGTATCTTTTTAACTTTCTCCATTAATTTGCCAATATATATTTTTATACATTTTCTTTTAAATGGAATAACATTGATCATAAAAATTAATCTATGCTAAGGAAAATGCAAAAGAAATGTGGGTGGTTAGCTAGTGATTTGTTAACAGAATTATCAGATTATTCTTTGAGTAAGATAATACTTTTAGGCAGAAATTATAAAATTTTAGCACAATACATCCTTGAAATAATAATTCTTATTTGTCTTTTCTCTGTTTCTTTCCTCTCCTTTGAGTCAGCCAGGCTTTGGGAATATTTGCCAAACAGTTGGAATGACTACATCATTTTCTATGTGTTTCTGAAAGCTGAAATGAATTGAAGAGATTCTATCCGATTTGCCAGAGAAAAGCCAGAATATCTTTAAGAAGTTAGATGTAAGAGATCCTTCAAATCCCAGAGTTGATAAGCTTTTAAAGTCAAATTTCTGTCTTTGAAATTAATCTCTCTCAAAAATATGAAGAAATCATAATTCATTTAATTTTTCTTTGGTAAGATTTGAATCAACTTGTCAGGATATACATATAAGCTAAGTTTAAAAAAATAAATAATAAATTTACTATTAATACTAGACAGTAAAGAAATCAGAACAGAAGATCAAGGTGAGAGGAACTAGGAATGCATATGCTCACATACATAAATCACAGGCTTCTGAGGAGCTGGCAGGTTTATAGAGTGATGGATCACTTTGAAGTCAAGAAACAGATCATGCTGTCCCATGGTTTTCTTCACACCTGGAATAAAATCCTAATTACTCCATAGTACCCCAGGACCTGCAGGATCTCTTGTGGCCTTTCTTCCGGACCCTTCCCTGTATGTTCACTGAGTTTGGGCATTTTTATAGCCTCTCCTTAGTTTTTTTTGGAGTTGTTTTGTTTGTTTGTTTAGTTTTTGTCCATCAATAGTCCAGTTTCTTGCCTTTTTTAGGGCTTTTGTACTCGCTGATCCCCTTGCTTAGTAGCTCAACTTCAGAGATCTGGCAGTTATCCTGAATTAGTCAGGACTCAACTTTAATGTCTACTATAAATCCCAGACTCTCTCAATCACATCAACCTGTTTAATTCTCTTGGTAAATCTCAGTCTTCTGAAGTTATTTCACCCAAGTGTTTCCTTGCTTGTTTTATATCTTTCTTTCTGTCCCCCAGGCCCATCAGAATGCATGTTCCACAAGAGAAAGTTTTTTTTCATGTCATTTTCACTGTTGCATCCCCAGTACCTACAAAGCAAAATCGTCTGAAATATAATAAATATTCATTGAATAAATGGATGAGTGAATTCCGAGTTTCTAAGTAATAGAAGTAAAGAGGAAACACGACCAGTTAAATGTATTTCTTTGTCCATTCAAGTTAAAAACTTCCACTGATGGGTGTGGAAAATTTTCCTATCACTAATAATAAAAGAAATTTCTCTCAAGAGGTGTCGTACTGAGATAATAGCGTATTTTACAGGTTTTCAACAATGTTCTAAAGTCTTTTAAATCATTCCATGTTCATACACAGCCCATTTTGTTAATATCCATCCAACATACTTCCACGGTGAATGTTACACTTAAATCGTGGTTTACAGAACTATATCTAATTCTTTAGGTGTTTTTCTCTCCAACATGGAATAATATGAGATTTCCAGCACATTTCTGTTTTTTTTTTCCACCCTTGGGATTGCAACCAGAAGTATTTACCCCTGAGCTACACTCCTAGTTCTTTTTAAAAAGACTTTTATTTTGAGATAGATAGCCTGACCTCAAATTTGAGATCATCCTGTCTCCATCTCCCTAGTTGCTGGAATTATAGGTATGTGCCAGAAGTTCTGGCCCATGATCATTATTCTATATCCTATTCTTCAGTTAAAATAAAACCTAATATTGTATTGTATTTTTTTTTCAGTCTCATGAACAAGTGAGTTTATAGTAAATCTAAAGCCGAAGTATTCTTCACATACAAGTTAACAGAGAAACCTCTTCCATCAGATTTCTTTTCTCCTTTCGGTATCTGATTTTCTCTGATAGATTTTACTTGCACAAATTTTCCCAATTTTATAGTTTGATAATTCTAACCCATTTTTTTTACTATTTATATTCATTGGTGTCACCTATGAATATGATTTGCATACCTACTATTACTTTATTAAAAAATGTGACACAACTTTAGTACCTAAACATACAATTCAGTTTTTTTAGTTTTTCTTCTATGTGGATATTGCTTGCTTAGAAATAACTCATTGAAAATTCTGGCAGCCCACTGAACAGCACTTAACTTTAATTCAGTCCTCATTATTTTAGGTTTTAGAAGATAAATTGTAAGAACATCAAAATGATTTATTTAAAATCAGGCATAATATGCCTATAGCATTCTAGTGTTCTTTCTATAAATATGAAGAGATAAAAGTAAGGAATTGCGAAACGTTTCTGGAAATTGTGCACATGAGAAATTTTAACACAGGTGCATAAAATTTAACTTCCAAAAAGATTTAGATTATTATTGTAGTTTCTTTTTTTTTAAATAATAGGACATACTGCCTTTCCTGATGTTGGTACTTGATGCCAAAAAATAATGATTATTATATTGTTAACATTTAATAAGCACCAACAATGTGCTTGGTAATATGAAACTGTTTACAAATAAAATCTTTTTTAATTTCACCACAATCCTATGAATATTGGGTCTGTTACTATTGTTACTGTTAATTTAAAAATATTCAATAGATTTAAATAGATTAGCTAGACTAAATTTAGATAGGTAAATAAAGAGATCTGAAATCAGGTCATTAGTGTGATCTATAATGCTAATACCTTTTATCAACAACAAATTATAGTAAGCTACACAAATACTAGATCCAAAAAATCTCTTATTTCCCTGAACCATTAACATATGGGGAAAATGCATATCAAAAGACATGAAGGGAATTACTTTATCGCACTGATAAAGTAAAATAGGAAAATTCCAAAGTAAGAAAATTAAAGTCACTCTGTGTTTTAAAAATGGAAGAAAAATTCCAAGGAAATCTGTGCAAAAGAAAATAATTGAATGAATTCCATAGATGCAGTTCTCATGGATGCTTGATAAGTTGGCATTGTTCATTGAGCCAAGTGACGTCAGTCATGTACGCACGATATGTACAAGCAACCCATGACCAGCAAGACAGACAAAGCAATATTGTCTTTTCTTCACAAGGTTGAGAGTCACCCATTTACACTTGAAAATGTTGTGTTTGCAAAAGTTCAACAGCACCATATCTCCTTTTTAATTAAGTTTGTCATGCCACAGTCAAACTTCCAGTCAGAGACATGAAGTTAGTTATCTGAGATTTAAAGGCATTAAGAAGAAAGTAGTACCTTGAAATAAATGCAGAGAATTAGAGAAATATTATTACTTTTAAACATAATTGCCTACTACTTAAATGATACCTCACCTTCACACTATTTTATCAATTCTATATTCACAGCAATTAATTTTTTTCTGAAATAATCCTAATGAACAAGTATAAAATGTATAATATACATTAGTTATTTAAAAGGAAGAAGGTAAAAGTATTATTTTTAACACTGAAATGTAAATTTATTTCATATAACTCCTGGCTGGAAGTGACATACTGTTGAGTACAGTTACAAAAAACAATGCAAAATAAAGCAAGTATTATTTTGATATGGAAAAGCAGGTGTGAAATCTGTTCTGTGTGGACTGTCTTTTCTGATGTCTGTTTGGCTATACATTAAAGAGAACCCTGTGGCCTAAAGTGAATTAATATATGAATTTATGGTTACTGATTTCCTGAGACTGAGATGTGCCATGCAAAATAATAATATTTTTAAAAACAACAACTCTTAATTTTCTTGGTGTGGGGGTGTCCAAAAGTATCTGTACTTGATGAGAAGTTTGGGCACCCTGATAAACAATTTTTATGTTGCTTAGAAATTTGTAAGAAAGGGAAAGTTATCCTGGTTCCAACTCTTCTTTTTCTTAAAGAAACAAGCTACATAGAATTTTACTATTCTGCCAGATATTTTCAGATACTTTACTATTCTTGATAAAATTTCCCCTGTATTACTGGCAAGATATTCTTAAGTTCAGGCAGTGATTTAAGACCACTGAAAACCATTAGCATTTAAAATCACAGTTGAACATTAAAAAGTTTGATTCATTCAAATTTATTTCATAAAGCTCTGGAAATGTCAATCCTAAAACCTCATAAAGACATTTCATAAAAATAAAACTATAGATCAATCTTTGGTAGATATGCAGGTACCAAAAAGTCCAAAGTAAAATGACAAGGAAATTCCAGCTGCATAATGAATAATAAATTTTCGTAAAGAATTTGTTTAGATATACAAATAGAAATTTAATTTTAGAAAGATGATTAATATTTTGTATAGGTAGCTAAAAATTAAAAAAAAAACTTAATGGAGTTCTTAATAAATGCTTAAAGACATTTAAGGAAATATAATACCCATTTCTGATAAAAAAAATGAAATACTGATGAACTAAAAACAGAAAACCTTTTCTTAAGCTCTGTAAAAAATGTATAAGCCAGTAGCTAATATTATAGTTCAAACTGCAATTATTCAGTAATTTTTATTTAAATAAAAGTGAGATAAGCTGACTGGTTATTAGTACTATTATATTGTTTTAGAAGTTCTACTTACTGCAGTGAGTTATGGCACACACACACACACACACACACACACCCCTAGTGGATATTAAGAAGTATGTTCATGACACTGCTGCTGCTGTAAATGGTGACAATATGAGAGAAAATCAAGTTAGATGTTTGTTGTATGTGATGTTAATAAGAAAAAATAGTGGATAAAGTTGTAAAATAAATCTATAGAACAAAGGTGAATATTTGACATAAATAGGAAAGTCCTTTTCCATTATAAATCAAAAAGAAATATTTATAAACTTTACAGACAAAAAGCACACAAATTCACTTACCAATTCATTACAGATTTCATCAATGGAGTAATAGGTACATGCTTTTTACAGAGAGTTTAAATAAAGAAATAGAAATTACCAGTGAATTTATGAAAATCTATGCAATCTTATAATCAATAAAGACAATTTGAGATGTTACATTTTGTCTACTAAATTTATAAAGGCTTTTAAAAAGATATAAAGCCCTCAGTGTATAATGCTGTGATCATTCTTACACAGCAGGTGGGCATGTGGATATTGAATTCACCTTTAGAGTGATTTTTGCAAAATATATCTGAAACATCAAACTGTACATACATATGACTTATTTCAAGAACTCTATCATTAGGCAATAATGCAGGTGTTTAATTACATAATTATAGAAGACTTTTACCACACTTCCTTATGCTAGTGATATGTAATAAATCTGTGTTCAAAAAGAGTAAATAAATGAATTAATTATGAAAAAGTCATAGAGCCATTGCAAGTTCCCTGAGGGTAAGGGATCTCATCTTCCTGGTTCCCTGCTGTATCATAGGCATTTAAAATAGTGTCATGAACACAGCAAATCCTGAATAATTATTTGTTGAATGAATTTGGAAGATATGAAGACCTTAATAATCATGTTTGTGAAGATTTATGGGAAACAATTTTAAACATCAAGCTATAGAAAACATGACATAAATTTATATACAGGGAGACCTCAGATTTTAAAATGTTGACATGTTTTTTCCTTCGGGCAAATATATATTGATTCTCTGAAAGTGCTGGGCATTGTTATTTACATTTAAATAAAAAGATATCTAGGAAAACATTAAAAAATTAAGTATTAAAGAGATAGTTTTATTGTTATTGATACTTTTATCTGTTTTCTAATTTTCTACTATATGTTTACATTATTACAAATGTAAGGAAAATGCAACTTTTATAATTTGAATTTTAGATTTATACTGAGCCAAAATAAGCACAATCAAAGAAAAACAGTGCAAGTGTCCCAAGGACACACTTGAAATTCTTGCTTGTTTTCCCTCAAACACTTTTATCTTGTCTGGCTCAAAGTACATGCTCAAAGTTTATTCGTTAAACAAATGAACCTGTTTTGATTTGGATCATCGTATTTCAAAATGAATCAAATTCTTTTGATCAGAATACTGTAAAATTATTTTATAGTGAATTCACTATTTTGTTAACTCAGTAAATAAAATTAGAGATCAGCTAACATGGTTTTATTTTTGTCATTCTTTCAAATGTTACATCAATGTTATTTGGCATGATCTTGAAAGATTCTTGAGATTTGACCTTGAAATATTTTACACTTAATAAATAGACTTCATTGTGAAGTGATGCCTCTTGGATCTTCCACTTCACTTGCTAAACTTCATTTTACTCGTCTTCATCATTTGTGTCTGTCAATTACTTTACTTTCTAACTATGTATCCATCTATCTATGCTTCTGACTGCACAGTCCATGATCTCTTTTATAGAAGGAACTGCTAGTGTTTTGTTTTAGTCCAGATTTTAGTATAGTCCCTAAATATAAGAAGCAATTGAAGCTTGTTTTCATTACCACACAGCAATCAGTATCTTTATAAGCTATCAACAAGTTCTATCTGTAACTATTATATCCTGAATATGTTATTAATCCTCCCATAAATAATTTATGTATTTCCACTAAGGAGAAATTATTGATGTATATATATGAGAGAGCAGCAAACAATACAAGAGTAAATAAGTGTTAAATGGTGCAGAATAGACCACAGGTGCTATTGAAAATAGGAGGAAATGGTGATCAGTGAGTCTGGGCCCATCAGGACTGGCATCAGAGTGGAGGTAAATAGAAGTGTAAATTGAAGTCTACTTGCTGGGGCTTGAAATGTTATTACAGCCTTGGGATATTGATCTAGTAAAGGAATCAAGGATCTCATTCAGTTTTGAAAATGAAATATTAATTAGGGTTCGAAAATTTCCTTTTAGTGGGTAGATATTAAAGTGTTCATTGCATCACCAGTGTTGAATTTTAATCAATATTTCCGAAATGATCTGTGATTATCTGATGAAATGTTAATGGAGCATTACCTTCTTGCTGTGTCCTTTAATATCACCCTTGATAGTGAAGGCATAGATAGCATCAATGGTAAAAATTAGGGCATAAAATATGCTCTTATTTTATGTCCTCCCCATGTATGGTAAATTATCTCCTGAGGGAGACACAGTCTGACCTCTTACTTTGTGTACAATGTCTGGTATACTTCCTAAGATTCTCACAGAGCCTCACATTTCAAATATATAGCTCATACATTTTAATAAATGAGAAATTGATGGAAAACATTTCTTTCTAATTACATATATGATTTTTAGGTTAATTATTTATGTTACACATAGAGGAGATTTAGTCAACAGTATCATATTTCGAAGTCAGGAACTGTTATTCTTCTCAATGAATACTCTAGGTACCATTCAGTAAGTTGCAAGTCACTCTACACATGATGAATTTGGGGGGTCTAAAATTGCTAAGTGAAGTTTAAATGTTTGAAAAATATAATTCTGCATAATGTAAAAGCACTCATTTTATTTTATTTTTTTAAGACTGCTGGTGATAGAGCTTATGGTAGTTTTTTCTTCCTTTCTCTTGTTATTTTTTTTTATAATGGGTCAGAGGTTATTTAGGCCTCATATGCATATTGCTGAAAGGGCAGCACACATTGAAAAAATGTCACTGCATTAATGTGTGCCATTCTTGGCTTACTTGGCCTTGCCCGCTTGTCACAATTATTGCCAAAGCAATGCCATTGTGTGTCCTGTGATTCTCTGCCCATGCAATTTAGACCAACCCATTTCCATGTTCTTAAGGTAATTATGTCCCTCTAAATGTCAGCTAAATGACTTTGACATTCAAGATTCTTAACAGCTTTTGAACACCATGTTATCTGTGCTATTTGTAATTCATATTCATGCAAATCCCTAGTCCCAGCCACATTATGCCATCCCATCTGCTGAGAAGGTTCCCACTCTTTCTGCCTTCGAATTGTAGCTGGCTAGAAAGGCTATACCTTTTGAAAACACTCTAAAGGCATTTGCTATCTCCATAAATTCTGGTAGAGGTAGGATATTTTGATCATTGCAAATGAAGAACCATAGATGTATTTGTCAACGTAAAAATTCCTTTTCAAGAAGTTTAAGAACAATTATTGTTATCCTGAGGAAGTATATTACCCTTTTCTTCATTTGAGATACAGCAACAATTTCCCAGACTGTTTTTTGGGGATTCAATTTATTTGTAAAATAAGACTTGATTTATTTTTAAAATAAATGATATTTATCTTAAAAGGATCTCAATAGGAGAAAAAGTATGGAGATGGGTCATAACAGAGGAAGCACCTCTCCATATTATCTTTCACTTGAAGACACGCCCACCCACCCCCACACACATACACAACTTAGTCAATGTAAACTAGAGATATAGAGGAATTATGTGGGTAATTTAGACATGTTATTGTGATTGTTATAAGATCCTTTTGCCACATATCTTTCACAGTCTCCTTTTTAATTAATTTTTAAGAGTGGGTCATTGCAGTTTTAAAAATTGATCCATCATCATAGAGTCATGCTAGTAGATAGTGTCACCCTTGGGAATAGCCCTTTCTTCTTCTTTAGCACAATTTTAAGCTTCTCAAGTGCTTTATCAGTCATTTGAATTTTTTTTGGGGGGTGGTATCAGGGGATTGAACTCTCAGGGGCAATTGACCACTGAGCCACATCCCCATCCCTATTTTGTATTTTATTTAGAGACAGGGTCTCACTGAGTTGCTTAGTGCCTCACTGTGGCTGAGGCTGGCTTTGAACTCAAAATTCTCCTGTCTCAGCCTCCCAAGCCACTGGGATTACAGGCATTACCACTCTGTCCACCAGCCATTTGAATTTATGTTTGGTTAGCTGACCTCTCCAGTCACTGCTGAGGAAAATAATTTCCTATCATAAAATGAATATATTCCTGCTGCTACTCATCCAAGAAATATACTTCATGCAGTTGCTCATGTGAGCAGCAGTTTAATCACGAATCAATGCTAGTAATTTTGTGTCTGTCTCTGTGAATCACAATTTAAGACTCATATTGGAATTAGGCCATTTCTTTCTGATTGGGAAATACAAGGGCCTCTCTTATTCTTCAGGTTCAGCTGCTTTTAATGCTAATTGCCTATCTATTTTATATGCAACCTTTCTTTGCGCCAGATCCAAGCAAAAAAGACACTGTTTATGCTATATAGCCCGGAAGTAATTATAATAGAAACATACCATTAGTACTGGCTTTAGAATATCAGTCTCTGATTCACAATTTATTTAAAACGGTTGAATTATATAAACGAATTTGACTTGCACCATTCCTGAACTCCAGGGAGATATATTTTAATTATGTATTTTAGCTATTGTTTCTTGAACCGTATTTATTTTGAAACAAGGTGAAAAATCAAATATTTTCTCCCAAATTTGTGTTACTCACCTTTAATGGAAGCTAAATACTGTTCAAACTTTTGCTATTTGTCCATTGTCAATGTAGTTCTATCATCTTCTTTGACTTGTATTTTAGAAGAAATTCATAGCACCCCGAGGAAGCATACTACAACACATATTATAGACATAATTTTACTATGGAAAGAAAGGAACAATATGATGTAAAATCTTCATATTAATCTCAACATTAGCATGTATTGTTAGAAAGGGAAAGAAAATACTATCTTTTTAAAAAATGTGCTGTTTTCTGGTTATGTTATAATGCTTATCATTCATGTTTGCCTTTTATGTTTGTGCTGCATGTATATCACAGGGAAAGCAGTGAGTAGAGACAGAGGCTATAATGAAAAACAGGTCTTGGGATTGGATGCTCTATTCTCATATAAGGAATAATCTAGAACTGAAATATTATTATCAATACCAGGTGAAAGCACACTGAGATGGTCTTAGGGACATGCCATCACTGAGCAAATAGATAAATTGTTTACTTCTACTGCCTCACCCTCAGGATTTTTAAAAAATGATGAATAATCTTTACCTATTAAAGTACGTAAATTTTAGGTGTAGAACTTGATGAATTTTCCATGTGTATTCACCTATATAACCAGTAGTAGAGAAATATTCAGAACATTTCCTGCTCGCCCTCAAAGACTCCCACATTTCTCTTCCTTGTAAATATGCTATTCCAAATTGAATTGAATTTTCTAAACTCTTTTACTCAATATGTATCTGTGAGATTATTCCATGTTGTTGTATGTATCAGAGATTATCATCTTGGTTGTTGCTGTATAATAAATAGTTACATATATTAAATCAATAATTGGATTATTTTTAATGATAAACCAACATCATACTTACGGATTAAACTCATTGTATATTATACTTCATAATACTTCATACATACCACTGGATAAAACTATTAACTATTCTACTTTAGGTGGGTAATTGTATTGTTTGTTGTTTGGGGGTATTGAAGGTGTGCTACTATGAATGAACATTTATATATATTTATATATATATAAATATATAAGTGTGAACATCATCTATATACCAGCAAATGCACTATCGTGAAAGTGTTTTCCTGTACAAATTTAGACTCTTACCGGAAATCTGTAGGACTTTTCATTTGCTCTATACTTCCCATTTATTTGGATTTTTAAAAATTTTTCTCAGGTAAATTTGTGATCATTAAGTCAATGGTTGCAGATGTCTTTCACAATATTTAGTCATAAATTCATATCATAATAGTGGGATTTTTAAATGATATTTAACATTTTCATTTAAAATTTTATTTAGAATTTTTTTATTTTCGTCTCTAGTATATGGAACTTCAATGCATTATTTACATATACTGATTTTAAATTCAGCTACTTTGCTAAATTTCCTTATTGATTCTAATATTATGTTTTTTAAAAGAAAATTTCCTATGCAGACGAATGTATAAAGTCAATTTTTTGTTGTTCCTTTCAATCTCTTTACCTTCTATTTCCTTTTCTAGACTTAATGCACCAGTGAGGCCTCCAGACACATTGCTGACTAAAAAATGGCAACAGAAAGCTTGTCTTGTTCTTAAATGCATGGACAGGCATCGAATGTTTCACCAATAGCTATATTACTTGTAGATGTTCAGGAGGTACATTTAATAAATTTAAGAACTTTTCTTGTTAATTTGATGCCACTTTTTTAAAGGTCATAACTAGAGAATGAATCTTTTTGAGACTCAAAATTATCATATACATTTTTACTTTCATTCAGGTAATGTGGTGAATTACATTGATTTATTTTTGAAATTCTAAACCCAATTTGCATTTAGCGAATAAGCTTGTTATGTATCATTTCTTATTGTTCATCACTGAATTATCATGCTTATATTTGTTTAGAATTTTTGGATCTATATTCACGAGAAATGTTTACCTGTTATTTTATTGTCATTGTGCTTGACAGATATTTTTCAATATTATACTGAATTCATAAATTGAACTGCAAACTGTCTCCTCTTTTTTATTGTCTGGAAGAATTTCTGAAATATTACTTAAATGTTTGATAGAATTCACTGGTAAATCAGTGTGAGGCTTGAATTTTTCTTATGGAAGACTTTTAACTATAGATTCAATTTCTTTTGTAGGTATAATACTCTTCATATTTTTCCATTTCTTTGTGTATTACCTGTTAAAGTTATGTTTTTCATTTTCTCCATGTAATTTAAATTCAGATATTTTCTACTATGCTTGTCATCATCAGGCATACTCTGTATGATTTCAGTCCCATCAAGTGACTTTATGCCAGATTTATGAACTAAAATATGTTTGATTTCAATAAATTTACATGTGCAGTTGAAAAGAATGTAGGTTCTTCATATTTTGGGTGGAATGATCTACTGATATTGAAGAAATAAAGTTGGTTAATTGCTGGGAGCCATTAGCCAAGTAGGTATGACAATTTCCTTGCCAGCGTACCCCATGTTGCTTAGTGTAAGGACTCGTGGAAATAGGACATTTTGCAGTGACATTGCATCTAAGGTGACCTTGCTCAAGGACCAGGGCGGATCCGGGTTTAGGGTGTTCCCGGTTTAGGATAATCCGGGTTTAGGGCGTTCCAGGTTTAAGGTTATTCCTGCTGGGAATAGGGCGTATCCTGCTGCCTGAGTTCCCCTTGAATTCTCACGGGATTCAGACAGTATTTTTTTGGGAGACAGAAGCCCAGTGGGGGTGGATTTGGGCAGAGAACATGGATTTCCCCAGAACGTGATTGTAGACGGCTGGTGTGAGTTCGGGAATAAAGAGTTGCTGTTTGAATCTACAGGTGTGTGGTGGCTCGTGATTTTGTGCCCAGCCAGACTGGGGCAGTTAATAGTGCTATTCAATTTTTTATATCCTTTGAAACTTTTTTATTATTTTTCAAACAATGCAAGAAAATTGACAACTTGTTCCATCCTCTTGCAACTCTTTTACTCTAAAGTTCTGAATGTGAATTCTTTTGGGGAAATAGCTAATACATAATTCTGTTTTTAAAATCTAAATGTATTTTTAAATTATAAATTAAAATGCATATGCTTTAAAAAATGTGGAACATATGGTCATCTCTAAAGAATTGCAAAGGATAGTGATAAGACACAAACCAAGTCTCCTAAATCTTCCCAGACCAATAGGACATTTTTCTTTCTTTTAACGTAAGGTAAGAGGCTTGAATAACAAAAGTAGAATCTAGATATATGCCATAATAATAACTGTAATGAAATTAACATCAGATTCTAAATTATTCAGATGGTTATCTATGTCACATTTTTGTCATGTGTTACAAGTATGGAATACCTATATGTATTTATATATGTCTATATATAGAAAAATAGGTATTTGTAGTTTAATGTGCACATTTTTGGAGTGTGAAAAGAGAGGGAGTATTTTATCAGGAAAATAAAAATTTTTCAGATATTTCTTCAGACTTTAGTGTATGTGCTCTAAAATATAAGGCTAAATGAATTGGGAATTTTTGGGTTTTTAAACCTTTTCTGTGGTATCTTAGAGGAAGAGAAAACCTAGATTAGTATTAGGGCATGGCTCTAGTCCAGTTTAGAGCCAAAAGAGGAATTTGACTACTATTTGTGATGAAAATTAACACCCTTAGAAGTTCACAGATGTTCTTCTGATTTAGCAGTTCTTTGATGCAGGCCTCTTGTTTGCTGAATCTCAAATCATAGATAAATATGTAGGAAAAAATAACCTGATGTTTATTAACAGCTGCTGTGTGTCTATCATTGAACTAGAAATGATACTTCATTAATTTTACTTATTTGGAGTAAAATTTATAAGGTGAAATTTATGTGTTAAATATACCACTTGTTGAGAATAATTCATGTAATAGACACTCTTCATTAAGTTTTATATGACTCAGATTTCTCAAGTATCCTTGCCCTGAGTTGGCTCCCATTTCATGGCTGCCTGGCAGTGCAGTGACAGAGCTAGTAGTAAAGTCCTGGGATGAATGAGTGCCAAGGGAAGGAGTGAGCTTTCACAATCCCACTGTGACCCAGATGCAGAATGAGTTGCATTTTTCTGCTATTTACTTATCCATATTTCTAGCATATTTTTTGGACTGATTCCTTTTCTTGTGAAAATATTGTTAGATGTTTTTCAAAGATGTTCCCTGAGAGAATGCCCTGGCCGTGTCATGATAATGGATGTCTTTTTTATTCTAGTATTCAAATGCTGCTTTAGTTAGACATTGAGTTCTGAATTGCTCATTATTCTCTTTACGTGCCTGGCATATATTACACTATTTTTCTCCTTTCAATCCATATTACCATTGAGAAATCCATATTGCCAAAGAGAAAATTTATTCTCTTTCTTTAATTTTCTGAAAGTGTTTACAAGTTTCTCTTAATTTTGAAATTCTTAAATTTTCATTGTTTCTGTTTAGGTTTTATTCTTCTTATGTCTTCTATTTGACAATTTGTAAATATCTAAACTTTCCACCTCTTCTCTCATGTTACTTTTTAAAAATTTTTATGGGAATTTCTGAGATCATTTTTTTCAGATATTTCTTCAACTTCATTATTTTATTTCCCTTGACTGTCTGTACAAAAAAAAAAAAAGATTTTTAACAGTTCTATTTTTATCCCCCTATGTGCTTATGCCCTAACTTGTTATAGTTTCTTCATCCCTTCCTGATACTTCCTGGGAAATTTCTTTATCTGATTCTCCCAGCTCATTGACACATTCTTCTGCTGTGTTAATTTAGTTATTCAACACTTCTATTTGATTCTATGTAAAGATTAATGTTTCTATATCCTATATTTTCTATTTTCCTCTGATAAATCCTATTCATGAGATGGGTCTTTCTTTTTCTTTGAGAATATGGATTGCCAGTATTGTTTTAATTATTATTTTTTATTTATATGTGACAGTAGAATGCATTACAATTCTTTTTTTTTTAATATTTATTTTTTAGTTGTAGTTGGACACAATACCTTTATTTATTTATTTTTCTGTGGTTCTGAGGATCGAACTCAGGGCCTCACAAGAGCTAGGCTAGCACTCTACCACTAAGCCACAACCCTAGCCCCAGCATTACAATTCTTATTACACATATACAGCACAATTTTTCATATCTCTTGTTGTACACAATGTATATTCACACCAATTCGTGTCTTCATACGTGTACTTTGGATAATAATGTCCATCACATTCCACCATCATTTCTGACCTCATGCCTCCTCCCTTCCCCTTTCATCCCTCTGCCCTATCTAGAGTTCCTCTATTTCTCCCATGCTCCCTCTCCCTACCCCACTGTGAATCAGCCTCCTTATATCAGAGAAAACATTCAGCATTTAGTTTTTTTGGAATTGGCTAATTCCACTTAGCATTTATCTTCTCTAACTTCATCCATTTAACTGCAAATGCTATGATTTTATTCTCTTTTCATTATTTCAATTATTGTTCAATTTGGAACTCAGGTTTAGCTTTTTTGTTTACAGGGATTTTTGGTATGATGATTTTGTTTTGTGATTTTTGTCTGATGATGTTAGAAGTCTTGTCATTCCCCTGTCCCCCACTGACTGAGAACTCACATTTCTCTGCATGTACCAGTATCATAACGTGGTCCTCCCAAAGGGCTAAACTCTAGTTCCTATCTTTGCCTGATCTTGGAGTGTTAAGAATATAATATATAATCCCTGGAAATATAATCTGAGATTCGTTATTCTCCATTTTCTCCCTCTTTAGAGACCCGGCTGCTTAGGTTAGTGCCAATTTTTACGATTTTATTGAGACATGGTGCTGGTGCAGAAGTGGTAGAGGGATTCCTTGGAGGCCATCAGAAATACTTTCCCCTCCCTTTTTCTTACCATCCCATTGGAATCCATGTCACCTCAGCCTCTTCTCCCTTCCCTAGTCAAAGCAGGGATATCACAGGTAGTGTTTTCAGCTTTTTCTGTAGCAAAGGGATAGATGATGACCCTGCTCGGGGAAATGCAGGTGAAAGAAAAAAGTAACGATGACAAAAATTTTCTCAGGAAAAGTCTTCCAGTATCACCTGTCATTTTACTGCTGTGGTCATGACCCTTCAAATACATAACCCAAATACAAACACACGCTGTCTCCCTGGGAATTCTTACAGGGTTTCACTAGCTTTTCCAATTTGTAAACTTTTCTCTGTTTTGAAGACATCTTTGGAGTGAGGTTGGCGGAGGAGAATTCAGGAGGAAGCCAGCAGCATCTCTTGTCTGCCACTTTATCCTCAGTAGCATTCCGTGTTTGTGCTTTTCATTCTTACTCTAGTGAACATGATGGCACTTACTGATCAAACATAGGGAAACTATAAAACACATGTAATTTCTTCAGCAAACATAGTCCCTGAGGGACTAGGAACTACTCAGTGAGATAAAAACTGTTATCATCAAGGAACTACAGAAATAGGGTAGGGAATATTTACTGCAAATCTTTGAGACTCCTGGAGTGGCAGTGATATTTATTTCTTATGTATAAGTACTACTTATTTTCAGACTCACTTCACTTAGTTTTTAAAAATTTAATTCTCCCAGCAATTCTATAAAGAATTTAATATTATTTTCCCATTTTAACATCCAAGCAGATTCCTACTTATGGTTTAAAGTTTGTAATAACACCTAAGTGGGGGAATCCAGGGATGCTTGTTTACTGTATTACTTGTATAATATATTTAGTTGTAGACTTAGATGTTCTACTTATTCAGGGTTTAAAGGATTTCAGAATTGGAGAAGAAAAATAAAGGAATCATCTAAGTTAGCTCTCTCAATTTCCAAAGAGAGAAACTGATGTCTAGGGGAGGTAGGTAAATGGAACATGTCTACTAGCTAGTTTTTCCTTCCCAGAAATAAAGTAACTATCTTTGGTCTCTCAGTCAAGTACATCCATTCACTGTTTTGTACATAAATTTTGTTATCCTTCTGGAAGTTATGTAATTTGTTAAGAATGATACTGCTTAAAAATTGATTACTTGTCTGTAGCTTTTCCCCCCCAATTTTATCATAGTGCATTGTATTGGGCTAATTATCATCTTTAGAAAATAAAGTATGTGATTAAAACCTTGGTTAAATTCATCTTAAAATCAATATAAGAAGTTAAGCATTTAATATTAAAGATAGAAAAGCATACTTTAGCATTCTAATGGAGAAAGGAAATAATGAAAACAAATTTTCTTAATTCCTTAAGACACTTTATACTAGTAAATTAGTTTATCAATAAAGTAAATGAATCCTAATTATCTTAGAAATTCTATTACGAAATTCAAAATTTTCTAATAGTTATTTCCATTTAAAATAAATATAAACTCATTCTTTATAATAATTGTTTACAGCACTAAAACCATTGTATTTTTTTTGATACTGGGGATGGATCTCAGGAACACTCAATCACTGAGCCACCTCACCAGCACTTTTGGATTTTATTTAGAGATAGGATCTCACTGAGTTCCTTAATAGATAACTTTTTCACAGTTCTCCTGCCTCAACCTCCCAAGCACCCGGGACTACAGATGTGTGCCACTGGGCAGGGACCATTGTAATTTTAGGAGAACATAAGAGCACATTGTACTGCTCAAATTCTGTGGCACCATTCTTAAAATATCTAGGAATGTATATTTTTCTTTTATTTTTCAAATAAGTCTACTCTTCAAATACTGTTAAACTTATTCATAAAATGGTAAAGGAGCACTAGCCTATCAAGGTAATTTTTGTTATTCCTAATTGAATATCTTTTCTACTATGTCTACTTATCTAGGAATTGTGGACAGTGGACTAGATGTAAGTCCAAGCTCTGTTCTTGATTTCCTGCTTGTCATATTTGCTTCAGATCCTCTCTCCACCTTTCCTACCATGTTTTTGTCTTATGACAGCATTCAAGGGCTCCCTTATACCTTGACATTCTCTAGCATATAGTGGAAGTCAACCAATGCAAAATGGAACCAATGTATTGATTTTCCTTGAACTCTTCCTGCTGAGTCAAGAGGCTTCTCTTTACCAACTGTGATATGATTCTCTCCACATATTTTCTTTTTGCATCTTGGTAATTACTCTCTCCCCTTGGTCTTTAAATCTAGGGATAATAAGGTCTTCATACTGAGATAGATACCTTGCTGATGTCTTGATATCTGAACTCACCTTTGCCAACAGTACCCATGTTCAACTCAGTTACCCAGTTCAAGTGTGCCATAATTCCTGGAAGAACCCTGAATGAGACACTAAATCACCTTGAAAAACCACATAGGATCACCAAATTCCAAATTCTTTTTTGTATGATACATATAATAATGCATATCACTAAAAGTTTTTGAGGCCCATTCTTCTCTCAAGATAAAGTTCACACTGAACAATGTCAGTTTAAGGCTGGTGCTGACCTCTTTAGTTTATCTTTCACCATGTTCCCCTCTCAATATCTATGCATTGGCCACACTGAAGTTTCTGCTGTGTCCATCCATTCAATGGGATAGGCTTCCAGCTATACAAACAAGTTGTGTAACCTGGAACTCTCTCTGTTTTAATAGTCTTATAAGAATCACGTAGACTAGAACATCTGCCCTGACTAATCCCATCTTTAATAAAAACTGAATAATTTTTAAAAACATGCCCAGTTGTCCTTTATTACATAAATTATAGTACTTACTGAGTTGCCTGCACACTTGTTGGTTTCTCATTCTAGAATAAAGATTCCCTGCATCAAAGACTAGGTGTTGTTAACTGGATCTTTCTGTGTCAAACAAGCAAGATCTTTGTCCCCAAATAGGTAGTAAATGAAAATTTATTGTGTGATTGAATACATATGAAAACACAACTTTTCTTTGAGGAATATTTTTGATATTTTCAGAAAATTAGTTTTTTAATATAGTTAACTATAAAACCAACACAATATATAATCAAACAACAACAACAACAACAAAACAAATGTACCTTGCCAATATACTCTTTATCACTTTTGATTCATTTGAACTTTATATATCTTTCTAAAATACATAGTCAAGGGCCTCAAAGTATGGAAGTACTCATGCCCGATCCTGGTAGTCTTGAGACTTGGGTAAGGTGGCCTGGACAAATCATCTGAGGTTACTTCAGAGTGTACCTGGTCACACCCTGGAAATCACTCAACAAGAGGAGCATAATTATGTCACCATGAAAGAAAATTTGGCCTGATCATGTCTTTTAAGATAGTGTTCTTCTGAGAACCTGTACCATTGTTTATTAACTCTTCAATTTTCACAAAGTTTAAAACTAAATTATCACAGCAATGGTCTTATTTCTGTCTCTCTTATTTCCTATGAGATTTGATATTTGTCGCATAGTGTGCGAAATAACTTTCAAGAGGTCTGGAAATATAGTCTGGCAATAATTTCTTTACTATTTGTTGTGTTCTTGTTTATGCTTGCATGAAATAGATTGAATGGGAATGATTTATCATGCAATCTCGATTCACATTCTTGGTGATGGGGAATGAGTCTGTTGTTTATATAGAATTCATTCAACTATATTGGATTTTTTTCCCATCTTTCCCCCCAAATTTAGGAAATTCCATTTCTCCTTGTTTGAAGTATGTAATCATTTTTAAAAGTATGTTATATATCTATTTTATTTAATGTACTTAAGTATTTCTCATCATTTTTTGTGATGCAACTAGGCAATAAAAACAGTTTTTAAAGCTTGGCCATTGGCTTTTTGATATTCCTTTCACATCATTTCACATCTTGATTTGAACTCGTTTTCATTTTTTCCCCAGACAGCAGGAAATCACATTAAATGCACAATAATGCTTGTGTTGTGATAGGAAGTCATTGAAGAATCTTTTAGTAGGTCTTCCTAATAAAGATAAGGTTTCTAGGAGCCGACAAGCATCAAATAACCAAACTTGGCTGTCAGCTAAATTATGCATCTTTATCTCCTTGTTATTGTATTGTTGAATCTGATATTCATTCTAATGGATTTTTCAGTCAGATGTGCCCTTTTCACCATTTGTGATGGAAAAAGGAACACAGCAAAATTACTAAACAAGGCTCAGGTTTCAGAACCACCCATTCACATTTCAATTTTTATTTTATTCATTTAAAGAGCTCTCCTATCACTTAGCAAATGAGATTGAAGGACTATTGTGACAATTCTTTAAAGGTAATAGGTATATTATTTTTAAAGAGTTAAACCATTTTCTAGACAAGTAGACCTCCAAGCAAAGAAACCTTCCCTTATCCTCTACAATAGTATTGTCACAGGGAAAAATAGCACAAGATTCTCTTTGAAATGTAGGACTTACCTGTTTCTAAGAACTGTGCTCAGGATGGCAGGATTGTGCTTATCAGCAAGCTGCAGCCTTTACTCTCCAGTTCTTGCAAATCACAATTACAGGCTGTCCTTCCACCTGCACTGAAGACAACCTTAAGCTATGGCTTTTGGTGAGCAGGTCATGAGGGGAGTATGAGACTATGGCACTTTAGTAAGGGAGGAAACCAGTACCTTAGACTTTTATGTTAGCAAAATCCCAAAAGATTATTCAAAAGGGAACTTACAACATGTACTTAGAAGAGGTCACAGTGTTTGTCATAAAACATTAAGGATCTATGATAGGGTTAGAGTATTTGTTCTGCGGTGTAAATCACTGAAGATCTCTGAAGATGCAGAACTTGTACAAAGGTGAATCACATGTTAATGATTTATTTGTTAATTGAGTTTTCAAAATTGTAGAATATGGGATATTAATGTTTATTGATTATATAAGGGTGTGACTTTTTAATAAGCAGGCAAAATGTTCTATTGGGGTATTTAAAGAAATATTAGAAATGAGATCTTTTATTTTAGATAAAAGAAATTCATCATTACTAGACTATATTGATAGTATTTGTAATGGTCCATTTGAATTGTCAAACTTGATTGGATTAAGAGATGCCCAGGATTAGGTGTGTCAATGAGGGTGTGTCTATGAATGATTGACATGTGGCATAGCTAACTGAAATGGAGACCCTCCCTAAGCATGGATAGCACTGAATAGTAGGATGATGGCCTGGGTGTAATAAAATTTGGAAGAACAAAGAAGCAGCACCAGATGAAATCTAATTCTTCTTCAATGGTTTCTTGATTGCTGCTGTGATCATCTGAAGATATCTGATTCTCAATTCTTACTCTTTCAAAGCAGACTCTGACAGTAATTCTCTAGAAGGCTTACCTCTCAGACTAGGGTACCACCATTGATCCCTCTTGTTCTGGGGCTTCAGCCTATTGGACTGTGCAGCTACTGGTTCTCCCAGCTCTCCAATCTGCAGACAGCCATTGTGGGCTACCCAGCTTCTGGTAGTGTAAGCCAGCCTAATAAGTTCCCTTTTTATAATTATACTTCCTGTTGATTCTGTTCCTCTAGAGAACAGTATTGCTAATACAGTATTGCTGAGCTATATAGATTGCTGTAGCTCCATTCCATTGGCTGGTGTGTCCTATGGTCACTTACCATAGTGGAGTACAGGCAGCACCCTGAGTGAAGCCTTGAAGGGAAGAGCTGACCCTCTGCTTTCTTTACTTGCCTCATGTTGTAAGATATTCCAGTCTAAATGTGCCCCAGTAAGTGAACTACATTTTGTAAATAGTAGACATCTCAACACACTCTGTGAGAGGTTGAGGGCTTTTATAAAAATTATTTTGCACAATATATAGTTTAGGGAAATAAGTGGTCCAAAAGTTCTGATTTTCTCGTTGACATTGGGAATTTTATGTTAGAAGATGTTTAAAATATACTTATCTGTGACATGTTAACAATGAGTGAAAAAAGAATGACCCTGGGAAGAACTTGTGCCCTGGAGAAGCAGCATTTTGAAGAGAGATGTTTGGAAACTTGGATCTCTTAGTGATTTTGATCCAAAATAAAGTTGTGAATAGAAAAATCTATCATATATGCATATTTAAAACGTTCAATAATAGAAATTTTTAATCTATTTGAACAAATGATGAGATTTTTGTTGTTGTTGTTTTGTGATTATTTGCACAAACTATATTATAAGTAGTTGTCAGAACAATTGATTGTTTTCAGGGAGATTGTTGCTAGCTATATTCTGACAAATCTTTTTGATTAGTTTGTTGCTGAAATGGAAAAAAAAATTATTATATTAAGTAAGAACATTGGATAATGAGGTACATCTGTTTGAGTCTGAGAGTTTTTCTAGCTATTGTGATTATCAAACTACGGGTCCAAATAAGCCTTTCTGATAAATAGATTTTGAATTGTTTTATCACAGAGTTAAAAAACCTAGATTAAAAAATAATGTCTCTACTCAACAAACTTTTTTTTGAAGTAGTTGATACATTTAAATAATAATTGAAATAATTTTTATGTATTTCATCACTTTTCAACTATTGTAAATTGAACATTTATCTTATGATTTATAAAAATATATTAACTAATTGCTACACTTATGATGCATAAATAAATACATTTCTATATATTGGTGGTGCTTGCTCAGGAGATTTGTTTTTCCTAGTGAGAAACCTTATCAATACATGATATCTCTTTATCTTTTATCCACTATCCCTTATCTTATCCATGTTTTAAGAAACCAATTCAATAAAAGTATATTTATAATGATTTTACTAATTTAAATAAAAATTAGTCTGCTTCTAATTAAGGAACATATTTAACAAATTAACAGAAAATTTATAGCACACTAAAAGTATTTAGGGAATAAAACAAAAATGTAAGGATTTAAATTACTTTCAATTATCTATTTTATGTTAATTTACTATTTGATTATTTAAATACATTTTTTTAAAATTCTGAACTCAACATAATCTCTCTCTCTTTCACACACACACAAAATTTCTCTTTTACTTCTCAATGAGGAGGGGAAATATAATTGAGGGGGGGGAATATATATGATTACTCAGAATATCATATGGAACTAAGTTAATTTTATTGATATTTATATAAAATAAAATAATTAAAAGAACTTTTATTGGAAATTAAGAAAATATGATTATAATTTTTAGGAGGGACAGAAGGATTAGAGTCTCTGTTAATGGTTTCTAAACACTTCTAACTAGTAGAAATTCAAGAGTTTGTTAATTGGAGGACATTTAAGAATATATACTCTTACATTTGACAATAGATTTTTAATAAATAT
This sequence comes from Marmota flaviventris, assembly GCF_047511675.1. Lineage (NCBI taxonomy): Eukaryota > Metazoa > Chordata > Mammalia > Rodentia > Sciuridae > Marmota > Marmota flaviventris. The sequence goes on along the minus strand of NC_092510.1, from coordinate 47,945,937 downwards.
TTTCAAAGTAATATTTTCCTTTCTTTTCTTTTCTCTTTCTTTCTTTCTTTCTTCTTCTTCTTTTTTTTTTTTTAAAGACAGAGAACCCTCTATTTTCCATTAGAGAAGTGGACAGCTCAGATCTGTCCAAACTTTTGTGTCTTAAAGCATAGGTCATTAATCTTATATAAGAACATACATTATTACATAAAAATTGAGTGAACAAATCATGAATTTCAGTGTTTAAAATAGAGTAAACTTACTGTAAAAACAGTATCTTTCTGACTTTGTCACTTTAGTGTTTGCCTCCTCCTTCAGTTTGACCTTCAAAAGAATCCGTATTAACCTCCTTATAACCCTCTCTAGGGAAGCCACATCCTCATGGGCCTTAGAAAACACTCTTTCCATCCTCTCACCTTCATGTCAGTGAAAAAAGGTACTCTTGGCATTAGGTCAAATTTGTGGTCCTGGTCAGCCCAGGCATCAGCAATGGGTATTTCTCAGCAGGTACAAACCTTGCTGTGCCTTGGCCAAGGCTTCACTGGGTACCACAGAGGAAGATTGGTAATGAATGTAAACCTTGAAGCCAGTGGAGTATCAAGCCCCAAACTGGATGGTAATCTTGGTCTTGATGATGAAAATAGTAGTATGACGTCTTTGGGAGCCACATCACCAAAATACAAAAGGCAAGCAAGCCATGCATTTACTGAGGCAAGGCTAATATTCACCATCTGGTTAGTTGGTTCAAAGCAAGTATTGGTGGTCCCTTATACAGAAAACTGTTCATGGTAGGACTTCTTAGCAGAAATGACAGAGACATAGGTGGCTAGAGGTAAGTCAATATGGGAATTTAGTCATCAGACTCGTCTGGAATTCTGTCACATTAACATGCAGGGCTCCATCAGATTTTGAGGGAAGCAGTTATAGAGGACACTATTTGACCTATCAACTCACTCAAGTTAGGATAGTTTGGGCCAAAGCAATATCCTTTCCACTACATGCCTATAAGGATATAATATTCACAGATGTTTATAATGAACACAGCATATATTATTAAATGTATAATGTACCTAGTGCACACTAATTTAATAGACTCTGGAAGTTGAAATATTAACGAAATATTCTAGCTTATTGGCTAGCATAAATTTTTATCTGATTTCAGAGAGTGAGAGAGAGAAAGAGAGTGAAAGTAAAAGGTGGCCCCAATAATTCTCAGCACCTATAGAAAATGGCAGGTGTGATATCGTCTTGAAGGCAACCTAAGCACACACTGAAATTAGATGAAACATTCATAGAATAGTGTCTGGCATTAATTAGACTTTACAGTGTTTTCAATATGAGCACGTATTGAAGCTTGTTCAAGCATTAAAATTCTCTATTATTTTACAGCTGAGTGGTTTGAGTTTAGTCAATGTTTATGGAAAGGAGTCAGATAATCCCAAAATCCTGAACTGAAAATAAACATGCAAGAATCCTAAATTAAAAGTTATGTAAAAAAAAGGGCTAAAACATATCATAATTCTAAGAAGTTCCCATTTTTGATAACAAGAAAAGACACAGAAATAAGTAAAGTTTTGCTAAAAGTGTATTAACATGGGGTTTTTGTGTGACCCTACAACTATCTATAATTAAGAACAAATCAGTTTTCCCATGTCTTCTTTGGATAACTATTTGGCTAATGCAACAACCATGAATCTAGAATTAATGTGAAAATCTTTTTTCATTGCAGTCATTGTTTCCTTCATGAAGTTATTGCAAACCTTCAAAGCTTTTGGCCACCAGAAGCATTCTACCCCTCCTTAGTCCCAGCTACACCAGAGAAATAATAACAAAAAGCTGTGCCATATTTCCTATTTTGACTGATGGTCCCTGATCAATAAGACTATGTATAAGAGCTAGATCCTTGCTCTCCCAGATTAGGAAGGAAATTAAGAAACAGACTCAAGTACATGTATGAAGACTTGAATTGGGGTTCAACATACTTTATATACAAATAGAGATATGAAAAACTGTGGTCTGTATGTGTATTAAGAATTGTAATGCAAAAAACCCAACAAATTACATATATAAAGGTATAAATTGGTGTGAACATACTTTATATACAGAGATATGAAAAATTGTACTCTATATATGTAATAAGAATCATAATGCATTCCACTGCTGTTGTGTATTTAAAAAAATAAAATCAATAAAAGATTAAAAAATTGAATTTAAGAACATTAAAGAAAAATTAGAAAAAAAAAAAAAAAAAAAGAAACAGACTCATAATACCCGTGCCCACTCAGGCATGTCTCAAAATCCAGGATAGAAGTCAAGAACTACTATCATGGTCTAGAGATAAAAAAAATACAGTTGAGGATATTTATTTAAAACTAATTTCTTTATCATAGATTTTATCAAATGGTTTTCTAAATCCAAGCAGGAACATACCAATTTTGCTTGCCTTAGAAATGGGCAGCTGTTCAACATAGAGAAAGCTGAGGTGAGGCAACTTGCGTGTTGTTTGGAGGCTGTGGGACCTTATATTTTCGGGCCTCATTAATCTTTGCTTATGTTCTGTAATTCCAGCAGGCACTGTAGGTCTGTTTAATTACTCAGCACCTCAGAAGATGTTGCCAGTGTCTTTTCTTGGAGCTACTATATACATTCTAAGTATTTAACCCTGCTATATTTCACTGGAGAAAAGCATTATATGAAAGGTAGTCAAGTGGAAAAATAGTAAAGCTCTTTATTTATTAAAGAAAATGGCTTTGTCAGAAACACAGAGTGGTGATTTGTGGAATTTGGGGAATTTTCACAATTGACCCATTTACTAGGACCCTGGGCTATACTTCTAAATTCAGAATTTGCTTCAACATGAAAAACTATCATTTATCATAAATTATCAATATAATCAAAGACACTCCAGTTTACCTTTATCAATCACAAATGTTGATAAATGCACTTAAAATATTTTAACAATATGGGTGTTATTTAAAAACATTTGCACTACAGATATCTATTAATATTTTAGTTTATATTTATAAATACTTTCTGAGTTTAATATCTGCTTGTTTGGTAAGGAATTGATTTGATTAGGTTCAAACAGGCTATTGACAAAGTACCAAGTTGTGATTTATTCTGCTGAAGCGAGAGAATATTGAAAAAAAATTATAAATAAAGTATCCAGCCTATCCAAACTTCCAGTTTCCAAAGGCAGATGAGAATGCCCATTTTAGCTGCTATAACTTGCCTGATTTTAATAGAAACTTCCCTGCTTCCTGAAACTTTACCCCTGCATCCTGTTCCTGTTAATAGTGTTCTAATATTTCATACACACACACACACACACACACACACAAACACACAAATGCACAACGTTGGAATTTTGCCTTTGTGGTACTCTGAGAACTCCTTTGATATTGATGGAGATGCTGTGCAGGTTGTTCTAATTATGCTAGGGCACTTCAGCAGAATGCTGAATTTAGAAGAATATTACCTATGTGCCAGAAGGTGGCAGCTTCAGACCACATTGGATTAACAAGTTTTGCTTTGCAGAGCAGCTCTGATTACGTGTTCTTCTTAAGACATTCATGCAAGGAACCATCCAAAGGATGGTTTTAAATGATTTATTTTCTAATACAATCTTGATGAAAAATGACCTTTCAGAATAGAAGTAATAAGTTTGGTCCCATTTGGTTTAAATCGAAATACAAGGGCCACTATTCAAAAAGCTGCAGGTTTTTTGAAACTAGCAGATTTATGAGATCCGACTTTTACGAACAGTAAAAAAAATACATCTAAAAGTAAAAAATTCATAGCCTTGCCCTTGGAATCTATAAAGATACTACAGCTGCCAGTTTAGAGCGTTGAACTTAGATCTGAACTTCAATCTGAGAATAGGAAGTGTATATTTAGGACATATTTTGGTCATGTCGGCATGTCAGGTGTCTAAAATTGTTTAATAATGGTCCCTATTCAATGTGAGTTTTAACTTATTCCCAAGGCCATTAGTAATGAGAAAGGAAAAGAAAGAGATAAAAATAAAGGCAATAACCAGAGCTTTAGAAATTATCTTTCAGAATGTAGGCTGAGATATATCTTTCCCAAACAGTAACTTGAGGGCAAGAGTATTTAGTATGATCAGGTTACAGATTTCTTGTTTTCTTTAGATCTTTCAGGTTGTTTTAAATATGATTTTTTTTTCATATTATATCAGAAACCGGGAAATTAAAACAGGCAAACAACAATAGAAGCTACTATTTTGTGTTTATTTACGTGATTTATACTAATATTATGTGACAACACGAACAAATGTTGTTTTCCACCATTGCATTTATTAATTGATTACTGTATTCTTGTGTCATTCAAGGGCTTCCTTTCCTTTCCTTTTTTCCCCTTTGGTGCTGGGGATTGGCCACAGAGCCAGGTCCTTGCATGTGCTAAGCATGTGCTCTATCCCTGAGCTACAATGCTAGCCCCTCCTCGTTTTTCTTAGGTTTGATGGTTTGTTTTTACATGCAGGTACGCCTGCACACTAGAATATAAATTGTTGAATAAAAATATGCACATCTTTTCCTGAAACAGTTTAGATAACTCATAAATAAGGAAATAAGAATCCTTATATGCCTGAAATAATTAATAAAATCCTTTGCACCTCCGTTTCATCAAATAATACACATATGCATTTTAAAAATTTACATATATTCTTTAGTGAAGATCTGTTGATAGTCAAATACTAGATAATGAAGATATCAGACATTCCCTCTTATAATTTGGACTTGTAATATGAAAACATATACAAGTTTTAATTATGAATGCTTGCATTGTTTAGAAGACAGGGGAGGACATAGGGATCTGGGATTCTGGTAACTTACATTAGTAGCAATTTCCATGAAAAAACAAAAATTAAATGCCCCAATCCTGCATATTCTAATATAATACTCAGATAGCTTTCTGAATACCTTAAACAACAATTCAAAATTATGCTGTGTTAGAGGGGCTCACACTTCAGATTTTACTTTGTAGCTTACACAGTCATTTGATGTAGCTCCTTCTGGGGATCACCAACCCCTATTCCTCCCCTGGAACAACACTGTAATCTCTTGACAACTTTCCTGATGGGTTGACAATTGCTTTTCAATCATTCAGGTAGTGTGCTTCTCTCCTTTTTTCTATTTAGTCAAAAGCATTCTATAAATATACTTTAAATTAACCCCTTTGTTGAACATAATAACTCTAGAAAATAAGAGTATTTCTTATCAGTGCTCAGTGTTGTAGGAAGAGAAAGACCTTCATCTGTAATCCCAACTATTTGGGAGGCTGAGACAGGAGGACTGTGAGTTTGAGGCTGAGCAACTTAGTGAGACTCTGTCTCCAAATAAAATGTTAAAAAAAAGAACCATAAAAAACAAACAAAAACAGGGCCTGGGATATTGCTCAGTGGTGGAACACTTACCAGCATGTGGGAGGTATTGGTTTCACTACCCAGTACAGCAAAAAAATAAAAGATAAATAAAGGAAATAAGTACAATGCTGCTTATTTTTGTTATTTTTCTTGGCTGGTAACAATATTTCTCAGCATGCTGAAAATAAACTGCAGGCATCTCCTTTGTCTCAGAGTGACTACCTATGGATGATAAATCTAAGTTAAGTTGATCGTGTCTTCTGAAATTAAAATAGAAATGACAAATGGCTTGTTTTTCACACCTATATTTACTTCTTAATTGACTTTTTCTTCTCCTTAGACAGGCACTAGTTAAGAAGTTTCCATTTGCATGGAATAAAAATAGCTGTTATTATTATCATCCTGGCTCCCATATTTTTAGTACTGAATGGGCCCTGGACCCTATGATCAACCACTACTGTACTAAGCAATGTTTATTGAACATTTATTATTCAATAGATTTTGGGATTTACCATGAACATATATTGATGAACAAGCTAGATGAGCTCTTCTTATCCTAAAAAAAGAAATAACTCAGTAATATATATATATACACACACACATATATACACACATACATATATACCATATGTATATATGTGTATATACACACATATATGTATATCTAGTGAGTAGGGTGAGGGGACAATTCAGAGGCCACTTTGCTCATTCAATTGACACTTACAAAACCCCATTCATGTGCAAGGCACTATAATTAACATTGGGGATATTAAAGAAGATACCTCAAACCTGCTATTTATTATATATTTTGTTATCCATTAAGGGATGCATACCATAGATGAACATGTACCTGCATAGTGTTAGGGATAAGAGCAACTTAGCAGGAAATAGAGTAAGGAAGAGGGGCTCCCCTGAGGAAATAGGCAGGTGAGGATTCTCTGGGGAAGACAGGGGAACCCTGACCTGAGTGAGGGCAAGAAGTGACATCTGGAGAGATGTGAGGCAATAGTGGGTGTAAAGGGCCCATGGTCAGTGTGTGCTTGGCATCGCAAGTGAGAGCAGAAAAGCCAGTGTGGTGATTGTGATAGCAATCTATGGAAAAGACCTCTGAGACCTTGCCAAGGATGGACCAGGGCCAGGCCATGTGATGTTGGGTAGGATTTTTATTTTTTTTTTTCTGATTGAGGTGAAAAAATCCCTGTAGGATTTTGAGTAAGCAATGACATCATCTGTTTATATTTTAAAAGTTACTGTCACAAAAAATGTCAAGTGTGGGATGACTAGAGAGGATGCAGGGAGATGATGATAGTAGTCGAGGTAGCCATGGGAATTAGGATTACGATGGCTGTGTTGGAGTGTGGGAGGAGTGCTTGGATGCAGGATTGATTTCAAGGGTGTTACTGGCAGGACTCCTTAATGAATTAAATCCAGTTTGAACAAAAGAGAAAGGGCAAGAACAATGTACAGGATTTTTGCCTGAGTAACTGGGTGAAAGTTCCTTTTAAGGAAGGGAGAAGTCAATTTTGAGGCAAGGGAGAATGGAGGATGGGAGAAAGGTCAAAAGCCAACCTTGCAACTACTGCCTTGCAGGATGGTGACCAGTCAAATCTGAAGGATGAGTGAGACTCATCTCTGCCTATCAGGAGAAATGAAGGGATGAGGTTTTCCTTTACCGAAAATCACTCAATCTAGATGTAGAATTTGAACTCAGGTCTCACTGACTCCAACATCCATGTCCTGCACGGAGTGGCTAACCTTTGTTTTCACCAGCCAATCTTTATTGGCCTGTTGCCTGTGGGCTCCTTCAGGAATCTCTCTCTCTCTCTCTTCTATCTCTCTCTCCCCCCCCCTTTGTTTTGGGGTTTGAAGCCTGGGTGCTTTAACACTGAGCCACATCCCTAACCTCTTCTTCTTTTATTGTTTTTTGGTATCAGGGATTGAACCCTGGGCATTTAACCACTGAGTCATATCCCCAGCCTTTTTTTTTTTTTGTATTTTATTTAGAGACAGAGTCTTGCTGAGTTGCTTAGGGACTGATAAATTGCTGAGACTGGCTTTGAACTCACAATCCTCCTGTCTCACTTCCTGAGCTGCTGGGATTATTGGTATGGGCCACCATGCTCACCTTTTTTTTTTTTTTCTTCCTATCTTGAGAGTGGGTTTCACTAAGTTTGTTCAGGGCCTCACTAAATTGCTGAGGCTAGCCTTGAATTTGCAATCCTCCTGCCTCAACCACCTGAGTCTCTGGGATTACAAGTATCTGCCACCAAGTTCCAGTTAAAATTTCTGAGTTTTAAAAGAAAGTATGAGCTGTGACTCCATTGCCTGATGGTATAGGACTATTCCCAGACTGAATTGTAGAATTGATAAGCTCTTACAAATCATTACTGGACCACTTTATGAGGCAAGACTTATAATAAGTGAAGGTATTAATATTACAATTCAAAGATATATACACATATGAACACACTTTCTCAAACACACAGATATATAAATAAATGCATTTATTTGTCTAATTGATGAGTATTCCCTGTACCGGTATGCATCTCTTCCATGTAAGTTTTATCTTGACATCATTAATTAATTTTGTCTAGAAATTTTTTTAAAAAGTCCTGATGCACAACAAATTTAATCTAATCTTGATATCCTCTATGGTAGCACCTTTTGTAAAATTTATTTGATAATCTACAACAAGTAATCTTTAAAGATCAGTCTAAACATTGGTATGAACATTTAGGCTTCTGTCCCTAATTCTTAACCCTAAATTAGAATTTTCAAATAATTTGAGAACTATAATTTCTTAATGAATACCTATTGTTGTTATTTGTCTATTCAAGAAATCTTGTTGAGCATCTAATACACAATGCACTGTGGTGGTAGTGAAGATGGATTAGAGATGCCTTCTCTGAGCTCAAGGAATATACAGTTTAGAATGGACCCTACAGTTCAATTCATGTACACATCTGGCTTGAGCTCAAAGACTCTCATGCTATCTTCTATGTTTGCACAGGTTTGACATCTGTCCTTCCCTGATCTGGGACATTCTTCTCCAGGATCTACATGTCTGCCTCTATTTTATAAACTCAGCTCTTGGACTACAACTGTTTGCTCTATGGACTTTGCTTTATAAAAGTTACTATATTATACTGATTTTAAAATTTCTTTCCTAAATTTTCAACTAAATTGTGAGGACCTTGGTAGCAAACCTTTATATTTTGATCACTATACTACTATTGTGCAATGTGCTTAGTAGTGGGGTAACCATGCAAAGAATATTTGTTGAAGGAACAAATGAATCTGATATAAGTTTATACTACATAGGGAGAAATTTAATTTCATTCAATAAATTTCCTTCATTTGAAGAAATTAGGTGAATGTATTTAGAAACAGAATTGAATAGTCATACAATCAGGTAAATAATTAATTATTGAATATTTAATACTGATGCTATAATTAAGATTTAGGTATTTTTTAATGGAAATGAAACTTTTAATGTTAGCACATTAGAGCCCTCATTGTCTGTCTGTATACAACTATAGGGAATTCCTTGCCATAGGTCAGATTTTTTTTTTTTAGGGGAATTGCATGGAAGATGGAAGGAGACCCTCATTGTTATACAAAATTACATATAAGAGAGTGTGAGGGGAAAGGGGGAAAAAAGAGAGAAATGAATTACAGTAGATGGGGTAGAGAGAGATGATGGGAGGGGAGCAGAGGGGTGAGGGGATAGGAAGGGGATAGGAAAGGCAGCAGAATACAACAGACACTAGTATGGCAGTATGTATAAATGCGGATGTATAACCAATGTGATCCTGCAATCTGTACACATGGTAAAAATAAGAATTCATACCCCACTTGAATCAAATGTATGAAACATGATGTCAAGATCATTGTAATATTTTGAGCAATCAATAAGATTTAAGTATTTTTTAACTAATAAAATTGTTTTTTCTTTCAGAAATGATATTTTGAAAGAGGATAAAATTCTCTGTATGTCTAATAATTTCCCCAAATATAGATCAATTTTTGAACAGCAATATTTGATAATATTTGAACATCAATAGGGAAAGTTTTAAGCAAGATCAAAAGTGGTAAGTTGTTTAGGGAGAAGTAAATGATTATTTTCCATTGATAGTTATCAGAATATCTTAAGCTAAATGATCAGAAAATAAAATCCAGAGGGCTTGAAGATTGGTGATAGAATTAAAGCAGGAGGAAGATGTGATTTCATTTTCAGGAAGAAGATATTAAGCTGGTCATTTAAAGTCAGACCCTTCCCTAGACAGGGATAGAGGCAAAAGCAGAAACGCAAACTGCCATGTGCAGAGGTCAAGAAGAACATGGACTACTTGGAGACTGGAGAATAGTTTCATTAGCAGGAAACACAAAGGTTTAGAGAAAAAGTTTCTTTAAATAAACTGGCTCCTTAATGTGAGGGCTTTTAAAACATGCTAAGTCATTCTCTGCAATACAGAATTGATTGAACTTTTATCAGAATTGACGTGATTAGGTTTGCAAAAATTATACTGTGATAATACAAAGAAATGCTTCAGTAGGTTGGATATATACATTATTGATTTTCTTGCACGTGGAGGAATTCCTGACATCTCTACCCATTAGTCTGTGGAATGAATGAATAAACATAATTGGTCATTTGCTCAGGAAAGAAAATTCTGAATGTTGAAAACATCTGGGATGCTATGCCAGAAGTTCAGGCAATGATGATGAATGAAGATGGAGAGGTAGAACAGGATTTGGAAGACAAATTTGACACAGGATCAACGGACTTTGTTGGTGCTTTAAATGAAGAAAACAGAGGAGCTAAGGGAGATGAGTCCAACATGGCTCTGGAATTTCTGCATTACCTAAGAGAGCACAGGAAGAGAGAAACAATGTGGGAATAGTGAAATGTTATGAGATCATATTTAAAGAGTTTGAGTTTGTTGTTGTTATAGGATACATGATAGAGAAGTATAGTAGAAAGGAAACTCAAAAGAAATATTACATCTCATTTTGTCACTTTAGGAGAAAGTAGCTTCATTGAGATTTTAAGTTATGGCAGTAGGGGATATCATTTCTCAAAGTGAGCTTGGCTAGGGTAACCTGAAATAGTCAGAGGAGAGAACCTTGGGAACAGAGCAGTCACCCTCGAAATTCAAATTTTATCTCCTCTGTGAAACTTTCTTTGATTCATCCATTTTTTGTCCCCATTATTTCTCATCTTCAACATCACCAACACTGTTATGTATCCAGTGTTTATCTGTGGCAAGCACTGCCAAGCTCTTTACATACTTAACTCTTGGTCTTCACTGTAGTGCAACAAAGCAGGTGCTTCCATCATTGTTACACAAGAGAGAAGACCAACACATAGATGATGTTGAGAAAAAAGAAAGAAAGAAAGAAGGAAGGAAGGAAGGAAGGAAGGAAGGAAGGAAGGAAGGAAGGAAGGAAGGAAGGAAGGAAGGAGAAAGAGAAAGAAAGGAAGAAAGAGAAAGAAAGAAAGAAAGAAAGAAAGAAAGAAAGAAAGAAAGAAAGAAAGAAAGAAAGAAAGAAAGAAAGAAAGAAAGAGCGAGCAGAGGCTTATATAGGAAACAGCAGAGTTGGGATCTGAATACAAGTCTCACTTAACCCAGAGACCATGATCTTTCATTTAAGTTAGTTGTTTCTTTCTCTAGGTAACAATAAGGCTGTTCATGCAACTGAGAGCACCCTTGGCATAATGAATGGTGAGTTATCAGGTCAATATTTGTCCCTTTCAATAGAGCAGGGATTCCTATATGCAGATAGGCTTTGATTCTTTTTTTTCATCCTTTGGAAATCAGATTTTTAGTAAAAAATGAATTTATAAGCTAATATTTAGGGTGTGGGCTGCAGAAGAGTTGTCAAAGAAACAGAATATCAAGAAGAAATTTTTGATAAGAGAAAAACAGGAAACAGAAAATGTCAAGGAGGAAGAGTCTCATGAAAGATTCATGACATTACAAAATCCTTCATGGACTGTGATTTAGCAATTCTTCTTTTTTTTTTTTAAATTGCCTTTTCTATTAGCTTTACTTTTTGTCCACCTATGTGACTTCTCTTATTTTTTGAGATACACAGATGGATCCTGATTGTTTTTTAAGTTGCAGAACACTTCCACTAGTACTAATGTGGCATGTGTGTAACATGAAGGTAGAGTTTTTCTGGTTGAAGTATAGGGTTCTCTCTGCTCTGCTCACTTTCTCCTTGTTTCAAAACATACCCTGAGAGTTTGAAAAGGCATGCTTCTTGATCTTTCTCTGCTCTTACATTTGCTGTTCCTACTCTGAATGCACCCAATCTTTCCGTAAAATTGGGTGAACTACTGCCATTTTCCATTCCTTCCAGAGTGTCTGGTTTTAAAAATGCTCTTCAATTCATTTCAAAATAGCTCCACCACACTCACTAATCTCCCTGCTTCCTACTTGTCTAAATGACTCTACTAATCTTCCAAGACCCAGTTTAAAGATTGCCTTCTCATTTACTGCTCACTTCCATTTCTCTGCATTATTACACTATCAAGAATATTTAGAAAAATCCCCTTGTGTGTGTGTATGTGTGTGTGTGTGTGTGTGTGTGTGTGTGTGTTGGCAGCAGCTATTTACTTATCTACACTATATCTTTTTTTTTAAACTTATCCAATTAAGATAAGGAGTGGTGTCTTTTCTGTAACTGTATAGTGTGTGCACACATTAAGAACTGTTTTTGTTTTTAAAGCACACATTAAGAATTATTTCATCAGCCAACTGGTTTATATTCTGCAACGTTCACTTTTTTTTCTATAGAAACCTGTAATTACAACATTTTACTATATGTATTTTTTTAGTCAAGAAGATCTGAAATCTATAATAAATTCCTCACATGTAGTTCTTCCCCTTCCTTTTCCAGGTCAATGCAATTCTCTGTCTTCTAAGGAGTATTAGAGCTGATTGAGAAGCACAGTAACAAACAGAAAGTATGAATAATGATTTCTCCAAAATTCACCTCAGAAGCATAGACAGCGGAAACAAATGTTTTCAAAGTAAGAAAAAATATGGAGGAACTATTTTTCATGTTCAACATACTATTTTCCTACACAGTTTTTCCCCAAGTTCTACTTAAAGTATAATTGGTGCATAAAACAAACCCCAAACAGCACACAATTAATGTACATAATTTGGAGAGTTTGGAATCTTCCCAATTTCATATTCCTTCAAAAAATTATGAGTGTCTATGTGTGTTTTCATGTACCTATCACTTAAAGGAAAAGTGTTAAAGTAGTGTTTGCGTATTTCTAGATACCTCTAATAGATGAAGGGCCAATTGTTTTCTTTGAAATATCATCTTCTTGAGCAATGTTGAACTTCTGTTATACTTAAGTGTAATTGATACACGAATAGAACTTGAATCAGAATGCTTCCTTGTTCGTTTTTTGCCCCAGGTGCAGTGATTCTTCCATCTAATTGGTGGCATTTCAGGTATTCCCCACAGCTTGTCTGATTACTTCCATCATTCAGTTTGATTCCAGAGCACCAGGGTTGCCTTAATCAAACTTCGATGCCAGATACCCTCACATTTCCTCCTTCCTCTCTCCCACACAGCAGACCTGGGGTGTGGATAGGCAGCCCTGATGGGACATTATTTTGCTGTTGTCATTTATCTCTGTGTTCTCTGTCATTTCCCATTCCTGGGTGAATTCTAGCCTGTTCAGCATCACAGGACAAGGGAAGAAATGGCTAGAGGAAGACATATGACTGGCATTATGGTAAGGTCACCTACTTGCCCCTCCTGTAGCAGAAATGAAATGCTAAGACCTGTGTGCCATATTGAGTTCTTAGGTGAACATGCTCCCACTCCATTTTCTGTTAAACATATGATGTTCTGGTGAGAATTAGTCTCCTTCATTTATCCTTCAGCTCCTTCATTTTGAAGGCACAGCTCGAGGATCACCACATCCACCAGGTTGCTTTCTTCAGGGGAATATTTTCCATACCCTCCAGAGTCCAGTTGCTTTAGTCCGTGGGGAAACTCCTGAGAATTCGTTGTTCCTCTGCTCCTGGTCTTTCCAGCTCCTCATGTTGCCAGTGCAGGTCATTTCAGACTGCCTTTTGCTAGTGACTTCTCCAGGAGACAAGAAAGCTTCAGCACCAGTTTTTGCTCTACAGTTCCAGAGGATATATTTAAAGATTTTTTTTTTTTCCAGAAGCATTCGTTCACTGTGCTTTCATGGTAGCAAATAATAGGTTGAAAAATTTCTCTACAAATAACCTGCTAGGCATAAGATTCTATCTGGCTTCTTTAGGAAACTCTGTGTTCTATCTTCCTCACTTGGGGAAGTAATAGAAATAAACTAGTTTTAAAGCTACCAATCTTGTCAAGAAAATCCTCTCAGTGAACCTCTATCCTTATTTTGAATGAGGAAGAAGTCAAGTTGTTGGAGTAGATTGATCAACCCTTAGTAAGTGGTTCTGGAGCCTGTCTAGTGCTTCACTTAAAAATTGAAGATATCCTCAGATTTGGTGGCTGAGTTACAATTCTAAGACAACAGGGGAACCCTTGTTTTAATGCTTGTATATAATGCAATTATTTCCACTATTTCTCTAAATTCTTTTAATCCACAGCACAGTTCTGACTCCTAAGTAGAAACATAGACATGGTAGAGGGCTCAGGAAGTTTACTTATTTTTAGATAAAAAAGAGAATTACAGGCTACATATAAATAAGAAAATATTTTCCTCTCCCTGTAATTAAAATTTTCAATTGCAACACTATGGAACTATTGTTTGTTTAACTAATTAGTCTACATAAGCCTTTTCTTATCCGTAGTTATTTGTATTTATTGAAAAGCACATTTCCTTGGGATTATCCAGTGCTGCATAATGACATTCCAAGACCTTGAGGCACCATCTCCTTCCTCTGTTTGCCTGGAGATTTAAAGATGGTGTTCTCCATGTATCCATTTCTTTACTACTGTGTACAATGTAATAAAAAAGATTTATTTATGAAATAAGATGGATGGACTTTTGCAGATAAAAGTAAACTAATCAAAATCTATAATTCATTCATCTGAACCTACAAATCAGGGTTCTGCAAGATATTAATCTTGGTCCTAAATAAATCAAATGACAGAGTGAAAAGCTCTTTTATTATAAAGTTGGAATTATATTGAGTATACAACTTCAAATGCTTGTATTTTCCTCCAGATAATACACAAATACAGTTAATGCTTCTTATTTGTGGATTCTGTATTTGCAAATGAGTTTATAAGCCGAGATTTACTGTAATCCTAAGATTGGTATTTGTGGCACTTTCATGGTCATTTACAAACCTGCCCAGAGCATTGAAAGATTTGAGTCACCTGGTGTGCATGTACCCAGCTGATGATGACCTGCCTTCTTGTTTTAATTCTCTTACCATTGTCCTTTGATATTTGTGGGGGAATTGGTTCAGGACCTTTGCATAAGAAAATCAATGGATTTGCAAGTTACTCATCTAAAACAATATTCAGAACTAAAATATACTACTAATAAAATGGAACTAAAAGACATTTATAGAATATTTCATCCATCTAAAACCAAATTCATTTTCTTCTCAGGGGCACTTGGAATTTTCTCTAATATAGACCATATAGGTCAAGAAATGAATATTAGAAAATCCAAAAAAATAGAGCTAATTCCTTGCTTCTTGTTGGATCATAATAGAATAGAATTAGAAATTTAAAATGCAGAAACCATACTAATACCTGGATATTAAATAAATACATTTAAATGAAGAATGTATCACAAAAGAAATCAGGGAAGAATGTTTTAAAAATACTTATAAACAAATAAAAATAGAGATTCAACATATCAAAATCTGTGGGACAACAGGAAGGCAGTTCTAAGATGCAAGTTTATACCACTGAAGATACTACATTAAAAAAATAAAAAGAAACTAAATAAATATCTAACACTATACCTCAAGGCCCTAAAAAAAGAAGAAAAAAACAAATACCAAAATCAGTACAAGATAGGAAATAATTAAGATTAGAGTTCAAGTAAATTAAATTGAGAGTAAAAAAGAAAAAAAAGATAATACAAGGATTAATGAAGTAGAGGTAGTTCCCTGAAAAAATAAAAAAGAAAAAATAAAGAGACAAAACCCAAATCAACAAAATTAGAAATGAAAAAGAAGCAAATATCACAATTGATACTTATGAAATCCAGAGAATCATTAAAAACTACTTTGAAAATTTAGACTCCATTAAGCTAGAAAATCTTGAAGATATTGACAAATTTCTAGATACATGTAGCCTACACAAATTGAATCATAAGATATAGAAAACTTAAACAGACCAATATCAAACAATGAAATTGAAGCAGCTATTAAAAGTCTTCTAATATAGAAAAGCCCAGGACTGGATGTACTCTCAGTTGAGTTCTACCAGAGCTTGAAAGAAGTAATGCCAATCCACCTCAAACTATTGTCTGAAATAGAAAAGGAAAGAATCCTTTCAAATTCATTCTATAAAAGTATCACCCTCTTCCACAACCAAAGACAATTCAAGGAAAGAAAAATTCATATACCTGATGGACAGAGATGCAAAAATTCTTAATAAAACACATGCAAATATCATACAAAAACAACATTAGGAAAACAGTGTACCATGATCATTTTTTTCTACCAGTACTATTTAAGAGCAATTTTTGAGAGTACTAGAGCATGTGTTTGTCATGTGTGTGTTTGTATGTCAGCGTGAGATATGTGTTAATTGTGAAAATGACAATTGCAGTTAAAGATTTTATGGGTCTCTCAATTTGAGCAAATTATTTATAAGGCAATTCACACTGATGGCTTTTGATCAATCATGTACTTATTATGAAATTCAAAACTCTGACATATCTGTGAAGCAGTGCTGAATAGAAAATATACCAATACTATTTGCCATCTTAATGGCTAATTCTCATATTTTTGTAAGTATAGCAAGTAGGTCACCAACATAACTGCATTTCTACTTTTTAAACATTTAGGCAGAATACATTTTCCTTAAATCTACTTACTTTATCTACTCTGTTATGATATCTAAAATTAAAGTTATCATTGTGTTATGACTGACCAAACAAATGATCCAATTTGGTTATGCTATGTGTTACAAATGAATGGTCCATGTGTAAGTAGTTTAATGTTGAAAGAATGGTTTTGGTCATATGGCAAAAATTCTGATTTTGATTTTTTAGTATAGTGTATCATAGACTGATACTATATTAATAATACTTTACTTTGCCATACTATATTATATTATAATTTATAGATTAATAATATTTAAGAACAGAATATAACAACAGATCTTCTGCCAATACTATCAGTAACCAGATAAATGATGAAATTGATGGAAAGGTAATTTCAGAAAGGTAATTTATACATACCTGACATGACTAAATATTACTAATGAATTTTGCCACAGTTGATTTACTCATGTTAAATAGGTAAGACTTTATTTTTAACTACAGTTATTTCTAGTTTTAGAGGAAACATTGAAGATACTATTAAAGACATTGTAAGGCATTCACTAATAATCTTAGATTATGAGTTAGTAATAAAAAGTTAAAATATATCTATTTTAAGTGAATTGCCAAAGTTCTACCAACTTTAAAAATCAAGGTTATTTAAATTGGCTATTGAAGTGGATATAAACAAATTCTAAAATCACTGATGTTTAAATTCCTTTGTATTTAGGGTCTTCCCTGTGATCTCACCAACATGTTTTAACAAAAATAGAAGTGTAGGTTATATGAGAATAAAGGCAATAAAACTAAGTAAGGATCAGATGATAAGAATAGAAGAAACTTTGGAAAATAAATTAATGTCATTTATAAAAGAATGCTCAGAAGGGACCCAGTCACTAGAAATTCTGTATCTTACAGGCAATAGCACAGTGAAGGGAAAGAATTATTCACAATCTCTGAAAATAGTAGGATGAAGAACAATAGCTAAAATCACAAGAACATAAGGAAGTAGAGAGATAAAAGAAAAAATCTGAATAAAAGGAAATGGGCGGAAATGAGACTTGAAGAAAAACAAAAGTTGTTATATGGAATAAAATTCAAGGGGAGTTCATATACTTCATTAGCCAGAATGATGTATGACTGAATTCATTACAAGTAAAAAGGGTAAATGTTCTTTTTATTTCAGCCTTGATAGTTGATGAAACCATGGCCACTGACTCTGTTTATAAACCTGTCTGATTTGGTACAATAAGTGACTTTATAGGAATTTGACATTACACAACTGTGGGAGCTGACTGAACAGTTTTTGTGAAACTGTTATGTGTTCATATGTAAAAGGAAGAAGAATGTGACATGGAAGAAACAAGGACAAATTGGAAACTACCAGGGTGAGCAGGAAAACCTGGATACAGTAAGGAACCTGCTTTAGTTTCTCTCTCTCTCTCTCTCTCTGATTTATTCTTTTAGATACATATGACAGTAGAGTGTATTTTGACATATTATACATACATGTAGTCTAACTTCCCATTCTTGTGGTTGTACATGATGTGGAGTTTCACTGGTTGTGTATTCATATATGAACATAGGAAAGTTATATCTGATTCATTTTATTGTCTTTCCTAATCCCATCCTCCCTTCCTTTCCCTTCCTCAAATCAAATGACCTTCTAATTCACTACCCGCCCCCCACCCCCCATTGTATTTTCTGCTTCAGTTTCTTAACACCTCCATCCCTCTAATTTCAATGGTGGAAAAGCTGGAAACCTTCTTCATGGTCCAGAGGTTAGAAAACCAGAAAGAGGACCCAGGAATGACTCTCTCTGGGCCAGGCTGCTGCCCATCCATCAGGTGATCCAGTAGATAAGCCACACCACAGGTAAGCTGCAACAAAGCCTCGTGCCACTTCCAAACTTCAGATATGTGAGGCAGGATGCTCTCCTTCCATTTCCACTTTCCAAATCACATGGAATTTTCTTTGTGACCAACACTAACCTCGAATTATGCAGGGAATTCTCTGAAACACAGCTTTACCTTAGCTAAATTGATTGACTGCAAATCCACCAAGGTATAATTTCAAACTTCTATTAAAATGTCAATGAGATGCAAATAAAGATGATGTAGTACAGTTCAGTGGAAACTGTAGGCATGTCAGAATTTCCTGGAAGGCTTGTTAAAACACACACTTTTGGGTTCCACTAGTTTCCACTTTAGTGAGTTATTAGTCAAATTTCTCCAGAGAAATAAAACCAGTATTGCATATGTGTGTACATGCCTATGTGTGTACATGCCTATGTGTGTATATACCTATGTTGTGTCTTATATACTATGTATAAATAAAAAGAGATTTATTTTAAGGAAATTGCTCATGTGATTTCTGGGAGCTGGCAAGTCTGAAGTGTACAGGACAGGTTGGAGACCAGGCAAGAGCTGATATTGCAGCTGAAGTTTGAAGGAATTGTGTCAGAATTTTTTTTCTCCCTTGGGTAATCTCAGAGTTTTTCTTTAAAGACCATCAACTGATTGAATGAATTGCACCCCCATTATGGAGGATAATCCATTTTATAAATTTTAATCTTAACAATATCTTCATAGCAACATCTAGATTGGTATTTGGTTAAATAACTGGGCACCATGAACTTTGCAAGTTGACACATAAAAATAACTACCATTGGAGGCCGGAAGTAGGACCTGAAAATTTGTATTTCTAACCAGTTACCTCTTTCAAGCATGAAATAAAAATTATTTTATTCAGTTTGACTGGACCTATTTAAATTTTGTGTCTTATACTAGATCAGGGAAATGCTACACATGTATTGGCTTAAACTAATTAGCACTTTTTTGGAAAAGATGAAGACAAGGGGAATTTATACTGGACAAGCAATTGGTCTCCTACAAAATATATGTCATATTAATTGTATAGCAACTTTGCAGAAATTAAATGCTTGTCCCTAGGGCAGTTCCTCCCATGGGCTCAATAATTTGAAAATTCAAATTAATAATTATAGGACTGTCAGCATATTTGTTGTACTTTAAATCTGGAGATGGAAGTTTTGCATGCTATATTTGTGGCCACCAGGCATGATTCATGTGGTCACTATGCTCCACAAAATAGAGGTAAGATAGCATGGTACTTCATTTCAGAATAATTTAATTATGACAAGTACTTATAGTCTGCTTAAAGGAAGTTCCCTGTTTCTGTGGGGCCACAATGGCTGTTGCATGCAGACTTTTGAGTGCTGTTAGAAGTGGATTGCAGGAAGAAGCAATCGTTTTTATAATCTAAATCCTTCAAACATTGAAATTGCTTCTCTCAAAAGTATACTTTAAGTCACAAAATCAAGTAACAGTTATTCAGTTGTCCAAAAGAAACCATGGATACAAAACCTCTGTTAAATTTTACTCCTTATATTACCATACAAAAAACAATTCCTGTCAATACTTTTAAGCAATAAAGTTGAATAATGAGCTTTTCCATACCATTCCTCAGGGAAGCGTTGCAGAATCATCTCTTATGAACTCTTGGGCCATCAAGGGGATGTGCCCTCCAGCATTCCCTCATGAAGGATGGTAGGACCATGAGGAATTAGTAAACCCCTGGAGGAACAGTTTGATGACATGTTCCATTTTCACCATAGAGGACACTGATGGGCTGTGCCTGCCTCCCAGGACTGGTACAGCTGAATTGCTGAACATGAATGCTGTTGTATCAGTCTCACAAAAATTATAGTTGTCTGGGATGTATACCAAGCATTATTGGAATTATCAATAATAGGAATATATTTAATTACTAAGGGAGATGTTTAATCTTTCTGGTCCTGGGGATTTCCAAATGAGAGCTTCTATATGCCCAATTATATCACCCTAAGAGTCCAACATAAATTTAATTAAAAAAGTGTTAAAAATATCATGTAAAAACCCATTTAATAGCCAGACCATTTCATTATGGTTATGCTTACAATTCCTTTCTGTGGCAGTCCCTTGCACATGGACAGTCATATTTCCACCAGTAACTTCTGGGTAGGAGACAGCTCTTTACAAAGAATAAGCAGGTATCAGTAAGCAGGTCTGAGAGTCTGCCTTAATCATCTGATAATGATGAAGCCACATAAATTGAAGGACTTTTAATCTCAGACACTGTGCTTGATGCTTCACATCTTTCATTTGTTAATTTAGCTTCTTTAACTGACAAACCACACTGTAAAAGTACAATGGAGACATCTTAATTTTGGATATTAACATTTAGAAATGCAAAATAGTTTATTTTCTTACAACTGATCTGCCCTTTTTAGTAAAGCTTTTGTATTCCTGAAAGATGGAAATTATGTGAGAGGAAATAAATTTATTTCTGTTTAGGACAGTGTAATTGTGATATTTAGATAATTTGTTTAGAAACCCAAGTCTCTCCCAGGAAAATGCGCATCTTGTATCTTCCATCTCAATCCTCAGGGCTTCTGGAGGCCTATAAGTGGGGTCAGGTTACATTATGTGCCCAGGTAGGAGTTGGAAAGCAGAGGGCTTGGGACCCACTAATGAGTGTTTTGCACACTCATTTGGAACCTTGTGCCTTGTGATTGTTAATACTTAATCAAGCTTTTCTATGCAGAGCTGTTATTTTTCAGCAGAGTTGTGGTCATCCTCTGAATAGGAGCCCATCTTTGTCTTGCTGATGCTGTCTGTCACTCAGACTGAAGTTGTCTAAATGAAATCTTTGCCTAAAAGTCCTCAATGTGCAGGCACATTTCAGCAATTCTCTAGGGATACTTTCATAGGACAACAATATAAGCTGCCTTGGGTAACTGTGTCCTTTTCCAGAGCACCTGTAAACAGTAGATGGCTTCAACATTACCCAGGAGCCAAGACTTTCTGGCAAACTAAGCTTGGGCTTCACCAATGGTTTTACTTTGTTGCAGTTGTCCTACTATCTGTGTGGTAGTGCTCTGTGAGCTGTTTTTTTTTTTTTTTTCCTAGAAGCTCTGATAGTATTGGCCTCAAGCTCCACCTTTACTTCTAACTTTCAGTTCAACCTGTTTAATTTATCTGCCTGCTCTGGGCTTTCTGTTCATGTAGGGGAGATTAGAACACATATAACTCTTACCTCCTTCCCCTCTTCTTTATCTTCTTCTCTCTCCTGGTAGAACTTTATCACAAGACAGCAATGGACTCTATTCTTTGTGGCTCAATGGCATATGGTTATACTATTGGTTCCCAATGAGAAGACCTCCCTGTGTCCACAGCCCTTTGAAAACCACTTTGCTGCTCCTTCTGAGAAGAGAAGACATCAGCGCATAAAGTCTTGTAAAACTTTATAAGTAACAAAGACAAAAAGGTGAGAGCAGTTAACAATTTATTCAGAGCAATCTAGCCACTCAGTAGTGGGCTGGAACTTCAGCAGGAAAGACTCCAAAGGAAAAGTGAACAGAGGTTTCTTTGAAAAATTAATAATTTTAGAATGTCTAAATGTTCCACTTTCCTCCTTTTGATTTATAGTATTTTTCTATCTGCATATATTCCATATTCAGTTGATGAAATGATTAATTTTCAGACCTAAGAATCTTGATTAAAGCATTAATCACCATGTAGCAAATTAGCTTAAGCCTTAAGATTAAAAAAAAGTGTGTTAGTTTGTGTTGTCTCTATTTTCCAACCGATTGCTGCCTCTGCATGAAGAAAACAACACCTTAGGTGTGAAATATTAGCACAAAATATCACAGCATCTTGGAAAAATGTTATTTTCTACCCAAACACTTCTACCCAAAGTGTTTCAGCCAACAGTTATACTATTTTAAAAGCCCTCATTTTCATGAGTGGTTAATGTTCTTTGTACTTTAGTTTGGGTCTTGAAAAAAATCAGGCTCTCTATGTAGCACTCTGCTGGGTAACAAATCCGAACATTGTTAATGCTTAGAATTGTCAAACAGAAACAGAAATAATTTGGGAACCAATTCATCCATGCTAGAGATTGTATTTGCCATTGAAATGACAGCTTAGATCTTTGCTGTTTTTAAACAAACAAAACAAATCAGTGTACTTGAATATAGAGAAAATGCTATAAAGTTTAAGTAGAGCATTTTATTAAATTTAATATATGCACTGGAAAATTCTATTCCTATACTAAAAATCAAGTATATCTGAAATTTAGAATTATCTTCCTAATATGTAATCCCGTATTTAGTAGAAACAATTTCTTTAAGTTTAAAAGAAAAGGAAAATGGAGGTAATGATGATTTGAATGTGTCTCAAGTTCATGCAGAAACTTGATCTCCAATGCAGTGTTGAGGGCCACAGCCAAGTCGGGATGATGCATGGCATTTTTGCAAGAAGTAGTGGTTGAGAGGTGATGCCAGCGAGTTCTCGAGGAGTTCCCATTGAGTTCAAGTTGAGCTCTCCTGGGGATTCCTGGAGAGTTCCCATTGGTTGGGGAAGTGCCGGAGGAGGGATATTTCCAGTTGCTGGTTGCTGGATGAGCCACGTGGCATTCGGGAGAATTCCCGGGGAGCATGTGTGGAGTGTGCTGGTGGAGTTCAGAAATAAAGTTTGATCCTGCTTCAGTGGCTCGTGATTTGTGCCCAGCCAGACTGCGGCAATGCAGCAGTGTTGATGCTTGGGGAGGTGGGGGTAACTTTAAAAGGCAACTAACACAGGGGGATTTGCTTGCATGAGTGGATTTATGTCATTATTATGGAGTGAGTGAATCGTCACAGGAGTCCATTCACAGCAAAAGTGAGCTTGTCCCTGTCTTCCTTTCTTGCCCACTCTACCTTCCGCCATGGGATGACACAGCACAAAGGCTCCAGATGTTGATGTCCTGCATTTGGACTTCCCAGCCTCCAAAGCTATGCATAAAATAAGTTTCTTTTCTTTATAAATTTCCTGGTCTGGGTTATTCTATTATAAGAATTCAAAATGCACTAAGAAATAAGTCCTCCAAAAAGATGAGTTAAACAAAATGAAATTAGTTTTTAGAATTAAATCAGGATTTTTTTTAACCGATTATGGTTATATACTCATATGTTTCAGTTACAGAGAAACTTGACATAATAACATTTAAAGACAATGCTTCCTTCTCCTAAATGTAATTATTTGTTATTTGGAGGAACTATTTTATGTTTTCTTTTTTTTTTTTCTAGAAGGATAAGGTAAGTATCAAAGGAAAGATGCCAACCCTAGAAAGTGAGAAAGAGATGAGTTTTGCATCCATAAAGAATTCATCATAAAGTAATTCTTTGACTTTTAGTTAAAAGGGATTTAAAAATTGACCTGACATTTTCTTTATAATAAGATTGATCCTTTGAACATAATAAACACTCCTGGGTTGTAGAACTCATTGTCATTTTAAAGCACTTAGCAAAGTCTTCAAGTACCTCAGGTGGGAGGATAATTGTAATTGCTCTTATTTCATTGATTTAGAATAGATGGAATTAAATCTCTCTACAGGTTTATGAAGACAATGTATTTCACAGATCTGCTGTTTTACTTTCTCCTAGAGTTGGTCTCTACTCTATTTCTAAAATGACATCTGACCATAACCTATTGCTTAAAATATTTGTGCAGGAGGAGTTGGATTGCAATGTTGAAACAGTAGGAAAAGAGATTAAGGTAGAACCATAAAACAGGCATGCAAATAAAGAACAGAACCACCTGTTGGCCTGGTCCCTGAAGAAGGTGGGCAGTAAGTAGACCAAATTATTATTCAAAGACTTGTGATCAGCTCTGGTTTTGTATGCAGTTTTTGATTGGTCATTGAGATGGATATTGGATACTTTCAAGCAGCCGATTGACTTGATCTCAGAGGAGTAGCTGAATTACATATTACAGTATGAGTGGATAGATTTGCAGAGCAAGGCAGATGTCTGGCATCTGAGATCCAGACAAAATATGAAGCTTTAAAATGACACCATAGTTCTAGGTGGTAACCAAAAAAGAAAACCAAACATAAAAACAAAGCATCTTCTGCATGTATGAGAGAAAGGCATTGACTTGATTAACTCATTCCAGACATCCTAGTGATCACACTTAAAATCATCAGATCAATTTCTGAGCGCCACACTAGTAAGGATAAGGATTTTTTTTTTCTGTCTTGATTAGAATTAATTTAGGTACAGAGTTTAGTCACAAAGACAATTGTATCAAATGTTTATCATTGAGGTGGTGATGGGAAGAAAGGGATAGGGGACCTATCCCTATGGTAACTGAGGATAGGACTGTTGGAAATGGGAATAGTTTAGAAAGAGAATTTGCTTACATTGAATCTTATTCCTTCTTATGGGGTTTACTCTTTTAACTATAGAACTGTGCTTTGATTTCAAAGAGGAGTTCTTTCCAATATGTAGCTATTCTTTGTTGTTGCTCTTGTTTGTTTCAAAAAGCTCCATAAAATAGATTCTGATGGATTATTTGACTTATAATTCTGGTTTAAAATCCACATAATAGTTATATAAGTTTTTCAATGCTCTATACAGGTTCATAAATGACCTTGAAAGTGCCACAAATTCTGATCTTAGGATTACAGATTAATTTTGGCTTATAAACATATTTGCAAATGCAAAATCCACAAATAATAAACATCAACTGCATTTGTGTATTATCTGAAGGAATATTCAAGTATTTGAAGTTGTATACTCAATATAATTCCAAGTTTATAATAAAAGAGCTTTGTTTGAAGGGTACATTTATTAAAACCTTAATTAACTCCTATGAATCTAATTATATTACCACATTAACTTATTTTATAATTTCAAGGAAGCTTTAATTTTATTTTTTGATTGTCCTGAGATACTGATGTCTCTACAAAGTCACATAAACTAGGTCTTATGAGAAACAGAAATTTACTTTTAATATTTCTGGGGCTGAAATCCTGAAATGAGGCTACCTGCATGATTGGTTTCTGATGAAGGACCTCTTCCAGTTTGCAGAGTGCCACCTTTTCTTTGTATCATCGCATGGTAAATGGAGAGTGAGAAAACTCCCTGGGCTTCTTATATGTTTCTAATCTCATTCATGAAAACTCTGCCTTTATGAACTGACCACTTTCCGAAGGCCCCACCTCCACAAGAGGAATTAGATTCCAATGTGTGAATTTTGAGGAGACACATTTAGTCCATAATAGGTGGTAGGCATAGACCTATGAGCAATTATATTGGCATGCTCCTTACTCAACAGAAGCCAGTTTTCAATGGTTTTGCAATTAAAAAATCTTAAAATATTACCTTTTCTTAAAATTACATTTTCAATATTTGCTATTAAAAACCCAGCATCAATATACCTTTCAAACAAAACTCTTTTATTATAAACTTGAAATTATATTGAATTATACAACTTCAAAAACTTTGAATTTTCCTCCAGATAATACACAAATGCAATTGATGTTTACTACTTGTATATTTTGCATTTGCAAATATGTTTATAAGCCAAAGTTAATTTGTAATCCTAAGAGCAGTATTTGTGGTGATTTCATGGCCATTTATGAACTTGCCTAGAGCAGTGAAAAATTTGAGTCACCCAATGCACATGTTCCCAGCTGATAATGACCTGTTTTCTTGGTTCAATTCTCTTGCCATTATCCTTTGGTATCTCTTGGGGAATTGGTTCCAGGACCTTTAGATAACAAAGTCCATGGATGTATAAGATGCTGACCTTAACTGGTATAGTATTTGCACATGACTTGTGAATATCCTATCACAAACTTTAAATATTCTCTAGATTACTTATAATACTTAATACATTGTAAATGCTGTGTGAATAATCATTATACTACATTGCTTAAAAAATAAGGACAATAAAAAAGTCTGAACATATTCAGTAGAGGCACATTTTTTTAATAGCTTCAAGCCACTGTTGATTCAATTCATAGATGCAGAATCCACAGATATGGAGAGCCCACCATATCATAAACTACTATCCTTTTTATAGTGTAATATCACACTTTTGTGTGTGCTTTTGTGTGTGCTTTTTAGTGGCAATTTTTTGTTTAAAATTTATCTGAAATGTAGTACTGAAGTGTGATCTAGAGTTCCTAAGCATAAGAAGGCTGTGATGTGCCTTAAGGAGAAAATGTGTTACATCGCTTCCTTCAGATGTGAGTTATAATGTTATGATCAATAAGTTCTATATTAACAAATCAACAATATATGTTAAACAATGTGTCTTTAAACAGAAGCACACATTAAAGAAGGTTATGGATTAGTCAGTTTGTAGAAAACATTGTGATAGAGACTTGTGAGGACACAACCCTATATTTCCCCTAGGGATATGGTTCAGCACTTGCTAATTCATTGTTCAGAGTGATTTTATTGAACATAACTACTGTGGGTAATGAGAATTGATTAAACATATGTGTGTAAGTGCGTGTGTATGCACATGTATATAAATATAAACATATACATATATATGTACATAAAAATCAGTTTCCATATATATGAGTTAAGGGAAAGGGGAGTAAAATATGATTGTAGGGCACCTGTGAGTAAAGCATTTAAAAATGAAATGTGTCTGTGGTCTTAAATTTGTCTTAATGTAATTTTGGCAACATCCATAAATTTTGATTATGGAATATACATTTTTATATGTCTCAGTGGCCTATAATTATAGTTCTATTTCTTCTTTCTCAAAAGGATAATATAGAAATCTAGGCTTTCTGGTTTTTTTTTAAACTGTATTCTGACTTATTTATTAAAAATGTTATTCATTTCACATATCAATACATTTTGGTTAGAATATATAGCCTCATAGATTATTTTTGGGGGAATGCATTGATTTTTTTCCCTAAGGGCTAATATGATGAATTTTTATTAATGTTTCTTGGTACTTGAAAGTTCAGTTTCGTTTTTATAGAAAGTTAGAAAACATCACAAGTTAACATGAAATTCATCTTGTATTTTAACTTTAAAATACTATATATTTCATGTTATATGTGTATTTGTAAGGATACAACTACTGGAATATAGATCATCATCATGATTTAATCATCATAAATCATATCCTTAAACATTAAAAATAATTCTCTTTAATGTAATTTAAGATTTTTAACTTTAAGTTACTTCTGTTATTTCTATAACAACCCTTGTTTTTCTATTTATTATTTGGTACTGGATATTGAATCCAGGGCCATTCGAATTTTGAGCTAAATCCCTACCTTTTTTATTTTCAGACAGATTCTCCCTAAATTGCTAAATCTGGTTTTGAATTTGTAATCCTCCTTCCTTAGTCTTCTAAATTGCTGGGATTATAGTTGTGCCCCACCAAGCCCAGTTTCATTTCCGCTTAATAAATAATTTTATCTTGGTTTATCTTTGTAAATTTTTAAAATTATACATTGTATTGCTTTTTATTTCTTTTGGGGTTTCTTTGTAAATAGCATTGTTTTCACTCTATAGATCTCTGGCTTTTCATATAAATGTTGTTTCATCTTTCATATTTATTATAATAGTTTTATTTTTGTGTTCTCATTTTTCTTTTATGTTTCCTTTGTTTTACCCTTATTTTCTAGTCTGTTTGTGAGGCTATTTTTTTCATTGTTTTTATTTCAAGTATTTTTCTCTTAAGCATTTCTAAGTTTTTTAATTACCAAAGTAAAAGAAAATGAAAATGAAAAATGAAACAGTGTGTATCTGAAACCTACTATGAAAATGGAGAGATACTGAGTATGTTTGGTTTTCCTTCCATAGTTCCCAACCTCCTGACTTTTGGCAGCTTATCTGAGATTTTTAATTAAGCTTATTAATTATTTTATAATTTAATTTATAAATCTATCAAAGTTGATTTTATTTCTTCTCTGTGATATACATATATATACACACATATATACATACATATATATATATATATATAAATATATATATATTAAATCTTTTAGTTAAAATAATCAACATAAGTACATTTTCTAATTAAATGAGATAACTGCACTTGGAACAAAGCTCTCATATAGTAGGTACTCAATATCTCATGCCAATTCTTATAATTTCCCACCTGAATTCTTCCATTTGAGATTCATCAAAATGTGTATAAACAATGAAAAGCTTCTGCATCTTGGAAGCTCCAGACAAGAGTTCAAATATGTACATTCTATCAAGCAGAGAATTGACTTGAAGCCTGATAAGGCTGAAAGATATTTGTACCAATCCCAAATATGAATTTTCTTGTAAACAGAACATCGCTTATCAGTATTAAACAACATTTATGCTTATGTAGCATGCTCCACAAGAATGCTGTTGTTTTGATTTGTAGGTATAATCTTTTAAATATGTACATTTGTTGATCAATAAAATAAAAACTGAAATTGGAAAGTCTTTCTTCTAGGTGGAGTGGGTTCCTTGGCAGAAGTCCCCACCCAGCACATTGTTTCTATTTATCCAGGTGCTCTGTTAAGAATGATTTCAGCTTTCCTTTCCTGTACTGTGTTAGACCTCATCATCTGAGCACAGACAGCAAAACCAAAACCAAAACAAACACAGAAAACCCCAAACCCCACAAAACCCAAGTTATCTAGAAAATAGACTTGGAAAAAACAGTTTGGGAGGTGAGGTAGGAGTAACACCACAGGGTTCTGGAATGCTGCTTTGCTCTGCCAACTTAAGTGCTAGCCCCAAATTGTGTCTCTTCATCCAATGAAATATCCTGTGGTCTTACCTGTCTTGTCACAGTGAAGCTGTTAACCTTGGTATCTGACTCCACGGCTCCCTATATGTGGTTCTAGCTGTGAGTGACCTCTGTTATTTTGGTTCAGTTTTTGTTGTCCCCATAAAACACCTTTTCTTACTGCAGCTGTGGGAAAAAGACAAAAACTTCAGCCCAGGGAACTGGCAATTTATAACCTCCAATGTGATTTAGGATAGATGAGATAGATCCATTTACCTGATTATTGCGTTTTAAGGTTAGAACCTGATTGATGTTTTACAAAATTTATTTATTTATTTATTCTAATTATGTATATATGGCAGATGGTGGAAATTGATTGATTTTTAGGAAACTTGTCAGTTGCTACCCCAGCAAAAAAACAAAGTCTCTTGTTTTTGGTGGGCCCACTCAGTGTCACTATGTATAGGGACTCTTTTTCTTAGTGGAACGCACTTGAAATTCAATAAGAAAACTGTTAATGTTCTTCAGTTCCTGTCAACTGCTGTCCTCACTAATAAGAACACAAGAATCTCTTGAAGTTAAGGCCAATGTACTACATGGGTACTGGGAATAGAGGACTTCTTATTTAAATGGGACATTTACTTTTATGGAGCCCTTTCTGTCTGTTGGGTATTGGGCTAATATATCCTTACAGAGATCATTTCATTGAATCCTCATAGCAATTTAAAGAAGTAGATGTTATCATTAACTTAATTTCTTCAGTTCAAGGAACTCAGTCTTGTGGAGGATCAGGAGTTTGTCTGAGGTCACAGAGCTTCAGTCAGGATTTGAATGCAGAGGCTGTGCACTGAAGCTAACTTCCCTCACGACAGCACTCTTGAACTTCGCTGCTTCATTTATACAGGTTCTTCCAAAATGCATTGAGCCCCAAATTTCTCACACAATTATTAAACCTATAAAGCGATATGCACATTAACCTAAATAATTACATCTTCCCAGCTGGGCATTTCCACAGGACATTTTAAAGAAATAAATGCTTCTAAGGCAGGTCAGTGCCTTGCTCACTGATCTTTCATTTTTCCTTATCAACCAGCACCAAGTGATTAACTTGAAGTCAAAAGTCCTTCCTTGAAGCTTGTCCTCAATCTCTAGCTGGCTCAGTTTCAAAGATACCCCGGGTTGCTTATCTGTAACAGATGGCTATCTTCCTTCTGACTCAGCTGCAGTGGTCTGTTCACCCTATTTTAGTCCTTTTGAAGCCAATGAAAAGGATGGCTATATTTTTCTTCCCAAGCACTCAGAGACCCTGAACACTTTCTCCAGCTAACTTAGGAGAGAGAAAAACAAAAGACAGAGAAATTGATACTAAAAACATTTTTTTCTATAGAGGACATTAAGCACCCTTGAGTTTTTTTTTTTTTTTTTTTTTTTTTCACACCAGTCTGAAGGACTGTTCATTTTATGCTCATTCATCTCCACTGTTCTTATGGACACTTCCAACAGGAGCAAGGACTGGTCAAAATTTATATGAACTATTTGTTTCTCTATTTGCTTATAGTTATGCTTTTAAGTGATAAATGATTCCAGAGTTTCTAGACTTATTTGCTTAAAGAATTCTTACTTCTTATATAAACTGCTACACTTTGGAAAATAGTAAACAGCAAACTAACTCTAATAGAGCACTCCTGAGAAAAAATTAATTTTGTTATGTACAAAAACAATCCTTAGCTTCCATAAGGACAGTCATGGACATGATGATTCTGCAGAAAATACTTTTCCAGGGCTGGGAGATTGACAAGAAAACTAGTAAAGAACTACAGTAATAATCACAGTTACCATGTATGCAACCCCTTTTCATGCCAGGTGCTGTGTTTTGTGTTTATGTAGATTTTTTACTTATGGCCTATACCAGAGTTGAATCTAGGTTTTGTGGAGCCTCAAGCATCTACTGTTCTGTGTGTGTGTTGTGTGTGTGGGGAGCATCTTTAAGAAAAATAATACAAAACTATGCACAAATCTTTATTTAGAATGATAAAATAAACTAGCATACATTAGAGATTTTGAAAAACCCACAAATATACAAATATTGCAAAAGCCACAAAAGTAGGATTTTTCAAAATTAACTGCCTGACATATATACTTTTCATATTTCTTTTTGGGTGGAAGACTCTGATATTCTTTCCATTTGAAATACTGTAGTCCCTTTAATCTGTATCTTTTATACAAGATATGGGAGGGTGTCTAGTGTAAGCCTTTAAATAGGGATTATTGCTTTTACATACTAATATTTCTATAAATAGGCTGGGAGCTCTTTGCAAAGGAGGGATGGCTGCACTATTGATTCCCAGCAGCTGGAAGAGTGACTGGCATTGAAAATTCACTGAGCATGATGTTTGTCATAAACGAATAATTAAAACGTGGAGGAAAGTTTTGTTAAAAGATAACATAGGTTAGTCAGGAGATTACTACTTCAAATGTTAAGAAATGTTCCGTGTGTCTTGCTCTTGTTCAAAGTATAGGAAATGAAGAGGAAACTTTAATGAAGTCTCTCCCTTATTGCTCAGCTCATTCCATCCTGAACAAATCAATACTTTGTGGTTAAGCCAGACCCTGACCCGGATGTGCTCCGTGGCTCTATATTACTATTTTATAGATGATGAAAATAAATAATGTGTACAAGGTTCTGGCCTTTCACAAGGTGATTTGGCAAAAAAAAAAGGTGCTGCAAAATACTCTATTCTCATGACACCTATTCCAATCTAACCACCCAAATAACCTTCCTTGCATCAGCTCAATGGTCTTTTAAAATTACCATTTACATATGTTTTCACTGAACCCTTACAGAATCCATTCCTGCAATGTACAAAACGAAGGAAAATAAAGAGAAAATGCATTTTGTAAGATAAAGGGTTTCTCTTTTTTCCTTTTAAATAAAATGAGCTGGGAAGAGGCAGAGAACTTTTATGATTCAGTAATGGCCAAGATATGATGCTCTCTAGCTCACAAATCAAAGAGCCGCAAGCTGCAAAAGCTTCAATTTTGAACAGAACAGCTCAGGGCCAGGCAAAATGTCATCCTTTTTATAGGTTCAACAAAATTCTTCTGTTTTTCATCTTGCAACACAGGCATTAGATCAGCTCTTCAAGTCCCTGGGATGTCTGGAATACTGACTTGTGTGCACTTTCTAAAACATAGGGTCAAGTGCGAATAAATGCTACAGGAAAAAAAAAAAAAGAAATAGCACTAGAGAGAGACGCAAAATGCCTGTGTAGGATCTTGACTGAAGGCATGTCATGAAGAGTTTTTCAGTATCACATAAATGCCTCCTGGAGCTTATCAACATGTGCACTCACACTAATGAGAGTAGCCTGCTTAGAACATAGTTGGGTCTGTAGAGATCATCATGATACTTTCTGTTCTTAGTTACATTTAAAATTTGGTATTGAGCAATAAAACTGACTCAGAGAGTCTATTATTGAGAACAAAATGTTTCAAGAAAAGAGCAGGCTTTGAACTCAACCAAAACTTATTATACACCTATGTTTTCTTACTTCCATGAGGACACTTGAAAGTCTGATATTCCCATAAGTATGCATTTGAAGAGCTCCCTTTTATTAGTCAATGGATTTTAAGATTAAAATGTTCTCCATTTTTAATTAACTTTTTTCAGTTGCAAAGCTTTATTTCCACATTAAAATATAGAATTGAACTAAACAGAATTAGTTACTTCTTTGGAAAGGAATGGCATAATATTTGATTCTTAGGTATCCATGGAGGCAGATACACCTTAATTCACAGCTGATTACTTATTTATTCACTTAACAAACACTGGAAGAATACTTATTACACACTTTGTATGTTTTACTATAGCCAGTAACCAATGAATAAATCAAGACTGGATTACAAAACTAGAATAGAAAAGGCCAGTTTTTGAAAATTTCAAATTTATATGCTTATGTGGATAATGATGACAGTTAGTAAAAAATACAATATCAAGTATTACATATATGCAATTATTTAATAAATATTAATCCACCACCCTATATAACTTCCTATAGTGTGACAGATGTTCTAAAGGGTACAAATGTGCAAGAGACATATATTTTATTCTTGAGAATATAAAGTACAATAAAGTCATATTTAGAACTATGATCATAGACTGAAATTACTGCTATTGCAGTAATGTAAGAGTAAATTGAAGGAAGTGTCTCTTCTGTTTTGATGATCAGGAGAAGCTTGTGGAAGAGATGACATTTACATTAGGCACTGGAGGACTGATAAGAGTTCAAGAGGTAACAATGGGGACACTCTGTTCACTTTGAGCAAGGACAGATCAGGATAAGGTCAGAACAGGTAAAGAGTCAGAGGCTTGTAATGTGGGGTTTGTATCAAGGGAAAGTAGTGATGAGGCTGGACAAACAGCTTAGCATGAGATCATCCAGAACCTTGAAAACCAGACTAAGGAGTCTGGAATTTGTTCTATGAACTTGGAAGAGTGACAGAAACCCTTTAGGTTAAAGGAATAGTGACATTTAAAATTGATTTAAATATCATAATATTCCAGGTGTCATGTGTTCAGTATCTGATCTAAGAGATGGCTGTAGTTAAGCTTGGAGAGAAGAATGAGAAATTTGAAATATCTAGAAGACTTGGTGATTTCCCAGGTTTCAAATGCCCTGCAAAGTGTTAAGGTGAGTGTGATTGATATCTTCTTATAGTCTTGTAGATATCAGCCATCTGTCCCTCTGACCAAGAGAATACTGAAGTTTTCTCATTGCTCTTTTCACTGATTTCTTTGGAGATGTGGCAGACCCAAACTCTCTTTGAGTTAACAAGGTTATGAAGACATTTATTGAGACAGACATTTTAAGGAATACTTTATATATTGAACGCTCAATTCCTCCTAGTAAAATCATCAGTTTTATTTATTTTTTTCCCAGATTGAGAAATTTAATCTGAGAGAAAGAGAAATGAGATTTAGATTTGCAACAGTGCCTCTAACCATTTGTACTCCTCCAACCCTACTCATAATTGACTTATTATCATGCTTGTATAATGATGTTTTTGCTTTGATTGGAATATAGCCTCTGTAGGGTCTCAGGAGTATGAACAGGTTCAGCATAGACTACTGCTTGTGTCATTTGTTGTCAATTAAATTATGTATCATATGCACGACTCCTTAAATTGTCATTTATATAAAATAGTACTATTAAAATTTTAAATTATGTCCATCACCCAAAATGGGTTATAATCACCTGAACTAAAGTTTGCAGAAATTAGCTTATTAAAAGTATTTAGTGCTGGGTGTGGTGACCCATACCTGAAATGCCAGCATCTCAGGAGGCTGGGGCAGGAGAAAAGCAAGTTCAAAGCTAGTTTCAGGAAAAGCAAGGTGCTAAGCAACTCAGTGAGACCTTGTATCTAAATAAAATGCATAATAGGGCTGGGGATGTGGCTCAGTGTTTGAGTGCACCTGAACTGAATCCCTGGTTACCTCCCTAAAAATTGGTGAATTAAATACATTCATGAATAACAGCAGAATCACCATAGAAACAGAGCATCGACTTCATCTCTCTAGTTTGGAAAGGTGGACTTCAGGGGGAGACATGATTCTTGGGTTGAGTTTCTTAAAAATGGAACCTGAAATGGCGGTATGTGTTCAAGTGATTTATTAAGTGATTGCTCAATGGGGAAAGCTACAGAGGAACGAAAGGAACAGAAAGGGAAAGGGGAGAAAGTTGATCCTAAGGAGAAATCTGTGTGTAAATTATACTTCAAAGTTTATTCCAACATAAAACAGAGGTATCCCCACACTAGTAGGAGTTGGGTACAGGCCACTGTGGGAGTAGGTGGAGTTTGGTGTAATTCCCAGCCCCTCTGGGTAGGAAGGAGGTGCTAAGAACAACCTCCTTGAGAAAACTACAGATGTATGTGCCCCCAAGCAAGTAAAAATCCTAGGGGTTTGGCCAAGGTACTGCCATTCTCCTTCTTGTGTAAATCCTGGAAATAAAAGAGACATTCATAGGTAATTTACTCATATGCAAAACATGTTCTTGTCCCTGATTATGATGTTATCAGCAAGCATAGTGAATCCTTTTCTTCTCTGACACTGAATCCAGTTGATATCAAAGATGTCCTAAATTCTGTGGTAAGATATCTGAGGCAATATCTACCTAAACCAGAGCACATTCAATGCCAAACATGAATTCCAAACCCCTCCTCAAATTGGTATCTCTTACAGTCTTTCTCATTTCATCAACTTGGGGAGTAAATATTCCATCTAATTCACTGACATTTTACTCAGCACTGTGAGAAAAAATATGAATGTCCACAGAGCAGCCAAGCAGATTTGATTAAGTGTCATGATTCAATTCCTTTATGAAATAATGCTTTGAGATTCAAGGCAAGGTATTTGGAGTTAGAGGAATTTTCTCACTATCTCTTACACACTGTGTGACCTTGGACAAGTCATTTACTTTCTCTGAAGTTGAATTTCTTAGTATAAATAATAGGTAGTTTTCAGAGTCATTGTAAAAATAGGAGAGATTCTTTACATAAAGCACCTAGCATTGTGCCTGGCATATTGTAGTGCTCAGTAAATGTAAACACATTTTTGTCATGTTTATTCATGAAAATATTTTCTACTTTCAATGAATGAGAACTGAAATAATAAACAGAAAGACCAAAGGCATAAGAGGAGATTAGCTGAAGAATAAAATTTTGTGAGCAAAACAGTTTGGTAAGCTGTTTCTGTTATACCTAGAAATAATGGAAAATTCCTTGGGGTTTACTTGTACTTTAATTTTTGGATTGTGATCAAATACATCTATATCCAGGTATAGATTAATTTTCCATACTTGAAAGATCATACATAATTCTGTTTCTCTGTCAGCATCAAGACAGCTTCTTCATCATTTTTATTGACTTCCAGGTGATGTCTATCTCAAAAATTATTTCTCAGACTATGTAAGCCAATTCCACTCTCAAAAGGAAAAGAAAATGCAAATTATAATGGCATAAAGATATATAGTATTAAACAATCTCACGTTGAATGTTTTCAAATTGTCTATGTATTTATAAAATTTTATTTTGTAAATTAATTTGGTAAAAATTATTGTTAGCAAATATTTCTGGTAAGGTACTTCAGTCATTTAAATTAAAATCAATTTTTTTATGTAATAGTTTTGATACATTTTCAATCAAAATAAAAATGATGAGTCATTTAGATTAGATCAGGTATGTTGGCATACCAAGTATTGTGCCAAACTCCAGAAACACAAAAACAAAATGAATAAAACACCGTACTTGTGTCCACCATAGTGCTGACACACTGGTGAAGAAAACAGATTAGCAGAAAATCCTCATAATATATAACAGGATATAAGATAGCATGCAATCAGGGTGATACCCAGGCAGAGTTTATTTAAAGATATGAGCAGGAAGAGGTGATGTTTGAGTTGAAATTGAGTTGAAGTATGAGTTAATGTTAACTTGGAGAAGAAAGGTGGAAGTGGCGTCACAGAGATTAGGATGTGCAAAGGCAAGGAATCATTCATCAGCAAGGGGCATCTGAGAGACTGCAAAAGGTTGGCATTATTTAAATGAACCACTCCAGCAGAGGACTGTTAGTGTGACATATTAAAAATGGCCACAAAATCTTTGACTCTCCATTGGGTTGATTCTGTGTCCCCTCTCCTTCAATCTGGCAGGCTCCGTCTCTGTGAATAGTTGGGTAAAATTTAATGGAAATGCTAGACTAGTCTCTGGATAAGGCCTAAAAAGCCTGATGGCTCCACTTCCTGAATCTTGACATACTGGTCATATTTCCAGTATTATATTGGAATCCAGCTGTGATGTTAGAAGCCTCATTACCTTACCACAGAAATTGTGGAGATCCCCTAACCCTATATAGAGAGGTGGTAGGGATCAACTGAACCTAGTTTCTAGTTATCTCCAACTGTGCATCAGAAATGTGAGTAAAACCATCCTGGGCCCTTCCAGATCAGAGCAGTCACTGGATGAACACTACACAGTGTCACCAAGAATCACTGTGTTGACTCCAACATAATTCCTGACTCTTACACAAACATGAGATAGAATTGATGGATGCTATCTAAGACCATTAAGTGTTCGGGTAGTTTGAGGCATAACAATTGAAATCCAACCCAGTTGAATAAAAGAAAGAACTATCCAGGGGACATATGGTGGAGAGCCTGGGATGCTACATTAAGCATTTTGGGTACTTAATATTTCCCAGTCTAAAGTGGTAAAGTTATCAGCCTCCCTGCCCCATACAGGAATCCTTGATTTATCTTTTATCAGACAAAGCCATTAAAAGAAATCACTGTCATATAATATCAACATAATTTCATAAAAGAATGGAAAATTTACTACTAAGAAATTTGGGAGAATAATATTGCAAAGTGATGCTAATAGCTAAATTTATAGCACTTATTGTGTGCAGCTACACCTTTAAGTGTTTTGCATACATTAATTCACTTAATGTATAACAATTCAATGAGACAAGTCATGATATTCTCTTCATTTTAAAAATGAAGAAACTGACTCTTAGAGAAATTAACAAAACTTGGCTAAGGAGACAAAGCTAAAATTTGACAAAAGTGATAATAGCCAGGCAATATGGATCCAGACATTGTGGGTTTAATAGCTATTGTGATCTCTGCCAAATTCTTTTTGTAAAAAAAATTTAGTTGTAGATGGACACAATATCATTTATTTATTTTTATGTGGTGCTGAGGATTGAACCCAGTGTCCCACACATGCAAGGCAAGTGCTCTACCACTGAGCTACAGTCTCAGTTCCTCTGCCATAATTCTTAAACAGTGTGTGTGTGTGTGTGTGTGTGTGAGAGAGAGAGAGAGAGAGAGAGAGAGAGAGAGAGAGAGAGAGAGAGAGAGAAGCATAAAAATGCACCTCTGACTTCTTCAATAGATGGTGAGCTCCCTAAGCGAGAGTCAGAACATCATTATTTTTCTACTGCATATCCTGGTGACCTTCACATAGGTGCTCAACAAATATTTGCTAAATGACTTGATGGATACATTAATGACAGAATGATCCTTTAAAGTGAATAAACTGAAGTTTATGTAACACTACATTTTTCCTATTAGCATGTTGTCATGGACGTATGCAAACTTAAGATGCTTTTCTTGTTCTCAAACAAGGTTAAAAAGAAAAGAAAAGAAAAGCACAAGTTGAGAAGGATTCAAGTGACCATGTGCAGTCAACCAATAGAAACCATGCATCAGACCAGAAATCAGGGAAGGGAAGATTTTGAGGAATGACTGGCAATATGAGCAAGCACTATGGGCAGATCAGTAAGGATTGTAACAACTGGGCTAGAAACCGTAGCAAGAAAGAAGATATAACACCGTGCTGACACCCTAAAATTCCAAAAGAAAACCTGCCAGGAATGGTGGCACATGCTTATAATCCCAGTGGTTCTAGAGGCTGAGGCAGGAGGATCCAAGTTCAAAGCCAGCCTCAGCATCTTAGCAAGGCCCTAAAGCAACTTAGAGAGATTTTGTATCTAAATAAAATGTAAAAATGGGCTGGCTCAATGTTTACGTCCCTCTGGGTTCAATCCTTAGTATCAGAAAAAACAAAATAAAGAAAACCAGTGTCAATTAAAAGTAAAAGAAACTTTAGTGTATACCAAAGAGTCAGAGAGAGAGCCATTATGTTGAGACATGAAGAATGAGTCTGAGAATGATGAGGGAAAGGGAAAAGTATCCTAGCGGAGAGACAAGCATTGCAAGTCTGCAAAGATGATAGCCATCATCTCGAGGCAATGAGATGGTGGCTATGGAGTTAAGAGTGAGTGTTCAGAGTTGAGGCTGGGAGATAGGGAGAGGTTAGTGTGCTGCCAGCAGTGTAGTAGATGATAGGCTGTTGTTTCTTCAAGGACAGAGTGAAGTGACGTATTTCAAATAGTGAAGTGACATGATCTAATTTAGATCTGAGAGTGCATATGATTCAGTGAATACTTGTTTTTAAGAACTATGCAAATAATAAGAAAATATATTTTCAGATCTCATAATCTGACCTGGGCGGAAAGACCTGCAGGAAGACAGAAAGCCACCTTGCTATGCTTTGGATATGAAATGCCTCCCAAAGGCTCAGGTGTTAAAGGCTTGGTCCCCAATATAGCAAAATCAGAGGTGGAACTTTAGGAAGTGATTGCATCAGGAGGGAGCTAATCTCATCAATAGATACATCCACTCTTGAGTTCATATATGAATTAACTATGGACATGGGACCAGATGGAGAAAGTAGATCACTCACTAGAGTTATGCCTTTGAAGGGTGCATCTTGTTTGTGCATCTCCCCCTCTCCTTAGTTTCTACTTCCTCCTTTGGGGAGTGAGCAGCTTTCTTCTACCTAACCCTTCAGCCAGGATGTTTTGCCACAGGTATAAAAGCAATGAATGCAGCTGATTATGGACTGATACCTCTGAAACCATGAACTAAAATCAATGTTTCCTCTTTTAAGTTGCTTACCTAAGGTATTTTGTCATGGTGACAGTAGACTAACACAGACCTTTCAGTTGCTACTGAGTATTTGATGTGCAGTGCAGGGATATGAACAGGGAGTGGATTCAAGTTGGTAAAAAGCTTGCTGGTAGAAGAGAGAACAAAGCAGATGGAGATACTGTAGGGAATGAGAGAAGCCTTACAGTTGGAGAAAGACTGATATTAAAATCCATGATGATATTAATCTTAATCTAGTCCATGTCCTTATGCTATGTGAAAAAAAAGGGATATTTGAAACCAAGTTCCTCTGTGTTTGTATAGTCCACAAAAGTAAAATACTCTGAGGGGTAGCTTTGCCATGCAGAGGTGGAGCTATTTTCTTTTATGGCCTCATTGCTCTTATAACTCCCAGAATTTTTTCTTTGTACAGAGGAGATGGAGATTTTCTACTTTATGATAAAATGCCCTGCCTTGACTCCTTGGCATTGTGTCACAAAGCTTAGGTCTTAATATTTGAACAAAAGAAATAGATCTTGCCTTAGCTTTTCTGTTAGATGAATAACCAACTGACCTTGGTTAAACACCTTAATCTCTCAGAGGCTCTTTCTTACTTTGTGAGATTGGAAGGTAGGTAGGAAGGTAAGGTAGGTGGACTAGATGAGCTCAGATGTTCTTTCCATCTCTGACAACAAATTGTCTATTTGCTTCAGCTCAATCTGGGTTGGGAGAGCTTATACTACTGTGTTCATTATTGATAATCATCATCATCTTAGCCTTCTTTCATTGAGTGTAACAATGTAATAGGCTTCATACTAATTTCTGCATTTAATTTTCATTCAATATTCCTTCATTTAATCTTCATACTGTTAATTATTTTATAGTTCATGAACTAAGGCTAAGTGAAGTTAAGTCCTTATTCAAGGTCACATAGCTGGTAAATGACTGAGCCAGGTTTTTACACTGTTTCTTGTCGATGCTATAGCTGTAATTTATATTTGCAAGTGCCCAACTGACATCATCAGCTAAACATATTTTTTTTAAACACCGAAATATCACTGTAGTTAAAATAGTTAGATTTTTAGCAGAGTAGTCAGTGGGGCTTGAATCTGGTATTCCTCTGATTCAGAAGAAAGTCTTACTCAGCTTCACACATAGTGTGAATAATGGCATCAAAAATGTTCAACATAA
Source organism: Marmota flaviventris (assembly GCF_047511675.1). NCBI lineage: Eukaryota > Metazoa > Chordata > Mammalia > Rodentia > Sciuridae > Marmota > Marmota flaviventris. The sequence continues at coordinate 47,905,338 of NC_092510.1, read as the reverse complement.
ATCTCTCCAGACCTCAGGCCTGGATTAGTATGCTAATGGTTAAGCTGTTGCAATATTTCACAGCTAGGAATAAATGGCTAAACATAAAAACGTGTATTTAAATGGGGATGGATGTGCCTATAGAGACACCAAAGGCACTACTAATATTATCCACACTTTTTTATCCATGGAGGATGGAAGGCCTTTAAAGTCAGCAAGGCAGTAGGACTGTCTTGATGCTAAGCCCAAGGCAATCTTACTGTGAGCAGAAGGAAATGGATCAGAGGGCTATAAAATGCTTCCAAGAGCATTTCCATCACCTAGGGCTGGCAGTGACATTGCTGTTATTCAGACATCTGATAGCCACCTCTTCAGTGAACCAGCATCTGGTCAACCCAAAGCCAAGGACAACCAAGAGGAATCTTTGGAAAGCCAGTACTCAAATACTCTCACATTAAGGCTCCAGTTAAAAGTGGAGAAAATAACAACAAATAACGTTAGAAGAAAGATATATAAGCAAATGTGTTCAAGAAGGGTATGGATGGCTTGAGAGTCTCAATGTCTCAGTAGAGATGGGTCAAGGTGGGTTTGACAGAAAAAAAGCATGTTACATTATATTCAACTTGTTTCTATACCCCAAAAATTGGAAAATATAACTAACGATTGTTGTCCCACTTGCAAATACTTTTTGGACTGATAAAGATAGAAGTTCATAAATAATAAAAATGTAAAAAACAGTATTTAATGTATAATTGGCATAAAAATAGTCTATAAAATGTTTTTGAAAGAGAGCCCCAGAGCGAGGAAAGAACCAATAAACAAAAAACCCAAATCAATACAAACAAAAATGTCAACTTCATTACTAATCAGAAATCTTGTGAAATTTCTATTTTTTTAAAAATTCATTTATTTGTATTGATAATCTTGATTAAACTTGTGGATAACTTCTTAGAAGAATATTTTAAATATATTAAATGATATATAGGATTTCAAAGTTTAAAATTATAGGCCTTGTGATTATCAAAACAATTTAATAAGTTTATGGCACAGAAATGAACATGTCTTTATTTTCACATTAAGAAGATTCTGACAATCATTCTACTATGTACGCTCATTGCAAAGTCTTTGTTTAATAAACACTCATGCATTTGTAACAACTTCAATGTGATATGAAAATATCAGAGATTTGGACTGAGGACAAGTCATAGGTGCTGCCAATACTACTGTGGTTCGTTGTCCTTGTTTATAGTGAAAAGAAATGCTAAATTCCAAGGACAGTTTAGAAAATATCTTAATTTTTCCAATTTAAGTGTTTAGACCTCTTAAAATTTGGAGTCCATGAATTGCAGGTTAAGAACTTCTATAGTGTTTTCAGATTACTAAAAAGAAAACCAGTCTGCCTGTAGGTAAATAGTATTAGTGACTATGTTGTGTTTTAGTTTAGTGTTTAGTTTTGTGTTGTAGAGACTGCAACTACTAGATTTACTTATTAGATTAATGATTCTGCTTCAGAAAAAAAAATGCCTTTTCCCTCTTCATATAACCATTATAACCATCTTCAATATCTAGAATTGGTTACGTTCATAGGAGAGAGCTTAAGTTGTATCCCAAAATTCACATAGGTGATGAAATGTCATAACTTAGAGCAGTTGGTTACATGAAATCTTAGTAGTTATTTAATACAAAAATGCTACTATCAAACCAAATACTCATTTAGCAAAAAACAAAAAAAAAAGTGCTCAATAGAAATGCGTCCTATGCATTGTGACCCTCTCTCCCTACATGATTTTCCAATACAGTGATCTCTACCTATGAGACTTCCTAAGATATAGTTCTTCCTGTTTTTCTTCCATGATGTAACTCTGTCTTAATCACATGCATACTAATGGTAATGTTCATCCATCCTTGAAGACTTGTTTAGGTCTCTACTCCTCTCATTCTTGTTTCAATTTGGGCTGGATGAACTCTTCACATGGGTTTCTATAATATCTTGTTTATGCCCAACATTGTACTGACTACAATGCTTGCATAATATATCTAGTTTTAGATCATATGCTGTTTATGAATAGATTCAGTGTTAAGATAAACTTAAGTCCCATCTCAGCACAGGGCTTAGCACAAAACGATTTTTCAATATATGTTTATAAAATATATGAGTAAGTGTGCTGAGGTCTGGGAGTACAAAGATGCATAAAATTCATTCGGCCTATGTTCTGGTTGAGTATTGAGACTGTGTGTGTGTGTGTGCGTGTGTGTGCATCCCATGTGTGTATGTGCATGTGTAAGAATAGGTAAAGGTAAGTTCAAGAACAAGAGCAATTGTTGTAAGGTCCCAGGTGCCAGGTACTAAATGAATAAAATAAAATATATATCTATTTGAACAAAGGTTCAGAGAATAAAGATATTAATTAAATTGTGACTGTAGGATAAAGCATCCTACAAGATGTGAAAACTAAGCTGAAATTAGGATGTGAAAAAGGTTAAGTAATGTGGATGATAAGAATTAATACATTACAAAGTTCTTCATTTAGTTTTCCTTTTCCCACTGGAAAGACCTCTAGTTCTTTTAACTGTTTCTTATATGGCATGATTATTGGAGCTTGCTATTTCCTAGTCATTTTTCTTTACACATTCTTCTTTTTGTAATACATTTGTTAAAGAGAGTATCTGGAACATTGCAATAATTTAGAAATTCTCAGACCAGGACAAAATGGCTCTATTTCCTCCTTGATTTGAACATTGCATTTATTAAATTATCTGTAATCATATTTGGTTTCTTCATGTCCATTGCACATTACTGGGAAAATAAGCAATATGTTACCTAAATCCTTAGAATATTTTTTAAAAATCTGCTATTAAGATTTTTACCCATTATTTTTTTATTTACTAAACTTAAATTTTTATGTAATTATTTGATAATTTATTCCATCTAAAATGATTAGGATACTACTATATGTCAAACATTGCACAATATTTTTAAGTCCAAATGCATAGATATTTTTCACATTTTATTAGGAATACCTTAAAACATAATGAAAATTTGAAAGGCTCATACAATAAATACTGCATACACATAATCTAGAGCCTACAATTAGCATTTGCCTGTATTTACTTCATTATATATATATATATATATATATATATATATATATATATATACACATATATATGCATATATATATACACATATACATATGTATATGCATATATATATATAAATTATATATATATATATACATCTAACCTTTTATTCATCCATCAAGCCATTTTATTTCATTACAGGTTTTAAAAGGGATTTATATCTATAAATCCCTTAAAACACCAATCAATCGCTCAGTTTGTCTACCATAAAGTAGAATTCAATGTATTATCCAAATTTCTACCAAGATTTAGAACATTATCATACCCTAGAAAACTTCTTCCATTGCTTTCTATATAAATTTAAATTTAACTAAGTTCTAATTTACTTATTGTTCTCCAATATTTTGCCCTAAGAATGTTGTTATGAACCTTTATTTTGTCTTTTATATACTATAGGTATCATCCATAATAGTATTCATTTGCTTTTTTTATGTGTACTGCAGAGTCATTGATTAAAGAAGTGAAAATAATCAAAGTTTGCAAGTTAATACATGAATAGAAATGTTCCTGTATGCTGACATTGACTCATGATTTTTTTTTTCTGGTGCCATCCTTGGAGAAAGGGAGGACAGTAAAACACCATACACCTGAAATGCCCTCCTCCATTCTCAAACACTTAGCCAAGTTAAGGGAACATGAGTGAGTCTGGGCCAGAATGTCCCAAAAAATATGATCTCAAAGGATACTGGCTTTCCCTCAGTCATGCCAGAATTAGGGCAAGCTAGTGTTATTTGTAGAAAGCTGTTTTCTTGCCCTCAAAGCTAGTTCTTTGGGATGCACACAATGGAACAAACCAAGCTAAACTGATGATGTCACTGCTTTTGTAACCTAATCTATAAAAATCTCCATGCCTGTGGTAACTGTTGCAGAACCAAACAACAGGAAGGGGGAAATTTTGTACAGCCACTTGCCACTGGATACAGTATTGTGAGAGGGGAATCACTGTTTTCCGGCAAAGCACTGGAGGCACCTTAATTAAATGGAAGTACTCCTGTTCAGCCCATTACCACTGGCCTTCCTGGTGAAGCCCCTGTCTAGACCATCACCACTGGACTTTCTGGCAAAGTGTCTGTCCTGCCCATTGCCAATCATCTTCCCCATAGGCATTCTTCAATAAACTTTATGTCCCATACTGCATCTATGTGTGACATTTTTGGTCTCTCAGCAACTTATCCCACTGCCCTAACGTAACTGGATAATACACTACCCCACAATGCTGTCTTTGCTATAATCAAGTAGATGGAACAGGAAACTTCTCAAGAGATTAAATTTACTAAATGGGATAATTAATTATCAAAGTAATCTGATACTGTGCATATTCTTTAAACACTTGAAGTGTGTATCTGAATGATTGGTTTTTAATGTGTCTACTTTTTGATAAGTGAACATTTTGTAAAATCATAAAATATAGAGTGGGAAAGAAACTAATAAATTATCTAGTACATTGCTGCAACTGAATTAAAAATACTAACTTCAAACATCAAAATAAGTGAATTAATTGTCTTTTCCTGTACTTCTACAGGCATGAAATTAGAACACCTTAGTAAGAAGCTCATTTTAGTGAATAAAAATGCTGAATTCTGGATTATGAGGTTTTATCCTTACTGTCACGTGTTATATATATATATATATATATATATATATATATATATATATATATATATATATATATATAAAGTGTGTAAAGAACTTAAAATATATGTTTTTTAAAAGATCGTCATGCATAAAAATTAGGTGCTGAAATTAGAATTATAAAATGTTTCCTTAAAAGGGAGATTATTTTAAGGAAAGCTGTTGGCAGATTAGTGCCACTATTGCTATAAAATACTACATTTTCTCTGATTAGCAGGCAGATATAGAAAATATTCACTGATTTTATATCTTGTGCACTTACAATCTTCTTAAACTTCCTTAATAATTAAAAAGAACCCTAGTTTTAGATAGAGTTTATTATTTTCAACCCAGGAGTAGTTGTTAGCAAAATAAATTCTCTCTTCCATTCTCCAATGAAAAAGATTATCAGTAAAAAATAATTGCTATTCTGCATCAGATTATAAAGCTATCACTCAAGGTCAATTAGTAATATTTGATCAGAGTTAGATTTCTGTCCCTGTGACAAAATACCTGAGACAATCAATTTATATGGAGGAAAGATTCATTTGAGCTTATGGTTTTGGAAGTTTCTCTCTATGTTTACTTGGATTGACATATGGGATCTACGGTAATATAGTACTTCATGGCAGAGTACCTGGCCATAGAGCGTTTTACCTCAAGGTGGCTGGAAAGCAGAGATCGAGAGCAATAGAGCAAGAGAGCAATAGAGCAAGAAAGATAGAGATAGAGACAGAGATAGAGATAGAGATGATAGAGATAGTGATAGAGATAGAGATAGAGATAGAGATAGAGATAGAGATAGATAGAGAGCACCGGAGTCCCAATATCCCAATTCAAGGGCATGTTCTAATGACCTCAATTCTTTCCACCATACACTGCACCAAAAGTTCCATCATACACAATAGTGCAACAGGCTGGGAAGTAATCCTTTTAGAACATGGGACTTTGGAGGAGACTGAAGATTCAAACTATAGTTTTATCATTTCAAATACAATACTAGAATTGAAGGGAAAAATACATTGGCATCTCTCATTTTAGGAAAATCTTAATATAACTAAATGCCTCAGGAATCATTGCTTTACTCACCTGATTTGAAAACTCACTACTATAATTGAAATGAGATTCCAATTTGTTTAATATAGAAAACTGTGTTATGAAGTTTTAGTACAGATATATAATACAGTAGTAGTTCAAGCAAGATATTAATTATGAAAATCCTACCATTAATTTGTAATGCAAATAAACTAAGGCTCATTGCATTGAAACCATGTATGCCTACTTAAAATAATGAAATACCCCTTCTCCATGGATCAGTCATGTGGATGCAGTTATGGCACTAGTATGCAAAGGTATCACTTGAATGGACTGTAACATTAAAACTAAGACCGCATTAAACCACAGTTGAAATTCAATATATTCAATTTGTTGTAGCCTGCAGCCCAACAGCTTGATCTTTTGTCACTATGTGCGCTAAAAGAGATCATATATCTCTTGTGCACTTGTGTCAGCAAAAGCACTGCAACCTACTTATCATACTTGCAAAACACTTAAGAAAACAAGGCAAATTCCCTTAAAGTAATTCAGCTTTTGGTAAGGACTTTATTATTGCAATCAATTACAATGTTGTCAAACCTCATAAATTGAAATTCCTAAATAACTGGCTCATAACAGGGTATCTTAAAGCAAGAAGGATAATGCATTCCGGCCCTTATGTGTTAAGTAGGAATAGGAAGAACATATATAAGGTGGAAACATTTAAAAGTTTTTTAATCTAAAAAAGGATAGCAATAGTATTTTTAGCTAAAACATCATAAAAGAATACAATGAAAGCAATCCAGCTGGAATCGTTCAGTCATTTATTTTAATAAAGACTAATTAAATTATAATTTATTGCTATTTTATTGTTAGCTGTGTTGTTAGTGCTTATTGTGATGACTGAGTAGTCATGGATGATTAAACTTGTTATCAAGGGTCACAGTAGCATGGAGAACTGTGTACAGAAATGCCAACATATCTCTTCTAGTACATTCTGAACTTTCAATGCTTCAGAACTATGTGTGATTCAGATCTTGTTTTAACATTTTGAGGAGTTAGTAGAAAAATATTTTCTTTTCCTCCAGGTCATGTAACATGCATATTTTGCCTATCACAACACTTTTTAGAATGACTTGGCTATATGTCTACTTTTGCTGGTGAAAAACACAAAAACAGAGCACCAATATCTTGCTCATCACTGTTTCCTAACATGCTAATAACACAGTATTTTGACCTTAGTAATAAGATATGTGGATTATCAATATAATGTGTGGTAAAATGCATTAAATGTTTCAAAAATAAACAAATATACAAACTTCCTGATTGTTTTTAGCATTTTTGGTAGGCATGGTGTAAATAATCTTATCATGGTAAGTTTGGGTCTGTTAATATGATATCATTGAATGCATTACTGAGATGGGCTTTCATGCATTGGAACAAGCGGGCTCCAGCACACCAGTGTCCCTCATCCCTGCTATGGGTCTTTATGAGTCTTTCGACTAGAATAGCTAATTACTTCCTCATCACATTAAAGTTGGGCTGAGTAATATGCTAGCTTTGGCAAATGGAACAAGGGACCTGACATAAGCAGGGGCTAGAAAAGTGAATTCACATTTGTGATTTTGTGCTTTTCCCCTCACTACCAGAAAAATATGGCTCACGTCTAAGGAGGATAAGACACAGATGGAAAAATCCCATCCAGAATCCATCTCTTGGAATGGACCCCAAGTAAGTACAGCCTAATTCGATTACACCTCAACCAGTCCACAGATGTGAGAATGAAAAAACCATGTTTGTTGTAACATATTGAGATTTTTTTGGTGGTTATACAGATAAATAATACAATGAAAGTTACTGTAAAGTAAGGCCATCTGGTAAAGTATTAGAGTAAGAATAAAAGACCCTTGGCTGCATTTCTTGTCCAACTACTGTGTGTGTGTGTGTGTGTGTGTGTGTGTGTGTGTGTGTGTGGTGTTAGTGGATTAATAATATGGATTATTGGTTTACCTTGTGTTTCTCTTTCTGAAGGTGAAGAAATTGTGAAGAACACTTTCTTAATTAATAGCAATATTATGTTCAACTTTATAATAAAATATTATAACCATTGGCATTTAGAAATGTGAGGATAATAAAGTAAACTACCTCATAGAAATTTGTCAAGGACTCATTAATTTTTACAATTCATCCTCATTCAGGAGGATGCTTACTATGACTGTGAACTATGTTGAGTAAAAACATTAAATTTCTCCATGAAGAATACATTTTTCCTATCTCTTAAATTACTTTATACTCATATTTTCATTTTAGTCATATATTGAAATTTCTATCAGTGACTGCTAGTTATTATTTAACTGACAAATGTAAGGACTATTTCTCAGTTCTCAATATCCAAGCAGTGAGTACTTATAGTCTTCTCTTCTGAAACTTAACTCTGGCTTCTATGGAGCCTCTTTTGCTTTTTGTTTTTGGACTTCCTTACTGGTTCTCATGTCGCTTCTAATTTCCTATATTGTGAAGAGCGATCACATTTTAGTTCTGGGCTGGGGACATAACTCAGTGGTAGGGTGCTTGCCTAGCATATGTGAGGCCCTGAGGTTTGATCCCCAGCACCACCACCACCAGCACAATAAAGAAATCAGTCCTGAGCTCTTTCCCAGGTATCTTCCACTATTTTCATATTCAGACACTTAATCCATTATTTTTTACTTAAACTATATTTTAAGTTCTAGTGACTCAATTCTGTATCTCTATACACTCCTTCTCCAGGACTGTAACTCCAAGATCCTGATTAACATGTTCACTTAGTTTTCTGTAAATGTGCTGCTTGAAATTCAAGATAACTTGAGTTGAATTTATCTTCAATTAGAATAAACTTCTAACTTTTATTTCTGTCAGTGACTCAATTGTTCCCAAATAAGACAAACTCTAAATCTTGAGATAATTTGTCCCCTGTGTCTCCACTACCATTACCATTTAGCTACATAGTCTACTTGGATTTTTCTAGTAGATATCACAGTTTTTTTTAACCAATATTTTTCTCCTCAAGGAAGATAGGATTTTACTTTGTTACTGCTTTGTAATTAGATCGGGCTTCATAGCTTGCTTTGACCAATATTGAATGAGAAAAAATATCTCTTGCTACTCTTAGTCCTGAGCCAGTGTGCAGTTCTCCATCTTTCCTCCTTCCCGACATGTGGAGTAAACTGTCAACGCTGGTCCCTGAGTGAGGATAAGAATCATGCTCAAGTGAATGATTTCAGTGCAGTCTCAACGAAACAGACATGTTCTTCATTCTCAAAAGTGGTTCCCAGAACAGCAACGTTATCAATATTTAGGAACGTTTTAGTAAAAGATTCATACAATCTGAAGGGAAACTAGAGGGTTGGAACTTTTTAGAAAGGCAAAATTTTATATCCCAAACCAGACCTTCTGAATCCAAAACTCTTTGAGGTCCAGTAGAGTTTTGACAAGACTTTCAAGTAATTCATTAGCATGCCATTTTGAGAACTATTTGACCTATATAATTTATTTCTGTTTCTTGAAATAGAATTGTTTTTCATAGAACTGAATATTTTAAGGAAAAAAAAGATATGTTAGTGTAAGCTTTTGTTTTGTTTTGAGTGTTTTTTTGCTATATTTTACAAGTTCCCTAGGTAATCAGTCACACATGGAAGCTAACCTCCTACTCATTAATTCTTCCTTAACTGTATAGTAGTATTATGTTTTAGTTTTTATGGTATTCTTCCATCTATGCCTTATTTATAACTAGCTCACAAGAAAGGTGAAGTAGGGTTCTTTTCTTTCATTAAATGAGCAATGAGACTAAGATTGAATTTTTTATGAGCCAGTTGAGTTTACACAATGAGTTTGTGACATACACTAGATCCTGTAGTTGGAATACTTGTCCTTTGTTTATATTTGTAATAAACTAAATGAAAAAAAATTTCTTGCCAAATCCACATTTTTCTCAATATAACTTTACAATTCTGCTGGTTAAAAATTGGGGGCCATTTTCCTGCTTTATGAATTTAGGCTGGTCTTGTAATTTGTCATGGCAGAAGTAGTAATGTACCTGGTCCAAGTCTAGGCTTCGAGACATATTTTATGCTGCTTCTTTCTCTCTCCCTCAGACTGTTTCCCTGAAGCCGTAAGAACAAGTCTGGGGCAACTTTCTGGAGAATTAGAGACCATGTGGGGCAGAACTGAAGCCTTAAACATGGGAACAATTCTAGCTAAAATAAACTGAACTTGGCTCAGATGCAGAAATTTGTGTACTGATCCTGTCCATGAGAAATGACAAATGGTCATTTTAATCCACTAAAATTCACTAAAAGCCATCCTATTATCTTATATTCTTTTATTATAGAAGCTAGATCAATCAAGGATTCATTTTCTCTGTGTGACCAGTGTAATGATTATTTTTATATATCAGCATGACTGAATCATAGGATACCCAGATATCTGATTAAACATTAATTCTGAGTATACCTTTGAGAGTATTAATGAAAGAAATTAACATTTAGATTGTTTACTCAAGTAAAGCAAATAGCCTTCCTGTCTGTGGATAGACATCATCCAGCTCATTGAAGGCCTGAATAGAACAAAAAGGTGGTAAAAGGTTGGCTTTACCCTCCTCCTTTGTCTGACTGCTTGAGTTGAGACATTGATCTTCTCTTGCTCTTGATGCTCCTGGTTCGCAGGCCTTTGCACTTAGACTGGAACTGGTATCATTGGGTCTCTAGCTCTCTAACTTGGATCTCTGACTTACAGACTCAAGCTTATGGAACTTCTCAGCCTTTGTGATCACCTGAGCCAATACTAGGTATTATTATTAATCTATGTATATATATTCATATATATATATAATAAACAATGTAAAATATGTGTATCTGAGTGTTTAAATGTATCTAAATTTTGTACATATATATGTGTTTGTATGTACATAAATAAATATGTGTGTGTGTGTGTGTGTGTATCCTATTGGTCCAGATAAGCTTGAATAATGCATAGGGTCATTAAGATACATATGGATACTGTCTGATGGAGCTTCTCAGAAAGTTTTTTAAAGGGGCAGATTCCATGTACTGTGTGATCCTTGTACCCTTTTAACTTCTTGTTAGAATATGGATATGATGCTTAGGGATATATCATATAACTAATGATGGCAGCAAATAGGTGATTTTTTTTTTTTTAGGCGAGGGGGTGCTAAAAAAATGATGCTATGACAAGAGACTTCTGTTCTAAATCTGCACCGAACCTGGATTTATACACATATGGGGAAGCAAAAAACAAAACAACAAAAACGAAACACAAAACAGGTAGATCCATATAAAAACAAAGACTCATGATATTATTATAGATCTATCATATTTAGCCCGTATAACCTAATCTGGACACTCTGCTGAGGAAGATGAATATACTCTATTTATTTAAGATATTTGTGAGGTTTAACTTGCTGAGCACATTTTCTAACAGACACAAATATTAAGGTCATCGTCTCAAATCCAGGTTGGGTGCAGATTTAGAACAGAAGTCTCTTGTCATAGTATCATTTTTTTAGCACCCCTTCGCAAAAAAAAAAAAAAAAAAAAAAAAAAAAAAAAATCACCTATTCAATACCCAACAGATTACAGTTCCATTAGACACCAAACCACCATTTGCATGTTTTTCTTCATTTAATGTCCTTCTTCTCTGCAGTTAGAAAACTTTTTCTTTTCCCTAAAAGAAATGAGAGTGAGAAAAGATCATAGTGAGAAATGCTGTTTTAGGGAACAGATGCAAATATATTCTGAATAAATTTCCTATTTCAGCTTTATAGACTAATTCTCTCCCTATTAAAGTACTAAATCTTTAAAGATTCTCTAAATCCCCAACCTGCAACCCTATCATGAACCTAGTTTACCTTTCATCAGCCAAACAGAATGTAATGTCATATTTTGCTAATGAAAAGCAAGTTTGGCTGAAATTATATTCCTTTTTGTTTTTCTTTGAGAAAGCAAAACAAAAATAAAGACAAGTTCTGACCTATTTAGGTAACAGTAAAATCAGAGTTGAATAATTGTTCACAGAATGAGGAAATCACCCACAAGTCAATTTGTCAAAGTAGAATGTGACTTTGAGTTAGAGAAAATATTCAACTAACACAAATTACAGATGACAATAGCTTAAGAGAAATATAGAGCAATTCATTTTAGTACCAGAAAGTAGTCTCCATCTATTGCACTCTAATGTCTTGTTGTGAATGTGTCTGATAAGGTTATCAGAAGTGCAAGACTCAAGTGTTGATTTTCTCTTAGGTCTACATTATGATTTGGCTTTGCTTTATATTTTAGGAATCTGAAGGGAAATAAAATATAGCCATCATTAAAAGCCTCTTTCTACATAATAAGCACACACTGAAGGGTTATCACCAGATACGGGTGGGTAATTGGATAATGTTTCAGAGGCCTCTGTTGTCTCCTCAAGGTTATGAACAAATGATGCATATGTAATATGGATCTATGCATGTTTGCAGAGAGGCGTACCTTTTCAAAACATTGAAAATGTCAATACATGCTAACAGAAAGCATAAAATTCTTTTAAATATTTCCACTCAGCACTTCAATAAGAAGAAAGGCTAAAGTGAAGCAAAGACACAACACCTTTTTCAGAGTTCTGTTAATGTAAAGAGGGTGCACCGTAGGACTACTGTAGCTTGAGTAATTGTAGTAAGATGATTCATTTCAAATTGTTGGATGAGTCTCAGAGCAATTCATACCATTGTCTGAAAAGGTTTATATTTTTCAATCTTCTTAGCCTGTTCCAAGTGAAAATCACCTTTCAAGCCTATGCTTATGCCTTCTTTTTTTCCACATTTTTCACAGGATCAAGGTACAAAGATCCGGCATTAGAGAACTCATGGATGCTGATTGACTTTGAAAAAAAAAACTCACAGGGTAAGATTCTGAAGACGAAAAGAAGAAATGGATGATTAAAGAAGGGTTTCAAAGGGAATGATGTGTTCCCACACTGCTGGATGTGATGCCAGCACCTTGCAGATTGACTTGATAGATTAAAGAAAAACAATTATAACACTCCATGGGGATGATAATGAAGGCAAGAACGCGGTTACTAATGTTCTCATGAAGGTGGGCTCACCTGAGAGCTGGTGTCTAAAAAGGGGGATTATAAACAACTGATGCCAAATTTAAGAAAGTTATGCTGGTAACACTCAGGGTAAATAACTCAGTCATATAGAGTAAAGAATGTTTCTTCGGCTTTAAAACAAAGATCATATATTTAAAGTGGAGGAAAAATTTCTGCAAAAATATCCTGAATGTAATACAACCCAAACAAAAATTCTTTATAGTACAAATTTAGTCCCCCATCTTTTAATTATTTATTTTTTTTTACATTTCTCCTGGAGATAAAATTAAAGAGGAACTAGCCTGGCATGGCACTGTACGCATGTAATTGAAGGGGCAAAGTAGGCTTAGCCAGGAGGATCACAAGTTTAAAGACTACCTCAGTAACATCGAGGTGCTAAACAACTCAGTGAAATTCTGTCTCTAAATAAAATACAAAATAGGGCTGGGGATGTGGCTCAGTGGTGGAGTGGCCATGAGTTCAATCCCAGGTATCCCCCCCCCCAAAAAAAAAAAAAAATAAAGAAGAATTAGATGCTAGAAGTGGGGGAGAAAAGTAAAGTTTTCATAAAATTGGAATAGATTATCTTAAGAATCATCTCAGAGCAACATAAAAAGAGTTGATGTAGAAGTACACCTAAACCTTGAAATTGCTCTTGTCTATGTTGAGGTTAGGAGGTAGGGTCTATGTAAGAAGGCTGCTATACGTGATTCAATGCTCTGAGGTCACGTGACCCATGGTCTCAGAGTGTGGCTCCACCACTTACTATCAATTTGTCTTTGGGCTATCTTCTAAACCTCTCGAAGCCTCAGTTTAGTCATCTGTCAAAATGAGGATCTAATTGTTGCTATTTACTTCGATTAATAAAAGCATTAAGACACAAGACGTAAAATATTTGGCATATTTTGTAGAAGAACTTATGAAATGCTATGATTGGTGGTAAGTTTGCTTGATTTAGTCATAATTAACTTTTCAATTTGGATTTATTTTTTCTACATGGAAAATAGATAGTTATACTAGTTTGAATTTCTCCTGCATTTATAAGTGAAAATACTTCCATTGTTGGAGAAACACTAGAAACCAAACTTTTTTTTAAGTCTAAATATCATATGAGGTAGTCTGAGTTTTGTTATTCAGAGTAATACCATACATTTTATTTCTGCTGCACTCATTGTTCCCTATTTTTGAAGACTGGCCTTTCCCCCTAATTTTCTGTATTTTTCCAAAATGAGCAATTATCTTCAATCATTTATCTATATTTATGTGATTCAATATGGTAGTCACTGGCTTCATGAGGCTACTGAGCATTCAAAATGCGGCTGGTTCTATTCAAGCTGCCATATAGTGGAACACAAACATCAGTTTTAAGACAGCACAAAAAGCAGAATTTAAAATTCTCAATATTTAAAAATTGTTTTGAATATTAGCAAATTGAAATAATGATATTTTAGATTGCTAGATTAAACAAAATTTATGCAAATGACCTGTTTCTTGATATATTTTAATGTGGCTATTGGAAAATGTATAATTACATCTGTGTACTGTATTTATGGTTTGCTCATGTTTCTATCTGACATCATTCTTTACATGAGCAATTTTCACGATTTAGAAGAAAATGGTAACTTGTCAGTTCAGACCAAGATTAAATAATAATCAATTGGATTGTATGTCTCTAGCCAAAAGGATAGAAATGACTATGTAATTACCAGAGGAATTCTGAATATAAAGAAGGATACATGGATTTATATAATTTTGATTATAAAGACTAATATTGATATACATGAAAACAGCACATGTTTTTAACATGATATTTTTATTTCAAAGTAAAATGAATTAATTCAGTGACCATCATGGAATAATTATACAAATTCTCCTTCCTAAGCATTCTCTGGCATTGTCTTCAGATCCCCTGTAACCATGATAGGACACATGCACAATCTTTCTATATTTGTTGGTTCATCCTTCATCAGGTTTTAGTGAAGTTTACAATGGCCTTCACAAGGTCAAAGTATTTCTACTGTTTAATTGCCTATTGAGTTTTTTTTATATTGTATGAACTATTCTCTTGTAGACATTATGAGCTTTTGTATAACTTGATTTTTACCACCCAGTTCTTTCTAGCAAATATAACTTATCTGCACAACTTTATTCAGCCATTAGACATCTACACTGTTGGATAGTACAAAGTAAATGGAAAATGTGTCAGTTAAAGATGTGTCGGTTTCTGTGGCATAGAAACAGACATTGCAGAACATGCTCTATCAGAGTGGTTGTGTATTTGTAGGATGGTGCAGTAAAGCTTCTTAGTGGAAAATTCATAGCACAATAGGCTATACTAACCTGATCCTATTGGATAAGAGGATTTTCAAGTCCTCAAAACTTGGGGAAAGTGTATCATAGACACACACAGACACACATAGACACACACAGAGATTTTTTCTTTTCTTTTCATTTTTTTTTTTTTTTTTTTTAGGAAACTACTCAGGTCAATGTAATAAATCAGAACGGGAAAAGTAGTATGAAATGCAATGTGTGTGTATATTGGAATAATAAATAGACTAACCTTAAGTTTTCAAAAATATGGATAAGTCAAGAAAGTTGGAACTTTTTCGTGTTTCTGAATTAACAAAATTCATATCACTTAGCAAAGATACTTACACTTGAGCTCTTTATTCTGGAGCTATGGTTCATCATATTCATCAGTGAAGAATGATGTATTTAAGATCATATTGTTGTAGATATGTGTCTAAAGAGATTGTAGACATCTTAAGCAAATTTTAGTTCATTTCAGTCACATTTTCCCTTGATTTGTCTTGCCATGTAAGCCCACCTTAACCAATTGTTATGTACAAAAAATGGATACTTTGTTGGTGTCAAATGTCATAACTGCTCAATAAGGCATATAAATTAGATGAAATTTCTATCATCACTTCCTATAGAAGTTACTCAGCAAAAATAAAGTCTGAAATTTAAATAACTGGTTTTATGAGTTGATCGCCATTTTTCTGGAAATGTCTGATTACTTTACAAGGATGAGCATGTATAATCTTTATAACAGTCTGCAAGATACCTATCATGCACATGATAAAGATGCAGCAGTTGATACTCCAAGAAAGTGAGTTTATCACAACTGGAATATCTTTAAGAAAGTCTATTTCCAAAAACCTATTATTCTTCCAGCTCTACCATGCTCCTGATAAATATCCAATTCTTAGCTCTTTTTCATGAGAATCTACAAAGATGCCACAGAGAAAGTTGTTTAACCTTGACAGGAGGGAAGGAACTTGAGGAAGAAAAATTGTTTTCTTTTAAATTAAGATTCTAATATTCAATTCCCTGTAGTCCCAAGGACTGATGATCTGTACTAAATTATTACACATCCTACCAATTCTAATATGCCCACTTTGGCCTCAGTAGAAACACATGAGTTGATCAATTCCATTTGTGATTACATTTGGGAAAAGGGATTATAGAGACAAATACACTCAGCTGTTTTATTCCCATGAGTACAACATGAAATTAATCACTGGACCAATCTTCTTCTTGCTCCAGTGGTATTGATTGAGGTGAATCCTTTGCTAAGCCTGGCACATTCCAGTCTTATCACAGGAGTGTTTAGAAGAAGAAAATGAAAGTGTTTACTTCCAAAACCAATTTTTGATCACTTAATGCAAAGATTGCTAATAATGATTCTAAGCTTTTTGTAACAGTGATTAGATATGAAATTACTTGGTCTATACAATTCCAACATTTCTGTTTTTAACTAAAATTGTACTCAGTGATGAACTCTACTCAGTAATTCATCAGCACACTAATTTTAAGATTTATAGTGGGCATGCCTTCAACTTTTTGATAAGTACAATGCTACTGGTTCACAAATGTTAACAGAAATCTACACAGCCTGCTGCTTTGACACACGCAACGAAGAAAGACACGAGAGATTGATGCAATCAGTTGCTTATTTTACTTTTTATCTAATAAAGTGGAACGTTTAGCTCAAATATTTAATAGTTTGATAAAATAAATAGTGTGAAATATTTTAGTATAAATCTTTTTTATTATAAATTTTTTATTTATTATAAATTTTAACTTGAATTAATTAATTGATTTTTAATTAATTCAAGTTAAAATTTATAGATAGGATATAGATAAAATGATTTTATAAGATGCCCGAAAGTTTCACTTCCCCCCACCATTTTATGGTTTACCATTTTCTAGAGTCAGTGTGTGTAAAGTGTGCATTAGCCTGTCAATAAAGTTTCTTCAAAAAGCTAGAAAATTAAATACAACAAATTTTATTTAACTATGGATTTTATTCTTAGAGGATGTCACAAGTTGGTGTTCACAAATGGAACGCAATTTGGGGAGCACTTCTCTGGGACATAGCAAAGTCTCCCTAAATCATTACTTTATCAAAAAAAAAAAAAACATATCTTATGCATTGCTGGTGGGAATGTAAATTAGAATAGCCACTATGCAAATCAATATGGAAGTTCTTCAAAAGAGCCACCACATGATTGAGTTATACTAGGGAACTTATCCAAAAGAATTAAAGTCAGCATGCTGTTGAGATACATGCATACCCATGTAAGTTATGGAAACTGTCTAGTGTCCATCAACAGAAGAATGGATAAAGAAATTATGGTATGTATGCACAATGGAGTTTTACTCAATCATGAAGAAGTGTGAGATTATTTTATTAGCAGCAAAATAGAAGGGGCTGGAGAACATCATGTTAAGGGAAGTAAGTCAGACTCAGGAAATCATGGATCATATTTTCTCTTGTATATGGAAGCTAGAAAGAAAAAAGAATAAAAAGCATATCATGAAAATAGAAGAGAAACCAATATGGTAGAAGGCAATCAGGGGAAGGAATAGGGAAGGCATAGGAAGGTACTGGAGATGAAATTGATCAAATTTGTTATGTTCATGTATGAACGTCACAATGAATCCTACCAGTCTGTGTAACTCTGGCCATTTTTTTGTTTTTGTTTTTTGAACTAGGGGTTGAACCAGGGGTGCCTAACCATTGACCCACATCACAAACCTTTTTTTATTTTGTATATTTTATTTTGAAATAGGGTCTTTTTAAGTTGCTAAAGACTTCACTAAGTTTCTGAGGCTGGCTTTGAATTTGTATTCCTCCTGCCTCAGCCTCCCCAGCCACTGAGATTACAGGCAAGGGCCCCTGTGCCTGACAGGACCAACATTTTAAAAAGGAGCTGTTTCTTCCCCCTTAAGTATGTGTAGTAAAGAACAGTTAATATGTTTTTCCTTGTAATTTATTATGTCTTGTCTTAATTGTATCAAAATTTGGGTATGGATATTTTGTCAAGTTGTTACCCCTTTTTCAGAAGCAAAGTAAACCAGGTGTGGTGCACATGTGTAATCCCAGTGCCTCAGAGGCTGAGGCAGGTGAATTCCAAGTTCAAGGTCAGCCTAAGCAATTTAGAAATTAAGTGAGATCCTATCTCAAAAAATATCAAGCCTAACAGATAGATTTACCCATAACTTGGCCTAAGTGGTTGAAGAAGATAATTTTCATAGTATATTTATTAGTGAGTATTTCTAGTACAAGTTATACTATTGCAGGATGAACATATTTAACATATGTCTATTATTGTAGAAGACATACTTAAAATACCAGAATGAATTTCAACTTTATTATTTTCTGGCTTCACTGTGTCTGGACTTAGGACCCAATTTTCTCTACAAATTGTAAAGACATATCATTTTCACCAAGTGCGTAGAACTCTAGGAAGGGAAGTTAATAGAAGTCTCTCAGTTGAATGAGTGAGTCGCACATTAGGCTCCAAATCTGCAAGTGGTACAGCTTCTGACAATTTCAGATTAAAGGACAGTTTTCCATTCTTTGATGCAAGGCATGTAAACAAGTGGAATGTTGGAACCATTGCAAAAATGTTACAGACTTTATCATTTAGAATGGGAAATAATATGTTTGATAATGTCTTCATAACTTTGGTGGTTTCCAGTATACCCAGTTGAATCTGTTTTAAGCAACAACTATCAGTTGCCTAAAACAAAGTAATCCCAAATGTAATGCTCACACTTGTGCAAACATGCTAAGATTTCAGCTTCAAATTCACAACACAAATACCAATAATATGCTCTAGATGTTTCTGTACTAGGTTCAAGTATTTCTTCATGAAATACAGTGCCCATTAATTCCCCATTTTAATTGAAGTAGTTCCTGAGATTACTTTCAGTCAGTCTTCTTGTTTTTGAGGAGCTATGTCTATGTGGAGGATTCATTTCCTTCCAAGAAGAATCTGTTTAAAATTTGTAATGGTTATATTATTTTCTCTGCATCTCTTGGTCATGTAGCTGGTTGTGATAGTCTTTTCATACTCCATTTATTTAATCCAAAAATTAATGCAGTCTTTTATTCCCTGACTTATGTATTGGATTTACTGCTGGTTTTTATGAAATCTGTGTCTGATACAAAATTCACTGAAAGACATTTATATGTTATTTGTAACTTTTAATGTAGTAATTAAATTCATTGTATCCTACTTTACAAGCCACTTTAATCTCTCCTTGCCAACCTTACACATACAAAACTTCAGCTCAAAAACAGTAGCTGGAATTAATCTAGGCTCTCCTCTGCCATTATCAGAGGAAGATGAAATGTTTAGATACTTTGCCAAATTACAAATTGATTTGAGTCATGAGACATTTATCTAGATAAATGTGCATGCACACAGATGTTCCTATTTCTGAAAGTTTCTTCTTACCTTTTGAAATCTTGAGTTGTCTCTGATTCCATATACTGTGCTCTCTGGTGCTTCTCATCCAATTTCCTACCTCCTCCAACTCTCAATAGAAGAGTTGTATTTTGCCAGATTAGTACAATGATGTGCCTTTTTGTTTCAATATACCCTTATAAGCTATACTTTTGTCTCTTTGTGTGTCAATTTCTGGTTTAGATTCTTGAAACAGTTTAACAAGACAAAAGCATTTACAATTTTAGTTCAGGTTGGTTAGCTTCCACTGTAAATAAATGGTAATCTGATTCTCTGTGCCTTCAGAATCACTTAGCCTCTAGGAACAACTAAAACCGTAACAAAAAATATGATGTCCACAGACTCTGATCTTTAACACTTCACTTACTCTACTTACATAGGAAAAGATAACTTTTAAAGAAATATTAGACTTTTAACCTGTTAGACTTTTGATGTTCATTTTTTACAAAATTATCGTTATAGTCCAAAGAAGAAATTATCACTATTTGCACTATCTAGAAGAGTTGATAAAAAATCAGAGAAATTAACTATCAGCCCCATGATCACATATATGACTAGAGAAATAGAATCAGGATTTATATATGGATCTCCTAACAATGAACCATTTGAAATTGAAATGAGGAAGCAATCCCATTTACAATAGCATAAAAATACTTAGCCATAAACTTAACCAAGGAGGTGATAGATGTGCACACTGAAAACAGTAAAACATGAAATCAAAGACACAAGTGATGCAAAGATATTTCATAATCAAAGATTAGAATATTTAGTATTGTTAAAATGTCTAATACACTCAAAACGATTTGCAGATTGAATGCAATCTCTATCAAAATTCCAATAGTTTTTCCCCACAAAAGTGGAATAAAATCCTGAGGTTCACCTAGAACCACAAAAGACATAATTAGCAGTGTGTCTTGAACAGGCAAAGTAAAGCTAGAGGCACTACACTTACTAATTTCAAATTATACTACAAACCTCTAATAATTAAAACAGTATCATATTAGCAAAACACACGCTCACCAATGGAATAGAAAGCCCGGAAAAAGGCAGTCCACTGACCTTCACAGGGTTCCAGGAGCACCCAGTGGGAAAAGGAAAGTCTTTTCCACAAACGACAATGGGAAAACTGGATATCTGTTATGTTTTTAAAAAAGAAAGAAAGAAAAGAAACTGGACCCTTAATTACACTAAGACAAAATACCAACTAAAAATGGATTAATACCAGAAACGATGAAGTTCCTACATGAAAACAAAAGGGGAGAAGTTTCTTGACATTAGTCCTGGCAATGATTTCTTGAATATTATACCAAAGCACAGACAACAACAGCACCAATGGACAAGTGGCACTACACCAAACTAAAAAAGTTTCTGCACAACAAAGGAAACAATGAACAGAATGTAAAGGCACCTGATAGACTGTGAGAAAATATTTTCAAACCATGCATCTGATGAGGTGCTAATTTTAAAAAGTATATAAGGAACCCCTATAACCATAATACTAACCCAAATGTCTAATTGGAAAATTGGCAAAAGATTTGCACAAGCATTTCTCCAAAAAATATAAATATAGCCAATGACTATGTGAAAAGATGGAAATGAAAATCAAAACTACAATGAGACGTTATTGCGTACTTGGTTAAGATGGCTATTATTAAAAGAAAGAAATGATGATATGTTGATGAGATTGTGTGGAAAGTGGAACTCATGTATATTGTTGTAAGGAATACAAAATGGGGCAGTAGCTATGGAAAGCATGAATATGCCCTAAAAAAACAAAAACCAAAAATAGACCTACCATATGATCTAGAAGTCTTGGTTTTCAGCATATGTTCAGAATAATTGAATTCAATATCACAAGACATTGTCTCCTCCCTATGTTCACTGCAGCACTGTGTAAAATTGACATGAGATGGAAACAACCCAATGTCCATAGACAGGAATGGATAAAGAAAACATGTGTATAGATAGAGAGGAATCTTAACCTTAATGAGGCAACTCTGCCACTTGTTAAAACTGGAGAACATCAAGCTGAGTGAATTAAGCCAATCTCAAAAGGATGAATACCTATGGTTACACTTAGGTTCTCAAATAGTCAAAATGGCATGAGAAGAGAACATAATGCAATTGCCATGGTTTGGGAGAAATGAGGACTTGTTGTTCAATAAGTGTAAAGTTTCAGTTCTGTTAGATAAATACATTTTAGAGTTCTGCTATGCAACACAGTACCTAACAATTTAGTATTGTGGACTTCAAAATTTGTTAAGAGGGTAGATCTTATATTAAATGTTTTTATCACAGAAACAAGTAAGCAAACAACCCTTATCCCCAAGTCAAAACCAAACAATACCCCAAAGGAATATGCTGGTGGTATCTGAGTGTTTGAGTATGTTAAAAACAATAAAATCATCTCCATTAGGTATGTGCAGTTATTTGTATGTCAGTTATGTCTTAATAACGATGAATTAAAAATGAAAAAGAATTGGCAATGAAAATAAGTTGAATGAATAAACAAATGTAGGTATCCTAACATAATAGCTTCCAAACAGATTATTTTCTTTTTAAAGTTTTGAATTCTAGTTGACCTTGTTTTCATTACTTATATATTTGTTATGTATCTTTTTTAAACAATGATTCAAATCCAGCAGAATTTCCTGCTATTAATTGGTTAAGTGTGTGGAGTGCTTTGATTTGAACTATTTCTATTGTATGAAGACAACCGTAATTAAATGTGGATGATACTAAAATATACATTTCTTTATAAAAGGAAGAAGAACTAAAATAGTTTTTTGAGATTTAATTAGTTAAGTAACCAATTTCTTTACTAAAATAAGGTTGGCTAATTAATCACAGTCATTTTCTAAGGTGACTTCTTTGCCTACATTATGGGAGGAAGAAAAAGAAAACATTTTCATTTTCATCTTCCCTCACAACATTTTTTGCCTATGTGATATTTTCTGGCTAAGGACATGTAAATGGAAGTCTGTGGAGGATCTAGAAAGTTTTTGCTTTCTAATGTAAGCATCATCTGTCACACAACTCTCCCACTTCTATTCTTTCTTGTGCGCCAATGGTCATAGTGGATCTTCAGGGGCTATTTTGTGTGAAGGAAACACAAGAGAAGGAAATGCTGTAGGAATTAGCAATTCCAGAAGTTCTGTACCTACACTGAGATTCTGTCTCACTCTAGTCAGAATGGCAATTAACAAGAATACAAGTAATAGTAAATGTTGGTGAGGATGTGGGGGAAAATGTTCAGTCATACATTGCTGGTGGGACTCCAAACTGGTACAACCCCCACTCTGGAATAATTTAGAAAAACTTAGAAAACTTAGAAAACTTGGAATGGAACCGCCATTTGACCCAGTTGTCCTACTCCTTGGTTTATACACAAAGGACTTAAAATCAGCCTACTACAGTGACACAGCCACATTAAGTTTATAGAAGCAGCTCAATTCACAATAGTCAATCTAAGTGCCCTTCAGTAGATGAGTGGGTAAAGAAAATGTGGTATATAGACACAAGGGTAAATTACTTTGCTATAAAGAAGAATGAAATTATGGCATTTGCCAGTAAATGGATAAAACTGGAGAATATCATGCTAAGTAAAATAAGCCAGTCCCCCAAAAACCAAAGGTCGAATGTTCTCTCTGATATGTGGATACTAACCCATAACAAGGGATGGCAGGGAGGAGAAACATAGAAGCTCATTGGATTACACAAAAGGAAATGAAGGGAAGGGAGGGCGGTAGGAATAGGAAAGACAGTAGAATGAATTGGAAATAATTTTGCTATGCTTTTATATGAATACCTGACCAGTGTAACTCCACATCATGGTCAACAAGAATGGATTAAAATTGTGATGGGTTGCATCCCATGTATGTATAATATGTCAAAATGTATCCTACTGTAATGTGTAAAAACAACAAATTAAAAAACCCCAAAACCTGTGTACCTACATTTGTTCATTTATGGAAGAAAAGGGAGGAGAGAAATGAACTATTATTTATACAAGCCACTGGAGTTGAATATTCTGGTACTTATAGCCAAATGTATTATAAGTAATGCATTTAACACTTGCCTGGAGGTAGGATATTTGGACATTATAGATTTTTTTTTAACTTTGGGATTTCATAGGCTCTTGTGCCTTTTTCTTACATTTAGAACTTACATAAACTGTGAAGAACCATGTGTACCCAAGATAGAAGGATATAATGACTCATAAAAAGATCCAGATAATTTTAGTAATTTTCTATTTTATTTTTTAGTCTTTGCCAAAAATGTAGATATTGATCTCAATATCAAAAGCAGGGATAGTATATATTTAAAAAACGATGCTCTGCACAATGGTATTGTCTGTAATCTCAGTGAATTAGGTGGCTGAGACTGGAGGATTGGAAATTTGAGATCAACCTCAGCAACTTAGCGAGGCCATAACAACTTAGTGAGACCCTATTTCAAAATAAGACATAAAAATAGGGTTGAGGATGTTGCTTGGTGGTTAAGTGACCACCTGGTTTCAATCCTCAGTACCAAAAAAAAAAAAGAGAGAGAGAGAGAGAGTACAATTAGCAAGCTGATTATAATGTAAGATTTTTCTTAGAGTTCTCCATTATCTTTGTTTTTAAAATTATGTATATTAAATGCTATGCAGGGTTGGGTATGTGACTCAGCATTGTAGTGTTTGCCCTGGGTTTGATTTCCAGCACCAAAAAAAAAAAAAAAAAAAAAGGATACTAAGTGGAGTATACATCTATCAAAACATAACATTATACCCCATAAATGCATTATAACATCCAGAATTACATTCTGGGAAATAAAAAGTCTTCTTGGTAAAATTAGTGAAAGCTGAAGTCCGGTTAATTTCTTACTTTGACAAATGTAAACTGGCTTGTATGAGACTTTAACATTAAATTCTAACATTAAAGGAAATAAGTAAAAGTCATAAGGGGAGTCTTTGTAAATATTCCTGTATATCTAATATTGTTTCAAAATAGTATATATATATATATATATATATATATATATATATATATATATATATATAATACATAAGTAAAATGTGATTTGTGTTTACATTAGATAAAAGAGAAAATTCTCTTCTCCTGGTGGGTAATGCAAAAGTGCAAATTACCCACAGACACTGTCTAGAACTGTTGTAATAATGGTAACTAACACCGTGGCGTGGTGTGTTCTGTTATTGTAGGGACCATTTCCACCACTGAATAGCCTGTGTATTTCAGGCATAAGGATATACAGACTGTGTTTTAATATATGCATCCATTTTATAGGAAGTTGTGGTAGTATTTATTCATGAGGTCTTTGTTTCTAACTCACAGTTGCCATGTTTCTCGTCACCATGATTTCACATTCTCTTGGGATTAGGTGTTGGAGTAGCAGGACTGTTCTGCAGTATCCCTTGAAACACTGCTTATTATCCTTCCCTGAGCTGGAAGAGCAGCCTTTACTTTCCACATCACTTCCAAACTGAAAATGTTCACTCAACTGCTCTGTGGCAAGTAGAGTTGCTCCGCTGTGCACACTGGCTACTTATATTGAGTTTTTATGTGTATAGGTAGTTTTCAAGAGAATAACACATTCTTCTCAACTATTGAATGCATGCAATTTGTGTGCCTGCTGTTAGAAGTGTATTTCCTTTGCTCCTCTGTGACTATTTTTGATTTAGGTATCAGCAGGAGTGGCTTACTTGAGGCTCCTCCTTGTAAATCAGGCTCTCCCCTAGGAAAACAGACATGAGATGGTTTACCATATCAATTCCCTTTTGATATTTGCACTACTATTAAATCAATAATATAAAAGAAATGGTCACAATACAGACCTAATTCTTTTTCTCTAATTATATTTACTTCATATTTCCTTTCAATTATTTGTCATGTATCTGCAGCTTTCATAGATGTACTATAATATAAAATTACTCTTTTCTAATAATTTCATTTTGAGGGGTCATCATATTGACAATTTTGATGACTTCAGATCAATTATTTGATATATCAACATTTAATTATAGTCTGCATTTTAATACGCATTGCGTCATATATGGCACTTAATGTCTCTAGTAAGTTGAACTGTGTTTCTCTCAAAATACATATTGTGTAACTTTAGTTCCTGGTGTCTCAGAATGTGACCTTATTTGGAAATATCTTTGAAGTAGTAATTAGTTAAGAAAAGATTATTAGGGTAGGTGCAAATACAAAATGACTCCTTTCCTTTAACAAATTAAAGAAATTTGGGTGCGTACACACACACACACAACACACACACACACACACACACACAGGAACATCATGTGGAAATAAAGGCCGAGTCTGAGGTAATGCTCCTATAAGCCAAAGACTGCAAAATTTTCCAACAAACCACCTGAAGCTAGAGCAGAGACACAAAATCAATTCTTTCTCACAGCCTTCAGAAAGAACCAACACTTTCAACACCTTGATCTCAGACTTCTAGCTTCTAGAAATGTGACAATATATTTATGTTAAGTCACCCAGTCCATGACACTTTGTTATAGCAGCTCTAGCAAACTAATACCATGATTTTGGAAATGTTCTGTGTGATTAGTATTAGCTATTCTTTCTTGATTTGGATTCTATGTTTAATTTTTTTTCTTACTTAGAATATTTTTTGTTTAATATGCCCCAGTTATAGAAGTAAATATATTTTATAAATCATGTATATTTCTATGCATATGCAAATATAATGTATTTAAACATAAGCATATAAATATGTATTTTATGCCAGAGTGCCTTTAAAAGAAAAATCATATTAATATAGTTTTCTAGTTATTAAAATTAATGAATCATGAGTGTATCATATTATAAAAATCATTATTACATACTAAATTAATATTTCAAGTATTTTATTTTAAAATATCTGTGTATTATAGAATTATAATTTTATGTTTTTTTCATAAGTTACTTTTACTAATCTATAATAAAACATTATTTTTTTTGTTTGGTGCTTTGGGATTTGAACCCAGGGCCTCATGCATGCCAGGCAAGAACTTTTCCACTGAGCCACATCCCCACCCATAGTAAAAATATTTTTAAGAATTGTTTAATTTGGTCAGGTCTAGAACCTTCAAAGTGAGTACTTTTCCTTTGAGCACATCTCATCTTTCTTTAAATCACTCCTCTTCTATTTTTGAGGAGAATGTTATTAGAGAGGAAAATGGAGCATAAGTTCTACTCACTGAGTTAAAAGTAAGCACTAGTGTTGCTGCAATTTGGGCGCTAATTTTACTGAAAAAAGTTAAAAATATATTGCTTTATGATGTCATAAATTTTTATGTTTTTATGTTTGCATTTAAGTTTAGAATGAAGTTAACATTCTAAACTTCTGAATA
The DNA here is from genome assembly GCF_047511675.1 of Marmota flaviventris. Lineage (NCBI taxonomy): Eukaryota > Metazoa > Chordata > Mammalia > Rodentia > Sciuridae > Marmota > Marmota flaviventris. The sequence continues at coordinate 47,878,320 of NC_092510.1, read as the reverse complement.
CTTTTTTTTCCTTTTTACTTGAAGTCTCATAAATGATTAAACTTCTGATTACCTTTACAAGTAAGAAGATAGGCTAGCAGTCGTGTACATAAGAGATGATAGAGGATGTTCAAAAGAGGTGTGACTATTAGGATACTAACCTAAGCAAAAGGGCATATAATGAGAGTCTCAGGTTACCTCACAGAATAGACATAAAGGATGAATGAACCCGGTAGAGAAATTCCCAGCAATCATGGGAGGGTCATAAGGTAGCACAAATATAACTTCTTGACCATCAGAAACACATCACATGGGCTTTAGACAGAGGAGGGAAACTTAACATAGAATCCCCAGAGCTCCCACGGTGTTCAATAAAATTCGGAGAAACAGAAGTTCAATAAAAGGTTGTGGAGTTGCCAAATGTATATTCACTACAGGACCCAGAGTATTAGGAGCTGTGAAATCACACAGGTGAGAGGTAGCTTATCCAAGAAAGGTTAGTGGCCCAGGAGGGAAGGCCCTGAGCAAAAGAAATCAAAAGCTATTTAATTATACTGGAAACTGCTTCAAGAAATGCATGAGACAAAATGATATTCCACAAGTGGTATTTGGGACCATTTTTTTTTCCCATTTTTTTCTCCTATATGACACCTATCAAGTCATAGATTAAGCAAAGACATCTCTATACTATTCATAGAAATCACAAACAGAAAAAGACTATGAAAAATACATGATCAAGGTGCATTATTTTTAATGCATATATATTTTGTTTTATGGGAAATTATGGTTATTTGTTGAGAAACTGGCTTATGAATGTAACTGATAATAGATTAAGTTTTCCTGAATTGAATCTGGGCTTTCATTTAAAGTAAAAATAGAACAAGCAATATTACAAGTTGTTCTAACACTGTTCTCAATAAGGGGCAGAGAGAAGTAATAAAATATGACTCAAAGGTTATAAATCTGGTTGACATTCAGGTAATTTAAATAGTTGATTTAAATCCAGACAAGTAGAAAGGAGGAAAAGTTTTGAGACTGACTGTTATTATAGTCACATTTAAAACCCTATATTCAGATAATACTTTTTAGAAGGAAAGCTCAGTCAGTGGACAAATTGTACATAGGATTCTTGTATTTAGGAAGAAGAAGAAAAAAGGAAATAGAAAATGAGGTAGAAAAAAATCAATTCTTTTTTATCCTAAAGACTAAATAAACATGGCTTTATAAGAGAATCAATAGGATCCCCTATTTTATACTAAAACTCCATATATCATATAAAGGAAGATTATTAGTCTTTCTGTAGAGAAATCAGCATAACATTTTCAAAGCACTTGGCAACTATGACCAAGAACAAGAGAAACAGACATCTTTTGGGAAGCATGGTGAAGGACTTAAGGACATGGAATTTAGAATTGGAAAGTCCTAAAATTGATCTTAATTCTGTCAGCCATGAACTTGAGCCGGAAATTTCATAAGGCTTATCATCTTTTCTCATCAAATGAGAATAACAATATCTATTATCTAGAATTATTTTCGGATGAAATATCTATTACCCTGACCCAAAGTATACTTTCGATAATAGTAATTTTAAAAGTACATATTAATACTAAAGAGCAATTTTTCAAGTGACTTCTTTTATCTGACACATTTATTATATCCTCTTAACACCCATGTTTATCACACAATTTATATTTGGATAGAACAGAAATAGAGCTGATATTTCATAAATACCACTAACATAGTCTTGCTTATGTAGCTATTATATGAGATGTGAGTCTGTGCCTTCAGGTGTGTAGACATTACCACTTACAATCCTTCCCTAGGAAGCAGTAATATTTCCACTGTCAAAGCCGGGGGTCAGAAGAATGAACATGGATGCAGTAATAAAGTTCTGGACAAGAATGAAATCTACAGTTTTGAAAAAAAAAAATGAAATGAACTCCATCTCGTGTACATTCATTTACTCACAGCCTTCAAGGGTTTTCTGGTTATTGGGGAATTTGGAACGCTTTGTTCTCATCAAATAAATGTTTTCTTTAAATCTAGCGCAATGGGGAAAGGAAGAAGTAAAGATGACTTGGAGCTCCTAGAAAATATGAGCAATAAAATTCAATTGTGTTGTGTTGTGTGTGTGTGTGTGTGTGTGTGTGTATACTGCAGAAGAGAGAATGTGAGGGAATGAAAGTTGCCAAAAATAATTTTGAGAGACATTTTAATTTTGTAAATAACTTTTAATGTTTCCAACTTAAAGCTATGCATTTTATGCAGTGCTTTTTAAATATCAACCAGTGAAGAATAGACATTTAGAGTTAAAATGAAAATTTCTTGCCAAAAACTGTCAAAGTTTTGCTTCATGAGTCATTGATTTTCTTTTGTGACATCTATATAAATTTTTACCAGGGAGGTCTCACCACCTCACCCTGCCCAGTCTATATTCCCTCTACTCTGGAATTCTTAATCTAATTCTTTTTTTTTTAATTGGTTGTTCAAAACATTACAAAGCTCTTGACATATCATATTTCATACATTAGATTCAAGTGGGTTATGAACTCCCATTTTTACCCCAAATACGGATTGCAGAGTCACATCGGTTACGCATCCACATTATTACATAATGCCATACTAGTAACTGTTGTATTCTGCTACCTTTCCTATCCTCTACTATCCCCCCTCCCCTCCCCTACCATCTCTCTCTACCCCATCTACTGTACTTCATTTCTCTCCTTGTTTTTTTCCCATTCCCCTCACAACCTCTTACATGTAATTTTGTATAACAATGAGAGTCTCCTTCCATTTCCATGCAATTTCCCTTTTCTCTCCCTTTCCCTCTCACCTCATGTCTCTGTTTAATGTTAATCTTTTCCTCCTGCTCTTCCTCCCTGCTCTATTCTTAGTTGCTCTCATTATATCAAAGAACACATTTGGCATTTGTTTTTTAGGGATTGGCTAGCTTCACTTAGCATAATCTGCTCTAGAGCCATCCATTTCCCTGCAAATTCCATGATTTTGTCATTTTTTAGTGCAGCGAAATACTCCATGGTGTATAAATGCCACATTTTTTTTTATCCGTTCATCTATTGAAGGGCATCTGGGTTGGTTACACAGTCTAGCTATTGTGAATTGTGCTGCTATGAACATCGATGTGGCAGTATCCCTGTAGTACGCTCTTTTAAGGTCTTTAGGGAATAGTCCGAGAAGGGCAATAGCTGGGTCAAATGGTGGTTCCATTCCCAGCTTTCCCAGGAATCTCCATACTGCTTTCCAAATTGGCTGCACCAATTTGCAGTCCCATCAGCAATGTACAAGAGTACCCTTTTCCCCACATCCTCGCCAGCTCTTGTTGTTGTTTGACTTCATAATGGCTGCCAATCTTACTGGAGTGAGATGGTATCTTAGGGTGGTTTTGATTTGCATTTCTCTGACTGCTAGAGATGGTGAGCATTTTTTCACGTACTTGTTGATTGATTGTATGTCCTCCTCTGAGAAGTGTCTGTTCAGGTCCTTGGCCCATTTGTTGATTGGGTTATTTGTTATCTTATTGTCTAGTTTTTTGAGTTCTTTGTATACTCTGCATATTAGGGCTCTATCTGAAGTGTGAGGAGTAAAAATTTGTTCCCATGATGTAGGCTCCCTATTTACCTCTCTTATTGTTTCTCTTGCTGAGAAAAAAAAAATTAGTTTAAGTAAGCCTCATTTGTTGATTCTTTTTATTAACTCTTGTGCTATGGGTGTCCTATTAAGGAATTTGGAGCCCGACCCCACAATATGTAGATCGGAGCCAACTTTTTCTTCTATCAGATGCAGAGTCTCTGATTTGAAGCACTCCATTCACAATATCCTCAAAAAAAATAAAATACTTGGGAATAAACCTAACAAAAGAGGTGAAAGATTTATACAATGAAAACTGCAGAACCCTAAAGAGAGAAATAGAAGAGGATCTTAGAAGATGGAAAAATATACCCTGTTCTTGGATAGGCAGAACTAACATCATCAAAATGGCGATATTACCAAAAGTTCTCTATAGGTTTAATGCAATGCCAATCAAAATCCCAACAGCATTTCTTGTAGAAATAGATAAAGCAATTATGAAATTCATATGGAAAACTAAAAGACCCAGAATAGCAAAAGCAACTCTAAGCAGGAAGTGTGAATCAGGCGGTATAGTGATACCAGATTTCAAACTATATTACAGAGCAATAATAACAAAAACAGCATGGTACTGGTACCAAAACAGGCGGGTGGACCAATGGTACAGAATAGAGGACACAGAGACTAATCCACAAAGTTACAACTATCTTATATTTGATAAAGGGGCTAAAAGCATGCAATGGAGAAAGGATAGCATCTTCAACAAATGGTGTTGGGAAACCTGGAAATCCATATGCAACAAAATGAAACTGAATCCCTTTCTCTCGCCATGCACAAAAGTTAATCTAATTCTTAACTGCCCTTTTATCTTAGAGCTTTGCACAAGCTCTTCATACTGCTTGGAAGAGTATTCTCTACCTATCAGGGCAAAGTGTTATTCTTACATACCCTTCATCTCCCTGTTTAAATGCTTATTTCTCAGGAAAGAAGAACTCACAAAGACTAGATCTGGGCTTTGTGCTATTAACTTTTACAGAATGGGGCATTTTCATTCATATAATTACCAAGTGCTTAGTAAAGTACTATGAACATCATAGGCACTTAATGGGTACATGCTCAATTAACAAATAAAGGAATAAACAAGTTGGTCTTTTGACCACTCAGATCACTTCTGTTCTTGCTGGACCACCTGGAATTCAATCCACTAAATATTTCTTCTACATGAACACTTGGTTAACATTTGACCTTGAATTGTAATGTCACATTCATCCTCCTCTAATTCTATTTTTGTAGCTATAGGAAGTTGGCAATGTATGTCAAATTTATAATCATAGACTAGTCAGCTTCCTAAAGCCATGAATTTTAGAAGTTAATATTCACCTTCCTTGAAACCTGTGTAAAACAAAATCTTTTTTATTCCAGAATTTAACATGGTTTTCAAAAGAAAGAGAAAGATTTTCACTCTACTTGTCTTTCTAAAGTATGTAATCAGTTATTCCTTTTTTATCTGATCTATTTTTAAATATTGGATATACCACTTTACTAAATTTACTAAAAATGACTAAGAATTGAATTATTATTAGCAAAATGATGTCATGTCTTTAAGACATTTCCAAGTCACTGTTTGGTTAACTTTTAAAGACTGTTACTTTAAGAACTTTGCACTTGTAAGAAAAAATAAAGATCTTAGGGACATAATATTCAATTTTTTTTTCAATAGAAAAGGAAGAGATGTCATACATCTATCCTCTTACAAATATTTTAAGAAACATTTTTGAAATATCAATCATAGCAACAAACTAAAGAAAGCAGAAAACATCAAAATAAGCTGATATTATAAGTCAGCCACATGTGTAATAATTTAAATTTTAAACTCAAGAGCTACTCAGATTTAATATGGTGTCATGCATATTGGAAAAAATCAGGGTTATAAAGATGCAGAAAAAGATAATATTCCATGACTTCCTATTGACCTTGAAATTTATGCTCACTAAGGTACATCTCAATTTGATGCTTTATGAGCTCTTATTTTTTATTTTATTTCAAAAGTTCTACCCATTCCTTCATTTAATGGCACAAAATCCAAACTGTTGCATCTGAAAAATAAAATTCATCCAGCATCAAAGAAAACTTGAGATTCATTTGTGAACCTTAGATTCAGAGAATGGGTCAAGAAGCTGCTAAAATAACTTTAGAAAATTCTGCAAAATAAACAAATATGACAACAACTTCCAGTTTAGATATGAAACCTTGAAGCAAATGGTAAATGTTCTGGTGAAAGTCAAATTGGAAAATTCTTTGGTCTTCACCAGGTTATCCAGAGATGGTCCTTTGCTGCTTATTTTATTTTATTTCAATTCTCTTTTCTCCTCTTTAAAAATAAAATCTAAGCTTGAAGTATTTTAGGATTAAATAGTCCTATTATGGAGATTAATTAGTAATTTATCACCAGTATAAATTTTAAAAAATAACAGAGCATGAAATATATGTAACTAAATTTCTGTGAAACATTATAGGTAACTCATTGCTAGATGCTGATGATTCTAGAAATATTTCTAAGGAAAGTTTGTATTATACTATATTATATGTAGTGTGGCACTGTGTATTATAGTAGAATTTAAACATATGCTTTGTGCAAACTGTATATATTATCAGTAGAATATAAATATATGTAGAGTACATATCATATACTACATAATAGAATAGAAGTATAGTAGAATATAAATATATATGCTGTGAAAATATATGTTTTTTAGTAGATGTGTCAATGTTTATCGCAATGATAGAATAGTAATTGGCAGTACAATATTTTTAAAAATCACTAGGGTTTGTTAACTTCATATTTGCAGAACATTATAATTTTTAAGGAAGTGTTTACGTTTTATGTTATGGTGTATTGTATATGATTTTGGTAACAAATAAGTAAAATGTTAATTTGCTTTTTTTTGGAATATTCTATCTGACCTTGGGCCCTAATTTTGTTGAATATTTTCTGAGTGGGTTTACAGAGAAGGGACAATTTCTACAAAAGAAAAATCACTGATACTTATTTGAGACTAGAATTAAATATCATAAAATTTAATATTTTTGTAAATAAACAAATATTATTTGAGATGAGTTATTTGCTTATTTATAAGTAAATGTTAGAAGTAAGAGGTTGCTGTTAAGGTTGTGAGTGGCCATTCTAGAATTTCCCACTAGGATTTGAATTATTGTATCAAATTTTTCAATGAAGTTTCTAAAATGCTGGTAGCCTAACATAGTTTATAATACAATGATTGGTTTGGCCATGTGACTAGAATATTCTTAGTAGAAATGATGATGCTACTTGAATTGCTGAAAGATTTGTTAATTACAAACAGGATGGGCATAAACAATTCTTTCCAAAAATGGTGCATGATTTTAGAAGTTAGACGGAGTAATAAAAGTATACAGTGAGAGAGAATTATGTGCATCAGATAGAAATTGATTTCTTTTCCTGCAAAAAGTTACCAACAAGAAAGGATATTAAAACAAAGTACATTACATGTCTGCGTTGGTTTCAATTCAAGGGTCATATAGAACAGTCATACTTTAACTGTTCTGATTTGACTAGTTCACAAACTGTTATTGAAAGTGAGTGAAATAATGGAAAATGAAATGTTTGGAGTCACATGAATAAAGGTGGAGACAAGTTCTACCACTAACTGGCTGTGTAAACCTGAGTCAGTGACAACATGTTTCTGATTCTCAATACCTCATCATATCTACATGTATTCTGGAAATTAAATGGTATTTTATGTATATTCAGCATTGCAGCTTATGTTACAAAAATATTAAGTAGTTACTTATTTAATAACACAACTTGGTAAATAATCACATTTTGATATTTACTTTTGTTTTTATTTATCTGTCCTCACCAAGAGAGACATAGTGACCTTGTCAAACCTAAAACAGCAAAAACAACAAGGAAGATGAACCCTGGAAATTATCAAGCATTGATTAGCATGGGTTCTTAAACATGATACTCTGATAGTAACTATCATAATAGACTTTTCCAAAAGTACATCCTCACACAAAGACCCCTAACTGTATGCAATATATATTTCTACAGGGACAACACCCCAGCAACTCTCAGACTGAGGATGCCCTTGTAATTATTCAAAATGGAAGACAAAGATTGATGTTTCAAAATATTTGACATACTCCTCATCATTTTTGTCTTTAAAAACTTTCCCTTTGCTTCAATTACACACAGAAGTGTTACTAGAAAGTTGACCAGCAATGGTGGGTTAACACTACAACATATAACTACTGGTATTGACTTCTTTAATAAAACCCCTAATGTGAATGAAATAAATCCAAGAATCAATAAGTTTTTGCATGCAAAGAAACAGCATAAAAAGAGAACCTACATAATGGGAGAAAATCTTTGCCAGCTACTCTTGTGACAGAGGGTTAATATGCAGAATGTATAATGAAATTATGGTATTTGCAGGAAAATGGATGAAACTAGGGACTATCCTCTTAAGCAAAATAAGTCAAATTCAGAAAGTGAAGTCTCAGGGTTGTATGTTTTCTCTCATAAGTGGAAGCTAGAGAGGAAAAAGGAAAACAAAGGCAGGGGTGGATTTCCTAAATAACAGAGACATCAGTAAAGGGAGCAAAGGAGTGGGAGGTGGGAAGGAAGGGGGAAATGCTAGAACATAATAGTGGCCAAATTATATTGTTATATTGTGCACATGTACAAATATACACAACAAATCCCATCAATATGTACAACAATAATGCACCAATTAAAAACAAAGTGGGGAAAAAAGAAGTAAAAAAAAGCCACCTCCCAAACCCAAATAATCCTAAGCCAATCAATAAATGGGCCAATGACTAAAGGAACATTTCTCAAAAGAAGAAAAGCAAATGGCAAACAAATATATGAAAAAAGTTCAAAATCATTAACAATCAGAAATATGCAAACCAAAATTACACTGAGATTTCATCTCACCCCAGTCAGAATAACAAACATCAATAATATAAATAATGATAATTGACCCTAGTTAGAATAACAAACATCAATATTATAAATAATGATAATTGCTGGAAAGGATGAAAAGGTGGTAAAGGAACACTTTTAACATTGTTTATGGAACTGCTCATTAGTACAAAAACTTTGGAAATTAGTATAGAGATTGCTCAAAAGACCAGGGATACAATCACCCCATGACCCAGCTATTATTCTCCTCAGTATTTATTGGGAAAAAAAGGAAAATCAACATACTATAGTGATATAGGCACATCAATGTTTATAGCAAAACAAATTACAAAAGACAAGTTATGGAACCAGGCCAGGTGCCCTTCGACAGTGAATGAAAGAAAATGTCACCATTTTCTTTAGTAGTCATCTGACTACTAATACAATTTATAATTTTAGTACTGAAAATGGCCCTAGAGGAACAGAATATAAGGGAGGAGCTTTTAAAAATTTCATTCTGGGGTTTACAGAACTTACTCTCATCTACTGAGATTTAAGGATGCTAATTCTCATCTGTCTGATAGACAAGAGTATTGATAGTCCATGTGTGTTCAGGTAATAGGTATTTGCAAAATATCTCTACTGGATATTCCTAATCAATTGATTATAAAAAGGAACAGGAACAAGGTTACTGTATTTGAAAGTTTCAAACATTTTTGGAAAAGTAATGAATATAATGATATTGGCTGGTTGTTCTTAATGTTGCAGAACAAAGTGGTGGAATAAAAGGCGAGCTCGGGGATTTTAATTCCCAGCTCAAGCACTGCATCAGTAACCTAAAGGCTTATATGAGAGAGTTGTAGTAGACCCTTATCTCCTGTAGCTGCAGGGTTGAAAAGACTGAAAATCAAATGCTGAATGAGAATCATCCTGTGACTGGCTGAATTACAACAAAAGTTGAATTTTCATCCTCCCCAAACGACAAGGCCTATTGCTGATATGGAGCATGAGTTGAAAGTCAGAATGGGGTCATGGAGAAAGATTCTGATCAGTCTGGGAACACTGAACCCCTACAGCCTGATGAATCTTCTTTGCCAGTGAAAGAGGTCTAGCTCCCCCCTGTGAAAGGATAATCCTTACATTGCCTAAGGAAACTGTAATGGCCTCCTTTGAAGCAATAGTCATACAAAACAAGGACAAGATGCACTGTACCATCCTTCTTTACTTCTACACTGATAACTAGATTCAAGACCCAGAAATCCCTAAAAGTGATCTACAATGAATGTGTGTCCCATCGGGAGAAATTGGACCTGCACAACTGGCTCTCCTCTAAGTCTCTAGCTCATAGCTTTGCAGATCTTATGACTTTTCAGCTTATAAATTGTGTAAGCCTATTTCTTTTAATTTCCTCCCCTGCCCCCCACAAACACACTCAAACACCACACACACATGTCAATTTGTTCTGTTTCTCTGGAGAAACAGACTTTAGAACAGGGTAAGCAGTTATTTTTCTGAATGAGATGGAATCATTTGGAGAGCATTGAGCAGAGGAGGGTCTAATCTCAATTGAGCTGGAGATGGACCACTCTGGCAGATAAATGAAAAACTGATTGCAGAGGAGCACAGATAGAACAATCATAACCACTTCAGATAACTAAAATGCAAGTGAAAACTACCTGTGCCTTGGACTAGAGTAGCTCTGGAGTGGATGAAAAGTAGTTAAAATATCAATATATCTGAATAGCTGTCAGTCTTTGCATCAAATTAGATTATGATACAAAGTGGAAAGTCAACAATGACTGAGAACTTTGGTATGAGAAAGTGGAAGAATCTGTGTGTTGTTTGATTAATTATTTTTGGTAAATATTGAGAGGTGCACATGAGGGTGGTTAACCCTATTTGCTAATTATAGCCTGACTTCAGTCTCCGTGGTATTGTTGAAAATAGCAAACTATAGAAAAAACATACAATTTATGCAGAATTCAGGTCAAGGTGATCAGAAAATGCTATAACCAATATTTGAATATGTTAAATTAGAAAAATATATGTTTCATAGATGAAGGTAAATGTCTCTGTGAGAAATAAAAATATGTACTGGTAGGGCACAAATTATGAGAGGGTAGGCTTGTGGTGAACTTTATAATGAAGAGATATGTAAGGCATATTTTTCTTCTGATTACATACTATATAAAATGTGCATCATGGGCAACATTTTCATCATATTTTTATATAACTTCTCAAAATGCTCTGAAGTTCCCATTTGTACAAATGAGAAGAAAGAACATACTTTAAACTTGGCATTGCAAAGTCAGTTGAAATTTTGCTGTTAATATTTCGCAAGTTAAATTTCATCCCTCTCCCCACTCCACCCATGATTGACCTTCTCTTCTTTTCCCTTATGATGACATTATGACCTAAGGAAAAGCTTCCACACAATGAAGGGCAAGGGCATGGACTCTCCTCAGGCCTTATGCAAGCCTATGGGAGGTGCTGTTCCCTAGCACTAGGCTCAGTATTTTCCCAGTCCACTGGTTCTGGTAGGTTACAGCCAGTCTTTGGGAGCACCAGAATCCATGGCTTTGCCCTATTGACTTTCCAATGGGAAGAAACTAGGAAAAAAAAAAATTGAGAGTAATTATTCACATATGGAGCTTACTAAAATTAAAAGAGACATGATTCTGAAGTGTTTTTGAGGAACTTCACTAGAAAAAAGACTACAACATCCTTTGACTGACAACTATAAAACAATCCTTGGCCCCAAGCAGTGTATAAGAAAGACATTGTGCTGTATTTGAACATTTACTATTGTTTGACCTTCATGATGCCCTTTGAAAAAGAATTTAAATATTGTTCATAACAATGTTGGGTGGATTCACTTTTGAGTGAATAGACTTCTGAATATTTTATTTTGTTTCTATGAAATGGATGACAAATATCAATTTACTGAATTATCAAAACTTACTTTCTATTTGGAACATCTGATGACATTATTAAAACTGGCTCCATTTAATTGCTTAAAGTATTTTTCTTTTGTTGATGGAGTCAATATAGTAATAGCTTTCTCTTCCATTTTTCTAAAATGCACATAGTACCTTGAAGTTAAAGATGTGCAAAACTCATTTATATGAATAATTCTTTGATCTAAATGAAATGGTGTGCACCACAGTGATGTATAAATACACCTTTCACTGTTGCATGTGTTAAATTATGTTCTTCAGGTACAGTATTCTTTAAATAGATAACATTTGGAATAACTGCTGATGCTTTCTGAGCACATTTGCATTTCTAGTTTCTTTGTGGTTGATTATACCATCACAACCCCCATAGTGGATAGAAAAGTTAGAATATTTTGTGCCAATAGCACAAATTCATTCTTAATTTTTTATTAATAATAAAAATGTTATGTGCATCACTGCTGAAAATGTTTATTTGGGGAAAACAGGATTACCAAAAAATAATTGTTGTAGGTTTATTCTATAAAATAAATTTTGAAACCACTATAGCAAAAAAAGTTCAGATTTGTTTGAGACTGATAGGTCTGCTCACTCTCTTATTTCATCACATATTACACGTTTCAAATTTATAAATTTCTCACAATTTCCACTGATTCCCTCAACTGACTGTTTTGTGCTTTTCTCAGGTTACAGCTTAGCTTATCATAAAATTGGCTGATAAACTAAATTTGGGGCATGAGTAACACTGTTGAAGTATTTACCCAACCAAAACAGATGGAGAAAGTTTTCCCTAGATGCTTGTGACTAAGAATCCTTCATTTTTATGGTGAACCCTTCTGAGGAAGACTGTTCTATTACATGTGGAAAGGGTCTGTAAAGACATTCTGCTTATTGATACATGGTTGAAACTAGAAGTAAAAAAAATTAAAATTTCTAACCCATCAAAGCTTATTTTGGAGCAAATAATACTTTATTAAAAATAAAACATCTTGGATAAAGTTATATTGAATGGGACTCTGGGGCAGTGAGTATTCCCTGCCCAAATATTATGGAACATATGACCCATAATATTTATATTTTATTTTATAAGGTCCTCAAATTCCCTTATACCTATTTCCATCCTTGTATATCAATACATCCCCTATGTTAGTCATGATAGGATTAAATATGGTAAATAATAGACTTGAATATTTTGTGACTTGATTACATTATATATTAGTTTTCTTCCATTTAACCCACTGCATGGGTGATCCTGGTCAGAGGATAACTCTCCATGCCAGTATTCAGGGACCTGTGCTTTTTTTCCTTCTTGTGACTTCCTTTTCTTAAACACCTTCATTTAGCTATGGAAGGGATAGATCTGCATGGAAGGAGGAACATCTTTATTATAAAAGCCTTAGTCTATAAAAGGCACATATTTCTTCTGTTCATCTTCTATTAAGAAATCAGTCATATGGTACATATGATTGCAAAGGACGTTGGGAAATTCAACCTAGTATGCACCAAAGGAAAGAAAGATAGGCTAGAGTAAGATCAGGATTATTGTGAATAAACAAACCAGCAACAATATGGATACTCAGCAGCCTTTTGTCTTTGCCAATGATGGAAACCTCTGGGGCAGGCTCTTGAAGTCCTTCAGTCTTAGCAGAAGAAGGATTTTCTCCACAGAGGATTTGCTCTGTGGGAGGTGCCAGCTTCTAGAGGGCTTATCCTTGTATGTTTTCTACAGTGAACACATGAGTTGACTATGGTAGTGTGCCCACTTTGGAGGCATACAAACTTCACATAATAGTTCTTGTTTGAGGAGTCCGCGGGTTACTGCATAGCACCAACAGTCAAAGGATGTTCTAGTTTATTGTTTTTTTCTTGGGAAGATTCTCAAAAATATTATAGACATCTGATTCATGTGATTCCAGCTAACTCCAGAATTCTCAAGTTTCTTTCTTAGGTTAGATCTTAAACCTGCTTTATTTCTTTGCTTCCTTCCCTGATCTCCCCCGACCCAATGCCCATCTCTTTCAAGGTATTGATGGCTTTGTTGAAGTTTGTAAAACAGCAGGCATGACTTGGAAGGCTATATATAGCCTTTTTCTTCATTTGCCACTGAACTGAATTCCTTTGTAAAAAAGAGAAGTTTTGATGAGTTTTTGCAGGTTAAACTTCTTGTCTTATTTCTAGGTTCTGGAATTCTCAGAAGCAGACAAAGCTCCTGTGGTTCTAAATTTCTGGACTTTCTGTTCCCCTTTACTTCCATTGGGAATCCTTGACTGACCTCATCTCTTCCCTTAATACCTATTAATAAACATTACAATTTAATCCCTTCTAATATCTTCTAAAGTTAGAGGCTCAATAGGCTCATGATCTCTTTTTTCATTCATTTCAGGCAATGCTTTATCCTTATGTTTTGCCACTGCATAACATGAGTCTGTAGCTTTTTTGGCAAAATATGTGATTGATTGTCACTTAATACCATATGTTTAAGTTTTGTCATTGCAATAACCCATTTCAATCTGTGCATTTCTATAGTAGTCATATTAGGTTAAGTTTCAGTAGCAAATAACATCAAAATATATATTGTATCAAGCGTAGCAGAAACATAAGTCTCATATGTTACCAGTTCAAAGTGAGAATTCTGATTGACTAGTATTAATCCCTGTGTTAGTCAGCTAACTAAATGTGACCAAAATGCCCAAAAAGAACAATTTAGAGGAGAAAAGGTTTATTTTGGTTCACAGTTTCAGAGAGTTAGTTCATAGTAGGTTGTGACCATGACCTGCACAGTGAGGGAATCAGTAACTGTAAAAAGGTGTGGGTCGGCTGGAAATAAAAGGCTGAACAACACTATTAAGAAATAAAGACAAAGGACACAAGAAATGTAGTTAAAGTGGGGGCATTACAGGTAGAAAAGACCTGATGGGTCTGAGCCTAACAAAGAACATAATCCTGCCAATCTTTATTTTATAGGGGAACACATCAAAGGACTTTGTGGTTAGGAAGAATTTTGTAAGATACACAAAAAGCAAGAGGCTATGGGAAGTTGGTCTGATTGAAATCTTATAACTTGCACAGTAATTCTTCCTCCTTCAGGAAGCTGGCACCTTGGGGCTACTTGGGAACACTGGTGGTATCTCTTTCCACCTCTGGGGAGATGTGTTTGGACCTAGGGCTGTCTGAACCAATTTCTCTTTGAGCAGGACGTTGCCAAGGCAATGTAGCAGTCTCAGATCAATGAGTTCTCCTAGGGATACACCTCCATCTAGAGATGGCTCAGACAAGACCACAACTCATTCATGGCTACCAACAGTGGGCTGACTCTATTGCTAGGGAAGATGAGAAATTACATCATGGAGGAAGAGCGGAAGGATTAGTTACAACTCTTATAAGCCAATCCTTTTAATTCTGAATATTCCTGAATGAACACAGAGGCTTTTGAGGAATCTCTCATATTCAAGCCATAACAATCCTTCATTCATTAATTTAGAGGCTCAGGCTGTTTCTCCTGTAGATAAACTGGAGGACACTTGTTTCATCATCTTCATGCTACCAGGAGGAATAGATAACCTGAGGGATGGCCTGAAGGAATACCACTTAAATTCTTTGATTGGAATATAGCACAGGTTGTATACACTCTTACTCCATTGACTACTTGGTTATATTACTAAAATGAATACTAAGACCGGTTGAAAAATGTCATTTGATTTTTGAGCAAAAGGAAAAAATATATGAATCTTGGAGAGATTCTTGCTCAGCTAAGTTTTGTTCTTTACCCACATACTTTGTGTTTCATGTCTTTAGTCAGCCCCAGTGACATTTCTTCTATAACAGGGAATTTGTCATTTCTGCTTGCTTGTAAAGAAATGCTCTTTCTCTGTGTTTATAATACCTCTCAGCTCTATGATTACTTTTTCTCAAAGTTTTATCTTTCAGGTCAATCTAGTTCACTGCCTCAAATACTTTAACTTCTGTAATATTTACTTCTACTTTCATTGGAGAGGGCTGCTCAATACAGCTCATCATTGTAGCACCACTACCTAGGACAAAGTCTGGGGCCAAATTAGCTATTAATTGTTGAATAAATAATTTAACCAATGAATGCATGTTGTTCCCAAAGCTCATTCCTTAGACTAATTAGCAGAAGTTATACTTAGATCCTAGTTCCAGAACCATTAATGACATGAGGAATAATACTAACCATATATAGAAACGGGAGAGATGTTTCTGAGAATAACTTTTCTGTCTACAAAATTATAAAGATGATATTAAAAGACATGTAGCCAGATATAGAAGGGAGACAAACACAACTGAACTTTGTTTCTTGATGATTAAGTACAGTTTGGGAAATAGAGCAAAACAAGAAGTCTTATAAGAGACATTAAATTAATCATTATTTTCAGTGGTTTTGTCAATGATACCCTTTTCTTAGACTGATAACTAATTATATTATTTAGTCAGGTTACTATGTTTGATAATTCTTTCCCTAACATAAATAAGTTCAATGCTCTGAAAGCTTCTAGGGAATGCCTTTATTCTGTATAGAGTTTATGCATAGTGAGAGAGAATAGAAATATTGCTTAGAATTCAATGTTGGAGTGACTCAAAGTACAGAGAAAATTGGTCTGAAGTCAAGATTCTGTTTCAATACAGTAGATCATTACAACCTTAAGTATTATAACTGGGCTACAGGTTGACCTTCTTAGAGTAACTGAATATTATTTATGTCTGTCAACTGGGAACTGAGTCATTTAATAATTATTTATCCTATATTCTTACCACCTTCTCACAAGTGAACCTGGGATTTTGATATATTTCTATGACATAGTTACAGAAGATTCTGAGAAATTATAAATTTGAGGTCTTGAATTGGTATGAGTAAGTACCTCCTTAACTTTCTCTAGTAAAATGTAGTAAAATATATTTCTTTGAAAATACTGTCAATCTAGATTATAGGGATACTGAAAAACATTCTATGATCAAGGTGCTCATTACTTAGAACTTAATGTCAGAATATATACATAAATAATGAAACTTCACACCTTCTTTTAGCAAATATTTATTTTTCCAGAATTTGTTCCATGTAAACAGCATAGATGAAGATATTTGTTTCATTGGAATTATTATTAATCATTAATTTTCCAAACCTTACATCCAATATTTTGTTTGTTGAATACCACTAGAAGTCAGGCCCTATGTTAAGTATTTAATGTGCTCCCTGACACTGCAGAGCCCATAGCCTACTGTATGCAGTCCTATTTTAACACTTAGCAAGGCAATATGTATTAAAATAAGCTTGGAGGATTATCTAAATTGAAGACATAGCATTTCTTGGCATTAAGATTTGACCAAAGATTTGGCCATCATTATTTCTCATGAATGTTATTTGTATTTCTACTTACTTGGAAAGTCTCATCCTAAGTAAACTACCTACATGAATAGAACACATAGAAAACAAAATATCAAAATAAATTTAGGAAAATATTCTAACACTTGAAAAGATACTTGCAGTATAGCAATGACTTTTGAAAGCTTAAATATATATAATTTAATGCCTACTAATTCTGTAACCTAAAAGATATGCTTTACTTTTCCGGTCCATATTGTACCAGATTTCTATCTACTTATACAATGGAACTAGTATTTTGGCCTGATATAAGATAGGAGGTCAAGACTCCAATAGAACTTCCTTTAAATGTGCAGCAAAGTGAAAGCATGATCTTTTCTTCTTGGGAGATTATTTGAAATATATCTGTGTGTATTTCTTAGAACAACTGCTTTTCCTATACCAATTACTCTTAAAATTTCTGTCCCCAAGTAGTTTCCAAAGTTGTACAAGTCTCCACATCTCAAGGTAAAGGAAATATGGGTATAATTTAAGTCATATAGATGCCTATCTCCCCAAAATTATGTGTATCAATTCAGAATCATCAAATAGAGTGTGACAGAATAAACATACTATTATCTTCAAAGAGATAAAACATTTCAAGAAATAATTACATAACTGTGCACTCAAAGATGAGTGACTAAGTTTTTAGAATGCTCTATGAAGCTCAGGGAAAAAGATAATCTTTAAATCTCAAAGAAAACTGATAGAAATATTTTTTTTTTCAAAAATCAGGGCAGCCCATTATAATTAACCCAGAAATATATGCAAGATTACCATGTTATTTAACTCACTATAATGCAAGATTCATATTACAGAAATACTAATCTTATCTTTATCAAACACTTTTGTTCTTTTTCATTTCTTGGTGGTCAGCTTTAGCATTCATTTCACAGTTTTCAGAAATGGTTCAGAAATGCAGGAAAAATACCTTATCTGTAAACCATTTGGAATTTAATCAACTCCTCTTGAAATTCACCCTTTCATTTTAGATTTATCAGATGCCATTGTTTGGAATAGTGAGCATGGTACCAAATTTTACATTCATCACATTGTCCCTCTCAAGACAGTCAAGGAAAGGGGGAATCTTGATTGTAGCTTGCAGCTAAGTCTTTCTACACATGCTTTGTCAGAACCACAGTAAAAAGAGAAAGCAGTAGGGGTCAAAGTTCTTTTCCTGGTGTACAAAACGATAACACATGGTTGTACCCCACCCCCAACCCCATCTCCAAGAGATGCTCAGAGACTGAAGGCTATGTCCAATCTTCCAAGTCTTCTTCTTCTTTGTTCCATTCTAAACTGTTAGGTACATCAGGCAATTGTGTAAGCCCCTTACTCATCAATGTTCTCCCCATCCCCACTCAGAGTACCAACTGACATGACAGAATGAGACTTTGACAAATTCTCTTCAATGTGGGCACTTGGAGACTTTTAATTCACCTTTAGTTCTCAGTAGTAAAAGCA
Organism: Marmota flaviventris; assembly: GCF_047511675.1. NCBI lineage: Eukaryota > Metazoa > Chordata > Mammalia > Rodentia > Sciuridae > Marmota > Marmota flaviventris. Next base: position 47,860,010 of record NC_092510.1, on the reverse strand, counting down.
GTGTTTGATTTGTGTAAAGGAACCAAAGAGTTGCCATGCACTGGCCTCTAGGGTACCTCCTTAGTGCTGTTTTGCATATCCTGTGAAACTTCACTTGACAGCTGATGACTTTTGATAAGCTAGAGTCTTGCAGTTTTGAGGCCCCAACCTGCTGCTAACCTTCCAGAGTTTTCTGATTTAGAGAACCTCAGGCATTCCTATTGAGTGACATCACTTCAACAATTAAACCCCTCCCTCCTGCTCTCACCTAGCAGTTCCTAGTACTCCTCCTCTTCTAGGTGGTGACACCCTCACCTCTCCTCTACCTCCTTACCTCAGGTCATAACCTCGAATGTTTCCTACCTGTAAACTGGCCAACACATCCTCCAACAAAATTTGTTTGTGCTAGTGCCACTTCACAGTCATATCTTTTTCCTAGACCAGTTCTCAACTCTCTGGAACCCCTTACAAAAGACTATTTGCCAAAAAGTCAATGAAACAAACAAAAAATTTCAAGCAGATTTTCTTCACAGAGATTTCCAATCAAATTAATTTCTGGGAAATGAAATAACAACAAAAGGCTGAAGTTAAGAGGGAAAAAATGGCCATCATCAGTTAATAGATGAAAGAACTTGGTAGCGGGTTCATCTGATATATCCTTTATTCTACAAAAAATAAAGGAGAATTTTTTTTTTTTTTTTGTACTGGGGATTGAACTCAGGGACCTTCAACCACTAAGCTACATCCCCAGACCTATTTTGTATTTTATTTAGAGACAATTTAGGTCTCACTGAGTTACTTAGTGCCTCGCTGTTGCTGAGGCTGGCTTTGAACTTTTGATCCTCCTGCCTCAGCCTCCCATGCTGCTGGTATTACAGACTTGTGCCACTGTGCCCGGCCAAAAAGAAAAATTTCTAAGTGAGGTTGAAATTCTGTCCATACAGATGAAAGCAAATGTCAAGAATCAACATAAGTTATCTATACATGTTCTGTGTAATTGCCAAAGAGTTCTTCTTGTTGGGTTTGATGTTATGGGTCACAGTCCAACAGGACTACTATGTCCTAAAGCCAGCCTCCTAGACTGTGGGAATCTTCATCTTGTTAGCAGGGATTCTTGACATAGAGTGAGGGTGAGGGCTTCGCACACCGCCTAGACCTGAATTGAAATATTTGTGAATGTACCTGAAGTGCATGTGGTGGAGTTTGCTGGTAGTCAATGCCCATCCTCCCAATCTTTCTCAGATTTCCAGGCCTCCCTTAGAGTAGTTGTTGCCATACAAACACAATTCGAAGTTGGTCAATGAGATGCAAGTAGAATTAAGGAAAATTCTGTGAATTGTCTTACCAGATTATGAAGTGTTTTTTTTGTTGTTGTTGTTTTTGCTTTTTAATTTTCTTTGCCCTCTTGCTGGAAACAGACAAAATGACAGGAGCTCCAGCACTTCCTGAAGCTACAAGTGTTCTAAAAAGGAAAACCATGTACAGTAAAGCTATGGAGAAAAGGGGCTCTGTTTATGTCCTCCATATGGATGCTAAACTTCCCCTAGACTATCTATCTCCAAATTACTGTACGAAAGAAAAATGATGTTCTGTCTCTTAAGTTTTTGATTTTCTCTTTTCCCTTACCCTATTTTCAGTAATAAAGAGTGTTTGTATGGGGAGTTGTCACATTTTTAATTCATTCCTCAAAAAGCCTTTTCATTTTGAAATATTTATTAGCTACTTTTTTTAGAAGAATGTGTAAATCCTGAGAGAAGAGAGGGTGGTAAAAAAAAAAAAATTAACCGTCTTATGAATTTGGGGGGCAGGTTTTTGAATCTTGTTCATTTGACGATATTGAATGAAAGTTAGGCTAACCCATTAGTAATTAGTCATCCTATATTCAAATTTTAGGAATGGATATTATTTATTTCTATTATGAACCAAGGACTTGGTATTTAAGTCATTTTCTTTCTAAACTTCAATGTAGTAGCATCCAAGGTTATAGAAGCAAGGTATACAGGTATTGCTCCTGGACAAAGATTAATGGAAAGAGACCATTGAACTGAGGTGACAGGGAAACAAGTTGTAAACACATAGTTGAAAGTGCACAGGAGTTTGAGGACAATGAAAAACTGTCAAGTTGTGACATGCTTACTTTGGAGACAGTGATTTTATAGTGGGAACAACTGGTGAGGAAAGGGGAAGTGGACCAGTGTGTGATGTGGCCTTTGATTTTCTTGGATGGCATTTCTTTTTTGGTCTTATTTTCTAAAAGAAGCTCTAATTAATTATTGATAGTTTGTGAGTATGATTATAGTATTTTGAGTGCTATCCTTACTGTTTTACTTATTTTCTCTTTGAAAGTTCCTCTGCTCTTAAAATTATAACACTTGAGATTTCAGTACTTTTCTGGGTAAGCAGTTAGAATTTTTAACAAATATCAACAGAAAATCAGGGTGAAAAAATAAAATTAAAGTACATTTTATAAATTTGTGAAATTATATATAAAATGCTTTAGAGAAGTGCATGTTATACAAATATGTGTGTGTGTGTGTGTATATATATATATACATATATATATATGCACTCTGTAAATTTCAGCTATTATTTATAAAATTCCTTTTTAGTAAAAAGTAGATATGTGTAATTCCAGTTATATTTCTAGTGGCTGATACCTGTATATGGGATTATATTCCAATTTTTAGAAATTTTGAGCAATACAAATTCAGAATATAGATTTTTTAATACTGAAAATATTAGTATTTTAGGAGATGTTTCTAAAGAGGGAATATGCATGAACTCTCTATCAAAAAATTGCTGTAATTTACAGGACAACTTCCTTGCCAAAAACTTAGTAGTAAATAATTTATAGGAAAAAAAAAACTACAGGTGAAGAGTGAAAAAAAAATCCTTAAGAATGTTTTAATCAGTACTAACCATTGTTGGGGTCTGAATGTTTGTGTGTCTGCAAAATTCACATGTTGAAACCCCACCTCTAGCTTGATGGTGTTAGAAGGTGGGGTCTTTTCAGAGGTGATTGAGTGATCAAGACACTTCCCTCAGGAATGGGATTTGTGCCCCTGTAAAGGAGACTGAGAGAGCTCCTTTTCATGTGAGTTTACAATGAAAAGATAATTAGGAAGCTGGACACCAAACCAGTGGCCCCCTGGTCTTAGACTTCCCAGACTCCAGAACTGTTAGAGATAAATTTCTATTATTTGTAAGTCACCCAGTTTATGTTATTTTGTGGAAACAGCCTGAATGTACTGACACGACTGAAAGAAATTACATGCATGTAAAACATATAAATCAATGTACATTATCAAATATTGCTGGTGATTATTTTTAAGAAATATTAATTTATATTATGCCTTTCATAGTAAATGACATATCTTGATCATCTATCATTATTCTTTAACAGCATTATTTGAAAGATTGCATTTCATATGTACATGCTATAATTTACAGACTTCTTGGGTTGGTCATTTAGATTATATGCAACTTTTCTTCCATACATACTATTATAACACTTGCAGTAAATATTTGTACAAACCTTGATTTCTGTAGCACAAATTCTTAGAAGGTTGAGATAGATGCATACTTAGAAGACATATTATATGTACGTGAAAATTTTAACCTCACGCCTGTGTCAGATTCTATGGTTTTAAACATTGTATGAGATTGCCCTTCCTAAATGCCTTGCATAATGATGGTAAAAACTTTCCTCTCCCCTTTCTTAGCATCTTGTGTGTTTCATTTTCCTCCTCCCATCCTTCCATGGTATCTTCCTTCACTCTTCTTCCTTTTTCTTTCTCTTTCTTACTTTTCCCCATGATTTCCGCTCTTTTATGTTTGGGTTTCATTTAGCTGAGTCTAATGAAAAGAGGTGGCGCTTTACTGTTTTTGATTTTACTTAAATTTGCTATAATAGTGTGCTTGAGCCTTTTTTCCACACTCACTGTTTACTTTTGTGACTTGTTTGATGTACTACCAGGCATGGTGGTACATACTGTAATCCCAGAGGCTTGGGAGGCTAAGGCAAAAGAATTTCAAGCTCAAATCCAGACTCAACAATTTAGTGAAGCCCTCAGCAACTTAGCAAGACCCTGTCTCAAAACAAAAAATAAAAAGGGGAAGTGACTCAGTGATTAAGCACACCTGAGTTCAATCCCAGTGCCCAAACAAACAAACAAAACTCCTTAAATGTTAAAATTTTCACCCTTTACTCACCAGTAATTTAAAAATTTTGGAGACAGATTCTTTCTTTGTGTTGGTAACATTCAAAATCCTCTTAGCAATTTTGAAATATTCAATTACTTATTATCAACTATAGTCATACTACTGTGATATAGAACATTAGAAGTTATTCCTCTTATCCAATTGTATCTCTTATAGCTGAAAGCATGTGAAAGCAAATACAAAAAGATAAAGAACATGCAGGGAGATCTCATGGGCCAGGGATGCTTTATTTAGCGTTGGAGGGGCACATCTTGGGGGAAAATGGCGGCAAGCCCCCATGAGGGTCTGGGTTTTATAGGGACTTAGCAGACACAGGTCATGGGAGGAATCAGTTACTTTTGGCAGGACCTTTTGGCAGGCAGGGCCAGGTCATGGGAGGATTTTTAGTGTGGGATCATTTAGGGCAAGATGAAAAGGCAGGTAGGGAAATAGGAAGGTACTTTCCTTGGGGCCTATTGTCCATATCCTTCAGTACCAATTAGCCATTATCTTTCCATCCCTCCTTCCCCCTCCACATACCCCTTCTGACTTAACCACTATTCTACTTTCTACTTTTCTGAGAAGTAGAAACTTTAGCTTCTACATGTGAGAATATATGATATTTATCTTTTCATGTCTGACATTTCACTTAACATACTGTCCTCTAACTCCATCCATGTTCCTGCAAATTAGAGAATTTCATTCTTTTTTATGGATGAATAGTATTCCATTGTGAATATATAATCGCATTTCCTTTATTCATTTAGCCTTCAATAAGCATCTGAATCAATCTCATGTCTTGGCCGTTGTTAGTAGTGCTACAATAAACATGGGAGTATAGATGTCTCTTTGACAGACTAATTTCATTTCCTTTGAATCTATACCCAGTAGTGAACCTGCTAGATCATATGGTTGTTCTATCTTTCAGTTTTCAAGGAACGTTCATACTGTTTTTATAATGGTTGTACTAATTTATACTCCCAACTCCTTTCTCAGCAGACTAAAGAGTATTCTCCATATTTTTTTCTTTAGAAAGTCTACCTGCCCAATAAAATATTTTGATGATATCATCTGTATTTCTTTTTGGTATTTTTAATATTTTCCTTTGCATTTAAGACTATGTTTAACCCAGTGATTTTAAATGTTGCCTTTTGGTCTTAATTCTTAAATTAACACAATCTATTTTGTATTCTCTTCCCTCTCTGTCAGGTTATATACTTATCTTTTCCTGCACTTTGACAATGCTTTTAAAATGATAATGTCTTTACACTATGTTCTCATATTTTCAGAGTTAGCCATTATTACTCTATCATCTTAGTTACCGATCAAGTACTTACAAGCACAAAGGATAAAAATATCAAAAATTGATTTGATTTATCTCATGTCTGAAATTTTAATGCTTTGCTTATAAAGAAATAAGAAAAATTAGTCTAAAGCTCTGTTATATTTTGTAGCACTAAAACTTTAAAATTATAGTTTGTTAGAAAGTGTTCAAGAATCTCAGGGATGTTCTCAGCCTATGTGGACATTATGAAAATGAAAGCAGAATATTGATACTGGATATTGAAATTTGTCTATTGATAGAATATAGATTAATATATCATGGTGATTGCTTACTGGGTTTTAGGTGGACATTAAAGATAATTTATGATCCTCTTGCTAGAGCAGCAAAAAACAAATGAATTTTTACTATCAATGTGCATGATAAAATGTTGCCTGTTATAATGCCATCATTTGGACAGATGAGACTAAATTGAAGTTAGTAGACAACCTTTTGGTATTGCATCATCTTTCCAAATAATAGATTGTTTCTCTTTAAAGTCTACCTACCCAATGCATAGACTATTACCAAAGGGAAAGCTCTACATTAAGTATATATGAATAAGTGCTTTAAAATAAAAAAAATAAAAATCTGTTACAATAATAAACAAATATGCCTTATAATACCATATTCAAATTAGCAAAATTGTTTATTCTTTAGCATTAGTTTTAGTTGGTTTTTAATCATTTAAAAATAATATTATTTCTATGAATGAGGGGTTTAAGAGTAAAATTATTGTTATCTCAAAAAAGGCATATTTTTGGTGAATTTCAAAATGCATGCTCTGGGTGTGGGCATAACTCTGCGGTTGAGCATGTTCTTAGCATGTATGAAATCCTGGGTTCAATCTCAGCATCATATAAATAAATAGATACATGCATACATACTCTGGATAATTTCTTTATATTCCAGTTCATTTAAGGTCATAATTTAACAATGATGACAACTGATGTGCAGTAAGTTGGTGGTTAGTAAATTGATGGTTTTTACAACATAATATTTTAGTTTAGTTTGGGTAAATCACAATTGTAATCATTTATCCTCAGAAAGAAAAAGCAAGAAAGAACAATGGTAGTCTGAGGCAGAAAAGGTGGGAGGAGAAAAAATTTTATAAAATACTGATTAAAATTAGTTTCAAAAGTCAAAAAATGAATGAAAATGAATTCATAGTATTATACCTTATCATGTACATTCACTCACTTTCCTAGTGTTGACTGATACTACCTTTCTTCCTGCACACAAAGAAATGCATAACTAATATTCCATTTGAATTATTTCAGTTAGGAAAAGATGCTGATAGATTCACTTTCTGGTGTTCATTCTGGCAGGGTTCATTTACTATTTGTTTATTCTCAGTTGGATTGTTTTGAAAGGAGCTAGATTAATAGCCCTATAAACATAGCCCTGTGCCATTATGCAGTTGTATTAGTTTAATTTTGTTTTCTTGAAACAGGCTGTTAGTGGAAGACTTGAATGTATGTTCCATATAACAGAACTCTGACCACAGTGTGGGAATCTCACTATTCTCTAACCCCAGAGTTCATCAGACAACACAGATGTAGTTTTCTTAGTGTTTCATTGTTAGATATAACCAGACGCTCTGCAGCAAGCAAAGTGACCCTTCTTTAGCCTTCCAGAAAACAATTCTCCTCATGTCTTCAGTGATATATTTTCTTTTCTGGCATTTTTATTCTTACCACAACCTCTCCTTTCTTTTTTAACTCCAGTCCAGTCTTCTTATGCTCAGATTATTTCTAGCTGTGGTTTTAGTTTTTAATTTCCATAAAGTAATATTTACTTATTAAGTCAGTCTTCCAAGTTCAACATAATTTTATTTTCTCAGAGAATTTTATCAGTACTACACCCCCTCATCATAAATATACTGAAATGTACTCACATCCCATATTAAATGAAATGTATATATAACTGTGAATTTAATAATTATATATAATAAATATTTAATCAATTTTTTATTAAGCTAAATTGTACAGTTTTATTTTTCAATTTGGAGATAATATTTTTCTTCAGATATCAAATTCCTTTACAGGCATTGGCAAAGCTCACAGACCTTAAGCCCTGTGTCTAATAGATGGAATGGACTAGGTTTTCACAGCTGATGCTACCACGTCTCCCAATTTGTAGCATCTCTTTGGACATGGCTATAGTGTAAGTTTACTTTCAGTCTATAAACTTACCTGCACATTTTAGGTAAAAATGAAAACAAAGAAAAGGTCTGATTAGTTCTTAAACAACCTTTTAATGAAAGAGAGATCCTCTACCATAAATAGTTTAAAGGGGCTGAACCCATCACTTGTGACACTCGTCAGATGAGATTGGCAAAATTTTATCATATATTCTCAGCCCAAGGGGAGGACACCACAGACCATATAGGCCTGCACAGGGCCTGCACTGGGGAGCTGTATGAATCAGAAACACTGTGGGAATCAGGCTTTGTAGTGAGAAGGGGGTGAGTGGTGTTTGTTTCTTTCAGGAGCATGTAATTAACTTGTTTGTATAACTGTGCCTAGCAGGGAGGTAAAACCTATCAGACTGAAAATGAGGCAGAGTGCAGCTAGTCTTGTTTATAAGGGGACTATCTAGATTCAGGGATTTTTTTGGGGGATATCTGCATAGTTCTTTGGGGCTCTGTGACGGAGATGTCAAGGCAGCTTATGGGATTTGGGACCCTACAAACCACAGTTCAGAAATGTCTCTATCCTCATCCATGATCCCTTCTGCCCAAAGAACTCTAGTTGTAGGTCAGGCCCATATATAGATGTTTGTCCTGAGATTACTGTTTACATAGTATTGCATTTTTTCTTCTTTTCTTAAATAATAATTAAAAAATGGGCTGTCCAACAGAGAAAATCACAAACAAGGGTAATTAAATATTAAATTATATATGTTAAGATTTTAGTTGCTATGTATTGCATATGCTAGGTCACAAACTTTAATTTCTCTTTTTGTCCCCTTATTTATGTTTTTATAAACATTTCACAAAAATTTTATAGTGAAGGAAGAAGGTTTTGAGAAAATAGCTATCAAATATACTTAATGCACTTTTAAATAAACATAGACTTTCATGGTTACTAATAATTCAAAATATATTAATTTATCAAAATTGGTAATATTTTTATTTCCTACTATAAAACTTAACTGCATGTTTTAGGCAAAAATGGAAACAAAGAAAAGGAAAGAAAAAAATCATTATTAGAGACTTCTCAGAGGATATGGTATGATTATTTGGGGTATTAGTCCAAATACAGAAATGATATTTTGTTTTGTTTTGTTTTGGGTTTGGCTCACAAAGCTTGAATCATTACAGAATGTGAGGTGAACAACAGCAAAGAGACTAAACCTACTTTTTAGTGTTTATCCTGAACCATGGAATTTAGCCTCTACTCATATCATAAAATCAAATGTCTGTTCTTGATCAAACTGATCAAGTATTATTTGAAATATTAGGTTTTCAGTACAGCATAGGCTGCCCCATAGGTACCATCCAGGCAGAATTAACTCTGTTTAGGACTAAAGCTAGGCCCTGTAGACTCCACTGCAATGCAGGGTTTAACACCTTCAGCTACTAGGTTGTGAAGGGTGCCATGGATGGAATTTGGTGGCCTGGATTTAATGTACTTCATATTCTAGATCCAAGGTTGGCTGCTTGGTTATGGAAGTATTTTAATATTTTAATAACCCAGATGGTTGAACATTTGTCTGTCTTGCAATAGCAGAATAATAAGAAACTACCCTGAATTTTAGTGTTTATATAAAAAATATTGTATTCTCATTTATAATCAGCATGGATTGATCAGAAATAGTTTCATGCACCTAAGTTTGGGCTACTAAACTATTTCATGTTAAATTCTCATCATCCATCTTTATCCAACATTTAAAAATTGTGAAACTGGTACTTTTTCATTAGTCAGTAAGTCTACAAGGATTTAATCCTACAAATGAGTAAAACAAATAGTATATATGCATATATATGTGTGTGTGTGTAAGTGTGTGTGTATGGTAATCTGCTTTATTTACCTCAACACTACAAATGTACTTTTAAAATAGCTTACATAATTATATAACTTACCAGATATCAAGACTGGAAGTCTTATACCCTTATTCAAGATGTTTTAATCTTTCTTTACCAAGTGACTTTAATTTTAAAGTGTAGTTCTTCATCTTTCATTTTGGGCTTAAACAGGTGATATGCTTTGACCACTAAAGTGTGCATGAGAAGGAGAGTATGTCACTTTGGCTCACTGCTCTCATACTTTTGCCATTGGCATGAAATGAATATACCCAGACATTTCTTTGCTCTAAGGATGTTGAAGAACACATGGAATATAACTGTGAAAAGGCTGTAGCTAGGACCCCAATTCATACACCCATAACAGATGAGGAAAAAATAAATGGCTATTGATATAAATCTTCTAGGTTTGAGGTATACTTAATGCATCATAACCATGAAATATTTTCCTGATGCAAAGACTGAAAAAGACCATGTTAACTGAGATGAGATCATGGATATGTAGAATTATATACTTTAATATATTAAATGAATCAAAGTAAGCCCCAGTTTAATGTTCCAAAAATTAAAAAAAATAGATTCTACAAATAATTCATCTTGTCTCTTGTTAATGATATATAGTAAAGAATCTTTCTAACTAAATCTATAGAATTTAGGTGTAAATCCCAGTTAAGAGGTAAACATTTTGAATTAATACACACACTAGCAAAATTTTATACACCAGACAGGAATTCTTGCAAGAAAGTAAGACCTGCTTGAGAGTTCATACACTCTAATGTCGTTATAATGAAATTCAGTATCTTTCACAGTAGTCAACATTCTAGTTATTGGATAGTCTTCACCATTCATATATCTGTTATAGCTCAGAAACAGCCTTATTAAAGACAACCAGAGAAAGATGATTCTGCATTTGACAATATTTATATATTGGAAATTTTTCCCTGATAAGTGTTATTCTGGAAAAGAAGTGACCACAATTATTAATAACCCTGAAAATTTAATAACTATTAAGAGAAATATGCACTCCTAAAAGAACCATGGCAATATGACTTATATTCCTGGATTTGATTATTTTATGAAAGTGTATCATTTGCTACCCTAACAAAGAATCTAGGCTTTTGGGAAAAGTTTCTAATGCCTTCATAAACATAGAGGGCAAGTTAAGTCACACCAACAAAGCAGAATGGATGGATTTTTATTTAAATTCTGAGAAAGTAAAATTGATCACTTGACAAAGAATTTTACAAAATATATATTTAGCAATGAACACTGAATAATTTAATGATTAAAACAGAGGGGGGAAGTCTAGATTACTTAGACACATTTTTCTACCAAAAAAGTAGAATCTCTTTCTTTAGACAGTTCTATCTCCTTCTCCTGGAAAGATCTAAATTTTAATTTGTTGTGTCCTACCTCCAAAATATTAAGTTTTTAAACAACTAGATAGTACATTAATTTAGAGGACTATGTAATGTAACAGCTCAATTTAAAAAAAAAAAATACATAGCTGGGAGCATTAAAGAATGCTCGTGACTCTGACCATCTGGAGACAGGTGAATCCTCACTGCACACTAGAGGATAGTTCCTACTTCAAAAAACTATTCACTGACCCAGAAAAAAAAAAAAACCAGCTTCATAACAACATATGATTTTTTTTCCCAAGATAGGAAATATGCATTTAAAAATAGTGCTGAGAAAAATCATTACGGAGTAAGTCTGAACAAGCTCTTTCCCAAGCACTGCAGGTCTGAGTTATGGAGGTGTGACATAACAAATCTAGTTTTGACAAAAAAAAGCATAAGGTTAAGGCTTTACAGGATCTCTACTTTGAAAGAATTTCTTTCTAATCCCTTACTTTTTAAAGTCTCTCCAGCAAGATAAATTATTTACTTTTTGCTTCTTTCTTCTGTTCAGCTTATTCTTTGCCTTATCTTGTATATTCATGTTTTAAAACTTCTCTAGAGCCCAGCTGCACATAAAAAACTTGTTTTAGGGGAGATGGTTTTTGTTAAGAAAATTATTTCCTTCTTATTCATTTATTTATTTGTAAGACTTGCATACAGGTTGAGGCTAAATCTGCAAACCCTGCTACAATATTCGAACTGTGGCATTTATGGTGGAGGTGAAATGATTAAGAACTTTGGAAATTATGAATGACAAGATCAGAACAGTTAAATCAACCCATTACTGGCTAGGGGGCACAGATATGGAGGAACAAAAGTTAAAGCGTGGTAACTGTGTTTCCATGTGTCAGTCAGCTTTTCATCACTGTGACCAACATACCAGACAAGAACAACATAGAGGAGGAAGAGTTTATTTGGGGATCATATTTTCAAAGGTCTCAGTTCATTGATGGCTAACATTATTGCTCTGGGTCTGAGCTGAGGCAGAATATCATGACAGAAAGTTGTGGCTCAGGAAATCTTCTCAGCTCTTGGTAGCAGGGAACACACAGGGAAGAAGGGGCCAGAGACATATATAGTCCACGGCCATACCCACAGTGACCCACTTACTCAAGAGCCGTGCTACATCTGCCTACTGTTACCACCCAGTAGTAAATGCAAATTATTAATTCATCAAAAGGATTAAAATACCAATTAGTTACAAAATATTTTATGCCATTTTTTAACTAAACCCAAAGTTGGTGTATTCCTTGTCAGTCTATTTACAAAGTGTTTTGAGTTGGAAAAAATACCTAAATGGAAAAAATGCATCACATTCATTACATAACTTTTTATTAGAATTAATAGTAACACATTTTAAATACTGAGATTTATTATAGAATGCAATTTGAATGAGAGTGGACATACAAACTTTTAGTGTATGGTGGGTTGCTGGTGATCCACCAAGATCCATTTTCCCCTTCTCCTAGAGAATATTAAAGTTTTAGCTGGGTACATTTATCAGACTCCTTTGCAGCTACTTTTGGCCTTACAACTATAACCTTGATTAAAAAAAAAAGTGGGGGCTGGGATTGTGGCTTAGCGGTAGAGCGCTCACCTAACATAGGTGGGACCCGGGTTTGATCCCCAGCACCACATAAAAATAAAGGCATTGTGTTGTGTCCATCTACACCTAAAAAATAAATATTTAAAAAAAAGTGGTCAGAAGTTATGTTTGGAAATTCCATATCACTTTCTCCAAAGAAAAAAATTTGCCTTCAACTTATTATGTTTTTCCTCTTTCATCCGGCCAGAATGTAGAGAAGAACCAGGTTGCCTGTGATCATCCCTTCGAGATGTAGGAGTAATAGAATGGAAGGAGTCTATGTCTCCAGAAAGAGAGATTGGCTAATGTTTTGTCAGAGCCATTGAACGTTGGGAGGTTTGTTACATTAATTGAGCCTGTACTTAAGTATGTGTTTATATGTATCTTCACATCATAGTATGATAATTTCTCCTTTTTGTTCAGGCTGAATATATTTTAACTCTATAGTGAAGTTCCTGAATTACTATTGGTCTCCTGAACAAAATAAAAACACTGTGCTTTAGTACTATCTAAATATTAGTGGGTTCTAAGTAACCCACAGATAAAAATAATAAAAAAGATTGATTTTTGTCTAGTTTTCTCCCACCATTCCTAAGCCTCCTCTAAGTCCAACATTGAATTCAGCTTCTACAGATGCATTTTGGAATAGTGGGAGGTTATAAACTATTAAAATTATCAATACACAAATTCATTTATAGCTAAGAGAAAGCAAAAAGTTTTAAAACTCCAACAGTCTCCCTTCCTCAAAGGACAAAAGAATATTTGCCATATGCATTTTTTTTAAGACTTAGTGTCTTACATTACTGGCATGATTTCTTTGTGAGTATATTAGCATTTCAAATTCAATTCTGGTTTCTAATTTTCATTTGCCTTATGTCCTCTTTCTTCTACACCATAGGATTTTATTAGGAAGTATTACTTTATTCGGCTTTGTAATTCCTAGTACAGTAATTAGAAAGGGCTTTGGAGAATATCATGCTAAGTGAAGTAAGCCAATCCCCCAAAAACAAAGGCCAAATGTTCTCTCTAATAAGTAGATGCTGATCAATAACAGGGTTGGGGGAGGCATGGGAAAAATGGAGGAAGTTTGATTGAGCAAAGGGGAGGGAGGGTTGGGAGGGTTCATGGGGGCAGGAAAGATGGTGGAATGAGATGGACATCATTACCCTAGGTACATGTATGACTGCACATACGGTGTGACCCTACATTGGGTATAACCATAGAAATGTAAAGTTGGGCTACAATTGTGTACAATGAATCAAAATGCATTTGGTTGTGATATATACCTAATTAAAATAAATAAAAACATTTATGGACTTATAAGTAAGTAACAAATAATGGAGTGACAAATTTTTACTTGTTATCTCATTGAAGTTTTTCTTCTAACAAAGTTTAGTTATGATGATTACTGTTTTAGAATTGGAAACTAATACTGAAGAAGTTAAATGATGTACCTATTTCACAAAATGAGTAAGTATCAAAGTTAGGGCTAAAACTGAGGTTTCTCTCAGTTTATATCAATGTTCTTTCCACCCTTCTAAAGAACTCAAAAGCTTCTCCTTGTCCATATCTTCTTCTAGCATTTCCCCCTCAAAATAGTCTCACACTAAACCACAGTATAGAAACAGAGTTAAATTTCAGGGTTGAATGGAAGACAGTGGCATAGAGTTGGAAATGCTCATCTCCCTGGCTTTTCTCTGCATAAGCCTAAGTCATTTCCACAGAAGCCAGTTTGCTTTCAACTTAGAATAAGTTAAAACTTGCTGTACCATAGCATACTGCTTCTCCAAAATGAAAGGAATAGGAACTAACAATGACTATGTGCCTATTAATTGCTAGATTAATAGCAATTAATTACCATTCTAAAGAGAGAAATAGCCAGGAAATCAGACTATTTGGACTAAAAAGTATTTTAGCAAAGCATTGAGAACCTAATAAAGAGTTGGCAAAAGAACAAGTATTCTATGTTATTTGATATGGCAATTGTTCATAACCCTCAGTTTTAGTGTTTTGTCACTATGACCAAAAGACCTGCAAAGAAAGGAAACAGGGAACATGGCACCAGAAAGCAAAGAGTGAGAGAGCTCCACTCACAAAGAACAAAATATATACCCCAAAAGCATGCCCTCCAATGACCCAACTCCTCCAGCCACACCCTACCTGCCTACAGTTACCACCCAGACAATCCTCATTAGGAGATTATTGCACTGATTATGTTAAAGCTATCATAATTCAATCATTTCACCTCTAAACTTTCTTGCATTTTCTCATACACAAGTTTTTGGGGGATGCGTTACATCTAAACTTTAACACCCTCCAAACTAAGGACTTGCTGTTTCAAATCCAAAAGGGATTTTTTTCACTTGCTTCATCCAATTCCCAGCATATATTTTAGGACTTTCATGTTCATGTCTACTTGAGGAGAGAGATAACTGTCCATAAAATTCCCTGAATGAAATCACCCAGCCAGAGGTATGGAATGGAATAAATGGAAGGTTGGAAGAACAGCTTTTTTGAGATGAGGGAGCACGGAAAATTTAGGAAGAGTGCCCTCCTCCTAAATTTAATTGTAACTCAAGACAGTTACATTCTTGGATTTTCAACATGAGACCTATACTTTCTTTTCCCATGGAACAAGGTAGAGGGGCTTTAAAATAGATGCAGAATCACCCTGTGCTCCCACTGTCTCGATCTTCATTAATCCCCATTTCTCCATTGTTATCTTACACTGGTGCACAATGAACAGAAGCATGCATTTCTGGATCTTTTTTGTGTAGAAGACCCCTTCCCTTCTTTTAAAATAGCAAACAATGTCTGCTAAGCATACATGCAACAGTATTAATAGCGATAACCTGAGCATTCTCAGCCTGCTAACACAGCCTCCACCAATGAAGGAGTTTATTTTGTTCAGCTACTTTTTACTATTAGAACAGATGAAAAGAAGAGACTAAATTTCCTCCCATGCTCATGTTGTGCCTGAAAATGACCTGATTAAAGGACACTCGGTATGTGGTATGTATGGATGGTCCCCAAAAGCTGTTTGCAAAATGTCTTGCCCTTAAAAAATCTCATTTCCTTAGATATCTTGTAGGCAGCTGTGCTCATATTGAAGCTTTTGGAATGGACTCACACAGAGAAATTCAGGGAGAAAAAAAAAAAGAGAGGAAAAACCTGTGAAACACCTGGTTTTGGCAGATTTTTCTTTCACCAGAGGAGGCAGGTTTTAGTGCCATCTGTTAGACAGCCATGTTCTGCTCGTCCTTCTCCTGAGTACATGCCCCTGTGGACTGTGTGGGATCAGGCTGGCAGCAGATTGCAGCCGACCCCAGCCCTGACACTATCCTGGGATTTGTAGCCCTGCAGCCTGCCAGGCATAAGTTATCCCTCCAACGTCGGTCCTTCTGCAGCCTCTCCTTTTGACCTTCCAAAACAGTATTTAAAGCAGCAATTAGAATGACTCTCCTGAGTCCAGTGACCACAAGGCTATTTCAAATCTCTTGAAGGTTTGAATCAATTGTTTTAACAAGCTGACTTTTATCTGTACCCAGTGAAATTAGGCCAAATAAACTATTTTGATTCAAGACTCAAGGAGAAATTGCCATCTTAGCATTCTTTCTAGAGCCCCTGCATACTTTTGACTGCCAATAGATTAGAGGAAAACAGCTAATCATTCCCATGCACAGCTGTGTACATGCTCTCTCTTCACATGACAGTTTCTGTTTCCTCTGTGTTCAATTGGTCATTCGCAGCATCTATTGAATTATAACCCAAGTATCACATTGCATGTAGCTTGTACTTTCTGTTTAAGCAATTGCTAGTATTCAATTTTTTTTTAAAGGTAAAACCTTATGTTGGAGGAAAGGCCCATTTTAGAAAAATATTAAAAATTTCTGATATGTGATACTGAGACAAGCTCTGTTTCCTCCCATAATTTCAAATTCTCTTTGTCTATCTTTTGTTCATGCAAACTCTCCATATGGTGGGCTCTTCTGGCAGCTTCTGTTTTTGTTTTGTTTTGGCTTGGGCTGTTTTCTTTTTCACTGATCTTCAGGAAGGACAAATGCTTTGTTGAAAATATAATCCACAAAGCATAAGTAACTTCTGCAACATCTTACAAAGTTTTGGGAAAGAGATGTTAAAGGTAGTTTATGTTTCATTTCACACAGGAAAGTTCTTTAAAATATCCCCATTAGACATTTGTGCTCTACCCAAAGTCTTGCATCTCTAAATTTATACAAGGTCTGGTTTTAGGTTCTAGCTTTCTTTCTTTTTAATGCAAACTTATAGTGGATATAAATTGTCTATATATTGCTTATCTTGGCTTCTCAAATCTTGCATCATTTCACTTATTGTACTTCCATGAAACAATGGCTTCTCCAATCATGCTCTTCTCCTAGGAAAGAAGTAGGTATTATATAAACAACTCCTTTATTCTTCTAATTCTTTTTTTTTCTGTTGTGCTGTCATACCTTCTGGAAAATTCAGACAGAAATAAGCCTGTCTAAGGGAGCAAAATTGCTGCAAACTGTGACAGGATAGTCCCTGAGCTGTAGGAAATTCATACTTTCAAGAGAGAAATTCTAGCTATATCTTCTGCATTGGAGTATCTTCTCGCAAAACATTTTTAAAGGAGTTTTAGCACATTTACATATTGTTTACGAGGCAATTTAAGAAGAAGATAAAAACAACAAAACCCCACACTTCTTTGTAACTTTTTGGTAATTATTAGAAGTTGGCACCTCTTGCTTACACTGATTTGTTAATATTTTCAATTTTATGGTTTCATGTATCAATATTTATTTATACATTCATATTCTAAAAGTTACTCTAGGAAAATATCCTGAAGAATCTATACATAAAATGAATAATTCAAGATTGTAGTGAAGGGAAATATGTTCAAATTGGTTTTTTTTTTTAACTTAAAGTAGCATTGGTTCTAATTCCAGTGAACTGACAGTATTCAAAGAAAATAAGAAATAGTTAGCTTGTTATTCATATAGTTCATGCTAGGTAAGAGAAACAAAGAGCTCTCCTCATGCTGACACTGTTTGGATAGAAGCTGCCATGTATAATAAGATGATACTTACTCATCTCTTTATGAATGCATTTGCCAGGCCTCCTTGCTTAGCTGCATAGCCTACGCACAGCACGACTCACCTTGAGGTCCTTTGGAGCTGTGTCTCCTGCAGTTGGAATCAGGGCATCCCTACTGCTCTGTTTTCATTGCCAACATGATAATCAGTAATTTTATTATAGAGAATTAATTTTCAAAAGTGACTTTTAAAATTCCAAATGTGTAGATTCTTGTGTATTAAAAACAACATTGTTAATTCACCAGAATCAAAGTTTAATGAATTATGTTTTTTCAACCTATCTGTTTTAATTGTCATGTCAGACCAGGTGATTGGTACTAATCAGAGTGGGTTGGGTTTTATAGAATTGAGGATGGAAAAGAATTGTTTTTTTCTTCTCTTTTTTAGGTATAGTGCTAATAGTAACTAGGTGCTCAGTAATATTTCAGGAATAGTCACTGTGGGCCAGACTACCGATTCAAGTATTCTCCATGTAAGAGGTCAAATTCCTCACAACAACTTGACGACTAAGTGTTAATTATCATCACTACTTTACAGATGAGAAAACCGAGGTACAGAGAAATTAAGAGTCCTGATGGAAGTCATGTAACTAGAAGGTATTAGATTCAGAAGTTTTATCAAAGCTGACTCTGGAATCTATGTTTTTAACCATAGTAAATACTCAGGGTCCAGAATGAGTGAGGCTCAGAGGGCACAAATGACAAAGTAGGCAGAAAGTATCACCTAACAGATGTGAGTTAAATTTATTATTTAACACACATTTATTATATATATTATAGAGTATAGGACTTAATATTTTGTTCTCCTACTTTCTTTCTCTTTTAAAAGAAACCTAAAAATCACAACTTTTTTTTTTTTTGGCTCACAACTCATCTTTAGCTTTTTGTTAATTATTACCTAGAAGTAGTTCTTCATCTGATTATTTCTACTACTTCTTGAAGCATCTTTAGGAACCTTCATTGTCTATTCAGCTCTAGGAAGCTATTCTGTAAAAGTCATTGAACTTGATGTTTGATTTGGGACCCACACTTGAGGTTGATGTCCAGATTCTTCTGATATGCCTTAGAAACCCATGAACTGGATCCGTCCTTCATCTCTAACTCTGTCCTTTCTTGTCTGAGGAAGGGACAGGCTTGGATCAGGCAGCAGAATTCATACTTAGGGTTAGAATCAAGCAGTTAGACAAAGCCGCCCAGATGCTAAAATCAGGAAGATGCATGAATCCTAGAAGCCAGAAAATACTCAAGGAGAGAAGTCTCAACAAGTGGTCAAAACCAAGATTCCAGAAGCAAACGGTGAACATGGTGGGCACAGAACAAACACTGTGTGTGGATGACCCAGGGAGGAAGGAGAGATGGCCGGTTGTTTGTGAAAGGACAGAATGAAGCACAAACCAGCTTTATTGCTTCCCATTTCTCAGTTTCAGTCCAGCCACACATTTATCATGTGTTTTTTTTTTTTTTTTTTCAACTATGCACAAAATGCTTCCATTTCCCATCTGGAATAACTTCCTGGAATAACTTCTCAACTCTGTTTTTATATACCATTTCTAGGTCACAACAAACCTCTTTTGTCATAAGGTCTGCCTGTCCCTCTTTGCCCTGAAAACTTTGCAGTACTTAAGTACTTTGTTTTTATAGGCAGCTAATATTACATAGGTTAATTTTTTTAAAAACAGTTTTCAAAGTATATTTTTACCTCCATGAAACTTCAGGTTTCTTAGGAATCACACATGGGGCTGGGGCTGTATCTCAATGGCAGGGCACTTGCTAGCATATGTGAAGCACTGGGTTCCATCCTTAGCAAAATATAAAAATAAACAAATAAAATCAAGGCATTCTGTCTATCCACAACTACAAAAAATTTTTAAAAAGAATCATACATGGGTGGAGATGTAGAATTTGTTTCTATCCCTATCTTCTTTTGCATTTGCTTTAAGGGAAAAAAGATGAATCTAATGAGGGCCATATTTCACATTATGATTTGTGCTGTGTTTCTCAGAGTACGTGCTGACAGTAAATTAAAGGAAAATCCCCAAGTGCTGGTGAGGATGTGGGGAAAAGGGTACACTTGTTCACTGCTGGTGGGACTGCAAATTGGTGTGGCCATATGGAAAGTAATATGGAGATTCCTTGGAAAGCTGGGAATGGAACCACCATTTGACCCAGCTATTCCCCTTCTTGGACTATTCCCTAAAGAACTTAAAAGAGCGTACTATAGGGATACTGCTACATCCATGTTCATAGCAGCACAATTCACAATAGCTAGACTGTGGAACCAAACTAGATTCCCATCAATAGATGAATGGATAAAAAATGTGGCATTTATACACAATGGAGTACTACTCAGCACTAAAAAATGACAAAATCATGGCATTTGCAGGGAAATGGATGGCACTAGAGCAGATTATGCTAAGTGAAGCTAGCCAATCCCTAAAAAATAAATGCCTAATGTCATCTTTGAGATAAGGAGAGCAACTAAGAACAGAGCAGGGAGGAAGAGCATGAGAAGAAGATTAACATTAAACAGAGACCAGAGGTGGGAGGGAAAGGGAGAGAGAAGGGAAATTGCATGTAAATGGAAGGAGACCCTCATTGTTATACAAAATTACATATAAGAGGAGGTGAAGGGAAAGGGGGGAAAAACAAGTGAGAGAAATGAAGTACAGTAGATGGGGTAGAGAGAGAAGATTGGAGGGGAGGGGAGGGGAGGGGGGATAGTAGAGGATAGGAAAGACAGCAGAATACAACAGACAATAGTATGGCAGTATGTAAAAACGTGGATGTGTAACCAATGTGATTCTGCAATCTGTATATGGGGGGGAAAATGGGAGTTAATAACCCACTTGAAACAAATGTATGAAATATGATATGTCAAGAGCTATGTAATGTTTTGAACAACTAATAATAAAAATAAAGGAAATACATTTATAAAGTTAGTGAATAAAGTGATTTAATTTTTTACTCTAGGCAAAAAAAAAAAGAAAAAGGAAAATCACCAGCAATGTTTCCCCCTTCCCTTGACTGGATTCTCCTCAAAGAAGAGCTTGAAACACAGGACTGTTATATGAGAATTTCATATGAAAATATGTTTCCACAGATTCAGAGTAAGATATGTGGAAAACCGGGACAGAACAATAAGTCAACATGAAGATGCATTATCATAGGTGCATATCAAGTTGGCCAATATCATGGGTGACCAGTCCTTGAACTGCCTTAACTTTTTGAGAAACTGTACAAATATATCTCAGAATCACCTCCCTGGAAGAAAAATAAAAAAAGGGGGGGAAGCATTTACCCAGGAGGATATCTGCTGTTGCTAAAGTTTGCCACATGAATATTAACTTCTGGGCACTTTCATGTGAACTCTGAGCAGTTCAGGCAGATGTTCTAGGACAGTGTGAGAAACCCAGTGAGGAACACTGTGAGTGAGAGGTGGGTGCCAGAGCCACATGGCCGGGGCCTAAGGTAAAGTCACTGACAATTTGTACTTGTGCAAAAAGAAGTGGGGCAAAGAGAATTTGAAATAGCATAAAAAAAGAGTCTTCTTATACTGCAGAAGATGATTTCTGTAAGAGGACTCAGGTCTTATCTCTGGGGAAGCCCAAAGAGCACTGGTTTTCTCCTGCTTTCTATCTCCTCAAGTCAGTTTTACAAAGGACTGCCCGAATCCTGGCAACGGCACCGTTATGTCCTCCCTTCTTTTCTGTTTAAGGCATTGTGGCTCAGTCAGGCCTTTGATTCAATACTTTTCTTGTGGTGAGATTTATATATAGGTTGTAGGGAAAAGGGGAACTTTGGGTTAGTGTTTGAATATAATTCACAGTTTCTAAAGAGTTCTGCTGTTCTCAATGTTGAGCTAAAATTAAGATGCTATTTATTTTCTGCTTGCTCACTCTATTCTCTGTACAGTGTATGTATCTCCCTTGTGTAGCTAATAGAAAGAATACCTAAATATTTCTAGAATGTTTCTAACCTTTTACATGTGGTATTATCAAATAATGCCTTGAATCCTACTATGATTTCTGTTTTTCTATTTATTTTATAACTAACATCACAAGTATTCTCCCTTTCTCTCTAGTGTCTCTCTAATGTCCCTCTAGTCTCTCTCTCTCTCTCTCTCTCTCTCTCTCTCTCTCTCACACACACACACACACACACACACACACACACACACACAAATACATACTATTTATAGGAGCCAAAGTTTACAGAAACCTGAGTTTACAGAATTGATTTTGGGGGTAAAATTTTCTAGTTCAAGAATTCACTGAGAAAGGTATCATTATCATCTTAGTCTCTTTTTTGGGAATGAAGGGTATTGATGAATACATAACCACATTACATAGGTAATATACCCTAAAATTATATATCAAGAACATTTGATATTTTAATCAAATAAATTTATAATAAAGTTAAGCTATTGATAAAATAAAACTTATTAAGGTATTTTATGTTTTGGCAGAATTGAGCAGCATATAAAATCAAGCCAAGTTCCTCAAAGACACTCAGTCTTTCTTAACCACATGCAGATCCCCAGCTTACAAGAGAGAACAAAGGACACCATTATTCTAGATGCTCATATAAGGCTTCACCTTGGGGACTGTAATTACTCTTTACTCTTTTATATGAAAATCATTTGATGCCCAAATTGGGAAAATAGATTTTATTTGCAATACTCTTAGACATTTTTGAAACAGTGGCATTAGTTTAGAAATGTAGATTTGAAAAATGCATATGGAGTCTGCATACCTAGAGGAAGGAGGGTCATCTAGATTTTGTGTACCTTTTGAAAATCATTATTTTATGTAATTCAAAAAGTTGCCTTGAGATACTGTCTAGTCATCTAGGAAAATAAAAAGATTATTTCTGCAGCCCTGAAAGTAGAATAAAATAAAGATGAATTAAATATTACATTTAAACGAACTCTGCAGAAATAAGTGGTTCTCATGGCAGAAGTCAAGTTATGTGAATTCAAATATATCAGTAGATTATTGTCCAAAGTGAAGAATAGAGGATAAAAAAGATTGAAGAGAAGTGATTGAACGTCCCTGTGAATGCTTATCAAATGGTATAATGTAGAAGCAGCTGACTCCTATAAGGAATAGAGTAAGAATGAAGAATAGAAAATATTGGAAAATAAAAGAGTAATATTTCCCCAAATATCATTTTAAAAATTACATTGATTTAGAAACCTGAGAAGCTTAGCTCACCCTAAGTACAATAAATACAAAGAACCTTATATCCTGGTATATTACATTAATAGTACCTAAAAAGAAAGAGAAAGAAAAAACCTTGAAATCAGATACCCAGTTATCAATGTGGATGCTGCTCATGCTTTGATCCTGACTGATATATTCGCCAAAATAAACCATATCCTTGACAATATATTTCAAAAAACTGAAGTCTTTCAGAGTATAACCCTTGACTAAAGCAGATGCACATTAGAAACCAGCAACTGAACAGTATCTGGTAAAATTCCAGCATTAGTTACCTATGGATGCTGTAAAAAATTATCACAAACTTTTTTAAGAGAAAGAAATTAATTCTCACAGAGTTCTGAAGGCCAGATATGAAAGATGAGTCTCGTGGGGATAAAATAAAGTTGTTGGCAGGGCTGATTCCTTCTGGAAGCCTCAGGAGAAACTACTCCTTGTTTCTTTCAGCTTTAGTATGTGGTCTCAGGATCATTTCTTGGCTTGTGGCTGCTACTCTGAAATCTTTGTGTCTGTCCTCACAGTGCTTCTCCCTCTTCTTTATCAAACCTCCTTTGTTCCGTTTTATAAGGACACTTGAGATTCATAAAATCCAGGATTCCAACTCAAGATCCTTAACTTAATCATAGCTGCAAAAATCCCTCTTGCCATCTAAGGTAGCATTTGCCATTTCCAGGGATTTTGACACAGATCTACTTGGGGACCATTTTTTCAGCCTATCACAATTCTCAAATATTTGTACATTTAAAACATATTAAGTAATCCACATAGAAAAGAAGAAATTACAAGTATGATGAGAAAAAATTTCATGTCAAAAGAAAATGAAGCTGAGAACAGGTTCCTGTTTATAATTCCAGGAACTGGAGGGGTAAAGGCAGGCGGATCATAGGTTTGAGGCAGGCTTCAGCAATTTAGCAGGGTCCTAAGCAACTTAGTGAGACCCTGTCTCAAAACAAAAGAATAAGTAAATACAAATAAAAGGGCACAATGGTAAAGTCCTCCTGGTTCAATCCCCAGAACAAAAAGAAAAGAAAAAGAAAACATGCTTTCACATGTTTTCACATATTAACTGGAAGGCACCAAAGCAGCACTTTGAGAGCTACATATGCAATGCTCTTAGTAACCAAGACAGACAAGCTAAAATCAATGATTTGAACTTCCACTTTAGCAAGATTTTTTTAAAAAGAGAAACTAAATCCAAAGCATGTAGATGGAAATAAGTATTAAAGATTAGTATAAGTATCACTGAAAAAAGAAAAATAAAAGAGATAACCCCTAAAGTGAAAAGTTTGATCTATGAAACATTAGTAAAACTAATAAACTTGTAGTGAGTGTAACAGAGTGCAAGTACACAAATTATTAATAAAATGTGAGTGTCAGGAATGAGGGAAGCAATATTAGTGAAGATCTGATAGATAAAAGTGTACTTAAGAAATGTTATGAACAACTGCATGTGGTTTGGCTTAATGAAATGGATATATTGCTTGAATGACATAAACTACCAATGTTTGTTCAAGAGGAGAAAAATAGTAATCTTCCTATATCTATTAAATAATTAAATTATTTATCAAAATATTCCTGCAAAGAAAACTCCAGGTTTAAATGACTTCACTGATGAGTTTGTCAGAGATTTAAGGAATAAAAAGTTTCACAAATACCTTTCAGGAAGTAGAAAAGGAAAGACTTTTTCTCCAAATTAGTTAATGAGACTACTAATACCCTGAACTAATATACTGATAACACAATCATTACAAAAGCATTACAATAAAAAATACCAGCATATCAGTGACCCTTATAAAATAGATACAAAATATTCTCATAAAATATTAGACTATCTAATAGAGCAATATTAAAATGGATAATACATCATGACCAATAAGAACCCAGAAATGCAAAGGCACATTTAAAGAAAATATTCAAATTTATAATAACTTGAATTTGAATATCAATAAATGTAGTTTATTACTTTAAAATGATAAAGAATAAACATTTTTGATTAATCTATACAATTCAACATATCAACATACTATAAGAGAAAAACCATAACATCAATTCAATATATGCATGAAAACTTGTTGAAAATTCAACATACTTTCATAATAAAATCGTTTAGATAAGTAGGAATATAAGAAAATGAGCTGAATTTGATAAAGGACATTTATAAAATATTCATTTTATTATCACTTTAGAGGTTTTGTGCATAGACTGAGCAAAAGGAAAGCCTGTTCAATTTAATTTGTCAATGAGTTAGATACTCTAATGCAACAAAGATAGAAAAAGAAATAAACATAATAGAAATCAGAAATGAAAAAAAAAGTAGAATCATTGCTATTCAAAGAATACCTGATTATAGAACCAAAGCCCTTTGCAAATTAAATTCTAAATTAGTAAGGAAATTTTTTAAAAATTAGAAAAATCAAAAACAATACTAAATCCATTGTATTACTGTACACTAAAAGTCATCAAATAAATTAAATACACTATATGATAAAGCGATAAAAACAGAAATCACTAGAAATAAATTCAGTAAAGAAGTGTGAAACTTTAATGTGGGACATAAGAAACACCGTTGAAAGGAATTTTTAAAACATCCAATTTTTTGAATTGGAAGAGTCAATATTGTTAAGCTATCCATTTTACCCATGTAAATCTATCAATTTCAGTGCAATCCTGAAAAAATATTTATTTGTAAAACTGTCAAACTTAAGTAAAAATTAGTTAGAAATAAAATTAATCTAGAATGAGCAGATTTTAAAAAGATAAAGTAACAAGACTTAAAAAATGAATAATAAGGACAGTGTAATATAAGAGCAGACATATAAATCAATGGAACAGAATAGAATATCTAGAAATGACTCAATGTATGTGGTCCATTGATTTTGAGCAATAGTGGCATCATAACTCAATGAGGAAAGGACAGTGCTTTCAACACATGATGCCGGAGAAAAATGAGAATGGAAAATTAGGCAGAGAAAATAGATATGGAGAATAAGACCAATGCCAATCCACACTTCACACAAAATTCACTCAGGTTGAATTTTAGCTTTCATTGTGGTGGCTTTTCTTGGCCTCCTGATCATCTATCCTCGATTCTTTTAGTTGTCTTGAATTAGTAACAACTAAATTTTGTCCCTGTATATATATATACATTTTTATTAACTATCTATATAGCTATTGATATGGATTAGATAATAGGTATCCCCCCCTAAAACTCACGTGTGAAAAAATGCAAGGTGAAGTTCCTGAGCTATGACAATTCTAACCTAATCAGTGCATCAATACCCTCATAAGGATTAATTTTGTAGTAAGTGTAGGTAGGTAGGGTGTGGCTAGAAGTCACTGGGGCATGCCTTTTGGGTTTATATTTTATCCATGGTGAGGGATGCTCTCTTTCTTTCTGATTTCCTGGTGCCATGTTCCCACTTCATCGTCTCTGCCACATTCTTCTGTCATGATGTTATGTCTCCCTTCAGTCCCAGAGCTACTGAGTCAGCCATCTATGAACTGAGACCTCTGAAACCACAAGCCACAAATTAATCTTTTCCTCTTCTAATTGTTGTTATCAGGTCTTTTGGTCACAACAGTAAAAAAAAAAGCTTACTAAAACAGCTTTATAGAGATATGCCTTTCTGCCTATCACCTTTGTCACTCATTACATTAACTTTAAAATTCTTGTTTCTGAAAAATTACAATCTGCCAATTGGCTTCTATTATTGCCTATCATCTGAATTGCTTGCAGTGGGGATAATTCTGCAATGGTGTCACTTGCTGTTTTGGCCTATAGAAGAAAGCAAGCTTTCTAATTACCACTATTGCTGACTATAATTACATTCCATATATTTCTAATAAATGGTACCTATCACAGTAAACTTGCGGATTTTGTGGTGTTACATAGTATATTATACTTTTTAAATCTTTATATGTTTATTTATTTATAGATATTAATGGTTATATGTAGTAATTGGGTTCATCCTAACAATATCAGACATGCATGGAAATTGATTTCAGTTTTTGATTACCCCTTTTTCCTCCTGTCCTCCCCACTCCCCTTCTCCCTTTTCTACTCTGCTAGACTTCCTTTTGCTGTCTGTTAATTTGTATTTGATTGGCTTTTTATGTAATCTTATCCTCCCCACCCCCTTTCCTTTATTTTACTCTAGATTCTGTATTATATTCTTGGAAACACTACTTTCTGAGTCTTCACTTCCTTTCTTTCTCACTTGCAATAACAATGCTGGCTTTTATAAATCACTTAATGTTGGCCATTACTTTTCCACGTTTCCCAAGAGCCATCTTAGCAAAGTATTGCCACTGAGTACAGTATTTCTGCAGTCTTTGCCAGGTCATAACTTGCTTTATATTCCTGTCCCTTTAACCAACACCCATAGTACTTAGTTTTATCATACATGCTTCAGTTCTTTTTTTTTTTTTTTTTTTTTTGGTACTAGAGATTGAACTCAGGGGCAATCGACCACCAAACCACATCCCCAGCCCTATTTTGTATTTTATTTAGAAACAGGGTCTCACTGACTTGTTCAGTGCCTCAGTTTTGCTGAGGCTGGCTTTGAACTTGTGATCCTCCTGCATCAGCTTCCCAAGCTGCTGCGATTACAGGCATGTACCACCCTGCCCAGCAGTTCTTGACAGAACATTTTAGTTAGAGCCTGTAGCTCCTAGAAAGTATAAGCTGTCCCTCCATTTTCTCTTAAACACACACACACACACACACACACAAACAACCAAAAAACAGACACATTGTAGCACAGCTTTGTTGTGAATTAATATAGAACTGGTGACCAAAGGAGTACATAAGGGAAGATTATGAGAACAAGTGTTTTGTCTTTCAGGAAAACAACTTCTTATTATCTTCAAGAACGGGTGGAGCACTGGCCTTTAATTAGTAAGCATGTGCCACTTCTGCAAGTCTGCATGGTAAAGGGGATTCTGGGATTTTAATATTTCCAAGTGTACCAATCCAAACGGTCCTGTTTCACCGTACAGCTTCTTTTTCTTTCCTAAACATGGATTGAATTTAGCATAGCAGACTTGTCTACATTGAGAATTTAACATTCTCTAGACCTTAACTGCCCTTAATGATAAAATACTGGACTACTAGGCATAGTCCTCCAATTGTCCCTTCTGGTTGGAGGAGATCAGAGTTTGTTTAGAAGCCTACAGTGAAGACCTGATGTAGGCTTCTCTCAGGATTGGTGGTAACACACCTTGGCAAGTCTCAGAACTGGCTGACAGCTTTCACTATTGCACCAATTTGGAATTTTTCTTCATTTACTGAGATATTTATGTGATTATTTAAATATCCAAAAATGAATCTTACTAAATATGTGTGAGATTGTGATATAGAAAACTATTAATATACTATTTACAGAAAAACAGGCAAGGTACTTTAGATTAATATGCCTGAGACTAGAATTGGTACTTTTGAAAGAAGATATCTAAATGGTGAGAATCATATGAAAATAGTTTAGGAAGGGGATTTCTGGGGGTGCTGGTAGTATTTAACTTTTAGTTATCTGAGGGATTTTTTAAAGTAAAATTCATTGAACTATAGGTTTATATTTTTGTGTTTTGGGGACTATTTTATACTTCACAGTAAAAAGGCATAAGAGGCTAATAAGCATTTAGTTGAAAGACAGAGGCTGCCTCAAGAACACAGGTGACCCATAGGTGAGTGTGGGTCACAGTTGGACTTTGAACATTTTAGTGTAATGAATGCTTAATATATACCTCACTCAATGCTAATCTACAGAATAGCAAACAGCACAAAAGAAAAATCCTCTTGTCCTGCTTTGGACTTGGTGTACATCTCCAGCAGCCTCTGTTGGCCAAACCTAGCTTTAAGCCAGCTGGCAAAGGTTTTGATACCAGTTCCAGTATCAAAAAGCAGGGCAAAGAAGGGCTGATTTGGAACCAAAAAACTTATCACTGTAACAATGAATTATTCATATCATTTGGAAAGGATGTGTATTTTGCAGTTATTGGGTAAAATTCCTTAAATTTTATTTGGATCAGAGTGTGAAGATAAATTTTTTTTGTCATTTTGACCAGGTCATAGGGTACGAAGATGTTTGGTCAAACATTCTGGGTGTGTCTGTAAGGATGCCTCTGGATGATCAAACTTCCAATAAACTGAATAAAGAAGATCACCCTTCCTATTGTGGGTTGGCTCATTCAATCAACTGAAAACCAGAAGAGAACAAAAAGGCTTATAAGAGAGAAGTTTAACTGTCAATCACCAGAGTTGGGACTTATGTCTTTTAAGGCCTCTGGAGAGGAATAGAGACCTTTTGTTCTTCTGGTTCTCATGCCTTTGGGCTTAGACTGTAATTATACCACTGGCTCTCCTGTCTCCAGCCTACCTATTATAGATCTTGGGGCTTCCAAAATTCCAAGAGCCAATTCCTTAAAATAAATCTAGTTTTAAGGATCTAAATTCATCTCCTAATAGGTTTGTTTTGGTGAAGAACACTAATTCAAATAGCATGCAAGCTTTCTCAATATTGACTTTTTTCTCCTTATTCTATCATTTACTAAAACCCATTCTTAAAAATATCCTAACATAATTATAAAATTACCTATTCCCTCCTTCAGTTGTGTTGTTTCTCAAAGTTTTGAAGTTCATTTATTAGGCAGTACATATTTAGGAGCATTTTCCCTTCAAATTGACTCAACAGTATGAGATTATTTCCTTTGTCTCCAGTAATAGTCCTTCTCATAAAATGTATTTTTTATAATAATACAGCAAGTCCAGATTCCTTTTGAATAGTGTTGTGTATCATTTTAAAAATCTCTTTGTCCTTATTTTTAATGTGAATTTCTTTTAAATTGCTTTTTTTACTGGTTTGCATGACCGATATAGTAGTTCTTGATTCCAAATTAAAATTTAACCCACATACATTTAATATAATGACTGATTATATTTAGGCTTAATGTTTCATTGTGTCATGTCTGTTCTTTTCCTGTTTTTCTTACTTTTTTTTAGACTAAGTATTGTTTTAGTACTTCCTCCCATCTCCTTTATAGTCTTTGTTTTCCTTCTCAGTGGCTGCTCTATGATTTACTCATGATTTCCCAGTTCATCTTCAAATGACTTTACAAAACTTCCCATATAATCTAAGGTATTTGTGATTTATTTATTTCTTATTTTACCATTCTTTGTTATATTTTTGTTATCTATTTTAATTTGGCATGTTATAAACTCCTCCACATATTTTTGTTTTAAACAGTCAATATTTTTACAAAGATAAAACAAAAGAAAAGTTATATTTATCTACAGATTTGTCATTTCCAGTATTCTTCATTACTTTGTGGAAAAGAAAAACAATCATATCATAGGTTACTTTGTTTGCTTGTTTGGTTAAATAGTCTTTATTTTTCAGACAAGATTTAGGTCATAGGAAAACCGAGCTGTAATTATGGAGATTTACCATACCACCTCCATTTATACACATGGGCAGCCATTATCAAATTCTTCCCCTAGAGTGGTACATTTGCTACAATTGATGAAACTATTTTGAAGGATCATTATCACTCAAGTCTAGATTACAGTTCAGTCTTAGTATTATGGATACTAATCACACATACTCACCATTGTACTATCATACAGACTAATTTCATTGCCTTAAATATTCTCTGTGCTTTGTCTACTTATCCATTCCTTTCCCCAGCCCCTGCAACCACTGTTCATCTTATTGATTTCATAGCATTAGTCTGACTGTGTCTGACTCTTGGGTCCTCTTTAAAGATATAAGACAAACATCTTTTCATGCATCTCACACAAAGAATTCTGAAGTCCTAACCCTAACATTATAGCAGACATGTTCAGATATTTCTGAATGTTTCTTAACCAAGCTGTGCTCTTTTTAGCATAACTCCATACACAGGAAGTAATAAAATTCTTGATAAACACACTATAATCAACCATCCAAGCAATGACAATAATGCTCTTTTTTGATGTTAAATTTAAAAAGAAGGTCATTTCTTTTGTTTAGTGTTTACATATCATATGATGCCATTTTTACAGATCTTATGAAGAAATCTTTTAAACTCTTCCCAGTTTTTCCTCAAGGAAGCCTTAGACCTCTTTATCAATAAAGAGGTTCTTTATCAATAATAGCTATATCATTATTAATTATCTATATTTCATAATCAAATAGAACAAAAATAACATTTTAGTAAAACATTATAAAATTGTAAATTGTTTAGCAAAATAATATTAGTAATTGTTTAGTAAAACATTACTAAATTGATTTTTATAATCTTTCTTCCTTTAAAAATTTAGTCTTGGGTTTGTGGCTTCTGGGTAGAGCTCTCACTTAGTATGTGTGTGACACTGGGTTTGATCCTCAGCATTACATAAAAATAAATAAATAAAGTAAAGGTATTGTTTCCATCTGCATATTTTTTAAAAAATTTAGTTTTATTTCCTTTGCTTGGAAACTTGTTCTTCAGAAGATTCTCACGTTTAATAGGTTATGACCATAAACCCATTCTCTGTCTTCATTGATGAGTCAACTTTCATTTCCCAAGGGAGTTGTTATGTTTCTGGCACAATTTCCTGTCTTCATTGATGACCTGAGATTTTGAAGCACATTTACCAAGAAAAACATTGACAATAAAAGATGATTGAGTGTACTTTTGCTGGTTGCACATCACTTTACTGATTGTCTCATGAGACTGTTTCCAACAATGATCAAGGAGGTACTTATAGAGTTTTGTCAAAATGCCTTTAGGTCAATAAAAAATAAATAGTATTTATTTTTCTTTGGGTCAAAAATCAGGGCAATAAACTAATAAAGATTGTAACATAATAGAAGCATGAAGGTAGAGAAACTAAATCAGATCCTTTATTTTTATCATTTACTAGTTTTTCTACATAGATAAAAAGTTAGAGCTGCATACAGAGAATAAATGAAGACTTACCATG
Source organism: Marmota flaviventris (assembly GCF_047511675.1). Classification (NCBI taxonomy): domain Eukaryota; kingdom Metazoa; phylum Chordata; class Mammalia; order Rodentia; family Sciuridae; genus Marmota; species Marmota flaviventris. The sequence continues at coordinate 47,828,243 of NC_092510.1, read as the reverse complement.
GTATTTGGATTATATATTGACATGTCTGCTTTTCAGTAGAGAATAGAGGAAAATACAGGATGAACTTTGAGTGTGACAAATATAAATATTTTAGTTGAGGTTGACTGATATTTTAGATTCAACTTGATTCCCTACTAGATTAGTGTGTTATATAAAAATTGTGATTCCAGACTTGTGAGGTGCCACATGCCTGTAATCCCAATGACTGAGGAGGCTAAGGCAGGAGGATCCCAGGCTCAAAGCCAGCCTTGGAAACCTAGTGAAGCCCTAAGAAACTTAGTCTCAAAATAATAAAAATAATAAATTAAAAGGGCTGGGGATCTGGCTGAGTGGCTGAGCCCCCCTGGGTTCAATCCCCAGTACCAAATAACAACAAAGATGGAGAGGAAGAGAGAATGGTAAAATTATAACATAGAGAGAGGGATGCAGATCTAGAGAGAGGAGAGTGAATTCTTTACTCAAATATCTAGAAATACAACGAATGGAAAAAACAATCTAAATCAAAATTCTGGCAACATTTCCTGGACTGCCTGGTTCTTTCCCCAGTTATCTTATGTAGTGTTCTCTCCAAACCTCCCTAGAGTATCTGGTCCAACAGCCTCACCCTCTTTCTATAAAAAAGACATCAATTTCTCTGGCCTCTATTCACTTGATTATTGCTCTATTTCCCTCCTCTTTTTCTTTCAGCTGTGAGGTGGATTGCCATAATTGTATTGACAATGCTTTACAAAGAAGTTTTACAGGTTGTGGGAATTCAAAAATGCTCCAAATTTAATTATTTTTTTAAAATCTAGATTCATATAACAAATAAGAACTTTTGTAAATGTTAAAATTATTTTGAAGTTGCAAACATTAAATAATAACTGACATGTACTATACAACATGCAACAGCAAATATTACATTCTAGGCATAGTATTTTATTAGAAGAACACAAGGTTATTTGAAAATCACCTTCATAATAGCCCATATGAATAAGATACTATTACATTCTCATTTTATAGTTGAGGAAAGTGACATAGAGGAGTGTTGGATTAGCTTGCTCAGAGTAAGAAATAAGCATTATTAATTCTGAATAATAAACGTAGAGAAAATGTGGTATTTGAACCCAAATGTGGTAGTTTGCCTATAGAAACCTTGAGTTTAACATTAACAATAGGGAGCCACACTCCTCACGTTTACTTTAAAAATTTTGCCCCAGGACCTTATTTCATAGTGATAAAAATTTTAATGTGCATCATCTTGGATAATGAATGGAAATTTTCTAGTTCACTTGAATGCCATTGTGTAATTTAGGATAGAATATATCTTAGAAATATAATTTTACAACTCAAATAAGATTTTCTAGAAATCCACTGCTGAAGTACACAGTTGGTTTTGTTCTCACTGGATTATTACATCTCAAAGTTGAGGTAATTAGCCATCGACAACCATATGACCAAATATTTGGTGTGTTTTCTATGACCCTAATGTGTATTCTTCAGAAAGTAACACAAAAACAAACAGCAGCATTAAAAAATAAAAAAACAACCCCCCCCAAAAAAAATCTATAGTACCTGTCCTCAAGGTTTTTACAAATAATTAAAATAATAATCCGTAACAAAACACAATGGTATATGCAAACTAGCCTTGATTCTATCAGTCTGCACAAAACAACTGTTAATATAGTTTAAAGATAAATTTACTATTCCTTCTCTAGGAATTTATCAAAGAGCAGTAAACTGAATAACTGTACTAGGGAAATTTCCTGTTCTTTCTTTGTTTTGGATCTATGTACTTTTATCCTTTTTAATAAACATGTAATACATAAACAATGCTAAGGTAAAGATCTGGGCTGCTAATTGGATTTGATGTTGAAATTTCTCCAACTTTTCATTAGAAAACAATTTGGGAAATTCTATAATAAACCACTCTCTTGGCTGGGAAGTGCATACTTGTAATCTTAGTGGTGTGGGAGGCTGAGGCAGGTCTCAGTAACTTAATGAGGTCCTAACCAACTTAGGGAGACCCTATCTCAAAATACATAAATAAATAGATAGATAGATAAATAAATAAATAAATTGATTATTAAAATACAAAGGGCTGGGAATTTGGCTCAGTAATTAAGCTCTACTGGATTCTATTCCTGGTACCAAGAAGGAAAGGAAAGAAGGAAGGAAGGTAGGAAGGAAGGAAGGAAGGAAGGAAGGAAGGAAGGAAGGAAGGAAGGAAGGAGGAAGGGAGGGAGAAAGAAAAGGAAAAGAAACCTTGGACTAGTTGAAATAAACTATTGTTAAAACCATATGTTGGAATAATGTTCATTAATCCATTGATTTTCCAAATTATTCTTCTAACAGGTACTATAAACCATTTTAAGCATTGAGGGAAAAAGTAATAAACAAAATAAGCAATGCCCATGCCTTTGTGGGGATTACATTCTGCCAGGTCAGATAGAAAATAAAATAAAAAAGATATTATATAACATAATAAATAATGTCAGGGAATATGTAGGTGTCACCATGAGATATTTGGTGAGAATGGGTAATAAGCTGACACTCTCAAAGAAAATTTTTCTGAAGGGCAGTCTTTGAGAGAAACCTGCCTGAAGTGAGGGACCAAAGAATGATAGTATTTGTAGGAAATTAAATCTCAATCTGAAGAAACAACAAGACCAAAAGCCTGATAATGGAGTATGCTTGGTGCAGTTTCAGGGCTCTTGGTGAGGCTGATGAGGGCACATATGAAGTTTGCAGAAGAATGTTTATTGAAATGGGAATTTTTTGCAATAAAGAGAAATTAGAGAATATACTTACCAAATAAAAACCAAGAAAGAATAGAAACTGGTATAATGAACTTAGTAGAGATTAGTTCTAGGGAGTTTAGTAATGAAGTAGTAGACAGTGTTTTGATGAATGATAAAAAGAAAAATACAAGAAAGCATGTATAATGTTATATATAAGAATTGCTAAGTGCAAAAGAAAACAATAGCAAAATTAGCATGTTATATACATGAATTTAAAGAAATGTGGAACTATGTAAAAGAATGTTGAACATATAATAGCCATGCCAGTGCCAAGAATGTTACCAGTCTTTTTCACTTTTTTGTGGTTTATCCTTCTTTATTTTTGTATATTAGTTTTGTGTATTATGCATGTCTTCACTTAACCTTTTTGTTGTTAGCACACTAGGACCTTAAGAACTTTGTTCTGCTAAGTCATTTCACCTCTGCTTTGATTTTTACAAGTGACATTCACATGACATCAAAAGTGGAATCAGAAATAGTCTAGAGAAACAAAACTAAAGTCAACTGAACAATTGAAAATTACAAAATACAAAAGTAAATGAATGTACTAGGAGATGAATATAATAATCAGTTCTAAAAGTTATAGAATGCACTTTCCAAATAAAAACCAAACAACAAATTGAGACTGGTATAATGAATTTAGTGAAGAGTAGTTCTGGAGAGCTTAGCAATGAGGTGGGAGACAGCATTTTGATGAATAATCAGGCAGAACCTTAACATGATTGCTGGCATTAGCTTAATAGCAACATAAAGTTAATGAAACATTTAGCAGAAATTTAACATCCATTTATCATCACCTGTTATTTTTAATCAAAGTCATCCTTAAAGAGGTATGTCTGTGGATTCAAAGAGTTTTCCAAGAGAGGGTTAAATCTCCTATATTTTAAGAACAATCTTAAATGTATTTCCTTCATTCAGACACAAGGTTGGATTATGGAAAAAATAAGAAAAGCTTTAGTGTTAGAGATATAGCTTTTTATCAATCAAGCCAGAAGCAGCCGCAAAACATTTTGAGTGTTTATTTGCTTGACTTGACACCAATCATATTTGCATAAAAGAGAGACATTGGTGTTGTATCCATTATCAGAATGCCTTTGAGTCAGAATACCACCATCAAAAATGGAATTTTATTTCAAAGTAAAAATGGACAACTGGCAATTAAATGGTCCAGACTCCTTTCTACTTGTGCCATTAGTTTTGTTTATCACTTGAGGCACAGCAATTTTATTATCTGTTAAATGAGAAGAGTAGCCCCAGCCTCTGCCATAGAGAGAGAAAACAGTGATGACTGTGCAACCCTGAAACATGTACCCATGATAAATTAGTTTTTCATCTGTATAAATCATGAAGTTTTTATGTGGCGACTATACTTTCCCATTTTCCAATATACCTGCAGCCTTTTGTATAAGTATATCCATCTACACAGCTATTTAGAGGAAATGCACACAGAAAACACTTTGTGCAGTGCATATATATATATATATATATATATATATATATATATATATCATGAATTCATATATATATACATGAATGTTTACACATTTTTCCCACGGGTGTGACTTTTCTTGTATTTGCTTTTGTGCATTTTGTGAATTTTAAGCATTCTTTACCTATCTCCTAATGTATTAATAAAACCACCTCAAAGGCAGCACAGATGCAGAGTTACCTTGCAAAGTGAGCATGTAATAAAGACACAGATGCTGCCCATCTCTGGCTATGCTATTTTCATCTGCTCACGGGGTATGCACCTGTGAGTTGTTGGCGAAACATCACTCCTCAGGCGTTTGTAATTTCACATTCAAGCCCAGTATTTAGTTCTTATGTCTTCCCCAATGGAGGAAAGGGTTTCTTGTCCTTGGAGTCATCTGATTTGGGTTTGCTTCTTATTCTTTTGATTGTTGTGTAACACAGACATTCTAGAACTTTTTTCTATCACTTATAATAGGTGACTGATAATGTACAGCCTTGTTACAAAGTTTGAATAAACTAGAAAACACAAAATTAAGTTGTTCAAATATAAAACTTATTGAAATATGTTGGTGACTAAAATGTCAAAATTTAAAACTTCTGATATATAACTAAGTTCACAGCTTTTTGCTGTGTTATATAAGATAATGAAGTGGGAGGTAAGGTTTCTTCCAAAATGCAGTTTATGACATGTTTAATGAAATACTGTTTATGGGACAACAAGAGAAATCATACTTGATAAATCATATTTAAAGGAAAAACATAATTCAAGAGCAGAATGGAAATCCTTTGGGGATTAGTATTCAATTGGCAAATAGTGATATGGGCAGTAAATGTGATAAAGGCAGTCAAAGGAGGAAGTGGGCTTCAGGTTGAAAGTAACTCTGAGTGGACCATGAGGAATGGATGAGGACAGAAATGTGGTTTAAAAGCTTCCATGCAAACAAACCATTAAACAATGGGGTCATAGCAGTTACACATTGCATATGTGAACTTGATTGCCCAGGTGAATTGGGTAAGATATGGTCAAGATGTTTTTAAAGGAAAAAGTATGTCATTCTAAATTAGAAACCAATCTAAATTAGAAACCAATCTTTTATCTTCAAAACATACTTTTAAGCAAGTGAGTTTTAATTACTAGAACATAGCAATTAAATGTGAAGTATTTCGTAAGGATAAATTCTACCTATATTTCTTTTATCAGGGAGCCAAATCAAAGAAGTCAAGTGGAGAAAACTAAGTACAAAACAATGGAAGAAGCAAATATTCCTCTATTTTATTTCTCTAAGGGCGTTGTATCAGAATTGTGACTGTTAGAACTTAAAATAATGTGGAATGCATGTACTGAATACTTAAAAAAAGAATATGGGGGATATTTTTCCTTCTCTTCTGTGTGTGAATGTAACACCTATAAGGAATTGGAATAGCAGAAATAAGGTTCGGATTGAAACACAAAACATAATTGTGATTGTTGAGGATAGACAAATAGAGAGGGCAAATGTCAATAGAGAAGACTTAAATTGGGGATGTTGAGATTTTGTTTTTTGAAAGGTGTTGTTTTAAGAGGTAGTGACCATATGCTCATGAGAATGAAAACTGGGAGGAAGATGGGTGTGGACAAAATATAGAGGAACTATGTAAACTAGATTTTTTTTTTTTTTTTTACCATGAAATGCTTGAATTATAGTTTCAATCAGTTTTTTACTTTGCAATACCATCTAGTCTGGAAGTGTTTGCTTCTCTCAATTCATTATAAATAGCCAACATAACTTAGTTGGACAACCAAATTCTCTAATATCCGGCCCACTTCCAGTTCCAGATGATTCAGCAACACCAGTGCTTATAGAATAGTGTCTCATAACACCTACTGCAATGCAAAGTACAGAATGGCCAAGCACAATAAATATTGATGGTAGTGACATGAGACTATGATAAATATCCCTTTCTACTTCCTCTCGTTAGCCTTTCTCTGTCCTCATTTCAAGCTTCCTCTTTTCTCCATGAAAGTCGAATACCCACGGTCATTTAATCATCTTCCCTCTTGACTGCTTCAGACTGCCATTCTTTATATTTTTATTTACAGTCTGATTTAGGATTATGTTTTAAAGATTTATTTGCACAGTGCATCAAGTTTTAAATAAAACATGCAGTGAGATTCTAAGTTGTATCTCTAATATTCAAGTTACATCACTAATTCATTAGATTTGTCACTGACAAATGAATTATACAGCTAACTTCTCAAGTCATACTGCTGATTTGAATCCACATTTTAATCTTTGAACATAAATATCTCTATTAATAATAATATTTTGTTTATAAGAATTTGAGTTTATGTGTTAATCTGTAGTCTTCCTATTCCCGACCATTTTCTATACTCCAATGTCACATTAAAAATGTCAGCATCAAATATTGATTGATATTCTCGGCAATCATTTTACTTCTGTCATTTTTTTCTCTCACTCATTTATTCATTCATTTAATCACATATCCATTCAATATTCATTGGGTGCCCACTCCGCACCTTGCTAAATGACTCTCCATAGCACAGAAAACAACCATGGTTGTTGTTATGATCTAGGTTGCTAATTTCAACACAGAAGGGATAGACAGTACTGGTAATAGACCTGCATATGTGAGGTCCCCACTTTAATCCCTGTGCTTTAGATAGCTATATGCAGGCCCACTTGTGGCTCTGCCCTGGTCACAGGCCAAGTGTATCAAGCCTGTATCCCCAATATATACTGCAAGTCCATTTTTCAGATATGTGGGAATCCAGGGTCCCTGCTCAAATTACTAAAAACCTGCTTCTAGTGCCTGTTTGAGCCTCATTTTTCAATCAGTTTTGAGAGTTGACCAAAGTAGCTAATGCTGTTCACATTCCTAAGCCTGAGTGTTAGAATGAGCTGACCATTGGCCTGGGGCCTCCATTTGTTTTCTGGCCCCAGATCCTACAAATGATGCATAATAAATGACAGGACTTACAAATTCATGCAAAAGTGATAAAATAAAATAACAGAACTAAAGCTTGATATTATATATCAGGGGTAAATTTGCAACTGGTTTGTAGTAACTACATTTATATCCATCTGAAGTCTGGTCAGTTTAGGGATTTCTTGGGTCAGAAAGAGATTAAGCATACTAAATAGTGATTTATGATGTGCCGTATAAAATTTGAAGCTCTCCTGGAGGCATCTGAACCATCTTGTCTAGGTTGTTTAATAAAATTGTACAGATTGATAGTTTGCAACCTGGTGTTACCTATGTGCTTAGTAAAGAATAAAAGACCTCTTAATGAACTTATGGTTTATGATCTAAAGAGGAAGAACAGCCATATTCACCAAGAAAGTTTCCCAATGTTGCTCCTGATAAGTTTCATCTGTTTAGTTTGTCATTGTTTTCTTTATCCTGTTGTAGTACATTTCACCTTTACCAAACATATGTTGGTATCTCTTCAGTTATCTAAATGTGCAATTTATTTATGCAGGTGTAAATGCTATAGAAATCCAAAAGGTGAGTTGTGATAGACAAGAATGGGGAAAAATAAACACTAGTTTGGGTCCAGATAAGCCCTCTTTGAGGAATTACTATTCAATTTGAGATTTGGAAGATAAAATTGAGCTGCATCCATGCAAAGATCACAGAGAATACTCAAGTAAAAGAGAACAATGGCACATTTGTGGTTTCTTCCAGTTTTGTATTTGTTTCTTTCTTTATTTTTTGCTTTGTTTTGAGGTGAAAGGGAGACTGATATAACTAGTTGACTTTCTATAAACAGGTTTTAATATTATTTTTGTACTTCTAGCTTTAGTATCTGTAGTATATAAAAAGGGACAGTCAGGTTCAAAGCCAATCTCAGCAACTTAGCAAGGCCCTAAGCAACTTAGCAAGAACCTGTCTCGAAATAAAAAATAAAAAGGGCTCTTTATGTGTTTCAGTAGTCAGTTGGTATCTAGATCATCTGAAATAAAAACAGGTCCCAACCCCATATGCCAATTCCTTATAGAAGTAATCAGAGAAATGAGACATGTAGCAAGAAGCCACAAAAAAGGAAACAGGAATTTTATTCACTTGGTTCATTTATAAAAAGGTCATTTGAAATTCTTATTGGAGACAGTGCCTATTCCTCATGTTGAAGATAGTTTATTAGGTCACAACTTGTCCTTCCCTGAGAAGATTTTGTTAAAGTCTGATGTAAATAATTTCTAGTCTTATAAAGCCTTTAGATGTGATTTAATGATGTGACAGGACATTCTAGAAGTATACTAAATGTTACAGTCTTAGACCCAGCATGAAAAATATCTGTGCTTTTTAGCAACCAAGGACTTTCTTAAAAGCATTATAATAATAAAAATGTTTTTAAATGGCTCTATTTAGATACACCTCTGAACATGGACTGTATAGATTTTCCTTTTCCTAAATTTTGTTTCCTGATTTAAAAAGAACTCCAGCAAAACTAAACAGCATTTCATTGCATATGAAGATGCATAGCAAGAGTTTGACCTTTATGACTATGCATAGAGCTCATAGGGCCTCTCCAGTATGGTAAACCAAAGAGTCAAATCTTAGCATTATACTTTACAAATCCTGTGATGAACCTGGTAAGACCTGGAATGTGCAAAAACATGTAAACATAAACACAACCCATTTATAAGTACACACACACACACACACACACACACACACATCCCAGCTATAAAATGTCAGAGGTCAAAATGAACTTGGTATATGTATCAAGATAAAATTATTACCTGACATCCAACTTGAAGGAGATTGAAAAAGTCCTATAAATAAATACACCTTGATAATTAACATTATTTATTTCATGCTTGTTTTGGACTATGAAGGACATCTAATATAACTTCGGGAATTACAGAAAACTAATCTCAAAGGACACAGCCTGGTCTCTTTTCAGGGGATATTCTTACTTCATTTGGTATGCCAGCCATCCAGAAAGCTCTATGCCCTGAGAAATTCACATATAAATTTCTTACACCTGCAAACGAGGTTAGGGTTTTTTGCTACAAGGCACTGGAACTCCAGTGACAAGTTATAGGGTTTATTTTACTACCCTTGGTTGGCTTTTCTAAAAGCTCTTCGGTTTATTCAATAGTTGGCAAGGCCTACTGGGCAAGTTTGACTGGCTTGCTTTATATTTTATTTCTGTTCTCTGATTCTGATCCAGTATCTCTGGCTGAGAATTCCATGCTTATGGGATTTTGGAACTCCATGAGATTTGTTTCTGAGAATGCTGAGGCTTTTAAAAGGATTTGTATGGTTTCTCCAATACCACATCTATAGTTAAGAGGTTCAGGTTACATTGTTTACACCTAACATCTCATTAAAGATGATCTGTCACATTTAAAACAAAAGGACATTCATCACCCTCTTCCCTCAGTCTCTGTTAAGCTTTCTCTTTAGGCTTCAGAAATTGAAGAAGAGCAATAATCCTATTAAGAAGGCTCCGATTTTGGTTCAGGGCCTTGCACAGAGATTGTATAATGTGACTAGAATGCATGCTGCATTTCTCTTTATTTATTCTACCTAATAGCTTTATTAGACATATATGGGATTATTAATTACATTTTACCTGAAATTAATACTAAAGCAGTTTTGTTGATATGAATTTCTTATATTTTGATTGGTGGTAATCTCTAAGTGCAACACTCAGAAAACTCATTCACAAAATGAAAAGAGAGAATCGGCAGGTGTTGCCACAGTGGAATCTCAATGGATATTTTATGTCTGTAAAATTTATAAATTCCATTTTCTTCTTTTAGTTAAACTAAAATACAAAAATATTAGCTGACTTTTTAAACTTAATAATCAATGGCTATTCCAGGCTAGAGATGTGGCTAAAGGATATCACTCTACCTATCCTGTTGAGCCCCACAGATGTCAATGATGAACTAATTGTTTTTTGTACTTCAATCATTTTAAAAATTAAAAAAAAACACCTTTTTTGTTTTTTACAAAATATGAATGTGGAAATGTGGGGAAATGGAGAGCATGGGACTTAGAGAGATAAAAATAAAGGAACATGACCAGAAAATGAGGAGATAACCATTTCTCTAACCATGATGAATGAAATAAATGTTTGGGGAAATTTAACTGAGATTTATTATTGAGTATCTTCTTCACAGGCTTATTTGAAAAATTATGCTCTTGAGGCCTGTGTATTAGAGAGAAAAAGGGTGTGAACTCTGAAGTCAGATGGCCACGCTTTCATCCCTGTTCTATCATGGAGCCACTGAATAATCTCTGTTTCAGTTTTCTCATTTGTAAAACAGGAATAATATTAGTACTGAATGCAAAGGACTGTCATGATACTTAGGTGTGTATGGATATGATAGACACTGTTCTAGCTACTATGCGAGGAGGTTTAGAGGAAGCCTTAGACTGGTATTCATTATTGTTAATGAATAGTCACTCCCCTCCTACATTTTGAACCTTTATATTTCATGGCTCTCTCTGGGACTCACTGAAATATACATGCTGGTTTATATCATAATTCTTACAGACATAATATATGGTATGCTCTGAAGGAAGTAAAATCAATTCATCTCTGGGATCTGCCTCTATTTTCGTTCATTTCTAAGTATAAAGATACAAATTAGAGTTCTGGGATAGTCTGCTCCTATTGCTATGAACCAAGATTTGCTCTATGCTTATTTCTCTTTACTCAACTTTAAGAACAGTTGGTTTTGTTTGGTTCTTTTTAGGGAGACCACATTGTAAAGGGTGGCTATCTTTGTATTATTATTTTTTTTCCTGAACTGTTTATCAGTAATTAAGAATATTCACAACATCTTATTTTTTTCCAAAATGAATTTTCAGTTTAGGGGAAAAAAAAACTTATTTCAAACTGATAATCTTCTGGGAAAAAATTAGCTTATAATAATATGCTATATATAATGGGTTATATGTAAATCGAAGACTATTTTTACTAATTTGTATGTTTGTTTTCAATATAGTTCTTAGTCATGTTAATAGAAATGTTTGCAATTACTTACGAATATTAAGTTTTCCGGTTTTTATACTCATCTTAAAAACCACATATTCTTCTTTAAGAGAATCAACAAAAAATTTTTGTACTTTTGCAATCATGTAGGACATCTTGAGGTTTGAGTAATGGAACAATAATTCATGCAGTGTGGATCTAATGACATTCGGCTTGAGGCCTCCTTCCTAACAATGCATAAAGTATTTGGCCATAACTTAAATTCTGCTGAGTCTTATTGCTTGGATTCTTAATATTTTTGGATCTGCCCTTAGTTGCCAAAAACATTATGGAGTCCAAAGAAATTATCTTCAATGACATTAATTCTCTTTGGATATGCTTTGACATGTTTAAATATTGACCACAAGAAAATTTAGATAGTGTGGACAGTGAAAAAAAAATAATAGCTTTAGCAAACAGAATATTTGTCACCAGCCCTCTTCTCTCTCTTCTTGGAACAGGCAGTGCCTGCAGTAGATAATGAGAAGTGAATTTAGTGGAAAAAGGGAGATGAAAGTAGCTGTTCTAATCAAATTCTGTCGTAATTTCTCAGGTGTCTGGAATTTATGACACACCATTCAGCAAATCTCCAATGATACATTTCCGTAACAGGAGTTATAAATCCATTGGCAATTTCATTAATCAGACAAAGAGCTGTGCAGTTATTGAAATAACTCCTCAAATAATTGCCAACTTGCCATGCAGTGACATCACTCCTAGGAGAAGCGCTTCGACAATTGATGATACAGCCCAGGTAAATTAGCATTTCTGGCACTGAAAAATCATTGTTGGGTATACCGTGATTCTGAGGAAGCAATTCCTGGAATTATTTCTCTCCATAAGCAAGATTTTAAAGTGATTATGATCAATACTTTGCTTGTGTCACACGTTAAGGAGAAATGTGCAGACATTGCATCCAATCCAATTTCCACTGCAGCTCTTGTTTTAACTATTAAGACATTAAAAATTAAAATGCTGCCAAGTCTTTTCTTTTAATACGTGTTGAGTGCCTTTTTGAGTATATAAATTCAATGCTGCTGGAGTTAAATATGTAAAACAGTACGTAAAATAAGTAAGATATGTCCTACTTTTCAGGAGATGGCACAGTCCAGGGGGATAAATAGAACTGTGAAGGTTAAGAGTGCTACATACAGAATTCTGGAGGAAAGATAACTAAACCTGAGCATGGTGATTGTAGAGTCAGAAACGTCTTCCAAAGAAGTGGGCCCCCTATGAAATCTTAGAGACAGAAGAGGAGTTTAACAGATAGATGAAAATATCAGGTAGCTACGTGGGAAGAGCTTTGGAATGGGGGTAAGATATAAAATGTGTTCCGCTTCAGTTCTTCTGACACCTTGAATGTATCAGTTGATCTCTGAATCTTGTTTTTCTCCTTTACAAAATAAGAATGGTAACTTTTCTAATTTATGATAAACTTCCAGATTGAAATAAAATAGTTCATAGAAAAAAATTCTGTGTGGGAGGAAAAGCTCAAAGGAAAAAAAAAGTCATATTCATAATGAATTTTTCTAATAATTGTACATCTTGGAAAATTACGGACATAATTCTGACATCCTTCTGTTAATTAAATATGACTGCAATGTGATTTTGCCTTTTTTTCTGAAATGAAGTACCTTTCTACAATTACTTATCTCAATATGCTACTTAGGAATGTCTCATAAATACTCTCAGTTCATGATTTACATTTGCAAAGGGCCATAGTTATATCCTATGTGTTAAAGACAAACAGTAACATAAAATGGGCAAAGGCCAAAATACTTTCTAAAATTTAGCTGCACTATCTTCCCCTATTTTTGTGTCTTATGACTCATTTAATTTTATTAATACTTTTGGTCTAATGACAGAAATAAAATTTAAAGGAAAAACACACTATACTAAAGCTCACTTTGGCATGGGCTGGATGATTCAGGTTGTGTATTTTGGATATATGCTGAAGTCTGTAGAGTTCCTCTTCTTGTATTCCAGAAATTAAAGTAATCTTTTGACTCTCCTTTATCTCTGGTATTTCAAATTGTCCTTTATAAAATACCAGAAAATTTATATGTTTTTACATATACAAAATTGTCCACTGAAGCACCAGTGATATGGTCACTTCTCTGATTTCAATTACACTTTAGAGTCTGCCTTGTCATGTAAGCTGAACCATTGGAACTTGATATACTTACATAATTCAGAATTAAAGAGCTGGATATTTGAAAATGATATGTTAGAACAAAATATGGTTGAATACTATAACAATGTATCCTTTTTCAAGGAAGTTACTCAAGTGGTTAGTTTTGACATCTGCTTATTATTGAACTAAATCGTTATTGATAGTACATTAATAATTTTATACTTTTTTGTGATTAATCAATACATTTTACTAAAATGTTTGAGAGTCCAGACAGCATCTTCTTACTATACTCATTATTTTTTATGAGTATAACTGTGTCTGGCATATTATAGTCAGCTAAATATATTCCTGTATTATTCATGTTAAAATTATAGCAGATATACGTACCTTCGCCAAATCAAATTACTGAGTGGAAAAATACTTACACCTTCACTATTTCTGTCATGGACCCAGAAACATAAAATATTTAGTTTGCTAAGTTTCCCATTTACTATCATTAGTAATGGAGAAATAAAATTGTAGCTAACGAATTGTCTGATGTATATTTTAATTTTAAAATTGAGATAAATCAGGAATAGAGAATGAAATGTTACTTGATAAAATAGTTCACTAAAATGTTGATAATGACTTTACTTTTCCCATCACTGTAAAAACACCTGACAAAGGTGAACATTAAAAAAAAAAAGTGCTTCTTAAACAAAATTACCTTTAGAGTTGAGAGCAGAGTACCAAGAAAAAGAGGGATTCTTCTTGTTTTCTTTAAAGACCACTTAAAAAAGACTACTCTGCATATTTGAAAGGTGTATTGTTTTTTTTACATTAACAGATCTAGTTTTGGGACACATTTTAAGTAATAAAGCATTGTGAATTTTAATTTTTCCACTAAAATTGCTGAGGCACATCTGTCTTTATCACTTTTTTGTTTGTTCTTTGCTCTAGAAAGGCTGAGAATTCAAAATAGAAGGAAAAAAAAGCAAGGCATTATCATCATAAAAAAATACAATATCTATATCGAAACCTAATCTACCATGGAAATCTAAAGAAGTAGGTCATCTAACAGTTACATTGAGCCATTCTTTGGGCAGGCAAATGTAATAATGTATGATGCTTAAATAATTTTTTTTTCCAGAAAAATATGCCCTTTATCACTTCAGAGTGAACAATCAATCATTTTGCTTATTCCTTGCCTGGGTTGCAATCATATGATTTGTGAATGAATGTTCCTTTTGTTCAAAGTTGATCTTACAGAAAATGTATAAGAGCTTAATCACAACATCTGGGAAGAGGAAGGGCTTGCTGTCGGTAGTGCTGAATCTACCTTCATGTGTGGAGGTAGTTCAGCAACCACAGCATACCAAATGTTTCCCTTTTGGTTAGGTGAGCACAGCAAGACAAGATGCTTTCCATTTTCTTGTCTGCACAGGTCAAACCTGGGTAGCTCTCCACTGCTGCATCCTGTTCATCACGGAGGTTCCTGCCTTCTGTGTAAAGAATGTCCTTGACATTGGGCTTTATAAAGCATAAGACCTTGTACTGCAACTAACATTTTGGATAACTTCACTGATTAATCAGTGGAACTCAGTTCACCTCAGGAGCTTATGTCATGAAATGATTATAAACTTCTAATGCTTTCCAAAAGGACAAAAATCCGTTTTTAGGACAACATGATTATGAACATGCCATTTTAATAGTCCATGGCAGAAAATAAGATGGTTTGGATTTTCTGGGAATTAAAATGAAAATAAAATTTTCTAGATGGTTTATGTCAATGTAATTTAAATACCTGTTAAAATATGTTATGGTTTGTTTCAATACTAAAATACATATTGAAAGAATAAGTAACAAAAAGATCTTTTTATTTGATGCCTTTTTTATGCCACCAAAGGAGAAAACTAGAATAATTCTTTTGTAATGCTCTTGTTTCATGGTGCTATCCCCATTTGAATTGTGTGTAAAAGATAGCAGATGCTTAGGGTGTTTGGAGCACACCTGGTTTTTGTGCAAAGAAAATATGTAATTTGGACTATCAAGTGAATAATTAATGTCAAATTAATTCAAGTCACATTCTGAAAAATCACATGTTAAATTCCTTGCTTTCTGCAGGAAATGCTGAAATAGGCATCTTTATTAAAAGTTCTCTCCCCTGATTCTCAATAGGAACTTCCACTCAAAGACAAAGCACTTGTGCTTGATTTCTCCTAGAAAAAAAAAAATTACATTTGCTATTTTTTTAAAGAATCCATCCATGCTTGTAAAGTGCAGATTTTATGCAGTACTCTGCCTTTCGCTGACATAGTGCTTTCCAGAAGAGGGCTATGTCCTGTGATAGAACCGCAGGGACTTAAAAAAAAAAAAATGTGCAAATCAGAGTATCTGCCTATGCTTGGAATATTAGCAGTATCTCCTAAAATATAGATAAAAGAATTTATCTCAGGGTGCACTAGGCTACTTGGAACCCCAAATCTTGCGGCGGCATCTGGGTTTAACCCCTGACTTTCAGGAAATGGCTGAGACTGGTTGTGTGAGCAATGCTGCTGAGCAATTCTGCCTTGGTTGTTTCTGCAGAGAGAAGTTCTGCATTGCAGATAAACCATGCTCTTAACAGATCCCCTCCCCAAATGATTTATTTCCCACCTAAGAAAACATGAAGATAGTTAAGATTGTTTTTAAATATTTAAGGAGCTTAAACAATTAAGAGCTTAGAAGGAAATTCTTTTTTTTTTAAGAGAGAGAGAGAGAGAATTTTTTAATATTTATTTTTTAGTTTTCGACGGACACAACATCTTTTATTTGTATGTGGTGCTGAGGCTTGAACCCAGCGCTGCGTGCACGCCAGGCGAGCGCGTTACTGCTTGAGCCACATCCCCAGCCCTAGAAGGAAATTCTTGAGGTCCAGCATTTTAAAACCTACCCACAAATAAAATGGGAATAAACATAAGTGGGTTTTAAACTTATATATAGGTATTATAAGGATGGATTTCTTATCTCAACTTTTATCAAAGTGGTGCAATTTTTAGAAGCTTATTTACATAGAAAAAATCTTACTTTGGCGGCAGTATTATTCATATGTATAGAATATTATATATTTACATATGTATATGTATTTTTATATATTTATATGTAAATATATGTAAAATATGTTTTAAACTCTGGTATTGGTATCTTATCACATTGCACTTCTCAATGAGTCTTTTTGTAACCATTAAGGCAACTGATTTGTTTTTCTTAATTTAATTCATGCTTGATTTTCTAGATATGTAATAAATCATTAGAAAACCTGCATTAAACCACTCCAAAAATTCATGATTTTCCCCTTTGCACTTGACATTAGACTATCACATTAACTAAACCACAGCAAAGGTAATCTGTACAATATGAAGTGCATATATGATATCTATAACCATAATTTCATTTCAATTAATTTTGAGTGTTGTGTTGCACAGGACAGGCAAGGCAAAGACTGCAGCTTTTCAGATGCAGCAGCTTTGGTACGTTCTTTGCACTTGTTTCCCTTCCATGTATCCCTTTAGCACCCCAAACTACTAACTACCAATGCCTCCACCACATACACTTTCTTCATGTCTTTCAATTTTGCATATAGTTATACCTAGTTTTATTTTTCTGTGTTTCATTGTGCTTTTTTTAGATGTTTTTAGTTAACTATTTAGTCATTTATTCATTTTTACAAATTGAAGTTTTGGGCAATCCAGTGTTGATCAAGTCTACGAGCAGCATTTTTCGAACAATGTCTACACAACTCAAGTTTCTGTGTCACAACTTGTCAATGATCACAATATTTCAAACAGTATTATAATTATTTCATCTGTTAAGGTTATTTGTGATCAGTCAGCTTTGATGTCACTTGTGATGGGATGTCATGAACTACACCAATGAAAGATGATGAACTTTATTGGTTAGTGTCATGTGTGATCTGACTGCTCCACTGACTGTCCTTTCCTCCATCTCTGTAAGATACTGAAATTAGGCCAGTTAATAACCTTACAATGGCATCTAAATATTCAAGTGAAGGGATGAGTTATAAATCTCTAAGTCAAAAGCTAGAAATGACTGTGCTTAGTAAGTTCGGCATGTCAAAAGCTGAGATTGGCTAAAAACTTGTCCTCTTGCATCAAATAGCTGGTAATATTTTGAATGAAAATAAAAAGGTCTTATAGGAAGTTGAAAGTGCTACTCCAGTGAACACACCATCAATTTCCTATAAGGTAGGAAAACAAACAGACTTTTGTTGATATGGGAGAAAGTTTCAGAGATCTGCATAGAAAATAAAAACAGGCACAGTATTCCATTCAGCCAAAAGCTAATCCATAGCAAGGCCTTAACTCTTCTATAAAGGCTGAGAGAGGTGAGGAAGCTGCAGAAGAAAAGTTCTAAGATAACAGAGGTTGGCTCATGATATTTAAGAGGCCATAGTTAATAAATAATAATGCAGGTGAATCAGCAAATGCTGTGTAGTGGCTGCAGCAAGGTATGCAGAAGATGTGGCTAAGATAATTGATGAACATAAGTAACTAAACAATGGACTTTCAACATGGAAGAAACAGCCTTATAATGGAAGAAAGTGCCATATAGGACTTTCATAGGTAGAGAGGAGAAGTCAATGGCTGGCCTTCTAGTTTCAAAGAATCAGGTAACTCTGTTAGAAGGGACTGATGCAACTGGTGAGTTTAAGTTGAAGCAAATACCAATTTACCATTCTGACAAGTTAGGGCTTTTTAGAATTATACTAAATCTACTCTTCCTGAACTCCATAAAGGGAAGGACAAAGCCTTGATGATGTAGCACAACTGTTTATAGTATGGTTTACTGAAGACTTCAAGTCCACTGTTCAGACTCATTGCTCCTCCAGAAATTTAGTCTCAAAATATCAAGATGCATTGACCATGCACCTGGTTACCCAAGTGCTCTGATGGACTGTAAGGAGATTAATGTTATTTTCATATCTGTTGACATAATATCCATTCTGAAGTCCACTGAAGTTCTATTTTTAAGAAATATATATTTTTAATGAACCCTGAAAATATGAACTGAAAACATTCTGGAAAGAATTCACCATTTCAGATACCATCAAGAAAATGAGTGACTTATAGGAGGAGGTCAAAACGGTGATGTCAATAGGAATTTGAAATAAACTGATTCCAACACTCATGGATGAATTGAGAAGTTCAAAACTCCAAGAAAGTACAGATATGTTGGAGATAGAAGGAGAACTAGAATTTGAAGTGGAGCCTATAGATAGAACAAAATTGGTGGATCTTATGATGAAACTTTAGTAGACAAGGAGTTACTTCTTATGGATAAGCAAATAAAGTGGATTCTTCAGCTGAGTCTACTCCTGGGAATATGGTATGAATATATTGGGAATGATTAATAAAAGGATTTCAAATACTTTATAAAGTTAGTTGATAAGCAGCACTTATAATATTACCACTTATAGTGTAAATGTAATTTTTATATGCAATCGGATACCCAAAAATCCAAGTGACTCATTTTATTGCAATATTAGCATTATTATTTCATTTATTGAATATGTGAAATATTCATTCTAAATATTTTTTTGTAGCTAGAGCTTCTTTTTAAACTTTTTTAAGTAGTTGATAGACATTTTATTTATCTATTTGTTTGTCTATTTACTTATTTATTTTTATGTGGTGGTGAGGATCGAACCTAGTGCCTCACACATGCTAGGCAAGCATTCTACCACTGAGCCACATCCCCAGCCCTCATTTTGAATATTTTATTTGCTTTCTACTTGTACCTTGAAATCCATTTTCTCATCCAGCTTCAGGAACATAAATGATAACTGAACACTCCGAACTTCTAAGAGCTATCTCATTTTTATTAAACAAAGTCACACAAATAATTTAAACTTTAGAAAATGGATTTTCTAAATCCATTGTATCAAACAGCTTCACTGAATTATATTATAAATATCACTATTATTATCCATTTTTTTCTTTTATGTAAAGCTGTTATATATATGTATATGGGTGTGAATATAAATATATATGTATACTTGTGTGTATGTGTTATTCAAGGTTCTCTTGAAGAAGAGAATCAACAGGAAGTATAATTATAAAAAGGGGATTTATTAGGTTGGCTTACATGACCAGATGATGGATAGTCTATAATGGCCATTTGCAGGCTGTAGAGCTGGATGAACAAGTATCTGCACAATCCAAGAGGCTGTAGCTGTGCAGTCCAAGAGGCTGAAGCCCCAGAACAAGAAGGATCAATGATGCTACCTTAGCTTAAGACTGAAAGCTTCTGGAGAATCACTGGTAGAGTCCGCTTTGGAAGAATAAAGTAAGAATCTGATATCCTTAAATGATTGCAGAAGCAATGAAGACCCCATTCAAGAGAATTGAGCTTGCATCTACTGCTGCTTCCTTGTTCCAATTTATATTCCCTTCAAGCCATCATCCTATTGGATGGTGCTGCCCACACTTAGGGAGGGTCTCCATTTCAGTTGGCTATCCCACATGCCAATCATTCCTAGACACATCCTCATTGACACACTCATATGCCTTTTAATCATCTCTTAATCCAATCAAGATGACAATTTAAATTGACCATTACAATATATATATATATATATATATATATATATATATATATATATATATATATATATATAATTATACATACATGTACACATATACACTTCAAGTTGGAACCTGAGCTAAGCACAGTTTTTTCCTTCTTGTAATTCTAGTTTTTCTCATCCTCTTCTGTATTTGCCTCCAATCCGCTTCATTTAGCTTGAAGCTTTGTTGTTAAGTTTATGAAGTTAATCATCCACTAGACATTATCTAGAAAAATTCTCTTTATAATTTCAGAATATACTAGTATACTAATTTCCTTTAGACATAAAATATGCTGTGCTTATTTTACATGTTAAACTAGCATTCTTTGGTTAGATTATGCTTGTGTCTACTACATTATGCTTGTATCTATGTTTTATTTTAGTCAGCTTTTTTGATTCTGTGACCAAACTCCTGACAAGAACATTAATTAAAGAGGACAAGTTTATCTGAGGCTCACGAAATCAGAAGTCTTACTCCATAGACATCCCAACTCCATTTTGGGGACCTGAAGTGAGGCAGAACATCATGGTGGGAGAAAAAAATCTGGCCCAGGACATGGCAACAGGAAGCAGAGTGTTCTCCTCACCATGAACAAAATATCTACTCCAAAGGCACACCACGCCCCCATGACGCAACTCCTCCATGCACACCCTATCTGCCTACATTACTACCCAGTTAATCCTTATTGGGGGATTAATGCATAGATTAGGTTAAACCTCTCATAACCCAATCATTTCACCTCTGAACTTTCTTGCATGATCTCACATGAACTTTTGGAGGACACCTAATATCTGAATGATAACAGTTTTTAATCCATTTTTTTTCAACTGTTTGTTCTCCTTATACTTTAAAGTCATCTATAAAAATTGTATGTAGCTGGATTTTTTATTAGTATGCAATCTGATAATTTTGTTAATTTTTTTTATTCTGTTGTACTTATGTAAATAATAAAACTGTCTACTTATAGTAAATTTATTTATTGTAAACCTGAAATTTTGACTTTATTTCTAACTTATTGTTAGTATTTCCAATCTCTGAAGATTACATATCTCTCAATTTAATTAGGTCAATTTTAACTTCTTTTATAAGTATGTCATAAACATGGTCCTGAATTCTGGCACTAATATAAGTACATGTGTATCTAAATTTTCCCAAATTTTGATATTTCTTTACATTATATTTTAAAACTTCAATTTCTGAATTTTTGTTAATAGTATGCAAAATACAACTGAATTGAATATAAAATATATTCTTATACCTTAGTGAATTCGCTTACGGTTTGTGGTAGCTATTTTTGTAGACATCATAGCATTTTCTGTGTAGATGATTTGCTGAATCATCTACGTTATAGTTGTATATTCACTGAATAAATAATTGTATTTCTTAATTATTTATTTATTTAATTTTATTTCATTCTCATGGTTATTGCACTGGCTCGGAAATTTTAGTATGAAGCTGCATAAAAATAGTAACTACACGCATATTTACCTTGTTCCTAATTTAGTGGGACTACATTGACAAGTAAATGTAAACCTAGCTATAGGTTGTTATACTTTTCATATCAATTTTATAAATTTAATTTTGATTCCTACTTTGCGAAATTATTAACATTACTGGATGCACAATTTTGCAAATTCTCTTTAACTATCCTTTGGGATCATCATATGAGCTTTATTTGTTATTTTGTGAATGTGGTAAATTCTATTGCTTGATTTTTAAATGTAAACACATGGTTTCTGGGCAATTGCTCTACCTTGTTTATGATACATTTTTCTTTCAGCATGT
Source organism: Marmota flaviventris (assembly GCF_047511675.1). Taxonomy (NCBI): domain Eukaryota; kingdom Metazoa; phylum Chordata; class Mammalia; order Rodentia; family Sciuridae; genus Marmota; species Marmota flaviventris. The sequence goes on along the minus strand of NC_092510.1, from coordinate 47,806,472 downwards.
TTTTGAATTTAGTTAGCTAATATTTGATTAAAAATTCTATGTATACTTCTGTAGAACATTGTAGTCTGGGGTTTCTTTCATGGTAATGTCTTTCTGGTTCTTGTTTTAGAGTCATAGTGGCATCATAAAATGAACTGAAATATTTTTCCTCTATTCTCCAAAATGGTTATGTAATTTTTTTTTTCTTTCAACTTCTGGTCAAAGTTACCAATAAAATCATCTGAGTATAAGGTTTGCTTCATAAGATTTTAATTATAAATACAGTTTTTAGCTCATATAATGCTACAGATGTTATTAATTTTTCCAAAATTAAGCTTTGGTATATCTTGTCCTGAAGGAATTTATCATTTAATCTAATTTTTCAAAATAATTGGCATATTTTTTTGTATTTCCTCATTATATTTTGCCTTTATAGTTTCATTAATGATATTTTTTGATAATAGTTCTTTAGGTCTCTCCTCCATTTTTTTGATAATCATAAGCAGAGATGTTTCAAGTGTCTAAAAGCAGAGATCCCAAAGAAAAAAGGAAATCTCTGGGCACCCAAAACCTTGTACATGAGTGTTCATTGCACTTTTATATATACTATATGTAAGTTTGAAACAAACCAGGTATCTATGAATAGGTGCATAGGTAAATCAACTGTGATATATGATTAGTACCCATATGTTGGAATACTGTTCACTGTGTAAAGGTAATTGACAATTGATACATAGCATGATTTAGATGAATCTCAAAATATTTATTGCAAATGAACAAATCTAGATAAAAGAAAATACATATCATATGATTCTATTCATGAAGAAGAACTTAGAAGATGCAAATTAAAGTCATAACAGAAATCAGATCCATAATTGCCTGAAGATGAAGGGACAGGATGGAGATTGAAAAGGGATTACAAAGTTGCATGAAGAAACTCTTGTGGGTAATGGGTAAATTCATTACTTTGATTTTCATAATGATTGTGCATGTATGCACTTGGGAAAATTTATCAAATTGTATATTTTAATTATTTGTGATTTTAATACTATTCCAATCTTATTTTAATGCAAGCATTTTAACAGCCATAAGAAATTATTAGGCTCTTTGCAACAACATGCATTTATGCAAGTAAGTTTTACTTTATTATGCATTAGCATCTTTTCTCTATCTGTAAAACAAGGAAGATATTAGAAAATAATAGAGATTTGCCTAGGTAGACTGTTATAAAAAACAAATGATGTGATTTATAAAGATGCTTTGAAAATATGAAGTGACATGCAAACAAAAGTTACTATTATAAAGATCTGGCTAGCTATGAACATCACCATTAAAGATGTGCTGCGTTTATACATTGTATGTATAGGTGTGTGTGTGTGTGTGTGTGTGTGTGTGTGTGTGTGTGTGTGTTAGATGAGATTCCTTTTTCCTCTTTTTTTTTTTTTTGGTTCCTGTCTTTTCATTTCTTGTTAGTGGTTGATAGTGTTTCATATTCCTTTTCTGTTTCTAGCTCACTGGCAGCTCCCTCTGGCTGCATTTCAGAGAGAGTTCTGATTTCTTCTTTGCAAATGTTTTGCTTTAGCAGAAAATGCAAAAAGATAATTGAAGTAGAGGGAAACCTAGTAGCAAATATTGCCTTTGTTAGATGAGATAAGATCTGAGAAACATGATTGGCTTGGCATCTAGGTAATAAATATTAAATGAATAGCAGCCTGGATGAGGTGGCATGCCATCTGGTGAATGTAGCACAATGGTGTCCAAAACCTTGAGGTTTTAACCAGATGTATTATTTCTCTGGCCTCAGTGTTTATTACAGTTTCTATGTAAGAAGCTATGTGGCTCCAAGTTTACAAGTTGGTATTGCATAAGGACTCAAAGATCAATGTTTACTTTATAGGATTTGGGAAAGAAGATTGCTAGAAAAATGAACAAGCATGTTTTCCCAACTTGTAATATGATCTACATACTATAATTATTTTGATTATATTTGGAATTGAATTCTAATAAGAGCTGGTAAAATGTTAGCTTACTTTCCTTAGTAGTTATCTCAGTCCCTATAAAGTAATTTTTTTTTCTTTCAACTTTTACATACATACATGCAATAAATACACCCACAAGCATACATTCATATCAACAATGTCAATCACTTTAAATATCTTTAGAATAGTACTGGGAATAAGGTGATCTAAAACTCCTAGACCAGGTGGGACCAAAGCCATGGTCAGATGTGTGTCTCTTTAAGAGCCACTGAATGAACTTTCTTTTCTAAATTGAAGCTGATAGAGTTCTTTCTATAGTATCTATAGCAGGTTCTTTGTTCTTAAGATATGAAATAAGAACTGATTCTCTTTTCTAGTCTACAGGTTTACTGCCCTGTGTAAAATTTACCCTGGAAAAATGCCACCTCTCCTGTGTGAACCCTGATATTAAGACTCTGATAAAGGTCAGTGAATCCCCAAAGAATGAGACCTAAGATAGTGTTTGAAATTTGCCACCATAAAAATAGGAGCTCAGACTTAACAGATGCCTCAGTGTTTGGAGTCAGCAAGGCCTTAACCACATAGCTAAAAATAAATGTTTCAGTGTATTTCATATTTTAAGATTAGAGAATTTTCCTCCTCACTCCTAGATAAATCACCTCTTGGTTTGGGGAGAGGTGGCATTCCTGTACAACCTGTATTGTACATTCCTGCCCTCTTCCTTCCCACTAATAGAATGAAAGTTGAACCTAGGGGTCAGATGAATTCATTAGACAAGAACAATATTTTCCACTTCCTGTTATCCTTCAACTTGTATGTGTAGAAGCCAATATACTTAATCTTCTCACTGCAAATTAGGAATCACTCTAAGATAAGAATTTGATATGTCTGCATTTTTTTTTCTAGCTGGTTGTTCACTGAGTCCTCTCAGTGCCACTGGAATATGAAGTAAGAACTCTCTTACAGGTGCACAGCAATTTGGGAAAAGGAAAAGAAGCTTAAGAGAGATTTCCACCGAGCCAAATCTCTATGTTCCATGAGCTCAGACAAGGTGAAAAACGGATCTGAAGGCAGGGTCTGGCTGTCCCCCTCCACATCTCTGCTACAAACTGCGCATTATAGTAAAGTAAAAGACAGGTTCTTGTCATGAGCATGGACATGGTCAGGGTGACACTGGTTAAGGGAAGCAGTCACATTTCCTCCATGTGAACTCTGATAATATAGACTCTGGTGAAGATCAGTGGGTCCCCAAAAAATGAGCCTTAAAATAGAGTTTGGAATTAGCCACCATAATAGTAAGAGATCAGACTCAAAGAGTTGCTTAGTGAGTTTCTTAGTGCCTCACTTTTGCTGAGGCTGGCTTTGAACTCTTTGAACTCATGATCCTCCTGTCTCAACCACCCTCTTCTGTATTTGGAGTCAGCAGGGCCTTAACCACAAACAATAATTCAAATCCTTATACTCACTATGGCCTTTTTGCACTTGAGCAGTTATTTCCCATGTCTACAGTATTTATTGAAAAATAATAGAAAGGAATTGTTTTCTTATATTTTTCTTTTTTTTTTTTTAAAGTAGCCTCATGAGGATAGTCTCAAATGAGGCTGTGGAGCTTTGATTATTCAGAAAGTACTAAACCTTGAATCAAATAATAAATGTAAAATATGTTATAGATGAACAGAAAAAAGGGCATGTATAAGAAATAGTTCATTGCTAATATTAAGTTGCCTATCATACTGTTTCATTTCCAAACAGTTTAAAGGCAATGAGCAGTGAGTACTGGGTTAGAGTATTTGGAAAGTAAAGTTTTTATTCTTACTCAGTAAATATGTAAGTATATTTAGTAAATAAATATATGCCAATAAACTTCACTAACTATACATTTTTTAGTAAAGCCATTTTTGTTTAATTTCTCTTAAAGTTCTTATTTTATTTATTTGTGTGTGTGTATATATGTATGTGTGTGTGTATGTATGTATGTATGTATATATATATATATATATAGTTTGGGTTTTTTTTTTTTTTTTTTTTTTGTACTGGGCATTGAATCCCAGGGGACTTGACCCCTGAGTCAATCCCCAGAACTTTTATATATTTTATTTAGAGACAAGCACTCACTGAGTTGTTTAGTGCCTCACTTTTGCTGAGGCTGGCTTTGAACTCTTTGAAATTGCGATCCTCCTGTCTCAGCCTCCCTAGCTTCTGGGATTACAGGTATGCATCACCATGCCCAGCTTATGTTTATATTTTGTGAGATTATTAAATAAGATCAATTTTCCACAAAGAACATAATCTCAACAAAGTTTATTTATCACCTTCATTAATTTTCTATTTTCCTTATTTTGATAAATTTTGTTAATGTTTTCAAGAAAGAAGTATTTTTTTCTTGGACTACTCCACCCAGTTATCATTACATCTAACAGCTTTTTCTCCCAAACATGTCTTAAGTCTATTGACTTCTTTCCACTTATCTTCATTGTCATGACCTTAGCCCAGGTCCATTATTTCTCACCTGTTGTCACAAGGGTTTCATAATTAACTCTTTGGCACTAGGCTGAGAGTAATCTCTTTAAAGCATAATGGGATCCCTCACTTACCCCTTTCTCATTTCAGTCATTATTATCTCTCCTTTGCCTTCAATGCGTTTTAAGCTCATATTTAACCTCAAAGATGAACTCAGATATGAACTTGAAAAGTGATTTAGAAGTCCTTCATGGTTCATTTACCACTTCATCTCCTTTTCTTTGAGCCCTTACTCTCATACTCTAGACTACAGCTCCATGGTGTGAAAACTGTGCCTTAAAGGACAAAAGGTTTGTACAAAACACTTTCAGAAGATTTTTAGGGTTGTGTGTGTGTGCAGTATGTTTCAGGGACTATGAATCTGTCTTTGTGCGCTCAGCATGCATTGGAGGAGTAGCAGCAGTAGGGCAGAACCAGACTTTAGGACCACCTCACAACATCAAGTTCAATCAGAGGAGATGTAAATGTGGGATTCAGGAAGATGGTACATCTGGGTTTCTATGAATGAGGAAATCATATGGCTTACACAATATACAAACAAAACAAGACAAAACAAATCAAAAACTACTTTTAAGAACATCACTGTGCCATATTGATCCATTAAGAGTTGCTTGGACATATGTTTTTTCTTCATGCAGTTTTCTACTTTCTGATAATCTCATTGTGGAAGATTCCCACATTTTTTGAATTCTCTTTCACCTCATCATTATAATACCTACTGATTTTTCATCTGTAGGCCATATCAGAAAAACTTTACTGAGCTTCTGGTTTAAGTTACCAATCTCTGTTTTTGGTACTTTTTTTAAAAAAGCTTATTTATTAATTTTTAATTTATTTTAAAAAATAATGACAGAGGAATGCATTACAATTCTTATTACACATATACAGAACAATTTTTCATATCTCTGGTTGTATATAAAGTAGGTTGACACCAATTCGTGTCTTCATACATGTACTTTGGGTAATGGTGTCCATCACATTCCACCATCCTTGCTAACCACCTGCCCTCTCCTTTTCCCTCCCACCCCTCTGCACTATCTAGAGTTTGTCTATTCCTCCCATACTCTCCCTCCCTACCCCACGATGAATCAACCTCCTTATATCAGAGGAAACATTCAGCATTTGTTCTTTTGGGGATTGGCTAACTTCATTTAGCATTATCTTCTCCAATGCCGCCATACTTTTTAAAAGAAACACTATGGGCACTGATTATGTCACAGGTGAGTGTGGAAGTGTGGAGCTGAAATTCTAGACCTAGGGTTTTTTTTTTTTTTTTTTTTTTTAGAGTAGAAAGTAAAAGCTTTATTAAAGGACAGCAGAAAAGACTTCTCCCCAGAGGAAAAAGGGGACCCAAGAGTGAAATCCATGGAAGGGGGAGGTCTTCCCTCTTTTATAGCTAAGGTCTTCTCTCAGCTTTCCCCAGACCTAGGTTCTTGTGTCCCAAGGAAAGAAGCTGTAGAGTCACACACACACACAAAAAAAAAAAAAAAAAAAAGAAAGAAAAAGAAAAGCAAGAGAATTTTTTATAAGTGAAGATAAGGCTCAAATAAACAACACTTTCAATAGAGAAAGAGCTTGGGTTGTCTCCAAACAGAGAATGACAAAGGGAGTTGAATGCTAGCTCCTTCCAAATTTACTACTGTTTGATGTTTACCAGGAGAACTGGGTTCACCTTCTGCAATCTTCACCAATCAGATGTTTAATCCTTCTTTATATTGGGTAGACCAAGTTTTTGACCCAAGTTGGTCCTTTCTGGAACTGTTCTGGTGACCATCCCATTCAGAGGGGAGCTCCATCTATAAGTCAATCATATGTTAATGTTAATAACAGGGCAAACTTTATCTTAGTGCACCTGTACTATTGATGAAATTTCCATTCTGGAATATGTTGACAAACCTATGGCCATCAATCCTAACTTCACAATGATCCCGGAGTAGACCCTGTCAGGAGTTAGCCCCACTGATCTTTCCTTTTAGATGAATTTATTAATGACTCACTTTTTTTGGCACATGTTTATTTTCAGGGTTAGCACACCTGTTGTTTTCTACAAGGTATTTGATGGCTCTTTAAAGGCAATTCAAAAAACTTCCTAGCCTTCCTATGTTATTAGTTCACATTCCACTGCTCTTTATGAAATACTCTGTAAAAGTTATTTGTGTCTTTCACTAGATGATGAGCTGCATGAAGCTGGGCTGGTTTCATTATGCTATCAAAGATCCTAATTGGATCTCCCCACATTTATTCATTATTTTTGAATTCAAATAACATATCTTTATTGAAAAATTCTATTAAAGAGAGCCTCTGAAGAGAAAGATTCCTTCACTCCAACTACTTTCCCCTCTAGTTCCAAACTCATATTTGTTAATTCTTTGAAGAAATATGGACACTGTAACTCTATTTACTACTAAAGCAGCCTACTCTTTTTATTTTCCTCTTATAAGATTTTTCCTCCTTTAAGTTTTCAATGCCTGCTCTGCAGACTTTTCTCTACTTCCTCCCCCAATTTTTAGCATCCTGGGTGATACTTACTCTTTTCTAAATAAAATCTTTAATGAATAAATTATGACATTCATTTTCTTGATAGAAAACTCCTGAAAGCCATGGAAATTAAAAAAAAAACAAACACATTTATCTGTTTACTTATTTTATCTAAATGCAATTCTATTTGGTAAAAATATGCTTTTCACTGTTTTAAATAAAGTATTGGGTGTTTCACCTTCATTTGAAAACACATTTAAATGTTTTATTATAAATTTATGAAAAATATGTAAGAAAGACCAATGAGCGGACTAGGATAATGTGTCTTCAGTGACAATAGAGTAAAAATAGATCAGAATCACTGCAGAAGATTTTTCTTTTCTACTGAACTTCCTTGACACTAAGACATGAAATTATAAGAAATTAAAATGCATGCACTTTCAAATTAAAATGAACATTTAGGAGGGAGTTAAAGGGTGCCAGGTGACCTTTTATGTATTCTCAGGGGAAAAATAGAAGAAATGGTTTAATGAATCATATAATGCTCTATTTGGTCAAAAAGATTTTGAATTCTTTCTTCTAAGTAAACAGAAAATTTACATTCCCAAGTATCCTATTAAAATGACTCAATTCATTAAAGTAATCCATTTGTTTTTAAGGAAGAACAATAGAATTCCTGGTATTTTCCTTTATGTCCTGTATTGGTTCTCTTTGGTTGGCAGAGCCAGATAAAATAACACTACCTTCAGGCATGCAACCATGAGCAAGCATGACCTCACTCATATACTGGCTTCATTTCTAGTGCGTGTGAACTTCTACAGTCAGTAGTGCCACTTTGACCCCTGATTATGACCCCTCCAAAATGGAGAAAAATATCTGTATTTTATATGTGCCTATGAGTTTTGAAACAATAAAACATGCATTATGCCAAATAAGAGAAACTGACACACAGCATATACTTAGTGGGTGCTGACATTTCTTGAATTGATGTAGCAATTCAACTCAGTGAATTCCCTTGGTGTTGTTTTCATACTGGGACAGTTTATGAATTGTGGCTGTGATGGAGCAATCTTAAGTGAGTGGAAAGAGGAGCAAGCACTGTGCAAATGGTTATTTGTATATATCAGAGATTCACATTTCATAACTTGGAGAGTGACTGAGCACTACAAATGAGCAAGAGTACCCATAAATAGAGATTTCTAGTTGACAGGCTGCTGATAAAACAGCTTTTACTCTAATATGAGAAGCAAGTTAAGCAAACATATGATTGAAGTTACAGTGTGAAAAGAATAAAAAGAGTGTGCTTCTGAAGGGGAAAGTGATATGTGTTTGATAGAAGTAGCTTTAATTGATCTATGTGAATAGCATATATTATGTATTTCTGTGTGTGTATATATACATATATGTATGTGTATATATACATACATATATATTTATATGTATGCATTTATCTATTTAATCTATCTGAAACTCAGCATGGTACAGGCTCAAAATGGAAAGCTAATAAATGATGAAATTGGTTAAATGTGCAAAATAATAAACAGAAGAACTTCAAAAATTATTATCTCTAAAGAAAACTGTATGGATCACTGGGAAAACCTTTAGGAACTGGACACTTTAAAATTAAATACATACATATACACTTGCATGAGTGCACTCACATGCTGTTTTAGTCACTTATTTTTTTTGGTCACTGTGACCAAAAGACCTGACAAGAACAATTTTTAGAAGAGAAAAATTTATTTTGGGGCTCACAGTTTTAGAAGTTTCAGTCCATACATGGTCGATTCTATTCCTCTGGCCTTGAGGTTAGGCAAGACATCACAGTGGAAAAATTTGGCTGAGGAAAGCAGCTGGCAGCATGGCACCAGGAAGCAGAGAGACTCCACTGGTCAGAGTTAAAATATAAAAGTGAAAGGCACACCCCCAATGACCTACTTCCACCAAACACATCCTACCTGCCTAGGGTCACCACTCAGTTACTCTCTATCAGAGGTTTAATGCACTGATTATATTAAAACTCTCATAATCCCATCATTTCACCTATAAATTTTCTTGCATTGTCTCATACATGAGCTTCTGGGGGACATGTAATGTAAAAACTATAATACATATTCACGCAGATAATGTTAAAACAAATATCACCCTAGGTAGACAAATATCATGAAAGAAAAAACTGAGTACAGGGGCACTGTTTGGATGTCATGTCATCATGACTGTTGATTTCTCTATGGTAAATAATCCAGCTGTTTAAACCTTACATTTTGAAATCTTCCTCCTTTTTTTAAGCTTTCTGTAACCTAAAATTATGTCTTTTTCATTAACAGAATTTCAACTCTGTCTTCTAAATCATTTTTGGCTTTTCTGTTACACCTTAATATATCTTCTGAGATTAAGTCTTGAATTCCAGCCTCTTGATAAAGTTGGACCATCTTTCTATGCACCTCATTTGGACTAAATGTGTTCTCTCATTGTTGCTTCTCTGAGGTGACTGTGTTTTCCTGTCTTAATTTTTCAATTGGCTTTTTCCGTCTTGGTCTGTTAATGTCTAACTCTCTATCTTTGCCTGCATTTTCATATTTACTTGCAAATATTTTCATTCCTTAAGCTAGTTTATAGTTTACTTTTTCTAAAACAACATACCATTAATTCAGAGACAATCTCTTGCCTTTGATGTCAATTGACACTACCTCATCTTTAGTTTTTTAAGTGCACATGCACGTTTTGGCATTACAAAGAGACCATCAGAGTAACATGAACCTGATTTGAAGTCCCACATAACTCTCTACCAAATATTTTATTTGGGAAAATTACTTAAAACATCTGCAAATTCAAGTTTAAAAATAAATAATAAAATTTATTTGTATAGCAGTTTTAGGTTCACAGAATAATTGAAAGTAAGAGCCTTCATATACTCTGTTCCTACACATGCTCAAACTCCTCCACTAACAACATTCTGTACTACCCAGGACAGTTGTTGCAATTAATAGATCTACATTGATGCATCATTATTATCCAAAAGTCCATAGTTTACATTAGTATTCATTCTTTTTTGGGGGGTATGGGTATTGGAGGATTGAACTCAGAGGGGCACTCTGCCACTGAACCACATCCCCAACCCTATTTTGTATTTTATTTAGAGACAAGGCCTCACTGAGTTCCTTAGCACCTAGCTTTTGCTGACTCGGGCTTTGAACTCCTAATCCTCCTCTCTCAGCCTCAAGAGCCACCGGGCATGTGCCACTGCACCCAGCTAGGATTCTTTCTTGGCATTGTACATTCTGTGTATTTTGGTAAATGTGTAATATCATGTATGCCTTATTGTGGTATCATATAAAATTTGCCCCCAAAATTTGCTCTTAAAATCTCTTATGAACTTCATATATTTATACCTCTTTACTCATTAGCTCCTAGAAACTACTGACTCTTTGTTCTGTGATTTTTCTAAATGTTATATAGTTGGAAAAATAATATATAGATAGTATGTAGTCTTTTCATATGGGCTTATTTTTACTTAGTAATATACATTTAGAGTTCCTTTATATCTTTTCATGGCTCAATAGTTCATTTATTTTAGTACCAAATAATATATTTCATGAATGTACAACAATTTATTTATCCCTTCACTCAATGAAGGCATATTGACTACATGCATATTGTGATAATCATAAATAAGGATTTTTACAAACAACCATATGCTAAAATTTTTGTGGACATAATCCTTCAAATTGTTTCACTAAATACTAAGATCATATGGTATGTTTAGTTTTGTAGGTAACCACATAATTGTCTTCCCAAGTGACTGTATAATTTTGTTTCTTGGTTGGTAATGCATGAGAGTACCCATTGTGTCAGTGTGGCCATTCTAATAGATGAGTAGTGATATCTCAATGATGTTTCAATTAACAATTCTTTAATCACATATAGTATTGAAACTCTTTTTAAATGTTTATTTGCCATTTGTGTATCTTCTTTGGTGCATTGTCTATTCAGGTCTTTGGTTCATTGCAATTTTTGTTGAGTTTTAAGGTTTCTTTATATATTTTAGATATTTTCAAAAGCAGTTCTTTATCTGGTGCATCTTTGGAAATATTTTTGCTAGTCTGTGTCTTGTCCTCTCACTCTTGCCATTTCTTTGAGCAGAGAAGAATTTTAAAAATTGTAATGAAGTCCATCTTATCATTTTTTCCACTTATGCTATCTAAATAATCTTTGCTGTACTCAAGGTAGATGAGGTTTACTCCTATGTCATCTTGTAGTAGTTTTAGAATTTTATGTTTTATATTTAGATTTGTGATAGTTTTAGACATAATTTTTGTGAACAATGTAACAATATATGGTGACTGTCAGGACTCATACATTTTAGCATGTGGATATCCATTACCATTTACTGAAAACACTATTTTTCCTCCACCTTGTCATTTTTGCTCATTTCATCAAAGATCAGTTGATTAAATGGGTATCTTTCTTTACTTTTTATTTTTTTTCATTGATCTATTTGTCTATTCCATAGTCAGTCCTAAAGCCTGACTTTGTTCTTCTCCAAGATTATAAAGTTGGCTATTCTGAAGAGTATTCTGCCTCTTCCTATAACTTTGGAATCAATTTATCAATATCTACAAGTCATTTTTTAAACTTTGTTTGGCATTGTGTTAAATATATAGAACACTTTGACAAGAACTAATATATTGACAATATTTTGTCTTCTTATCCATGATCATGTAATCTCTCTCAATTTGTTTAACTCATTTTTATACAATCTGTGACAGTTTTGTGGTTTGTCTCAGATAGATATCATTCATATTTGTTAGATTTTACATAAGTATTTTTGTGGGGTGCTAATGTAAATTCTAATGTTTTAAAACGTCATATTCCATTTGTTCATTGCTTACATACAGGAAAGTCATTGACTTTTGCATATTAATCTTGTATCTTGTAGACTTGCTTTCTGGTTAAGAAGAGTTTTTTTATGTTTTAGGATTTTCTGCAGAGATGATTATATATCCCATAAAAATAGCCTGTTTGATTTCTTCCTTCTTGGAATATATACTTTTTATTTCCTCTTCTTTTCTTATTGTTTTAATTAGGATTTTCTGTATCATAATGAAAAACAGTGATGAGATGGGACATCTTTGTCTTGTTCTTGATCTTAGCAGAAGTGTTTGTTTCAACCATTTAAGTAATATGCAAACTATAAATTGTTACTGTTAATATTTTTTATCAAGTTGAGGAAGTTCCTCTTTTGGGAGAACTTTTATTTAGGAATTTGTGTTAGATTGTCAAAGGCTTTTTTGCATCTATTGATATGATCATGTGATTTTTTTCCATTTGTCTCTTGAAGTGACAGATTACATTAATTGATTTTTCAGTATATATTTTGGTGCCTTTGTCTAGTATGAAATAACTGTATTTATGTCTGTTTGTCTCTGTGTCCTTTATTCTGTACCATTGACCTACACATCTATTTTGATGCCAATGTTTTTGTTCCTGTTGTTCTGTAGTTTAGTTTATGATTTGGTATTGTGATGCCACTAGCGTCACTCTTCTTGCTAAGGATTGCTTTGGCTATTCAGGGTCTCTTATTTTTACAGATAAATTTCATGATTGCTTTTTCTATTTCTATATGAAATGTCAGTGGGATTTTCATTGGAATTGCATTAAATCTGTATAGTGCCTTTGGTAGCATGGTCATTTTGATAATATTAATTCTGCCTATCCAAGAACAAAGGAGATCTTTCCATCTTCTAAATTCTTCTTTAATTTCTTTCTTTAGTGTTCTGTTTGGCCTAAAGTCTACTTTATTTAATATGAGGATGGAAACCTGTGCTTGTTTGTGCAGTCCATGTGAGTGGAATGCTTTTCCCAACCTTTCATCTTCAATCTATAAATGTCTTTTCCTATTAGATGAGTCTGTTGAAGACAGCATAGAGTTGGGCCTTTTACTTTTTTAATACAATCTGCCAGTCTAGTCTTTTGATTGTTGAGTTTATGCCATTAACATTCAGTGTTATTATTGAGACATGATTTGTATTCCTGGTTTGAGATAGAAAGATAGATAGATAGATAGATTTTTTTTTAAATTTAACTTGACTTGGTTTCTCCTTTGATTGATATTATGTTTAGTGTAATACCTCCCTTTTTTTGATTTTCATTGTTGTTTTCTCCTCATGGAATATTTTACCAAGGATGATCTGTAGCGCAGGCTTTTTTAGCTGTAAATTCTTTAAACTTTTGTTTATCATGGAAGGTTTTTATTTTGTCATCAAATATGAAGCTTAATTTTTCTGGATATAAGATTCTTGGTTGGTATCCATTTTCTTTCAGAGATGGGTACATATTATTCTAGGCTCTTTTAGCTTTGAGGGTCTAGTTTGAGAAATCTGCAGAGATCCTAATTGGTTTCCCCATATTGTGGCTTTTAAAATTCTCTCCTTATTCTGTATGCTAGGCATTTTTATTATAATGTGCCAGGTGTAGATCTGTCGTGATTTTGTATATTTGGTGTCCTGGAATCCCCTTGTGTTTGGTTTTCTAGTTAATTCTTCATGTTTGAAATTTTTTCTGATATTATTTTGTTGAATAGATTGTTCATTCCTTTGGTTTCAATCTTTGTGCCTTCCTCTATTTCAATAGTCCTTAAATTTGACCTTTCCATGTTTTCCCATAATTCTTGAATGTTTTGCTCATGATTTCTTACCATGTTCACTGTGTGGTCAACTTTATTTTTAAGATTATATATATTTTTCTTCATTGTCTGAGGTTCTGTCTTCCAAGTGATCTAATCTATTGGTGATGGTTTCTATTAAGTTTTTAATTTTTTTATTGTTTTTACCATTTCAGGACTTCTGTTTTTCTTTTTTTTTGAGACTCTCTATCTCCTAATTGAAGTAATCCTTTGCCTCCTATATTTGCTTATTGAAATGATCTTTTGCTGCCTGTATTTGCTCTCTTATACCATCTTTTAATTCACAGAACATTTTAATTATGTACATTCTGAACTCCTTCACTGACACTTCTTCTGCTGTTCTGGCCATGGATTCTAATAATGTAGTATCTTGGTGTGTTTGGGTACTTTCTTCCCTTGTTTTTTCATGTTGTTTGTGTGTCTTCCATTCTAGCACTGTGGATCTGAGGTGCTACAGTTTTTACCCTATAGGTTTAAAGTGTTCCTGCAGGGTTAAAGTACCTCTCCTTTAAAGGGGAGAGCAATATTAACAGATTTCAATACAAACAATATACATCCTTAAATGGAATAACTCCTATTAAGACACTTATGGTTTTGTCACAATAAAGATAAATGGTGAGTTCAATTATTATCTATAATATAGACAGTAGGTTTGCAAAATGGTATACAGTTTCTGATGGTGGATAAAGAGAGAACTGGGGGTGTAGAGTCAGGAGGTTAAGAAGGTAGGAAGTGAGAATATAGAGTTATTAGATCCTTGGAAGCGTGAAAGAGTAATCAAAAGAAGTTGGCTAGTAGCAGGAGGAAAGTGAGAAAGTGATTTGGGAGAGACAAGTGGCAAGACAATAGAAAGAGTACAAAAAACAAATCAACATAAAAATTAAGAAATCTAAAAAATGTAAAAATAGAAGATAAATAAATATATAAAACAACTATAATACAACACAAATGTAATATACTATTCAGACACTCCAGTTCTTAATAGTTTAATACATGAAAAGTACTTGGTTTCATAAATGTTGCAGATGTGAGGGTGGGAGAAGAGAGAGAGAAAAGGAAAAAAAAAAAAGAAAAGAAAAGAAAATCTCAAAGGAAAATTAAAGGATTGTTTCTATTGAATTTCAGTTTCTGTCCTGCTTCCCTTCTCATCCAGTAGGTGGGGTTGTCTGTTGTTTGTTGGTATTTCCAGTCTCAGGATGGTAAAGGTTATTAGGGTGGGAGGGTTGGTTTTGGGGGCAGAACTCCTGGATGTGGGGTATAGCACTTGCAGGTCCCCATTGCGAGACTACATCCCAAGGATATCCTTTGGGACCTGCTCATATGATGTGGGTACCTGGTATTTTCTCCTTATATTGCCTGCAGACTTCACCATTCTGGGTCTATACTTTAGCCTGGAAACAGTATGTCACCCCCTCCCTTTCTACCTCTCTCTATGGAGGTCTTGTGGGCTGAGCTCTGGGGTCTGCTCACCTGTTGCAGAGAGTGATCTGTATTGGCTAGGTTAGGGCCAGGCTTTGTGAGCTACCTACTGGCCATGTAGCTGCAAACACTGTGCCAGGTTAGTGGCTGCAAGGGAGAGTGGGGAATTGGGGGACTATAAGTACCTTGATATTGCTTCTATGCCCAGCCAGTGTCCCAAGCAGGGAGGTTGCGTCAAATATATATGGCGATGGTGGTAGCAAGGATAACCCAAGGTGACAACAATGGTGTCCCAAAATGGAGGTGGCTGATTTCAAAGATGGGGTATCAAGGTGGGCTGGTGGCAGGGTTGGCTGGCATATTCAGAGATGCAGCTCTGTGGCGTGTAGGGTTTGGCTGCCTGCTGTCTCCTGACCTGTTCCAGTGTCCCCAGGTGCATGTGACTGTCAGTGGTTGCAGTGTCCCAAGATGGAGGCTACTCGGGGCACCCCATCCTAGTAGATGGAGGTCAACATGGGAGCAGAGACCCGGGGTCCTGCATGGGTGCTGATGCGAGGGGTCCTGCTCAGCAAGGCGGCTGGGTGTCTTGCATGAATGCTGAGGCTATGCCAACATGGTTTCTGGGATTCCTGAGTAGGAGCAGCTGTTGGGGGACCCTAATAACTTGCAGTGAAACAGCATTCCCACTGCTTGAATCCCAGGTCATGGAGTGACAAGGAATGCAGCCTCCCTCTAGCCCACCATCTTAGATATCTAATTGATTTTTCAAATGTTGAAAGTTTCATATACCTGAGATAAATTCTACTTGGTCATGTAATATAACTCTTTTTGCACATTGCTGGATTTCGTTTGGTAATATTATGTTGAGGATTTTTATATGAATGTTCATAAGCAATATTGATCTATAGTTTCTTGTTAGAAGGTGTTTTCTCTACTCCTATCTTCTGAAGAGATTGTATAGTTGGTAAATTCTATTTACATGTTTGGTAGAATTCATCACTGAACCTATCTGAGTCTGGTGCTTTTTGTTTTGAAATATTATCATTGATTCAGTTTCTTTACTACATATAAATCTATTCAGGCAATCTATTTCTTCTTGTAAATTTTTCACATTGTGTATTTCAAGAAATTGGACTATTTCATCTAGATTATCAAATTTAGGGGCTTGGGGTGGTGGACAATGTATTTTAATAAGCTTTCACTGTTCATAGGATCTACAGTGTTGCCCCTCTTTCCTTACTGATATTAGTAACTGTTGTTTTCTTTGTTTTTCTTAACATGGATAAAATCTTATAAAGTCTTATTAATTTTATAGATCTTTAAAATAAAGGAGCTTGTAGTTTCACTGAGTTTCTCTATTGATTTCCTGTTTTCAATTCTATTGAGTTTTTTTGGGTAATTTTTATTACCTATATACTTCATAATTTGGATTTAATGTAATGTTCATTTTATTGTGTCTGAAAGTGTAAGCTGGAAGATTGATTTTAGATCTTTTTTCTTTTCCAATATATACATTTAATGTTGGAAATGTACTTTTAAGCAGTTTTTAATACATCTCAAAATTTTTGATGTTAATTTATATGTTTAATTACTTTAAGCTGTTTAAAAATTTATCTTATGATTTTTTTTCTTGACTCGTGCGTTATTTAGAAGTGTATCATTTAGTGTTCATGTACCCTGGAATTTTCCAATTATCTTTTTTATTGATTGTTAGTTTAGTATTATTGTGGACTGAGATATAAAAGTATATATTTATAAAATATATACTTTTAATTTGTTAACGTGTTAACATGTGTTTATAAAGCAGCATAAGGACTATTGTAATGTTACATGTAAGCTTGAGAAAAATGTGTAATCTTTGTTGCTGGATGTAGGATTCTACCGATGTCCATTATTTAATTGATTAATGATGTTGTTGAGTTCAACTGTCTTTTTTAACTTTCTTCCTGATGGATCTATTCATTTCTGAGTAATGGGGTAAATTATCCATTTATAAGAGTAAATTTATCTATATTTTTGCCATTATGTTAGTTTTGACTCACAGCACTTTGAGGTTCTGTTGTTACCATTTGTGTACAAATTATGAATTTTTATGTCTTCTTGGACTATTGATATATTTATCATAATATAATGACCCTCAATTCTTAATAATATCCCAAGCAATGTCCGAAATTAATACAGGTACTCATATTTTCTATTTCATGTTACCATGTTCTATCTTTCTATATCACTTTACTGTATTCTGTATTTTACATATAAAGTAAGTTTATTATAGACAACATGTGGTTATGTTTAGCTTTTTGTCACACACTGAAAATTGGTTTGTGATTGCTATATTTAGACCATTGGTATTTAAGAAAATAATGGGTATATTTTAATATCTACCACATTTGTCATTTTTAGTTTCTTTCTTGTCTTCCATTTATTTATTTACCTTTTTGATTCAATTCTCTTAGCACTTGTTAACTTCTTTAAATTTTTTAGTGTTCTCATATTTAGTACTCTCATATTTGCAATAAACACAACTAATCCAAGTCCACTTATAAATAATACACAACTTTTATGTACAACACGAATTCCTTATAATTACAAAATATTCCTAATCCCTCCCTTATAGTTACTGTTATTCATTTCAATTTACACATAAGCATACATAAGCAAATATCAATGCTTATACTTAGATTTGCACAAGAGTTATTTATTAACATACATATCAGATATATTGTTGCTATAACAGACTATTTTTCTGCCAGATCAATTAAGAATGAGAAACATAAAAGTTTTTAAATTTACATTTATTTTTTCATTCTTCATTGCTTTTCTTTTATTTATATAGATCCTAATTTCTGACATATATGAGTTTTTGTTCTTTCTGAGCAACTTCTTTGAACATTTCTTGTAAAACAGGGTCTATTAGCAACAAAATTCCTCAATTTATTTATTATCATTATTATTATTATTTTGTTCAAGAATGCATTTTTTCTTCACTTTTGAAGTATAATTTTGCAGAACACAGAGTTATCTATTAGTGGATTTTTTTTCTTAGCACTTAAAATATTTTACTCCATTCTCTTCTTGCTTGCCTGGTTTCTGAGGAGATTTTGGACAAAGTTCTTATATTTCTTCCTCTATACTTAAAGCATTTTCCCCCTTTGGCTTCTTTCAAAAATCTCTTCCTTATCTGTGATTTCCTGAAACTTAAATATGACATATGTGGGTGTAACATTTATTACTTTTACATTGCCTGATGTTCTCTGACCTTCTTGATTCTGTGTTTTGATATATGACATTAATTTGGGAGAAATTTTCAGTCACTATTCCTCCAAATATTGCTTTTCTCTGTTTCTTCTCTTTTGGAATTCCCATTCCGCATGTTATACCCTTGGAAGTTGTACCGTGGTTGTTTGATATTCTATTCTTTTTATTTTCAGTTTTTGTCTGCTTTATATTTTCATACTAAATTTTGTGTTGTCAGATCCTCAAGCTAATATATATTTTTTCCACAGTCATGACAGTGTACTTACTTATTGAAGGCACCTTTCATTTCCATTACCATGTTTTTGGTCTTTAGAAATTCTTTTATATTTTTATAATTTCTATCTCTTTGCTTACATTATTTATCTGTTCTTTCATGTTGTCTGCTTTTTCTATTAAGGTCCTTAGCCTAGTAAAAACAATTTTCTTAAATTAATCCGCTGATAATGGCAACATTCCAGCCATTTCTGACTGTCATTTTTGTGCTTCTTCAAGATCCTTGAACCATGCTTTTATTGTTTTTATAATAACTTATTACAGTAAAAGGGTCATTAGTTGTAAAGCATTCTACAGCTCTATGACTTATTCTCAGTCTAATGATGAGCCTGTGACTCTGGATTGTGATCTTCACCAGTTTATCTCATTTCCCTGCCCTTACACCTACATAAGCAGAACAGGATTGCTAGAGGGGTTGAAGTCAGGTATTTCCCTTCCTGTGGCTTGTTTAGGTGACTGATGAACTCCATCAGGATAGGCTCTGGTAAAATAGTTTCTCCTGAGGGCAGGTCTTATAAGAACACAGTGCTCTGATGTACTTTCAAATGGTCACCTCCCCACCTGTTGGAAGCATGAGAGATTTTTTTTCTTTTGTATTCACTGAGTACCTGTAGCTCCTGGATGTACAGCTCACAAAGGCATGGTGCTCTTTTGTGAGTTTTTAGCTCTCAGTCTTGCTCACAATGATTCTTCAGCAAAGCCTGAGTTCTCAGAGAGGTTTCTGCTGATGGGTGGGTTTCTGCCTCAGTAAGTTTTGATTCTCTTTATATGTCTGCCACTAATTTGGGAGCAGCATTTTGCTTTGTGACCTCATTTTCTAAAAAAAAAAATGTTGACTAAATCTAAATTTTTTTTTTACTAAATCTAAAAATCTAAAAAGATTTGTTGACTTTTAGTTTGTCCAGCAATTTACTTGTCAGTACACAGCAGTGACATGTAAGCTCCTAGTATCCTAGACTGGAAACCAAAAGCCTCTAGAATTTCTCTTTTTCTTTCATTGATAAATTTATAATAACAAAATTTTCATCTTAGGATGCATTTAGGATTCCGTTATATTTGGCATAAAATTATTTGTATATAACATAACTGCATGACTTAAAGCTTTTAAGTGCACTTATTTATATATAAAATTATTAATATAACTATTATATCTCTGTCTATAAATAAATGAGTACTCTATTGAGTTCTTTGCATAAGGTATGCTGTCACTACTTTCACAACTATTATTATCCTTTTATGAAGTAATACATGTACAAGTGCCTATCATTATAACTATGTAAATTAAAAGCCTTTATATATGTAGGTTGCCACTTCCCTTCTTCCTTTTTAAATGATTCCTTCCTTACTTCCTGTCACTAAATTCAACCTTTTCATGCTTGTGGACAATCATTCCAGACAGTGAGATGAAAATAGGAGGGTAAACAAAACCCAGATTAGGATAGAGTTAATAATTCCCACTTCTGCAAATACTTAGGCAGGATGGTAACTCTAACAAGCAAAGAGGGTTAGGTGTAGAAAAAGTATGTGAGTTTGTTTTCAACTTTTGCATAGGGTTAAATTGAGAATTTTCTATAATATTTTCATTTAACTTTTTCATATCACATTGAATCCTAATTTCAGGCATGACTCTGGGAGGTATTTTTGTTTGTTTTGTTTGAACTTTATATATTCTATCTCCTTTCAGATGTGGATTCGAAGTGAATACTTCATTCTTAAACCAAAGAAACCGTCCTAGGGTAATGCTTACCTTAAATGCATGTGACTATTAAAACACACATACTAGCAAACAACTTTGTAAGTTATTAAATGCTTGGAATTTGCATTTTGAAAAGAGTAAACAGTAGACTGATGTTTTAGGGAAATGCTACTATAGCTTTTCATTTTGTTTTTCTTTGCTTTGCTCACTCATTCTCTTTAGGGAGTGTAGCAATTAGGTTTTCTTTTGCCTTATAACTTTTAGTTGGCAGAAAGTCTGACAGCCTGTCTTTATTCTGCTGCATTGAGTCTCCCAAATACTCCCTTGACCCTGATGAGATTAAACATCAAGGCCTTTTAGAGTCTTAACATTGTTCTTAGCATCCACCAGCCTTCTGAGAAGCTGTGATATTTTTTGTAGTTTCCATTGTAGGGCCCACTAAGGACAGAAAAATGATGACTATTATAAATTTATTTTTTTAGACAGTACAAAAATGACATCCACAGACCTAATGACTTCCATGATATTTCCATGACTTTTCTTCATTACTTGGGCTATGAATATTAATTTTCAACTGAGTACAAAGCTGTTGTGATTTATTTTATCCTTGGTTAAAAACCAGGACAGGTGGAGTGCGTGATTGCTATGTTTTATCATTTTCAAGCTATAAAAGTAAAGTGAAACTAGGACAAACAGAAATGCTGAGTATATAAACACAAGATGGATAGGACAGTCACCGGAGCCTCACCATCACTAGGCGACACTGACATTACAGAGGACGGTTTGTCTTCTGGCTATGCCTAAAGTTACTGAATTTGGACCAGGTTAAAAAGTCACAACAAATGAAGTAAACAATATGATCTGGGTATTGTAAATACAACTATTTTTTACTCTTTCTGCTAAAACCTGTCATAATGTGTTTACCAGATACTTTAATGGATAATTTCTTCTCTCTGGAAAGTGTTTATTTATTCCCTGCAGAGAAAATAATCTTTATGATAGAAAATTTAGAAAGTACAAAAATATCAAGCAAAATTTTAAAAAATTAACTGTAACCAACCAGTCCTAAATAACTAACATTTTGCATGTGTAGCAATAATATAAATATGTGCATATGTGTGTATATATATATATATATATATATATATATATTTACATTATATATATACGTACACACATTATATTTATATTACATATATACATATATGCACATATATACACATATTTATACACATATTATGTTTATATTATATATACACCTATATTATATAAATAATCAGGACTATATTTTTGTAATTTACACTTTTTAAAATTTTAGCAAATTATCAAATTATTTCCATATGTTTATTTATCTATAATATTGTCTACAATATTTTGAACAAGTGCTTTTTTTTCTATGGACATATTGTGATTTATTTAATCTGTCCTCGGTTTTGTATTGCTTATTGGTAGCAACTGAGGAATGGTTCCTGAAGATCCCAGAATCTGCAGATGCTCTCATATAAAAATGCAGAGTATTTCCCTATAACCTAGACACATGTTCCCATGCACTTCAAGTCATCTCACAATTACTTATTATTTCTAAATGTAAATCGTTGTCATATTGTATAATTAAGGGAATAATGACAAAAGGAAAAAGTCTGTACATAGGTTCAGTACAGAGTCAATTTCTTCCCCAAATATTTTTGACTCACAGTTGATTGAATACAGGAAGTGGGAACTATGGCTGATGCGATGGACCACTGTATATTTAATTTCTCATTTGAAACCATTTAAAGAATGTTTTGGCTAATCTCCATATACAAAAGCAATTTAGAATACATCTAGCTTCATTATTGCATAAATTTCCATGTACATAAATGATTTGGGACACCAAAAGAATCACAAGATGATAGGATTATGAATGTTCAATACATATTTTAAAATGTCAGTTTAGAAATTCTGTACAAATATATTGCTCACCTGTGAGTCTTTTCAGCATACTGAAAACATAGTGCAGAAAATGTGGTGAATCTTTCACTTGCATTTTAAAGAATTAATGTAATATGAAGCACATGTTTGAATTTGAATAGCTTCTACTACTGATTATAAATAATAAATTAATTATGCAAAACAAACAGAATCCAAAAATTAGCTTTTACAGACTTTAAGAATGATAAAGTCTCATGATGTTGGGAATATAAAATTCAAGCTTAAAGTTGAGGAAGGGGTAATAGTTATTATGGGGATATTTCTGATTATCCCCTAAAATAAAAAATTTGGGTGAAAATATTAGAGCTTTTTCCCCTGACTAGGAAAAGTCCCAATACTCGAAGGCAAACTAATGAGCCTCATTCTCCTTCCCAGGGGCAGAGCACTTAGTCCTTGCTTTAGATGAGACTGTGAAGGGTTCTAGCACAGTACTTATCAGCCTGAAAAACACAGAGAGCCCCCAGAAGATTCTTCAGGAGAGTTAAATTAAAATAAGAAAATTTTTAATGAGCTGGGAAAATGAAAGAAGCACATAATTCTATCAAGAATCTATTGTATAAGTTCTACTTAAATATGGAATTTGTGTAAGCAGTATAACTATACATTCTTGTTTTAAATTACATACCTTTTATGTGCAAACACTTCTACAGAGTCATAAAATTTAGAGTCCAAAATTATTACTGTCTGAATTGTTTATAAATATATATTAATTACATTTTCATACAGAAGCAATTTATCCTTTGAAAGTGATAGAAAAGTTGAGGGAAAAAACATGGCAAGTCCAAATGTTTTTGTTTTTCTTTAGGTTCTAAGTCATAATGGATTTTGACAATGTGTATGTAAATTCAGCTCAATGAACAGCTCTTTATTGAGTTTGTTTAAGTTGATAGCATGGCTTAGTTTATAGTTACTTCTTCAAGTAGAGGAATGCTTTAGAATAGAATTTTATGTAGCGAATCAAAGAGAAAGACATCAAGAACCATATTACCCTTGACAATGTGGCACTATTTTACAATGGTCACTTACTGAAAGGACAAAATTTGTTCAAATTGTTCATACCATCTCTGTATTCCATTTTAGAGCCCCATTAGGTATTACTCCTTAAGAGTATTTTTTTTTCTTTTATGTGCTCATTTACAAAGAGATAATGGCTGCAACATCAGCAGAATCAACAGAGATGGCAATCCAGACCTCTTAGGAAAAGATTAACTTATCTCTCTTAGTTAGTTGGAGAAACTTCTTTTATGTCCTCAAGTGTGCTTGTGATTTTCTTGTATTTATTAGAATGTGCCAACCATTCCAACCATGTTTTTTAAAGTGTGTACATATATTAATTAGCTTATTTATTAAGTCACTATTATGTCAGGCATTTTGCTGGGTGCTACACAAATATTATATCTTTATTTTTAACTTCAAGAGCAAATAATTGCAGCTAATGTTTATATCACATTAACTGTGGCAGGCATTTTGCCATGAATTTTACATATGATAATTCTTTTAATACTCTCAAACCCCTATAAGGTAGATGCTATTTTTATCTCTCTCCTTTATATTTAAGAAACTGAGATGCAGACAAGCTCAATGTCACAAACTTTGAAAGTGGAATGCCTAGGTTTTATTTTTCAGGCATAACTTAACCAATGTACCTATCCACTACAGATTCAGCTTTATAAATCAAAACATATTTTTTGTTTATTACTCTGACTGCAAAACATCAAGAACAAATAGAAAGAAAAAAAACAAAATTCTGTTTTTTGAAATTTCTCTTATAAAAGACTCCTATGTATATTGAGCCCTGATTCTATCTGTGCTATCATTTTATCTTCCTATCTTAATTTTCCAAATTTCAATTTTCAAGTTATATATACTTAAATTGCTTGAATTCTACTTATGTCTACAAGTCGCTCATGGATTAATTCATTTTGGAAGATAGTAGTTTAAAGAGGAAATTTAGAAAATTGTTGTATCGATTCCTCAAAAGATAGTTTAAAACCACAAGTCCTACAATTGGAAATGAAAAATGGTTTGATCAAGTCTACACAGCTCTTAATTGCATAATTTTCCTACAATTACTAAAGCCCATTCCCTTTCATTCAACATTCACTTAACAGATATTATTGATCACAAATGTCAATTCTTTTCCCATTATTTGATTCTGTCTTTGGCTAACCACAATGAGTTGGTAATGGTGTCACTCAGGTCTTTGCACTAATTGTGCATTAATAAAAGCAAAATAAATGGCTTGATGTTAGTGTCTGATTAACTTAGAGGTGATAACGGAGGATTTTGTCACAAGCAGGCTTTATAAGTCTGAATGAAGAGCGTTCATTTTAAGAACGTAGTAAAAGATTACCCCTGACCCACTGCAAAATAGAGATCCACATACCTATAGGGGAGTCATTGGCCACATATCCCTATTGAACACTTGAAATGTAGATATTCCTAGTTGAATTGCACATCCTACATGGTATTTTGTAATTTACAAACCAGAATTTTAAGATAGTAAGAAAGGAGAATTAAAGTATATTATTAATATTTTATACTATTATAAATTAAAATTATAATATTCTGGATATATGGGATCAAATAGAATATGTTATAAAAATTACTGCCATCTGTTCATGTTTACATTTCAAGATGCAACTACTAGAATGTGTTAAATGACATATGTGATTCACATACCAAAAAGCACTAATCTACAGAATTTTTTACTTACAGTTCCTATTTCTCTCTTGTATTTGACTAATATATAAAAGAGACTGTAAAATAGAGTAGCTACAATTGAAACTTTACCCATTTTGCTCATATTTTTGCTCATAAAAATCCTTAGAAATGGAAGAATGGAATGAAAGGATTCACAATATTGAAATTTTGATAGCTGAAACTATTTTCCAAAATTGTCTACCAGTACATATATTTAAGAACATTCTGAGAATGTACATTTCCATATCATGGACCAATATTGACTTTTTCTTAATCTGAAAGGCAAATTTTTTTCTGTTTAAATTTGTATTTTATTATTAGAATTATCAATTAGATTTAGTATTAGTATTTTTATGATCATTTTCCATTAGCCTCTCTTAAGGTTCTGTTATTATTATTATTATTATTATTATTATTGTTATTATTAAATAGTGGGATCATTTAATATAATTTGGAAAGGAGTCCATTAAATGTTATATCATTATCAAATGTTTCTACTAATCATAACACAATTGTTAACTCTGCAGAAAATCAGAAATCATAAAGTTTATAGTTTTGTTAAGTAAGATTTTCATATTACCTTTGGTCAAGTTTGTGATTTTTCATTCTCTATGACTTCTTAAATATATTGGTTTATAAAAAACTGTCCTCACACCAAAATTAAAATTTTCTCTATACATCTTTCTAAAATTATTTCTTTTTTGAAATGTAGATTAGATTGCTGACCATCTAGAATTTATTTCTCTATATTTGTAAAGCAAGCTACATGCACAGATTTTAAATTATTTTATCTACATGGCCAAGCAACTTTTAGTGTTTTGAATTGAGAAGTCTATCCTTTTTATTTTAAAGTTGACCTTCATCACCTACTAAATTTCGATATATTCATGAGTCTATTTCTAGGTTACTAATTGTTTTGAATTTATTATTTTGTTTATTCTTAGCCATATTATAATCTTCTAATCTAACTTATACTTTTATCTCTGGCAGGAAAACTCTGCCTTTACTATTCTTACTTTAAAAACTTTGTATTTTAGATTTGACCCAATACAAGTAGAGAGAAGAATAGTGGTCACAAGTGCCTGGGGAATTAGGAGAGGAAAGCAGGAGAGATGTTGACCAGTGAGCCCTATGTTATAACTATGAGGAGAATGTTCTGGTACTCAGTGGCAGAGGAGGATGAATAGAGTTTGCATATTTCAAAATGTTTAGAGGAGAGTATTTTGAATATATTCAGCAAAAAGACATGTTAAAAATTTGGGTGATGAATATGCTAATTACTCTAATTTGATAAGTATCTAATGTATATATGAACCTTAACTTTATATTGTGTCTCCTAAATAGGTGTAAATATTAGATGACAATCAAAATATGAAATTAATGCAAAATAAAAACAAGCAAATTATGCTTTTTAGGATGTTTGTCCAACTTAAAAAGTCATATAACTTTTATTTTACTGTTACACTGTCTGAGTTCCATTAAACTTAAGCTTCTTCTTCAAGATTTATTACAGGTACTATATCCATGAAAAGAATTCTCTACACTTCCAGAATGGGTTGCTCCTATCACATTACGTTGTACTTCAGCCTTATGTATTCTTGGACAAAATTTCAAATCAGGTGGGAGGTTTTTGTTTTTGATTTTTTTTTTGTGTGTGTGTGTACACACAAAATCTACAGAGAAATGAAAATAAAAACCACAATAAGAAATCTCCATTATATATAGCCATGGTATATGCATAAAGTGATTATAGATAAAGGCAAAATATTAAAAGATATGTTGATAAGTCTCATTAACTATGCATAGTTAAAAACCAAATATTTTACTTATTATATTAAAAAACATTTCTAATTGCCTCACAGAATTAAAGACTATTTAACTTCTTTTATGCAAACCCTAGATGAATTTTTTGGAAGACTCAGGGTTCTTGAACATTTTATAGCTTTTGTTTTTTCATAGATTATTCAGCAGTAAATTTTCCGGTTATTCTATACTGTATGCATTCTTCCTATATCTTTAAAGCTAAACAACTTGTTTACTTAAGCAAATATATTCATAAATCGTGTGACTGAAGTGAAATCAGTGATCTTGAAGTTTTTATCCCATCTCTTCACAATGTAGAGGATTCAGTTTTGTGACTCGACTTCCCAGATCCTATGTGCTATTGTATCTATGTATTTCTGTGCAGCCAAAAGAATCACAGACTGTTAAGATGACACCTTTAAATTCATGCATGGGCTTTGAATTTTGTTTACTAAATATGCTATCTGTTCTACGATAATTTAGTTGTATAAAATGTGGTATTACCTCCTATATCATAAAACTTTGCAGCTTCTATATGTATGCAAAATTATATCCTAATGTTATCTATATCATAATATATATATATATATATATATATATATATATATATATATATATCATAAGACATATATACATATATATCTCATAAGACATTTATATATCTTAAAATATTTCTGATAACTTCTAGAGTACAAATGTAGAAAAACAGGAGGGTTGATATACCAAAAAATGTTTTCTTAAATACAGATACAAAACATCATAATAAAATTATAATGCACTTTCTTAAAATTCAATATATTGGAGACTCATTAAACATGAAAATACTATATTTATGTGTTATTCTTTTTCCTTTTTTTCACTAATTGAGAAAATTTGAACAGGTTACATCTATAAGTACAACCCCGTTCATGAGATACGATTTTTTTTCACTTCTATTTCCACATGTTTTCTTAACTATATCACAGTCTAAAAAATTTTTAGAGTTTTGCAACTTTTCTTTATAGAACTATAAAAATATTCATATTGTAGAAAATTATAATTGTAACTCTTCTAGAAATCATCCAGTTAATAATTTCATAAGCACATATTTTAATCTTTGCATTTGTCAATAATCATTTTAATATTAATAACAGTATATATTTTCATAATATCTTGTAATATAATAAACCAATTCATATTGTTTATTTTAGGTAGTATTTACATATTTAACTTTTCATTATGAAATCTTTTAAATTCAAAACAACAGATAAAATATGTTTCTGTCACTTTGTAATTACCATTAATCGGTCACTTTACATAACAAGTTGTCATACATATTGGATATTTGTCTTAATCTGTTAATTAAAAGACTCATCATTTTCTTGACTAGCATTTTTAAAAACAAATTCTTTCTTCGGCCTCTTCTGCCAAGGCCCTCTTATCTCTTATTATATTGTCAAATTGATCCATGAGCTCCTGGCTTAAAATACCCCAAAGCTTCCAAACTGTTTTAAATATAAACTGTGCTTCTGAGCTGGCCTCTGCTCCCAAGTCTTGTTTTGTCCCCATCACTGCTGGCCACTGCTGCACAATCCTCCAGTCCAGCCCTCTTGAAACAAACTGCAGTCGCTCCAACCAGCCCCTCTTGGTTTACAGCAGAAACCCTCCACGTGCTAATTCTTGCAGGGCATGAACTGCACCACTCTCCTCAACTGCATTGTTCATACTAGACCAACAATATTTCTTACAGGTACTTCTTTCAGGATATGTTTTCTTAAAACATATTTCATTCCACCAGAGAGGATCCATTAATCACTGCTTTGGTATCCTTACAAGATCTTACATGAAGCCTTAAAAATTTTTATTGCTATGCATAATAATTAGCACTAACTTGGATTCCTTCCTTTTTGAACTGAGGTCAGAGTTGTGTGTAAACACCACACTTGGACAATGTTTGGCTTGTAGTAGATGTTTGGGGAATGTTGGGGCAACAAAGTGCTGATGGTCTTCTCTGAAACTTTCTTTGCCTATAGTATATATCATCCTGTGTGTGTGTATCTCTTTAGGGTTACCATCTTCTTGAAGAAAATATCTGATGTTTCTTGCCTGTTACTATGGCATTGTCACAGAGAGCTCATGGTCTATAGTCCCAGGGTGCGCCATGGTTGAAAATTATTGAAATGAGCAAAGTAGATTAAAACCCTGGATCTGTCAGTTACTAACTTTTTCTCCTTATAGATCTTATTTAATCTGTATAAGCTTTAGATCCCTCATGCATTAATGGACATAATAGGGTTTGCCAATTTAACTGAATTCATGCTTATAAAATATTTAACGGAATTCATGTTTATAAAATATTTATTGCTATACATGTCACTATCTAATTTGGATTATATGAACTTCAAATTTCAGAATATGGAAACCTTAATATTTCTACTTTGTGTTTAAAATTCAACGTACTAGAGATTTTTATGATGGCTGGGGAATTGTTGTTTGCTATTCTTGCTGTATAGAAACATATCTAATTGGTAAACAAATATCTACCATTCTTTGTTAGTATGCTGTAAATCTTACCACTATGGGATTTTTAAAATTATTATCCTTATAATTTAAGGTCTTCTTCATAGTATATAATAATTTCATCCAGATGCTCATTAATTAATATTATATTATTAATGTAAAATTGGAATTTTTGAAATTAACATCAGAAGTTAAAAAATAAAAAAACACTGCTTGGGATACTCAGGCAGGAGGATATCGAGTTAAAAGCCAGCCTCAGCAAAAGTGAGGTGCTAAGAAACTCAGTTAAACCTTGTCTCTAAATAAAAATACAAATTAGAGCTGGGGATGTAGCTCAGTGGTCAAGTGCCCTTGGGTTCAATCCCTGGTACCAAAAGAAAAAAAAAAAAAAACAGAAAAGAAAGAGAAGAAAAAACACTAAAGAAGAATGCCAAAGTACCATCAAGACAAAATGTTGACTTAAAAAATTCTTTTAAAGAGCATACATTTTACTGTGCAAAAATCAACATATACTCAAGCACAGATCATGGAGAAATTTGAAAAACATGATTTTGATGCAAATTTGATGTTCCACACCATTTAAATTTTGTATAAGGACACAGAGTTCTTGAAGTTTGGACAAAAAAGGAATAGAAAAAAAATTTTTACATAGAGTTTTTATTAAGCAGTAAACACATGTCTCAAAGCAGAAAATACTCTTTACTTCTTGCAAATTTATGTACTCCAGGAAGATATTTCCTGTATTTTTATGTTTATTACTACAAGAGATTTAGTCTTGAATTATGTGGGTTCTGATTTTATGCAAGCAACATAACTTTTTCATCACTGAGCTATTCCTAGAACACAGTAGACATTTAGTGCAGTGTATCTAACATAATTATTCTTAAATTCCAGGGGAAAAATGTTACTGAATTATTGATCTTGCTTTAAGTCAAACCTTAAGTTCTCTATGAGTCACTGTGGAAATTCATGACTTGGTACAAACAGTATCATTTCTCCTGAATCTTTTTGGATGTCTGTATTAAAGACCTCTCCTGCTCCTCGAAGCATTCTCTCAGGTGAGAGCAAGTGGCCAGTGCTGATATAACCCGGTCCCAGCATCCACTCTTTTCCTCTGCCACATCCATCAGTTCTCTGGTGGGACAGGAAGATAAGCTTGCCCAGCTCCCTAGTGTCTCTTTGTTCTCTGCTTTTCTGGTAGGGATGATTGCTCTGGGCTGCAGGTGGAAAGAATGTAAAATTTCTTACTATCACTTGAAATTAGATTCCAACATCCAGCAGATATCTTGTAAAACTGTTTTATTTTGAAGCAATGATCTCAGTTATCTGTTATCAAATATAAAAAGTTTGCCATTCTAAAGTCGCCAATTTTTCACTATTTTACTGTTTTTGTCTTTTAATAAAAGTTTGATTTTTTGATAACAAAAGAGTCAGAGGATATCCTATTCAAAATTCTTATTTAATATGACAAAGAGCTATAACTTTAGTTTTCATGTTCTTTATGGCTGGGCTATGTGCTGCATCTTACTTAGTTGTGCAGAAGGAACATGGCTACAACATTGGAAAATGTATTTATTTAAAGAAATAAGCACAATGCTATTAGGTCTCATTAATGTAGCCAAAACGTAAAGAGGAAGTCTAAAGAATTCTCGATACCAGAGGGCTGACTGCTTCTGAGTTGTAAGTATGCATATTCATAAGTAGGAATATTCTGATGGTCTTTGAAATTGTCAGAAATCTCTGTAGCTCACTGGGCATAGTGGCATATGCCTGTGATCCCAGTGACTTGGGAGACTGAGGCAGGAGGATCACAAGTTGAAATATGGCCTTAACAATTTAGCGAGATCCTATCTCAAAACAAAATATAACAAGGGCTATGATGTGCCTAAGTTGTTAAGAACCTCTGGGTAGAATCCCTAAAAGAAAGAAAGAAAGAAAATAAGGAAAGAAGGAAGGAATAAAGGAAGTCTCTGTAGCTCAAAGCATACCAGGAATGTCAGGGAACAGGGAGAGTTATTGCATTTAATGTATAGATACATTAAAAATCAGTTGCTGAACAGCATGAAATGCAGTTTATTTTTCAAGTCCCTTTAATAGATTTTTGCAAAAATTTCCAAGCCACTTAAATTCCACTACTTAGATTTCTATTTTTTATATATATTGCTAAATTTATCTTAGCGCATTAGCATTATAAGCCTCAAAGTTTCTTCCTTAAAAATATGCTCCCCATCTGCTTCTCGTATATTTTTATAGAGATGTTGTTTCTAAAAGTATAGAAACACTTTTCCAGTTTCAATCAAGGTTTTCTTAAGAAACATAGAGAGGAAAACTGTAGCACTTATGTGGATTCTTGAGTTGAAGCACATTTTTTTCCTGAAACATTTGAATATATGTATAATGGCAACTTACTGTTTGAACCAGCCTCACGTTCCTAGGTTCATTGAGTTCTAATCCAAATGGTAAATATTCACATCTGGGCATTAGCCGTAAAGGGAATCCCATTGCAAGAATTATGGCTTAATTATGCCATAACCGCTTTGCACTGAGCCCACAAAAAGAGAGTTCATTTAGCTGCTAAAGGAGATAATGATTTTTATTTCACACACCAGATGGCGCTAGTACATTTTTAATCAGCTTTGATCTTTCTTGTTTCAAATTTTATCCCCTTTTCTCCTTGTCAGGAAGATCATGGTTAAAAGATTAAAGTTCATATATGTTTTCTATTGTGTGAAATGTACCCTTTTCTCATATATTGATTAAAAAATCATGACCCCTTTTCACATGGGCAAATATCCATTGGGCGATATTGATTCTTTGGGCAGTATTGTTTATGAATATTAAATATAACAATAATGACTAAGTGAATTTGCATTAGTTATTTAAAGGAACTGTCCACCATGACTGTCTAATCATTTAGAAATTCAATTCATTTAAAATTGCTTTAATTTTTAAAACAATTTCAGTCTGGATTTCATTATTCTGTCTTAGACTACTTGTAAGTTAAAAAAAAATCCTCTGGTAACTACGAATTACATTTATCCATCATCCGTAAGAGAGCCTTGTCTATGTGCAAATGAGTTTTATGTGAAGCCTCATGGGTGCCTAAAATTATTCCTGTTACAAACACTCTCTTGTTCTGCTTCATGCTCACATTTCCAGATCAGTGTCACTTTACTCTGCTTAAACCATCAAACAGATAATAGCATAAAATTAGGCTTCTTATTATAGACGTGGCAGCCATTGATGCCCCCCCACACCTTTATCTCTTTCAATTGATTAGCAGCACTTGTAAGAGAGAGGGCGTATTTTAAAGGATATGTTCTCTTCTCTGTGACTTACATAACTTTTGCTTCCTGGCCTTGAGCCTTTACAGTAGTCTCTTTTCTGGGAATTCAGTTTATCAATCACACTGATATTTCACTAAGTTTAAATAGGAGCTCCCCAGTAGGGAGAAACACCTACCTCTACATTACATAGCATGGAAAACTGACAACATTTTAAATGCGAGGAAACTCTTGCTTACTCTTTTCAATTTTTATTCTTTATCTCTGTCTTTCAGTAGAAAATGGTGGGGAAAATGCAGAATTATTAAATGCAATTTACAGAAAAGAGGCAATGATTATATCCTTTACAATCAAGTTGACTAGGAGACTGAAGAGGGTTTTAAAAAACCCTATCGTATTTCCGTGCTAACATGCAAATTGCTCCTCTCAGTATAATGAGCACCTTATCTAACTCAAGATATTTCATTAGAGTTTCACATTTTTTCCCTGTTAATAGTTGAGAGGGTTATTGACCAAAATGCATTGATTGACTTTGTTATGCTAATAGTATCACATAGAATGTGATAATGGGCTTAGCAAGCTAGGCTCCTGGAGAATTTTGATCCTATCTTTTTCATAAGAATCTACATTACCTTTTGGAAATAATCCTACATAAGCCACCAAAATGTGTTTTCTTTGTAATAGTTTCTCTCTTGGCAGTCCTTTTTTGATATATAGAAACCTCCAGTAGAATTAGGCTTAAAATTAAAAAAAAGAAAAAAAAGATAAAGCTTGTTGAACATTTGTCAAGATCAGGAAAGCAGAGGAGAAAGCACTTAAGACAGTTTCCAACTGTCAGAACAAGTGGCCTTTACATTGGTCAATCCCCAACTCATTTGAGGAACTGGAAGTCTTTCCACTTGGCATAGATTTTTCAAGAGAATAGAGTTTCTTTTGAGTGGTAAGTGACGATAAAAGGCTCCCCCGCCCCATCTTGTCATAATAAACCCTGCACCAGTAGTGTCTGGCTAGAGAATTTCTTCCAGGTTTGTGGTAGAGTGGCCTTAGAGAGAGGCCAAGTACTGTGACTAGTTCTACCTTGTGTTTTTCTCTTTGTCACATAAAATTATTGCAACGATAATTTTGCTTAAAACCCTCCAATGCCTATCTGTTTAATCCAGGAGAAAAGCCAATGCATTTCTACTTGCCCTTATAAATCTGTGGTCCTGTGTCATCTGATACTCCCCCCCACTCCACTGTCTCCTTGACCTCACCCATTTTCCCTCCACTCCCATGCATCTCCTTCAAATAATCCTGTTTTTATTTGCTGGTTTCCTTGCTATTTCCCAGACATAACTAGCACACAGAGTGTTTTTGAGAATACTCCCCCAGAAAGCTCCAGGACAAACCTCCTTTAAGATTTTGCTCAAATTTCACTTTCTCTATGAAATCTGTCCATCCTTGACACTATGGAGTCTGTGTACATTGCTCTCTATCATTTTGCTCTTATTTATTTATTAACTCATTGTATTTTGCAAGTTTTTTGTGTGTGTTTGCATGTGTATGTATGTGAGCCCAGATAGAAATGGGGTCAAAATTCACAGTTGTTTTTAATGTTCTTAAATTTACAATTTAGTAGAATTCCTTCTTTATGGACTTGAAATATGAGGAGATATCATTACTTATCACTTGGTTTCTTTTTGCTCAATTTAGTCACCATACATGAAAATGGCTAAAAATGTCTAAGGATCATTATAGGAGAATTTCATATTCCAAGTGTAGGAATAAATGAAGACAACCCCAGTGAGGATAAAGGACTCTATTTTATTTGGAGGTGGCTATAGCCAGGGAGCCAGTCACTATCACCTGTGTTCAGCAGAGACCGGAGGACAGGAATGAGAGTGGGAAAACTTTCTGATAAAGAACAGGAAGGCCTCAAGTGCCCTCTGACTAGAGGCTTCTGGCACTGCCAGGGTAGCACAGTGTTCCCTCAGGTGACTAAACCATAGATAGTCTTCTTTCTGACCACAGCCCCTACCTCCATTTTTAGTGCATTCATTTTAGAAAGCTGAAAGTTGCATTTTTTTTCCTCTGGCCCTTTAAGATATAAATATTCTGCAATTAAGAAAACTTTTCCAAGGGTTTGTGAGCTAATCTTTTGAAATGTAATCAAGAAAGGTAGAGATAATGTCTCCCAGTCTCTGAGGAGAGTAGGAGTCTAACTTCTGTAAGTCCAGATGGACTCATCACATTGACCTATCTTCCCTCTAAAGTCCTCCAATATTCTTTCTTCCCACTGCTTAAAAATCCTCCAGGCTTTCATTTCAGCAGTATTCAGTTCAATATCTATTATTGCGATTGTCTTGACCTTTCTTGTATGGTCTTGATTAAAAATTTCCTTGCCATTTTAACAAGTGTATAGGGAAATTTTTCTTTTGCAGAATGAGGCATCTGAAGGCAAGCCAACTATCTGGAAGTCAATTTTTGTATGTGATTGGTTCCAAGAGCATATTTGGCTTTCTCTGGTTGGTTCTTAGTTCATGAGTTGGAACAAGGGCAAAAATTGGGGAAGTTGACCATTGTTGACCACATCCTAACCATATGGGCCTATTCTGCATTGGTTAGTTTAGATTTTTGGACTGGATGCTACAGAGATTATGGGTCAGAGTTCTGTGACTATTTATTATGTGGCTATCTGTTTGAATATTTAGTGTCTCATAAGAAAACTGATGCTCCTGGCAAATGTAGAAAACCCAGCAGTAGAATATGTAGAAGAAGGGAGATTGTATTGCTCAGACGTGTATTCCATTAAACAATTTCTTTCTCCCATCCTACAGAAGATGCAGGGAGATATCAAGTGAGAAGTAAAGTGTAACACTAGAAAACTACCTGGAGAAAATTGAGAAGAACTTGGATTATTGAAATGCTCTATTGGGGCATGACAGATTAGGATTACTTACTTTACTTCTAGAAAAGCATTAACTGAAATAGGATTCTTTTAGAGGAATGCACCATTTCCCAGTAAGGGTAGAAATGGTTTCAGTGGTTGGTAAAGACAATGACTTTTGTGTTCTTTCAATTCCAGTGGCAAACCCAGTGGAGAAGGTTTTCAGTACAGTTGCCCCAGTTATGCGAAGCACCAATGGATAATTTTACCAGAAATGCACTCCAGAAGCAAGCATAAGGCCTTTGTTACAGGATTCCCATCTGAACAACAAAAAGGCCTTCAGTGGTAAAGCCAGAAGAGAATTACTTGGAACTGGATTAGGAAGAGGACCAGTGTTTATAATGACCCATTTCTCACCCCCTGCTTTGTCTTCACCAAACTTTGGTCAGGTTTTTTCATGCTGATCTTTCCTATAGGCACCTGCATTCTGCTTAACCCCAAACCTGAGCAGGCATGAAAAGCCAACTGTGCTCTCCTGAGCTTCTCCTGAGTATCACCCCACCATACAGTGAGACTCTTCTCTTGTTGAGTACTGCTGGTCATTTCTCCTCATTGACTAGCTTCACCACAAAGATTTTTAAATTTCTGTTTCACTGCCTTTTTTACTAGCGGAAAATATTTTTTTATTTTATTTTGAGATACTTGCAGATGTCATGGTCACAGTGTTTTCCTTACTGCAATAATCCCTTTGAATCAAAGTATCTTATTCTTATTTTTAACTTTTTTATTTGTTCTTTTAACATATACATGACAGCAGAGTGTATTTTGACATATTGTAGGTACATGGAGTACAACTTGTTCTAATTCATATCCTATCTTGTAGTTTTGGTGGCACATTCCTATAATCTTGTCAATTTGGGTGGCTGAGGCAGGAGGATCACCACTCCAAGGCCAACCCCAGCAACTTATCAAGACCCTATCTCAAAATAAAAATAAAAAGGGCTGGGCATCTGCTTCAGCAGTTAAGAGACCCTAGGTTTAATCTTCAGTACCACTGGGGGAAAAAAAATCTATTGATCTGCATACAACAATTATACAACAAGAACTTGGTAGGGCATGCATTTAGGACATTTTTTAAAATTAAAATTTATGTTTTTTTAATTAAAGAATTTTTATTGTTGTTGTTTCTTTTTCTTCCTTGTTGGTTCATGAGAACTGGGTTAAATCTCTGCTATTTTTTTTTCTCAGCTCTTTTCCTTGTATCCTTATACCTGGTGGTGAAAAGAAGCAGGGAGTTTCCTCCTTTGTGCTTGCCTCCTGTTTTACCCAGATGAGTCAGCACTTGCTTCCACTGTCACAATTTCTAAGCTTTTCTCTTTTGCTGGCTGGTCAAGTCTGTTGAGTCCAATAGGTATTTCCAGGGTATGAATTGTTCAGGAAGGTGACAGGGCAAACGGATTTCCATCTTAGCCCTAGCTTTATGCTGTATTTGGCAGTTTGGTTGCCATTAATCAAGCAGTAATTCTCCTTCCCATGTGGCTCCAATGTCAGTTTCTCCATTGCTTCAGAACACCAAGAGGAGACCAGTTGTTATTAATGGTATCTTAAAAAGTGTGCTTTCAATTTCATGAGGCTTTACCATTCTGAATATTATAACGAAGTCACCTTCTTATTTGCATTACTAACAGCTTCCCTGGGTATGTTTCAATGTAAGGTTTACAAAAGCAATGTGGCATTTGAGATTTTTTTAAATCATGAAGAGGGAGAAATGGTGTTTACAGTAAAAATTTAGTAGAATTACTTGGAACTGGATGACTTAGAAGCTATAAGGGCAGCAATACTAGCAAAGGCAGGAAGGCATTACAATTGTGTGAAATGTACATAGTGCATATTTTCTTCCCATAACTGCATTCTTTTCAAATATGGACCTATTTCAGTAAAGAGCATTTTCAGGAATATAACCTTTATGGAACTCTGTTACTATATTATCCAGTTAAAATTCTTGATAACAAATGGCACCTCCTAGGTATATTGAGTACAACCAGAAGTTGTATCTGGTTCATGGTATTTGGTGATAATCATTGTACTGCTTTTGTATAATCTGGGAATAAATGATATTTTTGGCCACTGATGCTAATATATGATAGTCAATAATTAATTATGTCATAGCTATAAAAACTAAGTAAATGCTTTTTTAATTCATGGGTTTTCAAAAATAGAAACAGATACGCTGAGGTTGAGACAAGATTTTATCAACTGTCAAAGTAGTTTAATATTACTAAACCTCTGTATAAGAACATGGTTTTGCAGATGAAGCCCTTTTCTGACACTAACTATGTATTTTTCAAGTATATTTTAGTAGCTGAAGAATCTTGACACAAGCAAAACTTATTCTCCATATTTCAATTTGTCTAGTAAGTGGTAATCATAAAGCCTACCATAGTAGGCATTTGTTGCTTGATTACTTGTATCTATTTCTTCCTTCTGATGCTCTTGCATTTCCTTCAAGAGCCTCTCCTCTGTCCTCAGATATATTATTTGGATAAGATGTACTCTAATTTTAGTTGTGTAGCTAGATCAGACTACTATAAACCCATTAGCCCATCCCAGCAATAGGAAGCACATGACTGTATTTACACCAACAAGAAATAAGGAAACAAACTCTGGAGCATTTAGGAAAGATGTTTCTCTTCTCTTCCATGGAAGCTGAAGAAAACAGTTGGGTAGTCCTCCAGCTTATGATGGTGAGTCGATTAGACATGCATTCTATGAAGGCCCCAGTGCTGTCTGTAAAGCTGAAGAGAACCAGTTCTCAAATGGAAACAGCACACAAATAAGTATAGAGAGCCACAGAAATTAAAATTGCAATTCTGAACTGGCCTGAAATCCTAACTTTTCTGGACTTGCCACATACATGAACCAATTATTCATCTTATTGTTTGTTTATTGCAGACATCTTATATTTAAATTGTTGCTATTTTATTCAGAACCTATCTGATAGGATTATTTTAAGAATTAAAGAAAATCCATAAAGCTGAATATAAAATCTCCATATTATTCATGGGAGCTATAACTCTTAAGGTGGCAGAATCCCTCTATAGGGTCAAGGAAAATGAATAAGTCATAGGATATAGGCTTATTAATAAACCAGATATTTATGAAATTTAGTCCAAGAAGCTCATACTTTAAATAACATGTTTCTTTGAGCCTGCATAGAAATGAGCTAAAAGTTTTGACCTTATATTGTCTTTAAACTAGAGACTACATTCTAGAAAATATGTTGAATGAAATGTTTTAAAAGAAACAATTTTGTGGAACCGAGAAATTTAAGAAAGCAAATATTAGTTTATTAGTCGTATGATGCATTTAGGTATCAGGATAAATTTTAACAAATAGAATG
Organism: Marmota flaviventris; assembly: GCF_047511675.1. Taxonomy (NCBI): domain Eukaryota; kingdom Metazoa; phylum Chordata; class Mammalia; order Rodentia; family Sciuridae; genus Marmota; species Marmota flaviventris. The sequence goes on along the minus strand of NC_092510.1, from coordinate 47,767,659 downwards.
GGTAAGGAAAACAGTGTCCTATCATTAATTAAAATTGACAGCAGCCTGTATTGAAATCCCGAATACTTCCCTATCATGATTGTATTTAATTTACTAACACTTTAAACACAAAGGAAGCCTTATCAGCATTCTGAAGCTTTGGTCTAAATTGAAAAGCAACACTTTAACTCTTCTATTACACACTAATAACTCAAATGTCTATCAGTTAGTCCCTGACTGTTCTTTACATAAGTTACATGGAACAGGTCTAAGTGGAAGTAGATGGCTTTTTTACTGAAAAAAAAATTCTTACATTTATAAGAAAATTTTATTTAAAACATGATATACATTAAGTTTGCATGATTTTATATTATCCAAATAATTAGTGGGTTTAATTCAGTGAGAAAGGAGGCTCAAACTGTTGATTTCTCATCAATAAGTTCAAACAAAGGATTGATGAATTTTAAAAAAATGGTGTTTGATGAAAAAGATTTATGATTTTTCATGAGTTAGAAAGAACTGATCTAGTCATTAGATTTTGTTACAATTTTGGTTAGAAGTCTCATGTGAAAATGTTGAAGATCTTTTGCTATTGCTAATATAAGACTGTCTCACTACAGTAGATAGATGCTGTTTTGTCTAATTCTGTGGTAAGATTACTCTCCATGGCACAATAAGGGTGAATATAGTTAGCAATAATGCACTGTGTATCTCAAAATAGCCAGCAGAAAGGATTTTGTATCTATTTGCCATAAAGAAATGATAGCCACTGAAGGTGGTAGATATGCTAATTACCTTGACTTAATTATTACCCAATATATGTATACATAAATCAAATCATCACAATTATCCCATAAATACATACAATTATTATATATCAATCAGAAAAAGTAAAAATAAATTTTAAAATATGAAGTTACCTAACACAAACACAAGAGATAAAAAGCCTTTCATAAACAAATCCTGCTTCATGATTGATGTGTTTTACAGTCCAGAGTTGACAGAAAGGTATATAGATCTCTGCCCAAAAGACTACTCTTTCTTTTAGGAGTTTTCTAAGATTGAGAAGCTACATATTCAAAATAATAAAGTTCCAACTTAGTTCCTTTCTATCATATGTTTTAAGTTCTTTTCCTTCTTCCTCGATAAGTATCTAAAATTTGTATTAAGTCTTAGGAAGTGTCTTGTGTGTCCCCCGAATTTAAATGTTGAAATTTCAACCTCCACTACCTCAACATGACATTAGGAAATAAGGCATTGTAAATGCAACCAATTAAGTTAGGATGATGTCACCTTGGAGCAGGGTAGCTTCTAATAGAGTATGATCTGTGTCCTTATAATAATGGGAAATTTGAACACAAAGACACACAGGGAAGACAATAAAGAGACTTAGGAGAAAACAATCCATTGACATGTCAAGGAGAGAGCCTGGAATAGATCCTTCCCATGCCTCCCTCAGAAGATAACCATCCTTCTGACATCTTGATTTGCAGCTTCTAGCTTCAGGAACTGTGAGAGAATACATTTCCTATAGTTCATGATACTCTGTGATGGCCCTAGCACACTAATACGATCACCAAAATGGAAGCCTTAAAAGAGGAAGTTAACTCAAAAATTTCTCCTCGCACCTTGAAGAGCACTGACATTAAGATGATGGGGAAAAGATCTTTCTTTCATATTGAAAATAAAGGGAGAAGTAACAAAATATCTTTCATATGTATTTGTTTTTCTAATCCCCAATCATTTATCCTGAAGTTTTCTTTTTCAATATATAATGAATCCATGCTTATCAATGCTTTGAGCTCTTGATAGGTGGGAGGCCAGGTGAACATAGTTACAATCTATTGATCAAAATTAGAATAGTTAATACAGCTCTGGGTGATTCAGATTGCTCTAATACAGGAATTTAGTGTCTGTTTTTCTCCATTCACTTTTATCACTGTACAAAAAAAAGTGGAACTGATTTCTGTACAATAGATATACTTTGGAGGAAAAAGTCAGTAGCCAAGAGTGGGGAATTATAGAGCAACTGGGTACTCCAGTGAGACGGGGACCAGAAGGAGCACGGTGACCTGGGGTGAAATTTCATAGATGCCTGGACCATGAACTTGAAGAGAGGCGGGGGGTGAGGCTCTCCAGTGAGGTTAAGACTTTCTGACTTGATAAACAGATGAGTGTCCTGGGGACTCAGTGCCCAGCTCAAGGAATAGAGTTGGAGAATCGCTTGGGGGCTGCTTCTAGGAGATGGCAAGTAGTGATTATTTTGGAACTTACATTTCTCTACACATTTTTCTTCTATTAGAGCAAAATAAAAAAAAGTAGCACAAATAAGTTTCTAAAATGTGAAAGTATCTTCCAAGTGGGCAGGTGGTGAAGGTCAACACTGGTGGTCTTCAGAGTATTTATACTTGCGGTTTTCTGTAACCTTTGCTCGCCTCTGTTTTAAACATTCTCCCAAACTTGTCTTGGCGACTGAACTTTTCTTCTGACACATGCCCCCACTTGCTGTAAATGAACATTTGAATGATAGCTTTCCTTATTACTGTACTAACATTATAACTTTTGTACTAAACAAGCAGTTTTATGAACTTGTGGAGAAAGTGCATGGTGAAAATAATATCATCCTGATTTATAGACAAAGCCATTGAGACCCAGAATAATGTAGCTATTTGTCAATGGTAACAATTGGGAAGGTTTCTATACTTGCTATTAGACACTGTTGGGCCCTCAGTTGTCAGTAATGGCCAGCAAAATTGGCCAGAAGATTGACACAGTTTGCTTTTGATATAACTCTGTTTTCATCCTTCTTGAATTTCTGCTCTATTTTCCTCCTTGAGAAAAATAATATCTTGTTCTCAGTTGATGACAGGCCAATCACTCCTAAGCTTCTAGTACTAAATTTGGTGCTTGCTGACTGGGGCTTACTGAAGACAGAACACCACTCAGGGTCAATGCACTGGAAAAGACAACTTGATACTGACAGAATTTAAGACGTACTGTTGGAAGGGCAGACAATGGGATTTGTACTCTGTAGAAGAGACTGCTCAGAAATATCTCCAATTACATCCAGACTTTCAAGATTGCTTCCTTAAAAAGCCATCGTTGAATGCTATTCAACCTAGAGGCCCCTTTCAGTGTTCAATTATTTTCTTATCAAGGTCATGAACATGGCTTACCAACCTGTCTAGGTTGGGACTCAGAACATCTTTGGAGCTGTTACTGCTGTGAGATTAAGTCATGGGTCTGGTCCTTACTACTTTTTTTCCCCCTTTCTAACTACAGAAAACATAGTTTAGATGCTGTCAAGCAGACTTAAAGACTTTCTTATCAGCCTTTAGTTGACAGCTCATCACGTTTAGCCGTACATTATCTCTCTTGGAAACATCAGTTATCTCTAGCAACCACCATTAATTTCCATCATCATTATTTGTACTATATATGCATATCCTGCATATTTCTCAAATGCTTGATTTATAGATGGTTTATCATCCTGTTTTCTACTTTATAACAGAAAACTCAAAACTAGATAATTTATAGTGAACAGAAATTTATTTGTTTCACCGCTCTGGAGGCTGAGAAGTCCAAAAGGATGACACTAGAACCTGGCATGCCTGTGTATGTGTCACCTCTCACAGAAGGTAGAAGGATAAGAGAGGGCAAGCAAGAGAGCAAGAAGGAACCTGATTCACTTTTTTAACAAGCCTGCTTTCCCAACAAGTAGCTCACTCCCACAGTAACATTATTAATACATTCAAGAGGACAAAGCTCTATGACCTAATGACCTATATTTAAAGCCCTACCTCCCAACAGTGTCCTTGACAGCTAAGAACCACGGACAACTAACCTTGCCCAGAGACAGCACATTTCAGCAGACTTAGCATTCAACAGAGACATAATATGGTCTTTGGAGAAGAAGAAGACCATAATAATCAAATAAAGCAAAAATTAAGTAATTTAACTAAATAAAACATTTTATGGAGGAGAAGGCTTGAAGCTACATTTTGAAAGGTCAATTAAAAAAAAAAAAAGGAAAAGGAAAAAGAAAATTGACCCAATAGAGTTAAAAATGAAGACAGGGCTAAGAAATTAAGAGAATAAGAAGAAGCCTTTCTTAGTAATCTATATACAAATAAATTTGAAAAATGTCATTTAAAATTTTTAATAATTTAGGAATATATAACTTATGAAAACTGACACCAGATGAAGTAGACTGTCCAAAGTGAACACCTTCAAGGAAAGTTTCAGATGATTTCTTCACCTACACATGGCAATCAATCTGGATTGTTATGTAAAGAAATTTTATCAACAGTAATATATAATATTACTAATAAAATTATAAAATGTTTTAATAAACTTTATAGTATTAACATATCTAAAAAATATGAAAATAACACCCAGCACTACAAAAAATAGCTTAATTGCTGTTTTCTCCATTTAATTTTCTAGCAAAACTTCAATGAATTTAGAATCTATAAACAACCAAGATTTCAGGGTCCACCTTCCCACTGGAGAATACTATATCATTTTTCTTTTCAATAAAAGAGGACAAGATATATTTAGAATTTTGATTATAATTTGTAAATACATGAGAAAAATAATCATGATGTTTATAAAATAAAATATTTTTAACATATCAAGCATGTTTATAATATACCAGGCAAGATATTCTCATTTTGGCATTTCATTTTTAATACACTTCACTTAATTAAACAGAAAATTTAGTTTGTTAATTACTCTGTTTTGTATTAGAAAATGTTTCCATATATGAGACTTCATCTTCATGACAAAAATGGCAAACCAATTTCTATTAGCAATAAATAGTAAAAGTAAAGGAAGAAGAAAACATGTCACTTCCAAAATATGTAGAAAATAATATGATTCACTCAGCAATATGCAATTTGTTTGGATAAGTGAATATTAATTCAATGTATTTTGTACTTGTAATATTTATTTACCTTCCAAGAAGTTTATTAAAATTTTCAGAACTTTAGCTTATAAGATAGTGTTTACAAATTATAATCAAAATTCTAAATATATCTTGTCCTCTTTTATTGAAAAGAAAAATGATGTAGTATTCTGGAGTGGGAGGAGGGACCCTGAAATCTTGGTTGTTTATAGATTTTAAATTCATTGGAGTTTTGCTAGAAAATTAAATGGATAAAACAGCAATTAAGCTTTTTTTTTTTTTTTTTTTTTTTGTGTGTGTGTGTGTGTGGTGCTGGGCATTAGAACCCAGGGCCTTGTGTATGCAAGGCAAACACTCAACCAACTGACCTGTATCCCCAGCCAACTATTTTTTAACTCGAAGGAAAATGTTGGCTTTCTTTTGGCCTTTGCTAATAACCACAAATCATAAATTATAATCATAATTGACCTAAATGTAATGTACTTTTGTCCAAATTGGTTCTTTATCTTTTTTTCTCTATTCTTTGTTTGTTTAGAGTTTCAAGGAAGTACAGATGTGCTATAACATTTGATTTAAGAGTATTTTTTAAGTCTGTTCAATGAGAGAGGAAATATTCATCAGTGTTGCATTATTATAACAAAATGCTTGAGACAATTAACTTATAAAACAAAAGGTCTATGTTGGCTCATGGTTTTGGAGGTTCTAGTCCAAGATCAAGTCATTTCTTTGCTTTGGGTTTCTGGCCAGAGTATTGCATCATGACTGGAACATATGGCAGAGCAAACTGCTGGCCTTATAAACCAGAAGGGGCCAGGACCAACAATGCACTTCAAGGGCATGCATTCAGTGACCCAAGGAGCACTCACTATTCCCACCTCCTAAAGGTCCATATCATCTCCTAATACCACCTCCCTGGGACCAAGATTTTACAGATGGCACATTCTATATACCAACTACAGCCTATACTAGATTTATGCTTTGTGTATCAGAGGGTCCACAAGTGAAGAGTATGCATGGAAACACAGAAGTATTCATACCTTCTTATAAATAAATAGTTACAAACAATCTGGGTAGTTTGTGCTTTCTCATTACTTGAAATCTTGCTTATATCAAAGGATGCTTCCCTGAATTTTGCTGACTTAACTTGTATTATTTCCATAATCAAGGGTTAGAGGTAATATAAGGAGGCATATGTGTGCAATAAACCTCATTTCCACTAGGCTATAGAAGTGGCACATAAGTATAATAAAATTTTAAAAAGAAAGATCAATGAAAAAAGTCTTTCAGAGCTCCTATAATTATTTTTATAGACTGATATTCATATTTGCATCATACGTGTAATCTATGTTCCGTGCTGGTTAGCAGTTCTTTGATGTTGTTCTTGGTTATATACTTCATGTTTTATTTATATAATACTCTTTTAATCCCAGGATTCAAAGATCCATCTGTCTAAGTGACAAATTAAGTTTTTAGCAAACATATCAGTTATTTTCTTACTATGGAAAAGAAATAGCAGATTTTTTTTTAAAGTCTTAACTGTGTAATGAGGAATTTGCCTTCTTTAAATCTACAGCGTTGACATACATATCTCTCTTTTCTTGAAATCTGCATTGTTTTACAGACACTTTATAATAACACTGTCTCTTTCCCATTTTGAATTCCTCAGCCACTCTCAGAGAGATCACAAATAAATTTGGAGGGAGACATAAGTTTTATCACGTTAAAACATTTCTTGAATATAAAAACAAAAATTCTAAAAAACAATGATATTAATGATCTACTTCCACAAGACCCAGACATTTTGCAATTCTTAAAATTGTATTAAAAGATAGGAAAAATAGTCATAAAACTTTGAAACCAAACATTTTAAAGATGAGAAACATGAAGCCTAAAAAATTCCAGTGACCATCCTAGCCTTATGAAAATTGGATTCCGTTTATGAGACTGAGCATGTAAACAGAGTTTCCAGGTATCTGTGTGATATGACATGCATAAGGGTTTTTTTGATCCTATTTAGAAAGGGGGATAAGGGTATTAAAACAGGGAATTGTTGTGAAAGAATAAATCTGTCATTAATGTACAGATGCTTGGTGAGAACAAGGGGAGAAATGAAAATACAGGGCACTAATAGGACATTTGTCTGTTTCTCACAAAACTTGGGTATTGAGTTCCCATTGATATGATGGTTACATTTTGAAAGAACTAAATAGCCTTACATTTAGTAAGGTTTCCCACCAACAGAAAAAGGTTGTTTTAACTGAAAAAAAAAATGAGTATATGTATACATGTAAGAAATCCTCTCTGAAATACCAGACAGAAATTACTGGGGATACCATGGGAAACAGAGGTTGAGTTTGGATATCAATCAGGTAGGGCCAAACCCATTGTGAGATTCAAATATTGATGCTATTTGTACCCTATGTTAGGCTAAAGGCATTCACATTATTTTTATATAAAGCAAATGTGAATCTTAAAACTTTCAATAATATATATTCTCTCTCTCTCTCTCTCTCTCTCTCTCTCTCTCTCTCTCTCTCTTTCTCTCTTTGTTTGAATTCTGTCACTAGGGTTTAACAATTAGCATACAGAGAGTTGATGTATGTTGTTGAATTCATGGTTTGTTAAACTTAACCCAAAACTTTTATCAATTTTACCTTTCACTCTTTTACTACTAAGATCCTTTTCAAAGACGTGCCTCTTTTTTTTGACATACCTAGGCAACACACACAGACACCTGCATAAAATAGAAGGTAGGCTCCACCACAATGGTACTCAGAACAGAGCTTGGCATGCAGTGATATTGAATATATAATTGCTGAATGAATGACTGAAATGGATTTACTGTATAGAATTATAGCAAAACGTCTTTAGAATTTTATTTAATGCACTGCCTCTGAAATCAAGAAAAGCTATACATTGCTTTTCATAGAATTTGAGAATAAAGTTCTGCCTTGTGCCTGATTAGTATTTAACAAAAGAACAGATTAAAACATTCTTCAGAGTTCTTCAACCTATATATTTTTTTTTATATATAAGAACAGTAAATTGGAATGAGAATAGCATGAGATTCTTCAGTCCAATGAAGCCAGATTCAAACTCAGATCTAGAATTTTTTAGTTGTGTGATCACGGGCAAAATATATGTTTTGGGGATATATGATGTGTTAGGATTAGATTGTCAGATAGATAGACATATATAGTTACATAGATATACAAACTTACAGTATAATGTAAACTTGGCACACAATAATATTAAGCTCTGTTCTTGCCCTATGCTTTGAGTAGGGCTTAATGTAGGTCACTGAAGCATTGACTGTGGCCATGAATGAAGAAAAACACAGCTATTTCTCCTGTTTTCACTGGAGCAGGGCTGCATTCAAGCTAAGTAATGGCAAACTAATGCATTCAGACTACTCTTTCTTCAGGTAGCTCATATCCTAAGAGTGTTTTCCTCAGCTGTTGCTAAAAGAGACATGGAAAGTTCAGCTATGATAGATGCAACTGGTGAGGAGATAACACTTAATTCAGGTCTAGAACCATGTATTAATTATACACAGGAGCATAAGACCCCAAGACATCCACACTACATGGATGTTCCTGAGTAGCTTATTTCATCTCTAGACAATGAAAGTTAGTTCATCCTTACCAGAAAGAAAATTTTATCAGAAAAGCCTCCTTTTTCTAGAAAAAAAAAATCTACTTTATGAAATGATGACTGGTTATTGTGGCACTCACTGGATTCATCGACTGGATTATTCCATAAACTTGGATTTGGTTCTGGAATTGTACTCATATAAAAGATTTTCATTCTTTTGATTTGAAGTCATGATTTGATAACACGACATAAAAAAAAAAAAAAATAGAACCACATGTGATCTTTCCTTAATTCAGTACTTTCATACAAAGGACTCAGACACCACCAATGTGTGTTCTGATAAGTGATCTGAAAACTCAGTATTTGCAGAGTGGCTGCTGCCATTTATAAATGACCTGGTCAGAAATGGACTTTATTAATTTTTCCAGATTGTAATGGTTTACAAAATTAAAAAAAAAAAAAAAACTAAAAGATAAAAAGTGGAGAAAGATGGATACATAATTAGTCTGTGTGTCTCAGAAAGGGACAAGGCAAAGAAAAGCAGCAGAGAAATACTAACAATAATTTTGGGTCAAAAAAGCACAAAGAAGTTTTTGAGATGATGATCAGGGGTGACTTCTGTCTGATTTCCATTTTATTTCAACATTTTTCTCTCACTCTCTCTCCATCTACCTCTCCTTTTTATAATCTTAAAAAGTTATTTATTAAGCATATACTCTGAGTTATGATTATATTATTCAAATAATATTTAATAGTATTCAAATACAAGAACTTGCTTTAATTGAGAAAAACTTCATGCCTGGTATAGTGTATCTTTACATTCATAGATACTCAAATTCTATTTTTCCATCACCAGATATCATTATTTTTTATAATAAGACTATAAACACAAATATTTATTGTTTTTATATACCTTCTAAAATATTTCATAGTCAGCTTCCAAATTACATTCAGATCTCCTGTTAAAAAAATAAAGTTTTCTGATATCGATCTCCTAGAAAAAAAGAGAGAAAGTAACTTCCTAACCTTTATATCCACATATATAAAAATATGCATATATGCATGTATATCTTTGATATATACATATGCATATATTATCTTTCTAGTGTTCATCCACCTTTGGTAATTCCTGCACTTAGTGCTGGTGCTCATACAGGAAAAGGCAAAGCTATTCATTTAGCTACGGCCATATTCAATTTAACAAAGAAAAGATTTTACCCTTATTAAAAATAAGAAAACAAACATGTCCTTTATTTAGAGTAGGTATCATGATTACATGCTATAATTAAAGCTGAGCACTCTATTGTTTTCAATTGCATACTTATAGTGTCTATAGTATTTGGTAGAAGAAAGGAAATAGTCATTCCTATTTTTACAGAAAAAATATAGGAAAAAGTTAAAAATAAGGCACAAGGAAAAATATATATTAATATTTACTTGATATTTTACCCCCTGAAAATGCAGCATGGAGTTCCTACTGAGCTCTGGAATTAGTTTGTAGCATTAAAGAGAGCTTTAGTCATTCACATTGCACTTTCTGGATAGGTCATTTCTCTTATGTGACTGTACAACAAATGAAGGTGCAGATTCTGGACATCTGTGGACAGCTTCATTTTTTCTTCTACTTTTGCTCACAGGAGAGGTTTCCAGACATCATTAGCTATTATGGATAGAAATGAAGTCCCTTGCTTCTGTTATATAGATCTTCATTCTTATGGCTCTGACCTCTTAGATCTGTCCTTCATTGTTTCAAGTCATAGCCATAGATTTCGACCTATGGAGGCCTTCCATTTCTGGCACAGTGTGAGGTGATTTCCATCCCTACCCCCAACAGGCCACTATGTCCTCTGTACAATTGTACATTTTTTTGTCCTAAGAAGTTCTGTAACTCTCAAGATTCCTGGAGATGCTGGAAACATTTTCCACCAACTACAATACCCAATGGACATTGCTAGCTCATGGAAGTAAGCAATGCATATGAAGGTGGATTTTCTTATGCTTTACTGAAAAATACATAAAGTGAATATTTTGATTGAACAAAGCATCTGTGACTTCTGGGTATTTCAATATGAAATTTTTTGCTCTCCTAACATATGATTCTTCCATTGGTAGGAAGACAACCTTAGAACCTAAGATCTTCCCTCTAAGCACTTTGTGCTCTGCTTGTCAGCCTTTCTAGAGTATTATTTTCAACATTCCCTGTCTTCTGGCAAGCAGAGAACCTCAGATCCTTATGCAGTTCATGCTGTTGCTTATAGTACATCTATTTTATACAGAATCAAGACGATCAGAAGGTAATACTTTGTGTGAAAATTACAATGAGCTGTAACACCTAATGCAACTTCTTATTAACCCTGTCAGAATGTGCTCAAACTTTCGATTCCCTTTACTGAGTTGAGTCCCTCCAGATAGGGCTCAACCCAAGCTATTTGACTTTGGCAATTTCTGAGTTTTGTGCTGAAATTTGCTCTTCTTTTTCTTCAGGAAAATAGAGGTTTTGGAAGACTCTATTTACAACTTTATTGGTTAAGAATAAATAAATAAATAAATAAATAAATAAATAAATAAACAAAAAAAATCTGTGGGGAAAATGTCATGGTGGATAAGAAGAGAATAAATAAAGATTTTTAAAAATCCCTCAAAGGCTCAGAAGATTCTGAACATTATGAATCCAATATTTGTTTCCTGATTGGCAGTGGGGAAAATACAAGAATAACAATGACTGCTTCCATGATGATGCAAACAATGTGATATTATCATTTAGGCATTGCAGACAAATCTGAGAAAGCTGGATGCCACTTCCTTGGGGTCTGTCTCCTTTTTAAACACCATGGATCAAGTGAAAAAAAGTAACTTATTCCTGGAAAAACTGGAAAGTCTTCTGAAGTGAGTCTTTTAAGAGAAAAAACAAGTATAGTGTATGCAAAAAATAAAAAAAAATAAGTGGATAAGAATGAAGAAGGAATAAAAAAAAGGACATGTAACTGTCAAAACTTAGTAAAAGTTCTCTCCCCTTGCTTTAAAATATGATAACTCTTCAATTCTCTTTCATATTATTTTGATAACTATCTGCTCATTTATAATTAATTAGAATAATTTGTCCTTAGGCTTCCCTGTTAAATTAGACTACAAGAGTATGAACAAGGTTTGTTTAAACTCTGTACCATCTTTTTACCATAGTGAAATATATTCAATTGAAAAACACCCAGCAAATATTTGTTGAATAATCCCTTTCTGACTGATAGTTGTTTGGGAAATCAAAAGAAAGAGATATGTAGGAAAGCAAATTAATAATAGCTTGTTAACTTGTTTTAATCTATATGTAATTAGGGACAAAGGAAAAAAGTGAACCAATGTTAATGTCTTACAGAACTATTATAAAAACATGCAAAAGTCCTACCTACATTTCCAGGTTTAGTAGCATATTGTGATAGAAAGCCTAATAATACTTCTTTGTAAGATAACACATTTCAAAATGAATATTGGCCAATGATGTGATTTTAATGGTTTTCTCCTCATTTTTTGGTAGGTTTTGCCATTTTTGCCTCTGTTACTTAATGGTGATACACTCAGTTTAAAAAAAAAAGAAGACTAAATACTTGCAAAGGCCAGGATTACACTTAACAGGTTGCTCCTTTTGAAATGGGATATAAGGAGAAAGGAAGCAAAAAACAGAAAACAAATAATTGAGGGCAAACATAGAATTGGATTTTCTCCCAATACCAATTCCCTGTTCAGATACACAAGGCTAATAGAGGTACTCATCACAGGAGACAAGCAAAAGTTGTACCATAGTATGCCTATGTCTATAGTACTGATCCAGAACTTGTAATAGAATGGGCTTTCTCACAGCAGGAAGTCTTTTACCTGGCTGAACATCATAGGCCATTTTCTTATTATATAAAAACTGAGACCTCCTGGGGGCTCATGAGAGCAAAGATATGAAATATTTATATTTTAACTCAAAGTTTTATAAACATTAACATAAATTTACTAATAACACTTCTTGCTGACCGTCTCCTTTTTCTCAGTTGAAATGAGGAAATCCTAGACTTCAAATAGAATAGAACTCACCCTTATGTGGAAACTTTTGTGAAATGTTCTGTCTTTGGGTTGCCAACCAAATCAGCTTTGATATTTGCCCTCCAGAGCAAGGAGACCTACTTCAAAGTTTGTTTCTAGGCTTATGTTCCATGGTGTTCATTCTTGCCAGTGAGTTGTACTAAAAGCCAGCTGGCAGTACGAGCCCTGAAATATATGGCTTTGATCCTCAAAGGATAACAAAAAGGGAAAAGGACATTTGGGCTGTTCAAGCCAACTACTATGTAGAAGTAGACTGTACTCTGATTTGGAAGATTAATGTAGTACGAAAAAAAGACCAACATTATCTCATCCAGTTGGCAAGGGCAGTCTTTTTTTTCTATACTGAGTTTCTATTTACAAAGTTTTTCTATAAAGTAATAACATGTATTAACTAATTAGTCTTCCTACTCTGCATATAAAAACATAAATAAGGAGAACAGAATAACACAGAGATTAAATCATTTTTTATTAAATTCAAATAGAGAAAAAATAAATTTAATGTTTAAAAATATACTATTAGGCATCTAAACTACAAAGGAACACAGTTACTATAGTATCAAGATAGTGGCTACCTCCAGTTTGGTGGGTATAGCTGTGTATCCTCATAGTTTAGGCCATCTGTCCTGAGAATGAATATTCCAACTTAACATTAAGAAGTTCAGTATTTCAGAGACTCTGCTTTATTCGCCTATTGGCCCAGTCTATAGTAGGTACACACATACACACACGTATAATAATTATGCTATGTGTTATGTTCATTTATGGGAAACCCCATGGGGAAAAGGTAAGGCAGGCAATCATGTTAGTAAAGCCTAGGAGAGGCTAAAAATTAATTGATTTCTAATGTGTAGAATCCTGATTTATGGACTTCAACTGCATATGATTTGTAGTCACAAATGCCTGTATACACATTTTACAGAGGATGAACAATGACTCCCTTTTACCAAAGCACATCTGCTGCTACTTGGTGACAGTGAGAGAAAGTAAGCCAAAGTGGACTAGGGGTTGGTCACTACCAGGAACATGGCTGAACAGCATTATACATGAAACAGCCTTGACTATCACATCTATCTCACTCTGTGCCACAAGTATAAACATCCAGAAGACATCTAAACTGCCTTGTTGTTTCCTTCAAAATATTCCTAACCATCGACCTTAGGACCCTTTCCACATACTTAAAACCTTCATGTCATTGTTTGATTAGAAAAACTCATCCTTGCTTGTCAGTGATCAATAATTAACTTTTTAATTACTCCTGCTATAATATTATTATTTCCTTCCTGATAGACCTACCATTTGCCTGGTACTACAAAATCCCACCTCTGCAATATCCAGACAGATTCAAACATGAGAAAAGGATTATAGACTTTCTTAAGATGATATTCATCTAAATCTGGTAGGGGAATTCTTAAATTATGTTCTACATGAAATTGTTTTTCATTGACACATTAATAGATGCTACCTAAAATTAAAGTGTGCAAAATAAAAATAGTCAACTGCACAGTAGCATATTAAAATATAAATGAATGAAAACTTCCACAAATGTCTGTTAATATCACTTAAGATGCTAGAGTTAGTTGGACTGCAACTTAGAAGACATTGGGCAATCTTTAGTTATCCTCTCTCTTACGATTATCTTTGTCTTTCCATTCCTGGTCATTGAATTTTTCATGCTGGGTGTGACCTGTCCCTTTTTCCATCTTGGAATATTCGTTCAGGGCTGGCCACTGGGCTCCATGCTGGGCTCAGTGTTATGACCAAACAAACAGGCCTTCTGCTTTTCAGCTCTATGTAAATCATACCTGAAATGTGACTGGATACATAGTAGGCCCTCAAGTTTCCTTTACAGATATACTATGCAGTTTATAGAGATTTTTAAAATCTAATTTTTGAGTCAACACTTCACTGACATACATATTGTACACACATTTTTAAAACTTTTTATTCCTTTTATATTCCAAATTTACTTTGGAAGAATAATTTAATTATTGTTATTTAAAAGGGATTTAAGAATCATTTGATGAGTCTGAATATGTATGTTACTTGAAAGGCCCACATGTGTCTTCATGTTAGATTTTAGACATTTTTTTCCAGTTATGTTTAGTTCTAGATAATTGGGCTTCCATTCTACTGAGGTGTGTAAACTTAGCTTCACAAACCATACACAAGACAAGCTTTCACGTAGCATTATAAGAATTTTCCTCTAGAGAAAACATGAACATACTAAAAGGTCAAGGTATCTTTTTTAGTTGTCTGAAGTTTCCACTACTTTGGGCCAAATGTACTTTCTATTATGTTCCCTGGGGAAAGGAAGACAGGACACTGCATAAAGCATTAACAATTCTTAACCCTGTAACATTTAATACTAGTAACAAGATTATCCATTTGCATAGACTTTTAATTTTCAAAGTGTTAATAGTATATAAGGCAGAGGTCTTTGTTTTAGAAATGAAGAATCTGAGACAAGAATGATTAGGTAACTTAGCCAAAATAACTCTCATGCCCCCGTCAAGATTTCAAAGTGGTAATTTTAATCTGAATCTTGAATTTTTACATAATATACCATCCAGTTGCCTATTGCTAGGTCCATTGTATTTGTTTGTGATTTTTATAAATAGGAAATAATAGAGTCTGTCATTCTCACATGGTGGTATGCATGAGGTTCAGGCCCAGAACCAATTCATGGCAGTTATTCCTTACTTTGTGAAAAAAAAAAAAAATATCCAGTTTTGAGTGGAATAACCTGCAAAGAGTAGACACAGATATAGATTCCCAACAGCACCGAAGTTCTTGTTCCCTGTGTCTCTGAGGTTGCACTCTACTTGATTGTCCCATCGATTGAAAGATTCAATAAAGTTTCCCTTTCCAAGCTGGGTTTCTGCCACTTATAACAAAATTTCTTGACGAATTCATATAGCTAGGTTAGATAGTGAAAGAATTTTGCTAACATTTTCTTCTACTTTTCAAATCTGTGTTGCAAATTATACACACACGTATCTATGTGTATGTGTGTATATATGATATATATGTATGTATATGTGTATATATGATACACACACACACATGTATTCTAGATATCTCAGTAGTTTTTATAACCCCAGTGAGTTATGTAAAGAATGAATATCTCAGAGGACCAACCAAAATACAGATGCTATGAATACATATAACATCTGTTATGATGATTCTGGTAAATTTCTTCTATTGATTCTACTCTTCATGGAAAAAATTAAGTATCCAGATTTTTTCAACTTGAAGCTATATAATGCATATAGACAATATAAGATGTAATGATCTTTAAGAGTCAGATTAACTGGGAGGCTAATTTCACTCAATAATGTTTCAAATTTAGAGTGAGTTGGTGAAATTAGGGCTGTTGAAATTAGATTGTTATTGGATAGTTAGGAAGAAGAATTTATCTTATTTTTTATCATAATTTTATCTTGGGACTTTGGTCTAGGAATGAACATGACCAACCCGGAATCATCCACTGATATCAAAACTTTATGGTTCTGTGATTTAAACTGGTCTGCCATCTTTCCATTTATCCCAGAAATTCATATGGAAAGGGGACTTTGACTGTCATAGAAGGCCTTGTCCTTACAGAATATTAATATCTTGTTGGGGGAATGAGTGTTTCAGAGAGTTCATGTCTATTTGTTCTGCCTAAAGAGGCTTTGGCTTCATTCTCTTTTTCCATTTGGTGACTAAATATTTATTTTCCTTTATATCTCTAAAATTCAGCTCAATAATTATATCCTATGAGGATACTTGAGTAGCTCATTTTGCCCCTCCATCCTGCCTGAGTTTGGTGCTATGCCTATACTGTCCTTGCATCCAGTGTAGATCTCCATCATGGTACTTACTGCTCTGGGTTTCTGAACCCTATAGGTGAGTCTCTTGAAGATTGATGCATATTTCATTTCTGTGTTTAGAGTACCTAGCACATTGCTGGCTCCCAATAAATACTTGCTGATTAAATGGGATGACAATATTTTAGTCCTGTGAGAATGTATAGCATGGAAACCTCTCTTCGACCTCTTGTGTCCTTATTCAGTATGAAATCTTTCTTTCTGTGTTTTGGTCAGCTTTTTCACTGCTGTGATTAAAAAGCTTACAAGAACAATTAGAGGAAGAAAAGTTTATTTAGGGGCTCACGGTTTTAGAGGTCTCTTTGTCTATAGACAGCCTACTTCATTCCTCAGGACTCAAGGTGAGGCAGAATATCAGGATGGCATAGTGTGGCAGAGGGAAGCAGTTCACATGATGATCAGAAAGTAGAGAAAGAGACTCCACAAACCAGACTAAAAGTATATACCCAAAGGCATGCCCCCAATTCCCAACCTTCTGCAGGCACACCCTTCCTGCCTTCAGTTTTTACTCAGTTAAAAACTGAGTAGTGATTGGTTAAGACTCTCACAAACCAATCATTTCTCCTCTAAACCTTGCATTGTCAAACACATGAGCTTTTGGGGGACACCTCACATCTAAACCATAACATCCTATTATCTAACTTTACTAGAAAAACCTATCATTATATATCAAATTCATCTATCTATTATAAAAGCAGAAAAAATAAAACTTGTTGCTATTGAGTTGCCTCTCTTGTTATGCTAATTTTTCATGTAAATTGATATTTTCACTCACTGATATAAAGGTAATTCATATTCATGTTTTAATTAAAAACACCACTATTAATATTAATATTAAAAACACCACTATAAATATTGATGTACATTTACATAAATGCATTTTGTGATCACTACTGCTATATAAATTATATATTGTTTATATTAAATGTTTGTGTTGAAAAGGTGTAGTTATGAAATTTTTATATGTCTTTCTCTTTTTGGTCTTGCCATTAAATATAGCTGTCCTAGTAAAAGGAAAATGAGATTTTCCTTAACTGCCCACCGGATGGCATTAGAGTTCTCTTCATAAATCTAAAGGTTAGTGCTTTTCTCTGACATTTATGTGCTACACTCTTAAAGTAGAAAGTTTTGGATCTGAAGATTTGAGTATTCATAACATCTTTATTATGGTTGTCCTCATATCTCCATTTTGATGCTAATTCTCAGTGCAGTTACATGGGTGAATAATCAGTACAGCACTAAGAAGAAATATAAAACTTGGCCTGAGCAAGCTTGAATAAATGTGAGTTTTAAAGCACACACTAAATGTAAGGAGAGGGAAATATAGTTTTCTGATGGCAGGGGTAGCAGTAGCTGTCTTGATGATTGGATGCTTAACAGAGCATATAAATTCAGCTTCAGATAGTTGCCAAGAGCAATTGCATAATTCACATGAAGCAAGTTTGCATCTAAGTAAGTCAATAGCATACATTTCTTAAATCACACTATACTGATTTCTAAAAAAGCAATATCTAGTTTCCTCAATATGTAAAGGCTATACAAACATAAGTGTGAATGGACACTTGTTTTCTCAGAACCACCAAAAGCAAACCTAATTTCCATGGCAAGGTGTACTCAAGATCTAAGAAATAGAGGCAATGAGATTTTTTCCAAGTTTCAGATGGGAATGAAGGTGTCATCCAAATGTCTAGGACACAGGCCTCTTTTAGCTGTAGTTCAGATCAGATCCCTTCCCAGGCTTGCAAGTGATGGTGTTAACTTTTGAGAAAGGCTGTGTGATGCTAAATAAAACCCTACACTAGGAGTCTGTGAGAGCAAGGCTTTATTTCTAGTTACTTTGCTAATTGCACACATGATTTTTTTTAGCCTACCTGTATCTTACTTTTTGTTTTTCTATTTTTACACTTCATAGTTGAAAATGTATGGTCTCTGATATCTTCAGTTTCCCATGTTTTATAAATATATTTCTACTTCATTAGTAAAGTCAATATTTGAATTAAAGATTATTTTAGATAATAAGTTTTCATGTGAATCACTTGTTGAGAACTCAAAATATGTTTTCATTAATAGAAGAACAGAAGGTGATTTTTCAAGGTGATTTTTCCTAGTCAAACAACAAGCATTAATAAAGTTCATAGTGAGAAGAACTATAATTTAGAAGGTACCATTATTTAATATTACCCACATAATTAATACATTAATAATTTAATATACTGTCCATTTAATAAAACTATAATTTAATATTATCCATTTGAACTGATAATGGAGACACTAAGAATAAAACAGTAGTTTGATATTAAGTAATTGGAAAGAAATTCTGAGAAGGGGAACTTCAGCCAGGAATGAAATCTGAAAAAGAGCTTCAATTGTGAAGGATAAAGATGGGATGAAATCTGAGGAATTCCATTGTGAGAGATCTAAAGCATAAGCAGCATTTTCTAAAAGGGAACAGTTCTTGAGATTAGCTGCTCTGCACAAATTAGATGTCATGATATTATACCCAGGATATATAAAAGTCCTTAACCACACTGCAAACCAAAATACACCATGGTTTGAAAATGTAATATATTCATAAAATAAATCTTATCATACAGTAGGCTATACATAAAAATCTGCTAAATCAAATTGATTCCACTCAAATTTCATGGCATACACTAAGTGTAGGAGGTTTTACAAGATTTTTATTTCAAAGATAGTACAGACCATCCATTGCTTGCAAGACACTAATTCAAAACACAATAAAATATATACTAGAGTTATAGGAGAAATAGTAACAATGAATGTTTTTAGTGTGAGATTAATTAATTTTGTCTAAGACACTGGAGAGTAACAGGATCATATTTTTCAGTAAGAAGCTGACCATATGGTAGGTGAAGGAAAGCCTTGGATGCATATGGATATTAAAGAGTAAACATTCCATTTTTAATTTTTAAGGAGGGTGGTAAAAAGAAATGAAACTGAAAACAGTTATTCTAATCAAGAAAATGTCTGAGATGTTATGGAGTATGGACTTATTTGAGGTTAATGGGGAACGATTTAAACACATTAGATATGAAAGTTGCATTACTGAGATTTCCTTTTATAAAGATTGGTCCAGAAGCATGTGGCATGAGAAAGAGGAGACAGTCAGTAGGATCTTGTAATTATCTAGGACAGAGTTTGTTTATACAGACTGAGAGAACAGTAATGCCTGGAAGAGAAGAGATTCAAAATTTTTAGTTACAGTATTTGGTGAAATGAAATGTCATGTATTTAAAAAGCAGTGTACATTTTGAGAGAGCTAAGATATGTAAAACATGCAGTTTATGTACAAACTGGTGTGTATAATGTAGGGATTGTGTAGGGAATAAATTTGTGTTCACTCTGTTGTCTGCTAAACCAGCCAATGAACAGTGCAGAAGATACACATGAGCTCAAAGAGACCAATGTGTAAACATAACTTTCCCTTATTCTTTGTAAAGGCCTATCCAAGTTGTGATAATCTCAAATTAAGTGGACTTGAAAATCCAACATTTAAAGACTTCAGAACTCCAAGCATGATGATTTCTATATAAGTGACTCGAAGGAGAGAAAAAGTACTTAGGAGTACAAATCCTTGATCTATAAGGAAATTTTTGCTGAACTGAGATAAACTCTTCTGTTGTAATTGTCACTGAATTATTATGCCTGTGACAGGCCTAACATGCCTAGTGCATGCAGAGAATACAATACCATGTGGTATATATTTTGGTAAGTTTAGCTAGAAGTGTTTTTCCATTATTAGGCAGAGAAAGAGATAAATGTGAATCTTCTCTATTCAGTCTTTCTATGATCTTACATTTCACACATTGGAGCACATCTAAGTATAAAGGATGTCATATATAACACTTCCTTAATATAAAATATTTTTAGCTGCATTGCAGAAATCTGTATTGTGCTTCATATCAAACAAAAATGAACTGGATTATTCAAAGTATGCATAAATTACCAGAAAAATAATCATTGTATAATAAAAAGAGAGAAGTGTCAAAGGAAAGAATTCATGTCACTTTAGTTGGTGATAACCCAGAATTTCAATTACTTCTACATTTATGCTAATAAGAATTGATAAATGACTTAAGAAGGCCAACTATCTATGGAGAAAACTCAAGGATATTTCTCTACCAAGTTCAATAGAAAATCAGCAAGATCAGCCCTGCTAGTAAAGTCAGAGCACATACGTTAACAACAGAAAGAATAGTTAGAAATGTGATTGTGAGAAAATAAAATCAGATATGAAATAGTTTTAGTTGTAAAACGAAATAGAACTGATATGTACTTACGAGGACTAACTCGGGTAAAGACTGCACTGGAAGAAATCAAGTTTTACAATTATTCTCTGTGTTTCTGCTACAATGTGAACAGAAATTAAAGAAGATAATAATAATACAGTTTGTGATAATTTTAATTAAATTTAATCCAATTGTCAAAATGACACCTTTATGTCTTTTATCAGTCAAGTTAAGAACCGCATCAAGGACATGCAGTGATTTTTTGTGTGTGTGGGAAAAATTTTTAATAAGCAGGACAGGAAAAGAGAGAGAGATAAGTTATTTTACGAGGAAGGCAATCAAATATTACATTAAAAGACTTAAGGGATAAATAATTTGCAAAAGTTACATGAACAAAAAGTTGTTCTTAGTACTTTTATACTTGTATTTTAGTACTTTCATACTTTTGGCCTTTTTCTGACAAGGACACATTAGCACAGAACACTTTAGCTTCTTATTTAAGTAGAAAAGAGCATTGGCTTTCAAATTCTTTACACTCTGGAGCTCTTTAAGTATCTGCTTGTTTTATAAATATTGGTTGAAATGCCCAACAGTTTTTAGTTCTTATTTTACACAGTGTTTCCCCAGACAGCTTTTTTTTTTTTAATATCAACCAAAGGTATCTATGGTAGAAGATTAAAATAAACCTGTCTTTAAATTAAAAATAAAAAAAAAATAGCATCAGCATGACCTATTATGTGAAAATTGTTCCAAAGAAATAGAAAACATTTCTATAAACAGAGGGGAAAGATTAATATCTGCCTGGAAATAAGAAATTCCTCAAATAGTACATTTTGTACAAATGAGGAAGTATGGGTAAAATAGAGATAAAGTTGACATTTCAGGGAGAGTGTCTTAGCAAAAGAAACTACATAATAGGAATAATAGAAAATTAAATAATAGAAAATTATACTATAAGATAGGCATATTTTAGGAATTAAGTTTGATTAGAGGATAGGTTATATGCATGAATGGGACAGTCAAGTCAGGGAGAAACAAATTTGAAGAGGCAGTGCCTGTACTACTTTAATAAGAGATTTAGCAAAATTGGGTTTATTCATAATATGGAAGTGAGATAAAAGAACCAATTGAGTATTGATGGGTATCATCGCATCTTTGTGTGTTGTTCTGTATCATGCTCATGACAGCTGTGAGGTAAGGCTATTGATAATGAGGCTCCTGTTAGTTGCCCAGTGGGTATACTTTAACAGGAGTAGAACTGGCATCTGGCCCCTATGAACCCCCAGGACTAACTCCAAACCTCCAGTTCCCCAAAGGTTAGCATATGATACTCTGATATTCTCAAATTGCTTTGAGATTTGGAGCCAAAATACTTTAGAGCACTGGAAGCATGACTGCCCTTTGTGGGCAATTTGTAAAGTGACCTTACATATGGGGATAATCACCACTGTGATTCTTCAAAGAGGGAAATACTCACTTGGATTTTTCTTTTTTTTTTTTTCTTTAATCAATCACATTTCTTCATACATCTTATACTTAGTTAAAAAGACTTATTTGCTAAATAAAGTCTTGCTGCCAGCAGTTCTTGTTATCTACTTTCAAGTTCTGAGTGTTTTATTTTATTACTAATTCTCTTTTTTATGTAAGACAAAACCCATTCCTAGTGGTAGGAGCTTCTTTAGATAACGTCCTTTATTTTCTTTGTATGAGAAGGAAGAGTTAAAATAATGAAGTAATATAATCATGAAGGTGGATTTTTTTCTTAGGAGGAAGGAGGCAGTCTCTGACTGCTACATTAAAGGAGTTTTCTCCTTTTTCTGTAACAATTTTCTTTCCAGTAGGAAATGTTTGTTTAGATTCTTTCTAACACTTCCCAACCAACAGCTGCCATTTAGTTACTTTTGCAATTTGCCTATATTAAGGCAAAGAATATCACTATTCAAAGAATAATAATCATAAATTCAAACAATATAAACCATTTTTAAATGTTTTTTTACTTTTTCATAAAGTGCATTAAACATTATCTTAAAATTTTAATTCACTTAAAGTTTCACTTTCACTCAAAATAATTTTTCACAATTATTATTCTTAATGGAGAACACAAAGAGCAGAGTAAAGGCTCAGATTTCCCAGCTTAATTTTGAATAGAATGTCAATCTAGCTAACACAGAACTAGCAGATGCTTCTACTGCTGCACTGCTGCCTTAAAAATACAAAGAATTGCTTGGTAGCCATGAACTTTTATCATTGCAAAGAGGAGGCTCATTCAATAATACTGAATATCACTGTTGAGATCCTGATGCAACCTTGACCATGTGAAACTTTTTGTTAGAAGTCGTCCTGCTCTTTACTATGGTCAGCTCAGGAGGATACAATAGATTGTATTAAATCTCAGACAACACTAAATTGTCTAAATTCATGTAAATCTCAGTGAAAACTCTCAATATTTCCTTGGAAAAAAACATCTCTCTCTCTCTTTCTGTCACACACACACACACACACACACTCAAACATTATATATACATGTATAGATAGAGAGAGGCATTTTTTAAGAAAAATATGGGATTGTCACAAAACACAAAAAGCATGTATTTCAACTAATCCAAAGCAAGGAACGCTAGTAATAGAACAGGAGAAAGCTGTTTAGGTTGAGGAGATCACAAGGTCGGTGTGCTCTATTGATTATTGTTCTAAAAGCAGAAATCCTGGCTCCACCCTCCCACTTAGACACTTATGATGCACATTACAGGGTGCTTCATTTCAGGAATGATGGGACAGGTTTTATACCATGTGTTGAGTACTTTTTCTTGGGGAAATGATTTTAATTAATTTAAATTTTTCTGTCTAGCTCAAAAGAACTATTTTTTTTTCATATTGACATAAAACACCACAATTAGAAAGTGAAGTCACAGGTAGTTGTTCTATAAAGCATGGAGTATTTTTACTTTATGTCATAGCAAACGTTGAGTTTTTAAAATTATTATGTAGAATCCTTTTTTTTTTTTGTGTGTGTGTGTGTGTGGTCTTGGCGTCAAATCCACAGTCTTATGCTGATGGACAAGTGCTTTACCACTG
Organism: Marmota flaviventris; assembly: GCF_047511675.1. NCBI lineage: Eukaryota > Metazoa > Chordata > Mammalia > Rodentia > Sciuridae > Marmota > Marmota flaviventris. The sequence continues at coordinate 47,743,903 of NC_092510.1, read as the reverse complement.
AGCTACATCCCTGCTCCATAAGACCAGATTATTTAAAAATATAGTTCAGTCCCATCCAGTGTTTAATATCATGTCTTTTATTTTCATGCTTATCTTTGAACTGTCTTTATCATATATTATAATATGAAGGTTTTTATTCCTAACATTTGTAAATCCCTGTGGCAAAATAATAATAATAAATAATAATGGTATTTCAAAATTAAAGAAAAATAACTCAATTTCACCCTTCAAAAAATTTATATATTAAAATCACTTGAAAATTTATAAAGTGTTTTACAATATTATCTCTTTAAAGATTAATATTTTTATAAATACTGTCATTTGCAACAACATGGATAAATCTACAGAACATCCAAATGGAGATAAATAGCACATGACCTCCCTCATCCACATGTGAAATTGAAAAAAGTGATCTCATAGAAGTGAAGAATGAAATGGTTGTGAAGGGGTAAGTTTAGGAATGTGTTAGTCAAAGAATACCAAATTTCCATTAGATAGGAATATTCTAGAGGAATATGCTTCTGACATCTACTTTACAATGTGGTGACTAGTGTTAATGATATATTGTGATTTTGAAAAAGGCTGAGAGAGAATGTAGTGTCTCACCACAACAATGATAACAATGGAGGTAATATTCATTCCATAATGTGTATTATCTCTTTATGTATATATGCATAAATAAAGTCTAAGTACATACTACTTAAAAATAGCAGGTCATTTATAATAAAAACAGACAATTTAACTGTAAATTAAGAAAAAAAGTAAAATAATGAAGACAACTATTGTAATGACCTATCATAGAATTTCTTTTTAAATTTTTATGGTGTTAAAGGCTTTTATTTTTATTTTTTTAAATTTATTTTTATTTTTATTAATTTTTATTTATATATGACAGTGGAATGCATTACAACTCTTATTACACATATAGAGAACAAATTTTCACATCTGGTTGTATACACAGTATATTCACACCAATTCGTGTCTTCATACATGTACTTTGGATAGTAATGATCATCAAATTCCACCATAATTTACAACCCCATGCCCTCTCCCTTCCCCTCCAACTCCTCAGCCCTATCTAGAGTTCGTCTGTTCCTCCAATGCTCCCTCCCCCTATCTCACTATCTCACTATGAATCAGCCACCTTATATCAAAGAAGACATTCAGCATTTGTTTTTTGGGGATTGGCTACCTTCACTTAGCATTGTCTTCTCCTACTCCATCCATTTACTTGCAAATGCCATGATTTTATTCTCTTTTATTGCTGAGTAATATTTCATTTTGTATATATGCCACATTTTTTTATCCTTTTATCTATTGAAGGGCATCTAGATTGGTTCCACAGTTTACCTATTGTAAATTGTGCTGCTAGAAACATTGATATGGCTATGTCCCTGTAGTATGCTGTTTTTAAGTCCGTTGGGTATAGACCTAGGAGAGGGATAGCTGGGTCAAATGGTCGTTCCATTCCCAATATTCCAAGAAATCTCTATAGTGCTTTCCATATCAATTTGCAGTCTCATCAGCAGTGTAGGAGTGTATCTTTTTCCCTGCATCCTCGACAACACTTATTGTTGTTTGTTTTCATAACAGCTGCCATTCTGCCTGGAGTGAGATGGAATCTTAGAGTGGTTTTGATTTGCATTTCTCTAATTACTAGTGATGATGAACATTTTTCATATATTTATTAATTAATTGTATATCACCTTCTGAGAAGTTTTTGTTCAGCTCCTTGGCCCATTTATTGATTGGGTTATTTATTTATTTATTTATTTATTTATTTTTGGTGCTTAGCTTTTTAAGTTCTATCTGATGTGTGAGGGGTAAAGATTTGCTCCCAAAAGGTAGGCTCTCTATTCACCTCACAGATTGTTTCCTTTGCTGAGAAGAAACTTTTTAGTTTTATTCCATCCCATTTATTGATTCTTGATTTTAATTCTTGCACCACAGGAGTCTTATTAAGGAAGTTGGGGCTTAATCTCATATGATGGAAATTAGGGCCTACTCTTTTTCTAATAGACGCAGGGTCTTTGGTTTTATTCCTAAATCCTTGATCCCTTTTGAGTTGAATTTTGTGCATGGTGAGAGATAGGGGTTTAATTTCATTTTGTTGCATATATATTTCCAATTTTCCCAGAACTATTTGTTGAAGAGGCTATCTTTTCTCCAATGCATGTTTTTGGCAACTTTGTCTAATATAAGATAATTATAGTTTTGTGGGTTAGTCTCTGTGTCCTCTCTTCTGTACCATTGGTCTACCAGTCTGTTTTGGTGCCAATACCATGCTGTATTTGTTACTATTGCTCTGTAGTATTGTTTAAGTTATCATATAGTGATGCCACCTCCTCACTCTTTCTGCTAAGAATTGCTTTAGCTATTCTGGGTCACTTATATTTCCAGATGAATTTCATTATTGCTTTTTCTATTTCTATGAGGAATGCCATTGGAATTTTGATCAGAATTACATTAAATCTGTATAGTGCTTTTGGAAATATAGTCATTTTGATAATATATATCTGTCCATCTAAGACAGATCTTGCATCTTCTAAGGTTTTCTTTGACTTCTTTCTTTAGGGTTCTGTAATTTTTATTATATAGATCTTTCACCTCTTTCTATAAGTTGATTCCCAAGTATTTTTTTTCTTTTGAGGCTATTGAAAATGGTGTATTTTTCCTTATTGCCCTTTCTGAGGATTTGTCACTGATATACAGAAATGCCTTTGATTTATGCGTATTGATTTTATATCCTGCTATTTTGCTGGATTTGCTGGTGGAACTTTTAGCGTCTTCTAGGAATAGAATCATATTATCAGCAAATAGTGCCAATTTGAGTTCTTTTCCTATGTGTATCCTTTATGATGTTGAGATATGTTCCTATTATCCCTAGTTTTTCTAGTGTTTTGAACATAAAGGGGTGTGTATTTTGTCAAATGCTTTTTCTGGGTCTATTGAGATGATCATATGATTTTTATCTTTAAGTCTATTGATGTGATGAATTTCATTTATTGATTTCCATATGTTGACTGAACCTTGCATCCCTTGTATGTATGTTCATTAGAGATATTGGTCTGAAGTTTTCTTTTTTTGATGTGTTTTGCCTGGTTTTTGAATCAGAGTGATATTGGTCTCATAGAATGAGTTTGGAAGTGATGCTTCTTTTTTATTTCCTGAAATAAATTGAAGAGTATTGGTATTAGTTCTTCTTTAAAGGTCTTGTAGAACTCGGCTATATATCTATCTGGTCCTGGGATTTTCTTGGTTGGTAGAATTTTGATGTCTGCTATTTCGTCACTTGAAATTGATCTGTTTAAATTCTGTATATCATCATGATTCAATTTGGGCAACTTATAGGACGCTAGAAATTTGTTGATGCTTTTGACATTTTCTATTTTATTGGAGTACAAGTTTTCAAAATGATTTTTAATTATCTTCTGTATTTCTGTAGTGTCTGTTGTGATATTTCCTTTTTTATCATGTATGTTTAGTGATTTGAGTTTTCTCTCTCCTTCTCTTTGTTAGCATGGCTAAGGATCTGTCAATTTTATTTATTTTTTTCAAAGAACTAACTTTTTGTTCTGTCAATTTTTTCAACTGTTTCTTTTGTTTTAATTTCATTGATTTAGTTCTGATTTTGGTGTTGATTTTTTCTTCTTTTCCTAGGACTTTGAGATGTAATGTTAAGTCATTTATTTTTTGACTTTTTTTTCTTTTAAGGGATGAACTCCATGCAATGAACTCTTAGAACTGCTTTCATACTGTCCCAGAGATTTTGATATGTTGTATTTGTGTTATCATTCACCTCTAAAAATTTTGTAATCTCCTCCTTGATGTCTTCTGTAACCCATTGTTTACTCAGTAGCATATTATTTAGTCTCCAGGTGTTGAACTAGATTTTGTTTTTTATTTTATCATTGATTTCTAATTTCATTCCATTATGATCTGATAGAATACAGGGTAGTATCTCTACTTCTTTTTATTTGCTATGAGTTGCTTTGTAGCATAATATATGGTCTATTTTAGAGAAGGATCCATGTGCTGCTGAGAAGAAAGTTTATTCTCTTGTTGAAGGATGAAATATTCTACATGTGTCAGTTAAGTCTAAGTTATTGATTGTATTATTGAGTTCTGTAGTTTCTTTGTTCAGCTTTTGTTTGGAAGATCTATCTAGTGATGAAAGAGTGTGTTAAAGACACCCCAAATTATTGTGTTGTGGTCTATCTGACTCTTGAACTTGAGAAGAGTTTGATGAACATAGATGCTCCATTGTTTGGGGTGTATGTATTTATATTTGTTAATTCTTGTTAGTGTATGGTTCCCTTGAGCAGTATGCAGTGTCTTTCTTTATCCATTTTTATTGACTTTGGTTTGAAGTCTGCTTTATTTGATATGAGGATGGAAACCCCTGCTTGCTTCCACAATCCATGTCAGTGGTATGATTTTTCCCAACCCTTCACCTTCAGTCTTTGGATGTCTTTTCCTATGAGATGAGTCTCTTGGAGACAGTATGTGTGTGTGTGTGTGTGTGTGTATTTTTTTTTTTTTTTTTTTTTCGGTCCAGTCTGCTAGTCTATGTCTTTTGATTGGTGAGTTTAGGCCATTAACATTCAGGTTTATTATTGAGACATGATTTGTATTCCCAGCCATTTTTATTTGTTTTTGGTATTTAATGTGACTTGGTTTCTCCTTTGATTAGATTTTCCTTTAGTGTAATACCTCCCTCTTCTGATTTTCATCATTGTTTTTCATTTCCTCTTTAGGAATATCTTGCTGAGGATGTTTTGTAGTGCAGGCTTTCTAGTTGTAAATTCTTTTAACTTCTGTTTATTGTGGAAGGTTTTAATTTCATCATGAAATCTAAAGCTTAGTTTTGCTGGATATAAGATTCTTGGTTGGCATCCATTGTCTTTCAGAGCTTGTTATATGTTGTTCCACGATCTCCTTGAGGTCTTGGTTGAAAAATCTGCTGAGATACAAATTGGTTTCCCCCATATGTGATCTGATTCCTCTCTCTTGCAGCTTTTAAGATTCTATTCTTATTCTGTGTGCTAGGCATTTTCATTATAATGTGCGTTGGTGTAGATCTGTTGTAATTTTTTTTATATTTGGTGTCCTGTAAAGCTCTTATATTTGGTTTTCCAATGTGTTCTTCATGTTTGGGAAATTTTCTAATATTATCTCATTGAAGAGATTGTGCATTCCTTTGGTTTGAAACTCTGTGCCTTCCTCTACTCCAATAACTCTTGTATTTGGTCTTTTGATGCTGTCTCATAATTCTTGGATGTTCTGTTCATGGTTTCTAACTATCTTCACTATGTGATCAACTTTATTTTCCAGATTGTATACTTTGTCTTCATTATCTGATGTCCTTTCTTTCAAGTGATCTAGTCTATTGGTTATGCTTTCTATTGAAATTTTTATCTGATTTGTTGTATCCTTCATTTTAAGTATTTCTGACTTTATTTTTTTCCAGAGTATTTATCACTCTCTTGAAGTAATCTTTTGTTACCTGTATTTGCTCTCTTATCTCATTGTTGGAGTGATCAATTTTTTTCCTGTATTTTCTCATTTAGGTCATTCTTTAATTCACAAATCATTTTAATTATGAATCTTCTGAACACCTTCTCTGACATTTTATCAACTTCCCTGCCCATGGGTTCTGTTATTATATTGTCCTGGTTTGTTTGGGGCACTTTCCTCCCTGTTTTTTAATGTTGTCTATGTGTATTCCTTTCTTGCAGTGTGGATCTGAGATATTACAGTTTCTTCCCTATATTCTTGTAATACCTCTGCAGATTGACTGTACCTCACCTTGATGCTGGGCTTCCAGACCCTGCTGGTGTCCCTCAAGGAATGCTACTGCATCCTGGATCTGAGTCCTGCACAAATTGAGTGGGTGGATCTGGGCCTCTGGGCTTGACCTCCTGTGGAAGTACTGTACCAGAGGTTAGGCTCTGGTGGGTGTCTGCCCTGTCAGAGGAGGAGTGGACCGAGCCTGCTGTGTGCCTGGGACCCACGCAGGCTATTGTGGGTCCATCTGGACTGCTGGGCTTGACCTCCCATGGTAGTCTGCTGGTCAGAATGGGTGGTCCTGCTCAAGAGACTAGGCTCTAGAGGGTGTCTGCCCTACCAGGGAAGCTAGAATTTCTTGATAAAAAAGTTTCACTGAAATCTCTTTTCTCATATCTAGGAAACTTACCACAGCATGATATACCATTTGTGAAATGTTTTGTGTACATCTTGGGTGAGATATATAAATCTAGTCAGAAATAAAAATAAATGCCACTAGATGTTAAATGTATGTGGCTATGGACCTAAAATATGCTTAGTAATTTCCTCCTTTACCCAATGCTTTGTTCATGAAAATTTGTGTTTGTTAAATTGAAACATCTTCCAAAATTTGGGAGTTAAAGAAATGTCATCACTAGAAAGGTGGACTGATAGGACAGAGAGAAGATTGGATACATGCAAAATCATCAGGCTAGACAGAAAGCGAATTCCCAGGAGCAAAGGTTAGATGAAAACCCGGAGGTTCATGTGGGTGAGTGCCGCAGTCTGGCTGGGCACAAATCACGAGCCACTGAAGCAGGAACAAACTTTATTTCTGAACTCCACCAGCACCCTCCACACATGCTCCCCGGGAACTCTCCCCCGGGAACTCTCCTGAACGACACCGACACCCATGCAGCTCCTCCAGGAACCACCAACCAGAAAATCCCTCTTCCGGCACTTCCCCTACCAGTGAGAACTCTTCAGGAATCCCCGTGAGAGCTCAACCGGAACTCAGTGGGAACTTGGTGAGAACTCAAAAGTCATCACCTTAATGGCTCGCTGGCGTCACCTCTCAACCACTAGTTCTGGCAAAAATGCCATGCATCATCCCGACTCTGCTGTGGCCCTCAACAGGTGAGACTGAGATTAGGAGCAGCAGACAGAAGGGTGTAGCTGGAAATACCAACAGAAACTGTAGGTTAAGGCTGGACTGCCATCCCGCAGATGTGTAGACTCTGGAATATCAGGATGCACAGGAGGAAGCATTAAAACTGATATTACTTGTCAACTACATGTACTCATATTAGATTTTAAAAGTAATGACCTCAGAATATAAAATTTACATTCCTAGAGTAGATTTCTAAATTCATAAATTAAAAAAAAATGGAGCTATTGGAAATAATGAAGTGATTTACTCAAGCAGCCTTGCTCATCACATTTTTCCATCAGGCAATGCCCCTCCCCACTCAGGTATATTTTCATTTATTTATTTGTATTGGGATGGCCCAGTGTTTAAGAAGATATTGTGTAAAATGGGAGGAAAGTTGAGGAATGTCCTTGGAAAATATTTGTATAAAAAGCAAACTTCTTTCATAAGACCTAAAATGGAATTCTTAACATAATGAACTCCAGTCCATGTTTACCCAGTCCCTCAGTCATTCATTCATCATTTATTATTTTTTTTAGTTAAATTCATATAATGTATCAGGCACTCTACTACTCCAGGAATATTGTAGCCAACAAAAATTAAGTCCTTTTCTTCTCTTTCATGGGAGCTATGTTTTCATAGGAGAAAGATAACCATAAAAATTATGTAGTCAGGTAAATAAGTAGTCACATGTTATAAAGAAAAAAATCAAGCAGGCTAAGAGGTAACAATAAAGAGAGTGGTGCTGTTGTAGTGTTTGGGCTCTTTCATACCATTTTGAGTAGGATGGTCCAGAGATGCATTTAGAAAAGGCCATATTTTGTTTTTGTTTTCATCACTTGTAATTCACTTTGAAAATATGCCAAACTCTTCAAGTCCAGTAAAACCAAGCCCATGAAGTAATAAGTAAAACTCAAATCACTTTGTAAAATTGCATTATAGGGGTATAATTGGATACACCTAACTGCTTCATACTGATACTTAATAAACATTTTTTCACATTGCAAAATAAAAACAGTTTTTAAAATTGGGAATCTGATTTTGATATTGTATGTACACAATATAATGCTCTTTAAGATTATATGAAGAAATGTCACTGAATATTTGATTGTTTATCAAATAAATAATGATATTTGATTAAATTCTTCTACCAATTTGAAAAAGAAAGAAAAAAAAAACATATTTAAGCTGAGAGCTGAGTCAAGTGAAGGACCAAGGTATGCATACCTATGGCAGAAAAGGAATCATAAGTACAAGGGGCCAGAGACCCTTGCCAGCACTTAAAGGAACACCAGTGAGGAGCGTTTGCCTGGATCAGTGTGAGGGAGCAGGTGAGTGATATGACATGGCCAGAAAGGTTGTATGTCAGACCACAAAAAGCCCTAAAAAGTATAGTGAAGTTTTTCCATTATATTTTGTATGAAGTGAGAACCCTTGCAGGTAGGTGTTAGGTAAACAACTAGCATGTCTAGACTGACTTAAACTGGATCAAATTTTGGCTGATACTTGGCAATAAGCCAGAAAAAGAGAAATGCAGGAAAACCCATCTAGATGCTTTCAGTGTGTTGATTAAATGCTATTGGATTCAGGCCACTCCTTTGTTTAGCTGTGGTTTAAATAAAAAAGAAGAAATATATTCACTAATTTATTGTGTTTCAGATGTCACACTAATTATTTTAAAAAATAAGAATTATTCAAATATAACATGACTACTAAAAATTGTAGGCACTTCAAACTCCACATTACAGATGGAAAGTAGAGCCTGGGAGTTACCAGCACTCATGATTAAATTAAAATTGCTACAGAGATGAGTATGGTGAAAAACTAAGCTTTGGAGTCACACAGACATGGGCCCAAGTGGCAATTCTGACATATACCAGCTAGGTAAGTCATATGAAGTCTTTGAGCTTTAGTTTGAGTTTCTCTAAAGTGTACTTAAGTAAAATACTCCAGTGAGTAAATGTTAAGCTTAAAATAGATGATTCATATAAATTGCTTACCATAGTGTATTAAACGTAGGTAAGGGCTCAAATTTAGTGATTATCCTTACTTCAACCCCAAGAGACATCTTCAACATAAAATTCAGAGTTCTCCACAGTCTGTAATTGGTTCAAAATAGCACCATCAAATTAAATAGCTCTTCAATATCCAGGGTCCATCCAAATCAAGCCTATCTTGACATAGGGAACCTCTCTTTCTCTAAGTAGACTACGTTTTGATTTCTGAACATCTGGGTTCCTCTACAAAACAGAATCACCCAAATTCTTTTCACTTGTTCTAGATTACAAAAGTCTCTGATTTGAAAAGTAAAGTCTCAGCAGCATACATTACATAAATGCAAGAAATCATGTTTTACAATATCCTTGGACAGATCAGCTTTATAATTTAGTCAAACAAATATGCATTCTCATATCTGCAGAGCACCTTTCTATAGACAGAACATCAACGACAAAGCAGTATACATTTAGGACCTGCACATCTTCTTATCTTTGGATTTAGCAAGACAAGCACTATAATCCAATTAGAAAGTAAAATGGGCTTAATTACTTAGCTCAGATCAAAGAACATAAGGCAGCAAAGGATCTAATTAAAATTAATAATATAATGGGCAGCTTTATCTAATGCCTAATCTGGGACATTTCATCTTAATTTAAACTCAGCTCTCAAATTCACAATGTACTATCATTGTCACTGATTGTTATGAAATCTGGTCACCCTGTGGCAAATCCTTCCTGTGTATTTGTTACCCAATTCTAAGTAATAGATTTAACTCTGTTTAACAAAGAGAGGTCAGAAAGTTCCCTCTGCTACACATGTGTATTGAATTTCTTTAGCCTTCTATCTCTTATTTTAGCCTGATTAATATTCTTTAGATGTTATTGAGTAGTGCAAATGATCTATAAAATGTACACAGCCACAGGCCACATTTATATTGAGTGGGAGCAGTGCCTAAGTTAATCAAGGACTCTCATGGATGCTTCTAAACCTCATTTGGAGTATGTTTACAAAGTACTATTTATTTTAATGTTTGTACTAAATTAATCCCCCAGTACAGTTTAAAGGCGGTTTTTAAAATAATTCTGGTAGCAATATGTAAAGAAAAATATGTAGTCTTAATTTATGAAATTAAGAATCTCCTTCACATATAAGCACGTGCACAGACATGTACACAACACAGACATTATATGTCCAAATCAAAGCAGAACAATCTTTTACTTGGTTGGTAAATGAGATAAGAAGCCAGTCAATCTTTTAGCTCCAGGCTATAATGGAAATGGTATATCTCCATTAAAGGTTGGGATTTCCTTAAACATCCCTCAAAATGATAAATGGAAATGCTGTAACACTCAGTGTATCTACTGGTCCTAATTCTCACCCTCATCTTAAAAACTTTAAAAATAAAAATGGCCTTGTGATATCTAAACACCGTCAATGGGAACTACAGTCAAATTATTAAAACAAAAACAAAAAGAACACTAACAACAAAAACCTCAATGAAACTATAAAACTCTTTTAGCATTGTAAGAGCAGCTTTGGAAGAATTACTTGTAGCTATCCAGGTAAAACCAAGTGATGACAAATTTCAGCCCCCGTGAGTGGCTCATATCAGAAGCAAGGTAGGAAGAAACTTAAAAAGGAAGATGGGGTTTAGAAAAAGTTTGCCAGTTTGTGGTAGTTGGAGGTCTTCTCCCACATCAAATGTATGCGCTGGCTCTGTTCTAGAACCTCTGCAATTATGCTCTCTGGGCTTTGCCTGCATGCATCTTAAAACCAAGGATATTAAATGCTAGCCTCTCACTGTACAGAAGCATGTCTAAATGGGTCAGATGTCCAAGATATGCCAGAAAAGGAAAAAAAAAAAAAAAAACTTGTAGAACTATTCTTTAGTGATTGTTTTATATAAAAAAAAATATTTTCAGTAAATGTCTTATTAAGCTCCATTAAGAAAAATAAACTTGATTGAACTGATTGGCTAATACTTCAAAGTGATTGAAATGTTTGCTTATACACAGCAGGGTAATTCTTTGTTAGAGAAAATTCATGGAGTCTACATTCTTCTGGTAGGGGTGCTTAAACCTAATCACTCCCTGGTTGTTCCACCTGATTATGCAACTCCCTCAGAGAGCACAGAATCAAACACTCCCACTCTTAGAGGGTATAGCCACAAAACATGTCATTGCCCTTGGGAATCTTTCTCTTGGTGTTAAAGTAATTAGTTTCTGTAAAATGTTAGCATAAGTGGCTCTGTGTCAATACAGCAGGAAATACTTTTGGTATTTGTTGAATTAGGTGCTTTCTTGCACATTGAATACAAAATCAGACAAATGAAAAATATTAATCTGATTGAGTTAAGGGTGAATGTTTTAAGTGTAAAAGTTCATGGATTCTGAGATAGTTGGAGGAAGGAGAGAAAGGGAGGATTTAACAGAGTGAGAAGAATTAATCAGATTGAACCAATGGTAAATTAAATCACACATATACACACACAAACACACACACACACACAGAGAGAGAGAGAGAGAGAGAGAGAGAGAGAGAGAGAGAGAGAGAGAGAGAGAAATAAAAAAGAAAGAAAATTAAAGAAGATGTACAAGACCAATGGCCATTCCGGAAAATTCTGTACTTCCAAGGTGATTTCAAATACCAAGAAAGGAAAATGTTGTTGTTGTGCCGACATATTTACCAAAGAGATGTATTAGTTTGCAATGCAGAGTACATACAACACAAATGTTCATCAGGGAGATGAACATTTATTATGTTATTTTTAAGGGCTTTACTGTGACATCTCCGTTTTGAAAAAATACATTTGGTTGCAAGCTCTTAATTATGAAGGATGGAGAAAAATAACTTAATCTCAAAACACAAAACACATAATCTTTTAATTTTGATTAGATTGCCCTGTTTTAATGTCAAGATCACTTTATATTAATCAGATAATATTTCAACCTTCATCTTACTGCCTGCCTTAACTTGGACTTCTATAATTTTAACTTGGATAATTAAATAGAGACATTATTGTCATTTGTATTTTATCACAGAATAATTTTAGAGGTGAGTTGTTTTATATCTATATCTATCTATCTATCTATCTATATATATATATATATATATATTACCTTGATACTATATATAGCAGAACATTAAAACATCGATATTAACTATTTTATCTCAGGTTTGTATAAATAGTTATTTCAGACAACTGCTTAGAATGTTTACTATATTATACACAGTCAGGGAATGAACCAAATTCAATTTAAACCAGTAGAGTTTTGGAGTACTGATTTTACTTAGGAATTTTTATCAGTCATCTCAGAAGCTTAGGATATAACCTATGGCATGAACACAAGAGAGGTAGCAGGGTGCTTCTCCAGGAAAGAGAAAAAGATGACGTCTGTTCTATAAATAGTGGATCAGGTTAATATCCATGAAGACTCCACTTAGTTGAGAATAACCATTAGGATTTTGACAAAGTAAAAGAAGGAATTGAAGCACACTGTATGTAATAGTTTGCAAAAGGATAACAGGATTGAAAACTGCAGTACTCTGCAGGTATGGGAAAAATATCACTTTTCTAGGTTACTTGGAGCCTTGTTTGAAGAAGTGAGGAAGGGCAATAAGGACTGGGGCCAAATCATGGAAGTTCTTGATTGCCTTTCTTAAGAGATGGGACCTTCCACTTAGACCCAATGCTTCCTTAAAAGTTCCAATGCTCCATTAGAAGGCTCAGTGATGGTAAAGCAGGGTTCTTGGAGATAGATCATTAGTTCCTAACACCAAATACCTAGGTGGGCTTAAACAAGATGTTTAAACTTTTGATGCTGTTTTCTCCATCTAAAAGAAACTCAGATTATACCAGCCCAACATGTTGTTCTGAAAATTAATTGAATTAAACTAGCTAAATAGATTAGAAAAGTGTCTGAAATAAAGTAAACATACTATAATATTAACCATTATTAACTTTGAACAAGAAAATGATGCACAAGACTACATTTGACAAGATGAAGTACAGGAAATTTCAAAGGTATAATTCTTGCTGCATTACTCTTCTGGGGTATTCAGACTGCTATTAATAATGTCTTCCAACACATCATTCTGCCAAGTAGCTCCTGGCCACTAGAATGGATGACTTTGACTGAGATCACATGCAGAAATCAAGACTTAAGTATTATAAAACTTAAGTTTTTAAGTCACTGAAAGAGGTACATATTTTCTTTCAGACAAACTCTTCAAGTAGGTTCATGTATAAAACCAGAAGAAAATGCCACAATCATTGATAGTTTAAAAGTCAACAAGCTTCACATGACTATTCAAACTCTCTCAAATAGAGGTAGTAAGTTTTTACCTTCATACTTCCACAATTTTATTTAATTTGGAAAAGAACCTTCTTTTCCTGAAAAAACTTCATCAAAAATTAAAATTTCCTCAGATAGACTCTTGTTTCTTAGCTTCAGATTTTCTGTAGTTCTCATTTACCAGAAGTCATCTAACTATAAGAGAATTCATATTTTTTATTTAAACTCTCTAGAGCATTCTGATTCCTTATTTTATGCAACAATAATCACATATGCTGAAGAAGAAAGACTCAAATATTGAAGCATGTAAGACACCTCTCAAAAATTATAGTATGCAATTGGTTTTAACTCTAGTCTGAAGACCTACTTAAATCAAAAGAAATAAAATGTCACTTGGAAAAACAGTCATAGTTAAAGCACTAGGAACAGTTAATAATTCTGGAAAGAAGATACCAAATAAGAGGATAATAGAATAAGGGAATAATGCTAGCAAATCAGAGTTGAGATAAACACACACATGAGTAAACATTTATTGAGTATGTATTATGTACTAGATGCTATCACAAATATTTTACATAAATTTTGTCATTTAGTCCTATCATGAGATATTTACCATTATTTTCCCAATTTTACAGATGAGAAAATAAGGTATTGTAATATACTCTTTTACATAGTTAGAAAGTAAAATGATTTGAACCGAAGAAACCTAATTTGAAAAAAAAAAATGATGCTAAAGAAAACTAGCTGACAATGATAACAAAAAATGGGAAGTAATCAGGTTATTTGTCCTGGTTACCTATTTTTATATAAAAATCTACCCCCAAATTGGATGAAAAAACCATGACATCTTTTACCTTGCTTATAAATCCACACTATGGACAAGACTAAGTGAAGATTGCTTGTCTGTTTTACTCATCATCATTGGAACAAAAAAAATACAGAGGCTGAAATGATCTGTTTGCTCCTTCACATATCTGATGGTTCATAATGACTGCTAGCAGAAACCTTAGCTTGAACTTATGACTGGAGCACCTGCATGTGATCTCTCTGTGTGGCTTCTAGCAAAACATAACACAATTACTGAGTCCAGAGGTCATTGAGAGAAAGAGAGCGAGCGCGAGAGAGAGACAGAGAGAGAGCGCAAGCTCAAGAGCGTACAAGCGGGAGTCAGAACCATGTAGAAGCTGCATTACTTTTTATGAACTAGGCTCAAAAGTGTAATAGAATCACTTTTGCCACAGACTACTTGTTGAGACAGCAACACAGCTTACCTCTGTTCAAGCAGAATTCTGGAAGAACAAATTGGACAGGAATTATTGCTGTGGTAACATTTAGACAATACAACTTGACATATGTTAGAAATAAAGTAAAAGAGTATACTGCTAGGGTTTCCCATGGGAAAGGAAGAACTACAAGGAGGGGCTATTCAATAGAAATATTAAAGATCAATAAGTCACTGACAAAGCCAGTATTCTGAATATGGTGGAAGCCAAGTCACAGTAACAAAAGAAGTGAATGACAAATGAGAATATGGTCTCTGAAGTCTTGCAAGCTCTGGCTTATATCTCAGGGCTGGCTGTGCTCTAGGCACAGGGCCTTCTACCAAAACTTGTATTGTTGTCCTTCTTCCACCCACAGCATCTTTGCATGCAGTGTTTCTACTGCTTGAGATGCAATGTTCACCTCTGTTTGCTCAGTTTAATCCCAATCCTTTTACTGATGTCATCTCAAACCTCACTTGTCAAATAATTGTCCCTCCACCAGACAAAGCCAGGCTCCTCATTTTTGGTGCCTCACATTCCTCTTTGTTTTTAAAATAGTTATTTCCATTTGTAAATATGCATTTATTTATGCCATTATTTGATTAATGTCTCTTTCTTCCACCAGTCAGCAAGATCTGTGAGACAACAAATATATCTGTTTTACTCTCTCCGAGAACCTGGCAGAATGCATGAAACTTTTTGAGCCCCCTTTAATTATTAAATGTGTTTGTAAAACAGACTTAATTTTTGAAGGCCTCTATGAAACTGGAAATAAAAATAGGGTGTTTATAAAATAAAGACTGAAGTAAATGTCCTCTCCCAATGATAAATAAATTTACAAAAATCAATTGGAAGAATTAAATTGGTCATATTATTTGCATTACTGAAGTCAGGTTAATTAACCTTGGTGACAAATATATCAAACATTTTTATGGGCAAAAACAAAATTAAAGAATATTTCTTGCTCAGTTATAGTGAAAGGCAATTCCAGGGCACCAGGTGGAAGATCTGTTCCATGTATTTATTCAGCAACCGAGGTTGATGTTTATCCTAATGCCTTCTTCCATGATCACTTCTGCTGGTTGATCTCACATCACTGAGCCAGGAAAAGGAAAGAAGATAAGGACTGCATTTTTTTTTTTGAGGTTTTCCTTTACCAGTTTTAAGAATGATATCCATTATTTACTCTTTAAATGAGCTGAATTAAAGTTATGTTGCCATAACTGTTCAAAAGAGGCTGGGTAACTGAGGCTAGTGTTGAGCTCAGGAGGAAGGAAAAGTCAGCCTTGGTGGAGAGTCAACAGCCTTGTTATTGACAGTCATCCAACAATGTCCAAGAACATTATGTTTTCAAAGTTTATCAGAATATTTTTCAAGAAAGTTAATAAACATAATTACTATAGAAAATGGTATAGATTAGGGTCACTTAGTATCATAAAATAAAAACAGAACTACTACTAAAGTTGAAATGTGGGGGTAGATGTTAGGGAAAATTCTCCAGAGAATTACTATAATATTCTGAAAATCAATAAATAAATAAGCCTTCTTGTGTAGATTACTAAGGGCCAGAATGTCTTCTCTGAAAGTCTGTAATTGTTCACCTGACTGTCTGGAAGTTCCATGTGTTATTCTCAGTTACAAAAGAAAAAAAGTGCAAATGATGAATTAATTATGTAAATTCAAAGGGTGCCAGAAAGAACAGGAAAATTAAAATTATTAGGTCATAAGTATAGACCTAATTTTCAAACAGAGAATTCCCAAAATTTATTTTAAAAATATTTTTTAAAATCCATATAGGAAAGAAGTAGAATAAGAAAGGAAAAATATCAGACACTTACTCTTTCATCTCAATATTCTATTATTTCATGGAATTAAGTCGTAAACACTATTAAAAGTACATAAAATGTTCTATTAAATTTTACTGCTTTTATATATCTTTCTACATCTATAGGATATGGCTGTCTTAAGCTAGAGATAGCATTTTAATATTCTGATACAAGGGTCATAAACCATTTCTACCAGTTCTTTCTTCCTTTTCTGTTCAGGGACCCAATTTTACCATAAAGGAGGCTGAACAATTGTTAACTCCGCTTCATTAAACTTGTGGCCAGGAGACCATATCAGTCTGGTCCCATAAGAAATGCCAGCACATTCAAAATGAGTAATTGAGAAGAACTTAACTATTTATAAAACTGTGGGTAGAAATGAAGCAACCAATATAGAACTAGCAAAGGCCAGGGAAAGAAAAGAGATGGAGGGAATTTCATAATATAATGAGAGCTGACATTAAGAAAGGGGCTTTTCAACCAGAGGAATAGAGCAGCTGTCTACCTTACCTTCTAATGATTGGGGTGTGAATATCTCAATTTCTCTTTAGGCTCCATCTTGAATTTTCTGCCATTCAAACCTTCTATTGATTAAATAAAACTAGAATTGAGACAGCCAAATAGCCTGATATTGTAATCTATAGAATTCAGCCTCCTAGGCCAAGTAACAAGGTGGATAACTATGGAAAATATACCAAGAAGAGTAAACAGAATATTCAGAACAGATGCAAAAGCATTTGTAGGAGAGCTATCAGTAATGTAGATGATAAAGCAAATGTTATTTAGTCCTGAAATCTACATTTTATTCAATGAGAAATATGTGAATATTTGTTTCCTTTAAATAGAATGTGAAACTTTCAGAGAGCCTGAACAGAACCCTCCTTATCAAAAGTAAGCTTGTTTCTTGAGCCATTGCCTGACATGATAAAGTAGAGTAGCACAGGGATTGCCAAGACTGACAGCCAAGAACCCTGACGAAATGTGAGTCTGTGTCCCATGTTCACTGAGAGGAAGAGAAAAGAGAGGAATTAAAATGAGGATCTAAAAGAGGTATGATGTCCAAGTTCTTGCAGAAGGTATTGGCAGAATAATGATCAAGGTGCCCATTCTGATGATCAGAGTCCAGAATTTCTAACCATGCAGCATTGTCACTTGAGACTTAGTTGGCAACAGTCTGGCTGGGAAAGGCCATGATATTCAGAATTATGTACACTCACAGATCCAGAGGAGAAAATTGGTGATGGATCAAGCACAGAAGATGAGAGGAGATCTTGGCAGCTAGGCAAAGCTTGGAGTAATCTGGCAATAGGTAGTGATGAAGAAAGTCTATGAAATTGCTGATTGACCATTAGTGAGGTCCACCATGGAAGCTTGATTAATATCATACAGATGGTAGGTAGATGAATAGAAATTCAATTCCAGACCTTTTTGTCTCAAATCAAAATTCTTTGTGTTGTAACATATGGCCTAAGGCAAAGAAAAAATAAAGATATCATCAATTAAAATGCATCAATCTTTAACCAATTTGGAAGTTTTTCCTAGCAACATAATCTATTTCAGCCAAAGTTACAATACGTGATTTTGTACCATTGTAGAGTTAACAACACAGTCATAATATATCACAACATATCAGGTTGATAGTTGACTTTTGGTCTTTAAGATTCTCTAAGACTAAATCTGTGAGCTGAATGTTTTTTGTATTTTAAAGAAACAGTTTTATATATTCTAGAGAATTGCTTTATTATATCTGTAATTTTTTCAGGCTAAATATTAAGTTACTGGACTTTCTACTCAGAATATACATTTTTTAATCATCAGGGAATTATATGGGATCAATTGATTGCTAACTATTATGGTGAGATAGAACAGGATTTAAATTTTAAAACAAAATAATTTGGTTAAAATATTAGCTTAATTATAGAGCTAAATTACATTGTATAATTTTAGTTTTATCTGAGTCTTAATTTCCTCTATGAAAAGTGAAGACACTATTGTGTATTTTAGTTCGTTGTTTCCTATTCCATAAAGCCTATGATAATGTTTTGAGATGCAAAGGATTTTTAAGAAAGCAAATTTATTTTCTAAATTTATCATTTACCAATGCTGTCTCACAGATCATGGTAGTGTGAACCCTTTTAAAAATACTGTTGTGTTCCAATAATTTGTCCTATAATTATGATGATGTCATTATAAAACTTGGGGATGTTTTGATAAACTTTATTGACATAATTTATCTAAACTAAAGTCTAATGGCTTATGTAAGTCTACAGACATCACTTGCCTCTTTCCTTTCCTAGCATATGTGATAATTCAGCTCTAATTAATCACAGAGAATATGCCAGAGCATGTTGAATCCCCAGAATATGCTCCCTTAGACCTTGCAGAATCTTCAAGAGTCTGATTCTATATCTTCAAAATTACATTGCAGCAAGTGTGCTTTCTCTTTATCCTCTATCTCACCTAAACATTCCTACTTTATATAATTTCCAAAAAGCAGTACACATAAATATAAAATCTGAATATTTATATAAATCTGATATTCAATAAATTTCTACATTTTGTTCCTACTTGGGAGTTGCTGCCTATTCTTCCAATACTGATAGGCCAGACTTTCAGTCTCTAGAAACTTTTATTTTCTGCTATGGTCACCCCTAACACTTTGAGATTGAAGCATTTTGTGTTTCCCTGCCTATTGGTAATTCATCATAGTACTTATGTGTTTCTCCCAAACGATTCTAGCTTTAGCAAACCTGGAGAAAAGTCTCTTTCCAATACTATGAAATTGCTGATTGACCATTAGAGAGGTCCACCATGGAAGCTTTAACAAAGTTTATTTATCACACCCTTATTGTGGCATTTTCTATTCTATCTATGAAAGCATTTTCCTTTTTTTTCCATTTTAAAATATACTGAACTCAAACATGTGATCTACTGCTTTTTATATTGCTTCCATGAGTTCTGTTGTGATTGGCATTCTGATTTTTTTTTAAAAAACCAACCAGACAGTGTATGCCAGAACAGATATGCAATTATTAGTTGTCAAATAAAAAATAAAGCCAAAAGGAAGGGAGGAAGGGCCTGGTATATACCCCAATCCAAATCAATCAACAGAATATTTAACCTATATTTTCTTCTATATGTTATAGCAATGGAACTTATTTGTCCACTAAATTGGACATACTGACATCAGTTATTTTTAGATCAACTAAACACTTTAATTGTAGAGTCTGTATTTCATCATTTCATAAAAGCATTATGGCTACTGTAACCAAAAAAATTCTGTTCTATCAGTAATTGTGACCCAAGGAGATTAATAAGTTTTTCTAGACCAGTCATTATGTCCAGAAAAGTGCTAGTTAACATAATGATCTCTTGTTTTAGTCCATCCTCATTTATTTTTCTTTTTAGTTCAATAATCATTATTTTAGTCTGCTGAGAGTTCTATAACACAATGAGACAGACAGGGCTATTTAAACAACAGAAATTCATTTTCTCACAGTTCTGCAAGCTGGTGGGTTGAAGATCAAATTGCCAGCACGTTTGGTTTCTCCTGAGGTCTATTTCCTTGGCTTGCAGATGGCCGCCACATCGCTGTTTCTTCAGAAAGAAAACTCTGCATCCATATCCCTACTGCCTCTTCCTCATTTTATAAGAGTGCCAGCTGTATTGGATTAGGGCACCACCCCTGTGATCTCCTTTAACCTTAATTGCCTTTTAAATACCCACTTATGTGTGTGTGCTGGGATTGAACCTAAGCCCTCACACATGCTGGGCAAGCATTAGGCCACTAAGCTACACCCCCAGATCCAGTCATATCGTTTTTTATTTGTTCTAATTAGTTATACATGACAGCAGAATGAATTTCAACTCATTGTACACAAATGGAGCACAACTTCTCATTTCTCTGGCTGTACATGATGCAGAGTCACACCATTCCTGTGTACATAGGGTAATAATGTCTATCTCATTCACCATCTTTACCACGTCCACACCTTCTCCCCTTCCCTCACTACCCTCTGCCCAATCCAAAGTTCCTCCATTCTTCCCTAGTACCCTCACTTCATTATGGATCAGCATCCACATATCAGAGAAAACATTTGGCCTTTGGTTTTTGGGGGGGATTTTTTTTTTATTTCACTTAGCCTGATATTCTCCAACTCCATCCATTTACCTGCAAATGCCATAATTTCATTCTTCTTTAAGGTTCAGTAATATTCCATTGTGTATATATATCACAGTTTCTTTATCCATTCATCTGTTGAAGGGCATCTGGGTTGGTGCCATAGTTTAGCTATTATGAATTGAGTTGCTACAAATATTGATGTTTCTGTGTCAGTGCAGTCTACTGATTTTAAGTCCTTTGAGTATAATCCAAGAAGTGGGATAACTGGGTCAAGTGGTAGTTCCATTCCAAGTTTTCTAAGGAATCTCCATATTGCTTTCCAGAGTGGTTGCACCAATTTGCAGTCTCACCAGCAATGTTTGAGTATACCTTTTCCTCCACATCCTCACCAACACTTATTGTTGCTTATATTCTTGAAAATTGCTATTCTGACTATTGTGAGATGAAAACTAAATAATATTATTTCATTCTTTTTTATGGCTGTATAGTACAAGTACAGAAATACAAGTTCCACATGATCGCATTCACAAGTGGAATACAGAAAAGTTGGGCACATAGAATTTAAGAGTTTAATGGTGGTTGCCAGAAGGCTGAGAAGAGAGAGAGGGTAGGAAGGATGGCAAAAGGTTAATTAACGGGTAATATGTTGCAGTTAGATAGGAGTAAGAAGTTTTGGTGTGCTATTGCACAGTAAGATAACAATATATAACAATAATGTACTATAGATTTCAAAACCTTGGAAGAAAGAAGTTTGAAAAAATTTCAATATAAAAAAATGGAAAATGTTTGAGGAGGTAATATGTGGGTTTTTTTTTCTGATTTAAATATCACATAGTACCCCATTCATATATACACATGTTTTTATTCATTGGATAAAAGGTAAATTTAATTTACAAATTAAAAAAAAATGAGAGAGGTGGTAGAACTAACTCTATCTTCCAGTCTTCATCTGAGTCTTGTGTTTCAATTCTTCACCATCATCCAGAGTTATTTGACACGACATGTGAGTATTTCATAGATGAGAATGATAATAAAATTTCTGTCTGCCCAGTAACAGGGCACCACAACAACAGTATAATCCCTTACAAGAGGGACTGTATCCATGACTGTGGTAAGTGTGGGCTCTGGAACCAGACAGGCTGTATATTCAAACCCCAGTTGTGCCTTCAGCTGTGGTTTGGTAAGTGACCCCCAAACGCCATAGCTCATGGTGCAATTGGGAGGTGGTGGAAATTTTTAGGAGGTGGGGCCTAGTGGAAGGAAGTTGGGTAATTAAAAGAATTTCCCAGGAGAGGCTCTAGGTACCCCAGCCCCTTTTTTTCCTCTCTTCTTCCTGGCGACCATGACCTGATCAGCTCCCTCCACTGCACACCTTCTCCATAATGTGCAGCCTCACCAAAAGTTCAAAACCAATAGAGCCAAGCAACTATGGACTGAAATCTCCAAAACTGAAAGCCAAAGTGAATCTTTCCTTCTTTATAAGTTGATTATCTCAGGTATCTTGTCTCAGAAGAGAAAGTTGACTAATAGCAGCTATAAGACTTGAACAAGTTTCTCCTTAACATTTCTGTGACTTAGTTTTCTAAAATTTTAAATGGAATAACAGTAATATTTGACTCAAAAATATTTATTGAAGATTAAACGAGTTAGTATAACTTCCTAGAAAATAATAAGAAACCCTCTATTAAAATAGTATATAGTAAATAAAAGGCTGCTATTATCTTTATTACCAACTGACCTCACTCATATATTCACAGAATTTAAGCTTTGTTCACAATAAAATGCCAAAAAGTCTATAATAATTTCTTAATAAAATTTTACGTGAAGTCAGATTCAGTGGCACACACCTGAAATCCCTGCTACTTGGGAGAAAGGATGAGTCAGAAGGACTAAAACTTTGAGGGAATCTTGGATAACCTTGCAAGACCTATCTCAGTATGAAAAATAAATTTTAAAAAGGGCCTGGGGTGTATATTAGTAGTAGAGCATTTGCTTAGCATGCTAAGACATTGGTTCAATCTTCAGCTTAATGAAAATAAAACAAAAACCTGTGAGATAAAAAAGAAAAAAGTTGCAATTTAATACTAAAGAAGAAATAAACAGCAGTATTTTATATTGATTAACTTAAAATGTGTTAACAGTTGATATTTGAACATGATGCAAAATCTTTTACGGATCATTTCTATTATTATTATTATCATTAGTATTATTATTAGTAGTGTGGGGTGCTGGGAATTGAACCCAGGGTCTTGCGCATGCCAGGCAAGCACTATACCAACTGAGCTATATTCCTAGCCCTGATAATTATTTCTATTTTACCTTTTTTTGCTCTTGTCTGAAACCTGCAGATAACAGTTTTTGATGTTGTTTAATAAGATTTGAGATGAGATTTGACAGAAATAAAATCAGAAAACAACTTTAAGCAGATTCTTCAGCTAAAAAACTTTAGAAGAAAATGAAAATGTATCTTCTGAAATGTTTAATAGTCATCTTGCCTTTCCTAAGAATACATGCATCCTTTTCTAAGGTGAAGGTACCTTTGTTTTTACTGCTGGCATGAGATGCTGTGATATTTCTGAGTCAAATGGAGTCACCTAGCCACATAAATGGCAGCATATAATGATGAAAACCAGAGTTATGCTGTGTATCTCGCCTATGCAGTAGCTCAAGGTCTTTCAGAGATTTTCTTTCTAGTCTCCTTAATACATCTGTGTAAGAAAGAGCAGATAGCTACTAAACCTCAAATTTTGCTTGTGAAAATTGTTGATATACCGAGATTGCTAAATTAGTTTAGGCTACATTTCAAATCTGTGTCAGAGCTTCAACACCACCCTGGTGTTATTAGTCTGCATTTTCTTACTGCCTCTGATATGAGGAAAACACCTGCCTTTCTCTTTTCAGCACTTTCTCAAGGTCAGCCTTGTTGCAGGAGAGGTGGAGAGGCATGGCACAGGAGAGTAATGTGACATTTGATCACATCCACATCTTATTTCCTTTCAAACCACCCTCCAGCAAAGCTGAGAAACTGCTTGCTTCTTCTGAAGGCACAGAGTCAAGCATGTTTCTAAGGACTTATAGCAAATCATTCATTTGATCAAATTGCTTCATGGAATATGTTCATTTTATTTTAAGTTCCCTATTG
The DNA here is from genome assembly GCF_047511675.1 of Marmota flaviventris. Classification (NCBI taxonomy): domain Eukaryota; kingdom Metazoa; phylum Chordata; class Mammalia; order Rodentia; family Sciuridae; genus Marmota; species Marmota flaviventris. The sequence continues at coordinate 47,720,341 of NC_092510.1, read as the reverse complement.
TCTGTTTATGGAAGGCCAAGGTGTAAAAGAATATTAGGTTAAAAAGAAATGCTTCGAAGACCTCCTTATCCAGCTATCTGATTTTATAAGTGAGGACTAGCTGGGTGATGTTACCTTCTGATGGTCACACCTTGAATGTTTCTGCCCTTCTCTCCTCAGAGCCTGATGGCTGTGGTTCTTAACCTGTTCGGGAGAGTGAAGACCAGTGCCTTCTTTGTACTGCAAACATTCTCCTTATTTCCTTTTCTTTCCCCCTCATCCCTCTCATCTTTTTCAGTAGTCTAATATTCACTAAAGCAATGGCCTCCTGAACATTTGGAAAGTCACCAAGGAATTTGAAATTTTTAAAAACTGCTTTTTGATTGCATCCATCTTTATCTGTTCCTCTACCTGCAGGTCTATAGGAAAAAAAGAATCATGTATTTTTTCACATTTTTAAAATGTTTGCTTTGTTTTCTTTTAATTCATGAAGGAAAGTGCTGTTAATCTTTCTGCAGGTTTTCCCAGCTTCTGATGTATTTACTTCCAAAAACCATTGAGCTAATCATCAACCCCTTCTTTTACACACAAATAAGAGGAAAGCAAGAAACTTTGAAATAGCAAGGGTCTGCTTATGAGCCTGGCAATGTTACTTATGAATAAAGAGAAAGTAAAGTAGGACAAGGAAATTCAACATACTGTATTTAGCATCGTTTTCATTCTATCATTCTTTTGCACTCCCACTTTTAATAGTATTCAATCAGAGGATGCCAGTTAGGTACCTTATACTTTGTTCTACTATTACTGAGGGATTTTTGAGTAGATGGTTTGTTTTCTATTGTTAGTGAAGTAATGACACCTCTCTAAGTCAGTTAATCCTATAACCTGATCTTCAATCTATACCTGAAAGGCTGTGATCTAATTGATGTAAGGTGCACAGCATTTGGTGCAGAAGTTCTTTCTCATGGGTTACCTTGATTAGTTGGAGGGACCTGATCTAGTTACTATCATTATTGATACTGCCAGTTATAGGTGAGGAGTTCTGCTTCTTCACGTGCTGAAGTTTGAACTTAGAGAAGCACACTGAGGTAAGCATATTAGGCAGGGTTTATTCAAAAAGAGGTAACAGAGACTTCTCTTGGGAGGGAGAAGGGGACCATAGCTGATATCCTGGTATCCCAAGAAGCGAGGTGTTCTGCCCTTTTTATATATCCTAGGCTCCCTTTGGTCTCCTGCCCTCTTCCCCTTATCTTTCTCCTTCCTGCATAGGTGACTAGGCCCAGGAGTGCTTGGTGGACTGGCCAAAAGGTAGGAAACAGGTGGACTAAAGGAGAAAAGGCAGGATGGAACAGCCCAGGACACATCAATTAACAACTGTGACTCCCTGTAGGGCAATTCCTAGGACAGATTACCTTGGCAACAAGTTGGAGCAGGGGAAGGTTCTTGATAGGGGTGGAGGAAGGGCTCTGAAGGAATTAACATTTCAATCCCTGAGGGTACAGTCTCCAACTTCCTGGACTCACTCAAAATTGGCCTCCTTGATCTGATCTGACTCGATTTACCTATCTGTACTGACTGCCTGTCTAATTCTGGCTTCATTTTTATTAGGAGAGCAAATTCTTTATTCTAATACTGAATATGAATTGCCTTGCCTATTCCTGAATTCTGTAATAAAGATCTAAGTTTTAAGAGGTGAACTTGAACTTAGTGTCTCCCAATAATGTCTTTCATCATATGTGTGTATGTGTACATATACATATATATGAATTTACATATATATGTATACACACACACATATATAATAAAACTTGTAACTTGCCCTGAAATTACCAGAATCTGTAAATAAAATATATAATTTTCATTGTTCCTGATTTTCATCAAGGTCTCATATATTTCTTCTTACAACTAATATTAAGAGTAATCTTTACTTCCCATAGTCATTAAACTTTAATTTGTTTTTTTAGTCAACTTTCCAAAAGGGACTTAATTAAATATCAGTACACATGCATCAAATTAATAGCCTAAAAATCGCTTACAACTGATACTAGTTTATTCAGGCTCAGACTGTTACTCTAAACAATTGTGGAGAGAATGTGTGGCTAAAGAATGATTTGATTTATGTCTGTCAGAGCCCAGAAATAGATGCTACTTATCCTTTGCCTCAGACAATGTTTCTCTTTAAAAAAAAAAAAATGAGATATCCCAAATTCTTGTGGAAATGTGACATTCTGCCTGTTTCATGTTATTTATGTAAGAAAAATACTTATTGGTTTTGTCCTTAGCCAAACGGAGTGTATATGACTTGGAACCATCCCCTAGAGTACCTTACACTTTCTCTAGTATGTAGAGGGAAACATTTTTTAAAAAGTAAAAAAAAAAAAAAAAAACAACAACAACAACAACAAAAAACTATCTTTCTATTATGGCCTGCTTGGTTAGGTGATATTCATGTAGGAGAAGATCCAAGTCAAGAATTTGAGGGAATTTAGGTGGAGAGAGATTCCAAAAGAGCAAGGTAGAAGGCTGGAGCAGTAATTATGGAAGGAAAGGGAGTTAGATGAGAGTTTGCTATCATGGAGATTATTGCTCTGGAAATCTGGGTTTGATCCTGCTGGGGTATTCTGGTCCATGGTATAGAACACAGTCCAAAGATGGGGGCTGCTCCAGGAGGCATTAACTCCTCCATACTTCTTACCTGCTTCCTTCCTGCAGCTGGCCTAAAGCCCCAAGTTAGGGACTGTAGATGTTGGCAGTAAGAAGCCCCTGGTATATGTGCAAACAATGAATGCCAAGGGGATATGAGCAGGGCATTGAGAGTATCTACTGCACTAAATTAGAAGGAAGAGATTTAGACTTCTGATGACTGTCTGGATAATTGTGAGTTGTGAGTCTACCTGATGTTCAAACCAGTTCAGAGAAAAGCAGAAAGGATAGTAAAGAAAGAATCTGAGATTGCATATTATTTGGATCCCTAGACCCAGATGTGCTTAAAAGTCAGTCTCCAGTATCTTACTTACTATTCAATACATTCTCTCTCCTTCCTCTTTCTCTCTCCCTCCTTCTCAATACAGGGTGGATTACATCAAGAATAATTATGCAGTACTATATGAGTGGATAATGAACAAGGCTGAAATGAATTCTAGTCTGCTGAGTCCTTGTAGAATTCCTTCCTGAAACATAAGTTTCCAAGATGAACAGCAGATTATAGATATTTCAATTCTCAATTCTCACCTTTGACTTCTGCTCCAAGCATTCTGTTTCTGCTATAGGAAGAGAAGGCTTACATTATTTCTCCATGCATAGAGTATTCCAGAATAAGGGACCAAGGGGAATCTGACAGAAAGAGCAGACCTGCCTCATAATGAGTAGGGTATTGTTCACTGTAGCAGTCACAGAAAGACAGACTCTCCCTCACCCATCCAGAGTTAATCCATAATTTAAAAATAGAAACAATAGTTATAAATAACAATAATAATTATGTCTGGCAAAATAGTATAAATGACCACAGACACTGGCAGCATAAGCTCTGTTACACTGTTGTGTTTCCAACTGAACACAAATGTTGGCAGAGCATAAGCAAAACTCTCACAGGCTATTCTAAATATGGTGGCACAAGGAAGAGCCACATAAGACCCAGACATGTAATAGCCATAGTAGCTAGTCACCCCCTTTCTGGCCAACTTCAGTGACTACTTTTTTTCTCTACTCATAATAACTATTTCCCTACTCTAATTTCAGGTATCCTAAGTAAAATGATTACCAATGTGTCCAGTGACCAAACTGTCTTTACTTTTTGATGTAACTTAATCCAAACTGACACCCAATTCTCTAAGCCTGCTTTAAATTACCCAGAGCAAATATAAGCACTGTAAAATATATCCACTACTTCCCAGCCAGGTCCCAAGAGTCTCCCCATGGTTCTTCTGCCACCTGCTCTCTGCACAGAAAGCTACATAAATCTAACACCTGTGGCTATAGATATGTGTTCCTTGACTATGTGGTCAACAATGGAAACCTGGCAAAAATAAATCTCTAAAATCTGTGAAAGGTGTGGTCTAGAGTATGCATTTTAATTTTTATGTTTTAATTACTAGTTGACTGTTTAAAATAAAGTTGAGATGATGAGAGGGGCTGAATGTGCTGTCAAGTTAAATATTCCATCCAGAAAGAGAAATCAGAAGTGGAGAAGCTCCTGGTTTTCTCTGGTTGTTAACACTAGTAATAGTGTAAGTTTTGCCATAAGGGAAATATTTTCTCACTTTTCTACTAGTTTGAGCATTGATGTTTTAATCAAGCAGATAACATAACACTATTATTCTTATTATCACTAGAATAATGAAGACCACAGAGGATGCATCTTTTGAATGTCTCCTTCCCTAAATGCCCCACCCTATTAATTTAATTTTGTTTTAATTTTTGCAGACAATGAATATCAAATGACTATTATGTGTCAGGTACTATCCTAGGGGCTGAGGGAATTCCATGATGAGCAAATACCACTTTGCGTCTTTGAATAGATTACAGATTAATGGGAGTTAAGAGAGGAACTGAAATAAATGTGAATGATTTTGTAAATATTCAGTGAAATTTTAAACCCCGAGCTACTCTGGTTTTTACAGAGCATGCAAGCATTAGTACTTTGCAAAATAATTATATAATTGTAGCTTTCACATTTTTCTCTTAAATGTCATTTTCATGAAATGAATAACACAATTATACATAATGAAAGGAGGTAATTATTAAATGTTGTCAGGTGTTTTATATTTTGTGTGCCAAGATCCTGGATTGTTTCTAAAGAGAATAAAAAGAGAAAAATCAGTGTTTTGACCATTATCCACAATTTTGGGGTATAATTGTGGAAGATTGTAGGGTACTTTATTGCAAGATTCATCTGAAGATACTGTTTGCAAAAGTCTATTCCAAGGTTTTTCCTTACAGCTTTACAACATGCCTCAAAAAAGTTGGTATTTTTTTTTTCTCTAGAGGGAAATCAGAAACTCCATTTGTCCTCTCAGCACAGGAGCTTGTACGAGAAAACTGAATTCTGAATCCTTTCAATAATCTCAGTCTGGCATCTGGGAACTATGAACTCCTGGAGATGGGATTTGCTCTGGGTCCTTCCTAGGAAGCAACAGCACACTTTCCAGGAGAGAGATTTGTAAAATGGGTCACCTCAAACATTGATTTCTAAGAAATGAGTAAACAAAATATACAATAAATGCATATTGTTCTTACTGTAGAAACACACTTTAAATTCTCCCCTTGGCAGATTCTTCAGAAATTGCTCATTGACAGTTCCAAGCTATTACTTGTGAGATTTTCTTTTAATCACCTTTTAATAGAATTGGCATTATCATCTAATACAACTAGGCATAACCACTTACATATATTTGTCAAATGTTTAGTAGGAGACCTGGATCATTACAAACATATTTCTCATGGAAAAAAAGTAATTTTCATTTTCTTCCCAGATGACAATGTAGTTATTAGACTCCGTCTCAAAGATGCCTACAAGCAAATTTAATTAGTCAGTTAAATGAAACTGTCAGAAATTTAAGAAACATTTTTGTAGTAAATTATAGCCCTAGGTATTTCTTAATTTGCTTTGTGTAACTTCAACTGGAAAGTATGTTTATAATATTCTATTTGTTCAGCATGGATGAAGGTCACTTCGCATTTACTTTCATCTTCAAATCGCCTGGCCATTTCACAGCTGTTTGAATTTTAATAAGAGGGAACCAGTTTGGAGGATTCAGAGAGAGCAAAAATGAAAAAAAAAATAATAATAACATTTGGCATTATAAGGTTTATAATAATTCTGCTCTTGGAAACTGTGGAATGAGTCTGATGTTTTTGTTTCAAGTCATAAGTTATGGAAATTAATTCTACAGACAAAATTAATAGGTGTAAAATTATGGTAATTATAGTCATGGTAACCAGATATCTTTATGCATTAAAAGCTGGGTCCTGTACTGAGGGTCAGAAACACTATCACAAAATCATAACCTTTGATTAAATAAACAGTTTTGTGTAGCATATTTAAGAGTTGTACTGAAATTATTCCAAATGTCACTCTATTAAGGAATGATATTTTCACCCTCCCAAAAAAGCCAGAAAAAAAAAAAAAAAACAGAATGAATCCAGTAGACACCAACACATGCGATTACAACACATCTAAGCCACATGGCTTTTTACCATCTTTATTGTTGTTGCTGTTGTTTTGCCTTAAAAAAAAGGAGCATAGAAATCTCCATTATTTCCTTTGAAGTTTAAAAATAACAAATATAAAATTCACTTGCATATTTTTCAGTTAGGTACTTTGCTTTGACATCAAATCTCTCTGTGCCTTTTATCATCCTCTTTTAAGTAAAATCTCTAATTAAGGAATTTGAGATTGAAGAATTTGTGAGAAAATACCAAGTATGAAAGTGCCACAACGCAAATTAATTATTCCCAAAGAGAAAACAATAGTTGATATGGAAATAAGCACACAAACATCTGAGTTCCGATAGTAGCAGCATGTTCTGTGGCAACAAATATATAGCATAAATGATACATTAGAGTAAAAAAGAAAATATGATTTTTATTAATCATTTCTATTTAAAGTTGACTGATGTTACAAAGGCATGTGGTCCCAAAAGAATAGTGAGTTCCTTGATATTTTTATTCATGAAAAGTTATGGAGTTTATTTGGATTTCTAAGGCTCAACAGAATGGCGTATATTGCAAAATATATATTGCTTCCTGTGAGTGACTAGTACATATGATGTAAATTATAGCACCACCCCTCTAATTGCTTATTTTACCCATAAAGCAACCCTTTGCAACTTAAATCTCATTATCAGAAAATCTGAAATTTAGACAGACAAAAAAGAAGAAATAAAAACCTCTGGATTTGGATTGTAAGACCTAGGTTCAAGAATAGAACTCGTTATTTTGTAACAATGACATTAGTTCTATATTTATCTCTTGGTTTTTTTGTTAACTTTATGTATGAAATGTACATACGAATACTCATCTTACAAGCTACTGTGAGGTTCAGGTCAAATGAGCAGTGAAAGTGTAGCTTTGTAAAATTTTCATCCCTTGGAAAAATAATTCTGAGACCTATTTTGTGTTTACAATTTTGGGAATTTGAATATTTGGATATGATTGTCAAATAAAAATCATAGGCCACAATTTACAAAATATGGAAAATAATCACTCTGAAAAAGCCATTATAAACTGGATGCAGTGGTACATACCTGTAATCTCAGCTACTTGGGAAGGTAAGGCAAGAAGATCACAAGTTTAAGGCCAGCCTGTGCAACTTAGTAGAAACCTGTAATGTGAGGTGTCTCCCAAAATCTCACATGTGAAACAACGCAAGAAGGTTCAGAGGAGAAATGATTGAATTGTGAGAGTCTTAACCCTAGTGGGGGTTAATTCAGTGGTAACTAACTACAGGGACATGGGGTATGGCTGGAGAAAGTGGTTAATTGGGGGCGTGGCTGTGAGGTATATATTTTGTATGTGGAGCTGGAGTCTCTCTCTCTGCCTCTTGCTGCTTCCCTCAGCCACACACTCTGCCATGATGTTCTGCCTCACCTCCAGCCCCGAGGAATGGAGCCAGCCTTCTCTGGAATAAGACCTCTGAAACCGAAACCATAAGCCCTCAATAAACTTTTCCTCCCCTACAGTTGTGCTGGTCAGATCCTTTAGTCACAGCAGCAAAAAAAAAAAAAAAAAAAAAAAAAAAAAACTGACTAAAACAGAACCTAACTCAAATTTTAATAAATAAAATATCTAAAAAAGGACTGAGATGTATCTCAATGTGTTCCAAGTTCAATCTCCAGTACTGCAAAGGACTGTTATCATTATTATTAGTGCATTATATCTGCAATGCCCTGTCCCCCCAACAGGGCCCATGTGTTAGCCCCTGGTGCTGTTGAGAGATGGTGGAAACTTTCAAACATGGAGCCTATAGGGATGTCTTAGATCATTGAGTGCATGTCTTTGAAAGTGCTTATGAGACTCTGGTCTCCTTCTTTCTCTTTCTGACGCCTGTCTGTGAAGTGAATGAGGTATCTCCTCCACTCTCTCACTACTATGATGGGTTGCCACACCTAGGCCCATAGGAAATGTGGCCAACAAGTTGTGTACTGAAGCCTCCTAAACTAGAGCCAAAATAAATGTTTTTCTCTTCATAAATTGATTATGTTAGGTGTTCGATATAGTAAAACAGTGCTGAATAACATAACGTTAATCTTAGGGAATAACAGGAAATTTTGCATTTGGAAAATAGGATGAAGACAGTAATACCTTCTTATCTATTGAGAAGCATCTCTATAGAGACCACATTTGATTATGTTGATAACATTGCTAAGTAGGATACTAGCTGATACTTAATAATTACCACCTGTGGGTGATGTTTTGAATTCAATGTACGTGTTAAATTTACAGTTTGCAACATTATGTGGAGGACACTACTTATCTCCAGTTTCCAGATAGGAAAACTAAATCACACAGTGGTTAAGAAATTATGAATGATCTCATATTTAACAAGTGGCAGAGCCGAAATATAAACTCAAACAACTGTCCAATATAGTTTTCCTTCTTCATCCCTGTCCTAACTACCTTATTTTATAAAATAGACTAGATCATTTTGTTTACTACTTTGTGGCAAGTTTTTGTTTGTTTGTTTGCTTTTTTTGTTTTTGATTTTTCTAAGGGTTGTCAATTTTTGTTTAAATGTGTCAGTTTTTTTTTTCTCAGAATGGGGAATCAAACAACATTCTTGAACTCAATTTTGGGATAATAAAGAGGAAAGAACATCTCAAACTGGTCAGATGTTAGACATGCTTGAATGAAAAATCATAGCCTATGCAGCATGACAAGCACTTCATTAACACATTAGACAGAGTATGTGATAACAAAGGACAGTGGAGCATGTCCTACTTAGCTTATCATCTTGGGCTATATTGTCTAATCTGTACTTTTTAACTGCTAGAAGCTATTAAATTTTAATTTAAATTATTTAAAATTAAATAAAATTTAACATTAAGTTCCTTGAGCATATTAGTCATTTATCATGTATTTAGCAGCCATATGTGATCCTTGGTTACTATATGGGATAGGATAGATTAGAAAATATTGCCATTCACAGAAATTTCTACTGCTCAAGGATGCTCATTCCCTTTGTTTCCCTGCATCACACTCTGAAATAAATGTGCATGAGGATTACAGTTTTGAGGCACCGTGATCATGTTGTAGAGTAGTGAAGGGAGTACTTGTGTAAAGATGAGTTGTTCTAGGACACTAGTAGTGATGCAAATATCCCTTTGAATACATTGGTACTTTCCCTGCAGATTTGATTTGATTCAAATAAAAATTGTGTCCCCATCAGATGTTGATTACATTGGACAAGCAGAAATAGCAAGAGTTTTTTTTTTTTTTTTTTTTTTTTTTGTGTGTGTGTGTAGCCATCATGGTTGAGAGAAAATAAATTATAACTCAAAAGATGATAAAAGTGAGAATACTGATGACTTGGGATGTAGACTGATCATGCCTTCGTAAATCATCTCTATAGGACCAACTATGATCCAGATGAAAAATAGGATTACAAAGATGGATTTAGCCCCCCAACTTTTCTATGTGAAAGCAGATACCTGCTGCCACTCTCAGCCCAAACAGGAGCACCTAGCCCAGACCTCACCAAATCATGTCATTCAGCTCCTTGGTCACAGTGGATATGCTCAGGGACAAGTATAATACCTACACCAAGAGAATAAAATTTAATTCTAGGAATTTCATTAGAATTGTTGAAGGACAGACAGTATGAGTAAGAATAATGTGATTAGAGATTCTAGAGGACAATACAAAAAGGGGCCGAATAAATAGAAGAAATGACAATGGGTTCTACATCTAGCCTCAGTATCAAGCAGTACCCAAACCAATATTACTCTCCTTTGTCATGATCAAATTTTTCTTAAATACATGTTAGTCAGACTTTTGTCACTTGAAACCAAAATATTTGAAAATAATGTAAAATTTGTATATGTATGTGTATGCATAATCTGAGTATATGTATCTTTAGAGCAAATCAAGATTTTTTTTATTAAGGAAGACCCACTGAAATATAAGGTGTGCACAAACCTTTAGGGTCTTTGAAACAAACAACCATGAGCATAAAATTTATTTAAAGCCATCATTGCTATATTTGGTTATTTGATTATTAATATTATGGAGGTTTAATAAAATAGAAGTTGAAATAATCTTATGTTGGAAAAAAAAGATATAAGCACTCTAATTTTCCCTATAATTTAATTTTGACCTCAAGAAAGTGTGGTTTTGAATGTTTTTAGATGACTTTGTATTTCTATGATGACTTTTACTTCTTGGCATTTATTTATTTATTTTTGCCTAACTAATTGCTTTAGGATACCACTCATGTCCACCCATCCTTGTTATAGGTATTATTTCATTTTGTCCATATTATTTATGAATTAAGTTCCCTAAATGTGAGCATTTTGATATTGGCAATGACATGAGGCAGACAGCCTTAAAGGAGTCAGGTTTTCAGACAAGACAATGTAACTTTTTCTTAATCCACTTGTTAAATGAGTTGTTAAATGGACTATTAGAAAGGTGAGGTAGTTTTTTGGGCTTACAGAATCTCTGTAAAGACATTTCCCCCCCCCTCCGGTACTTTGTATCAATAAAGAATTTTTGATTCCTATATGTGATGAAACTACATGTTTATAAAATCTCATCATTTGTCCTTCTAATTTGTTCCTATTTTAACTAAAGTAGAAAATCAAAATGTCATTCTTGTCATATTACAAGAGTATTGCTAGTAATCATAAGAGCACACTTAATTAATCAAAAATATAGGAAATGTGCATTGTAATTATTCTGCAATTTTGTATATACTTCATTTCACCTCAACATTCATATAGTCTCTGAGACCAATTTAAAGTGAAGATGAAATGAAGTGAACAGCAGTCTTAAGCCTTATTGGTCACAAAACTAGCAGTTTGGACAAAGAGCATTGGAAAGTATGTACACATACAAATTAAATGTGTCAGTCAGAAATAATAATGAAGGAAAACCAAGAAAAGAGCTAGGCTAATAGTGCTAGTGAAAGTTTTTTGTCAAATATGCAAATATTTAAATATATACATATATATGTACATATCTTAAATACAAATATATATATATATATATATATACACACATATATATATATATAACCAAATATATGGATATATATGCATATGTACATATATATAGTTTAAGCTAACAGACTTCAAATATTTCTGCTTCTTTAATGATGTCATTTTAATGGTAAAGGTGGGTTTAGGCATTGATCATAACCTTCGAGTTTTAAAAGGTCAATATCAAGAGCATCCCAACTATCAATATGTATATATGCATATTAGGGTACCTATGCCTGGTTGCTTAAATACATTACTCATCTAGTTTACAAACCAAATTCTGATTATCATCAAACCATCTGCAAATTTTGACGATTTTTCATTGTCACTGTGTAGTTAAGCAGGGAACATTCTGGTTCTATAAACACAAATATTCTGGTTCATATAGTAGTTTTCTTGCTAAGATAAATCATTGTATTTGCATATTTTCAATTACTAGTGTTGATAACTTTGTCCTTAGTTGACCCTTACTTACGAAATTGAGATATTTTTTTTTACCCCGTTGAATTTGTAAAGATATAAAGACTTAGTCTTGGCTCCACTTAATTGATCAATGTAAATTTTCTTTGACTCTACTAGGAAAGTTTATGCTTGTGATGTCATAGCCTTGTTTATTGCTGCCCTCTGAATACCTATTTAGAAAAGAAAAACAAACAAAAATCCCACTAGTATCAGGAGAGTTCGTTAGTTTTTTGTCATCTCCAAATCTTTTTAATAAATCCACAAATTTATGATACCTATGAGGAATACAGCATCCCCCCCAAATGTGGCATCTATGTTGTGTACAGCTTAGAAACTATTTGTAATGGTACTTGAACCTCTCTTTCTAGCCCTTCTGTTAGACTGTGAATTCTTAGAGATAAGGACTTTGCACTATCTGTTGTTGCATGCTTGCAGCAATTAGTGGAGTGCTTGCGTATACTAGTACTTGATATACAAATGGTAAGTTGATTAAGACAAATTGAAAGTGGAAGCACTAAGGGTATGTGAATTTGAGAAGAAAACTTAACTTCAAAGGTGACTTTTTCTTTTGCATACTTTGATCCACACTAAAGAACATCTAAAATGAATGACCCTGTTTTTAACTTACTAGTATCCCTTTTAAAATACAAGACAGATTTGTTTCAGTGAAGATTATTCTTTATTCTTTCATGTTTCTTTCATGCCTCCAACACTTTCTTTTTTTCCAGGTCTGTGCTCCTTTCTGCTTCCCCACGACTTCAAACTGATCATGACGGAGGAAGTTTACTAATTAATTCCCTTTAGACTTAGCACTAAAGCAGACAGCTTCTGTTGCTACTGAAAGGTAGATGCTTATTTTACATATTTTGGTTCTCATTTCACATTAAAACTTATTCTATATTTGCCAATGTAAATCTCAAGCACATTAACATACACTAAAAATATATGTCATACAACTGAAGAATGCATTTCAAATATTATTTTGGGGTACTAGAGTGTTATAGTTTGGATCTAGAATGTTCCCTAAGTGCTCATGTGTTGAAGGTTTGGGCCTCAGCAAGTGATGCTTTTGGAGGTTATGGAAACTTTAGGAAGTAGGGCCTAGTTGAAGGATGTAGGTTCCTGGGGCAAGTCCACCAATCCTTGCTTCCAAATGCTTCCAACTCACCCTAAGATAAGCATTTCTACTCTGCCACATGTTTGCCGCCACCATGTTTGGTCTTACCATAGACCTACAATGATGAGGACAACCAACCATGAACTGAGACTTCTGAAACTGACTCCAAATAATTATTTCCTTAAGTTGTTCTTCTCAGGTATTTTATTATAAAGATAGAAAGCTGATTAACACTTAGGATAGTACAGAAAATAGCCAATGGTATTTTTTATGCTGTTTAATGGATTTTTTTCTGCATTTTCCCTTCTTTTGAAATATTCATGAAAATCTTTATTCACATAGATAACTGTTTTAGATTTCTTTTATGCATTTTGATCACTTTCTTAATGTTCTAAACTGCACTAGTAATGTCTTATTTCTTTATCTGGTTTGAATTGAAAGCTTGGATTGAGATGTCTTAATGAGGGCACTTAGTAATGCTTTATTTTCTACCAAAGGCTATATTCAATGTCCTTGCTGTGACATTTCTTCAGGTTCTATGGAAGATACAAAACAATGCATTATTTCTACACTCTAGTTTTACAAGAGCAATATTTTACTGCTTCATTCAGAGGAGGTATTCAACTCTATTTGGAGGCTAAAACCTGCTCTGGATATTAATGATATTACATCAATGTAGTCACAACCCACTCACAGAAATACTGCAATGACTTAGAGTTTCCTTTTTATTTTTGGCTGCATATGCTAACACTTTCTTCCTTGTAAGATTATCTTGTTAGAAAAGTTTTAATTTAATTTTTTTAAATTTTTTATTGTTGGTTGTTCAAAACATTACAAATTTCTTGACATATCATATTCCACACTTTGATTCAAGTGGGTTATGAACTCCCACCTTCACCCCATACACAGATTGCAGAATCACATCAGTTACACATCCATTGATTTACATATTGCCATACTAGTGTCTGTTGTGCTCCGCTGCCTTTCCCATCCTCCACCATCCCCCCTCCCCACCTCTCCCCTCCCCTCCCCTCCTCTCTCTCTACCCCCTCCACTGTATAACCCTGAGGGTCTCCTTCCATTTCCATGCAATTTCCCTTCTCTCTCCCTTTCCCTCCCACCTCTCATCCCTGTTAAATGTTAATCTTCTTCTCCTGCTCTTCGTCCCTACTCTGATCTTAGTTACTCTCCTTATATCAAAGAAGACATTTGGCATTTGTTTTTTAGGGATTGGCTAGCTTCACTTAGCATAATCTGCTCTAATGCCATCGATTTCCCTGCAAATTCTATGATTTTGTCATTTTTTAATGCAGAGTAATACTCCATTGTGTATAAATGCCACATTTTTTTTTTATCCATTCGTCTATTGAAGGGCATCTAGGTTGGTTCCACAGCCTTGCTATTGTGAATTGTGCTGCTATGGGGTCAGGCTCCAAATTCCTCAATAGGAAACCCATAGCACAAAAGTTAATAACTAGAATCAACAAATGGGACTTACTCAAACTAAAAAGTTTTTTCTCAGCAAAAGAAACAATAAGAGAGGTAAATAGGGAGCCTACACCCTGGGAACAAATCTTTACTCCTCACACTTCAGATAGAGCCCTAATATCCAGAGTATACAAAGAACTAAAAAAATTAGACAATAAGAGAACAAACAACCCAATCAACAAATGGGCCAAGGACCTGAACAGACACTTCTCAGAGGAGGACATACAGTCAATCAACAAGTACATGAAAAAATGCTCACCATCTCTAGCTGTCAGAGAAATGCAAATCAAAACCACCCTAAGATACCATCTCACTCCAGTAAGATTGGCAGCCATTAGGAAGTCAAACAACAACAAGTGCTGGCGAGGATGTGGGGAAAAGGGTACACTTGTACATTGCTGGTGGGACTGCAGATTGGTGCAGCCAATTTGGAAAGCAGTATGGAGATTTCTTGGAAAGCTGGGAATGGAGCCACCATTTGACCCAGCTATTCCCCTTCTTGGTCTATTCCCTAAAGACCTAAAAAGAGCATGCTACAGGGACACTGCTACATCGATGTTCATAGCAGCACAATTAATTTAATTTTTATCTATTCAAAAATTCATTTTTATTTAAATTTTCTGAATTAATATGTTATTTGCATTACAGTTGCATGCCTTTGAAAGTGCTTTGATAAGAATACATAAGTTAGAAGCAAGTCATGCTGCTGGGAAAAGAGAAATTTGTAACTTTAGAGTATTAAAATCAGATGTAAACTTTAGAGTATTAAAGTTAGATGTAAGCTCATCATCCTGGAGAAGAAAGGAAAACTGACAGTATAGTATGAAACATAAAAAGTCGTGGCTTTGGTACAGACCATCTTGACATCAAAGAGTCTTCCTAACCAAAGAGGAAAATGGAAGTCGTTTGAAGTAAAGAAAATGATTAAAGTTGGATGGATACCAATATCATATTTCCAAATGATCAATCTACTTTAATTCTTGCTGATGGAAAATAGTCTTGAGGCAAAAAGAAAATATTTAAAAATTTATTTATATTTAATTTGCTTTTTGCAGGCATAAGGAGAGTTTTGCCCTCTTGATGGGTACCATGCATGTACTTCGAATATTACTATGTATGACTATCGAAATAGTAACATCAAGAAAATTGGGTTAGTTTCATGAGTGGAAGTTCATAGGAATTCCTTCTATGACTATAGACTTTTTCCTAGACTCAGTCACAAATCTATGGTACTACTCAAAAGAAAAATTCCAAACACCACAAAACTTTACTCCCAACAATTAAAAAAATTTTTTTGAAAGAGTCAAAATCCAGCCCTCATATGCTAATATAATATTGCTTTGGAGATACATCACAGTTTGAATCCACAGGTGACCAGATATAATGGAAGCTATTGCTAAGAGCAACGATTAAAAACATGATTCAGAATCAAGCTCATAGTCAGGATCAGTAACTGACTCTACACCACCTCACATAAATATACTTTAAAATCATACAAGATATGTGAATATTTCCAATTTCATATTCCACAGAGCATAAATATGACTCTTTGGAAACAAGAAACAAGTAAGTTGAGCTCCATAATTTTATTAGCTTCCTAACTCCAGGATTCTTTTTGGCCTTTGTATAGGGAAGCCCAAAAAGGCATCTAACAAATCTAAGGAAATTAAAATCCAAAATTGTAACTACTGTGGTAATTGGAATTTGAGGGAAAGAGTACCAAAAAGAAGAGGGATGTGAAGAGAATTTCCAGAAATCAGCATAGTAGTACTATTAAATTCTAGGCTGCCTAAGCCTCAGATGCACTGGGAAACATTCTAAGGAGTCATGTAAGGAGTGTCTATCTACTGGGAATAACTATCTAGAATTTTTAAGCTGCAAAATATCACATAAGGGTAAGAGATATTTGAATTCTGACCTTCAGGAGTAAGCACACCTAATTATCCAAATGTACTAAGCAGATACACAAGAAAGGTGATGCCACAAGATGACAACTAATTGAGTCTTAGAATAAAACCTATTGAAGATAAACCTAGAAAAGATTGAAGTAGTCTCATTTCATAATGAACAAGCATAAATGCAAGTAAGTTAATAACTGTTGAAAGAATTCTCTACTGAGAAAAATAAAACATCCAGACCACTTAGCACTCATAATGACAAAAATACAATTTAAAAATTACTAAATATGTGAAGAAGCCAGAAAATACATAAGATAGCAAGAAGCAAAATGAGTCAACTGAAACAGGTTAAGAAATCCCACATGATGAATTAAATACATAACACAGCTATTAAAGTTAAGTATATTTAAAAAATCTATGAAAATAATAAAAGAATTTTATAAGAGAATGTTAGCAGAGATAAACGATTAAGTAAAAACCAAATAAAAATTACAGTAATGAGTTAGTATCAGAAATAGAAATCCCCTGTATGGCTTAAGAGCAAATTAAACACTACAAAAGAAGAAACTTCTAAATTTGATGACAGGGCAAAAGAAAATATTCAAAGTGAATAATAAGGAAAGCAAAAAGGAGAGGTAAAGTGAAAAGATTCCAGTAGCTTATGACATAATCAAATATTGTAATGTAATTGCAATTGGGAGTACAGAAGAGTGTGTGAAAAAATGTGTGAAAAGTAACTCTGGAATATTTTCAGGTTTCATTAAAACATAACTACCTATCTGAGGAACTTCATGAACTTAAACCAAGTAAGATACCTGCCACCACCATTATCACCACCAGCACCAAAGCTTATCATAATCATCTTGATGAAAAATAGTTATAATGAGTAATAAATTTGAAAAAATATTCAACAAGAAAAAGCATTATATGTAGGGGATGATAGTAATAAGTGCTGATTACTTTTTACCACTAACAATACAAATTGTGAGATAATTAAAGGAATCTACAAAGTACCATAGGAAAAAAGATTAATCTAGTATTCGATAGCCAGAAAAACTTTCTCTAAAAATGAAGGTAAAATAAACATTGTTTTTCAGACAGAAAGAGTTGAAATAATTTATTGTCAGCAGATATGGACTTGGAGAAAATTTTAAGGAAGTTCTACATTAAAGCCAAATGATAAAGTAAAACTAAACTTATACAAATAAATAAACAGAATAACAGAAATGATAAATGTAGGCAAATGTAAAAGAAAAAAAATTTACTTATTTAATCAATATTACTTGATTTTATTGTAAAAAATTAAAGTTTTATAAACTATAGAAAATGCATGATAATCACATAAAGAACAGAAAGAGGGTAAATAGACACTTCTCTAAAGCAATTATATATGAATTTACATAGTCATATTTTGAAAGTGGTAGTGATAAGATGCTACTATAGTTGGTTCTAAAATGTTCCCCAAAGGCCCATGTTTTAGATCATTAGGAGCATGCCCTTAAAGGGAATATTGGGAACCTGGCTCCATCCAATCTCTCTGCTTCCCAGCCACTGTGTGGTAAATAGTCCTTTTTTGCCACCTGCTCCTGCCATGAGGTACTGTTCTTTATAGGTCCAAAGCCAAAGGACCAAGTGAACATGGAATTAAACCACTGGAATTATGAGTTAAAATAAACATTTCTTAAGAAGTTCATTATCTCAGCAATTTTTGTCATAGCAATGAAAATCTGACTAATACAGATGCACGTTGAAAAACCTAGAGCAATTACAAAAAATGGATAAAATAAATAAATATAACTAATAAATAGAGATAATGAAATTGAGCAAAATATATCTAATTAATATAAAAAAAGTAGAAGGAAAGGAAAAAGTTATAATAAACAGATGGGACAAATAAACAGCACAGTGGTGTACTTAAACCTATCCACATTCATATTTATATGCAATATAAACTAAGTAACTCTGTAATACTAAATAAATGTTAGAATGCATAAAATTCAGACTCAACTATATATTATTTACTAAAGACAGCTATTAAATATAAGTACACAGCTAAGTTTAAAAAATGGAAATATATTGGTAATTTCCATCAATTAAATACCAGAAGAAACACATTTATTATCAATAAAGTTGGTTCTGTTGACTTACTAAACCAAATGTGACAATATATCATAGAAAATCTTTGGGCATCTCAGTGAGGAGATTTTAGGGATTTGTAGAATTTGAACTTGTGCTAGATGTATTTGAGGAGACTTCAAAGATGTGGGGTTTGTTTTGGATTGAGGTTTATTAGGAAAGTGAAGTAATTTCATTACTAAGTATATTGATGAAATGCATTTATAGAAAAAGGAAGAAAGTGAAGCAAAATTTATAATTGGAAGAATATAATTGGCATTCCTGTGGTCTTCCTAGTGACCTTGTTTTTGTCTCTGGTTAGATGTGATTAATGAGAGAGATCTTTATATTGTGACTCACTGTGGTCCAGAGTGTCCCTGTCTGATGTTGGTGGTCTTTAGATTTTTGTTGTTGTTCAATAGGAGAACACCACAGCCTAACTCAGTTGCAATGCAGTTCTTAGGAACAAGAAAATTCTACCTGTTTATACCCACATATTTCCTGTTTCTCAGGAGCCTCTTTGTTCTGTCTCAATAGATACCAGGCAAACACAAATTGTAAGAAATCTACAATGGTTCTCCAAACATGCAACAAGTTAAATACCGGGATGAGGAATTTAACTAGAAAGAGAATAACTTCATATTGAACATGAGGTCAGTTCACAAAGAAAAATTAACAATGCCAAAAGAATATGCAGCACAGATTAAAATTGCATCAAGAAATCACTGAAAGAAATTTAAAAAATAGATCCATATTTATAGTTTGGGATAGCAACACTGTTCATTGTATCATTGATAAAACAATTAGACAATCAGTAGAATACTTGAAAACTCTATCATCCAATGGACTAATAAACATTGATAGGACACTATAAACAACAGAGGATACATCTTTTCAAGTTCACCAAGATAGAGCATATGTTAGGTCATAAAACAAGACAATATGTATGAAAGAAATGAAATCATATAGAATATATTCTCTGATCATAACTGAATTAAATTTGTAATCAATTTTAAAATAGATACCTAGAAAATCTCCAATTGTATGGAAATTTAGTAATATATTTCAAAATAAGCCAAAGGGAAATTAGAAAATATTTTAAACTAAATGATAACTAAGTCAACATCCTCATATCAAAGAAAACATTCAGCCTTTGGTTTTTGGGGATTGACTTACTTCACTTAGCATTATATTTTCCAACTCCATCCATTTACCTGCAAATGCCATGATTTTATTCTCTTTTAATGCTGAGTAATGTTCCATTCTGTATATATACCAAAGTTTCCCTACCCATTCATCTACTGAAGGGCATCTGTGTTGGTTCCACAGTTTAGCTAATGTGAATTGTGCTGCTATAAACATTAATATGGCTGTGTCCCTGCAGTATAAGCATAGCATATCAAAATCCTTGAGATGAAGATAAAACAATGTTCAGAGGTAAAAATCATAGCCTTAATAGTTACATTAGAAAAGAAGAAATATTTAAAATCAGTGACTTAAGCTTTAACTTAAACTTTCAGCTTAAGTTCGAAAAGATGAGTAAGCTAAACCCAATGTAAGTGTTGAATAATGATAGAGATAATAAAGAACAGAAATAAATGGAATAGAAAACAATAGAGATAAACAATACAACTGAAGATTATCTTTACAATTATTAAGATTGATAAACCTTTAACAGTACCAATCAGGACAAAAAAAAAAGGAGAAACATAATTTAACACATAAGGAATTATAAAAAAGAAACAAGTTAGCAAAAGCAATAATCAGCCAACATTAACAACAGAACCAGATAGAAAGTCCTAATAATCTCTAAAGTACAAGTGCATAGTAACAATCTATCAACTGCTAAAGTCCTACCTGGTGTTAATTCTGAGGAAATAGGAAGGATCAAATGAGAGAATAGCTGAGAACAGGAGAACCTCCAAGTAGTTGGCAAGAATTTATTGGAGAATGGTAGCTCAATTTTGGATGGGTTCTGCCTCTTCAAAAGAGTAGGACTTGTGAATATGTTTACATTATAGCAAAAGTGAAAGGCTTTTGCAGACATAATGATGGTTCTTAACTGTTGATTCTGAGTTAATCAAAAGGGAAATTAAACCAGGTGGGTTTGACATAATCATGTGATTTCCTAAATGAGGGTCCATATAATTTACAAAGGTTATAATTTAAAAAAGCAGACAGAGATTCTTTGTTGCTTGCTTTGAAAAAGCTAGATGTCATGAATCTGCTATAAAAAAATGAATTTTGCCAACAACCCAACAGAACCTGGATATGGATGCCGCCTGAGTCAGTTTTCCAGATTAGTGTGTACTCTGAAAAATTCAGCCTTGTGGGACCATGAAAAGAGAACTTGACTGAGCCATGTCTGTACTTCTGTGAGACAATAAGTCAGTGCCATTTCAAGCTTTAAGACTGTGTACGTTATTATATGGCTATAGAAAATAAATGCAACATACAACTCTTCACTGATGTTAAGTAGCTATGAAAGTGTCTGGAATCACTGTCAACTAAGTTAAAAATTCAGTTCAAAATTTTTAGTTCATCTATGTGTACATTATTATTATTTTGTATTGGTATTTTCCCTCTCTTAACTATTTTAGTTACATGATATTGTTGATATGCAAGCTGATGTTTTAAATAAATAGTGGTCTGGGAAAGGAGAGCAGAACACATGACCATTTAAAAGTCAACTCTGATCATTTCAAAAATGAATGCTTAGAGGTACATATTTTTAGTTGACCTAAAAAATAGCACATCCACATAAAGAGGGCTACCTCAAAATGCATATGTGAGATTTCTTAAGGTTTTTCCAAAGCTTTGTAGAAAACAATTTGAAAAGAATATTAAATTTTCATAAATGATTTTGCACATCTCTGTTTATTGGTGGATGTAAAAGAAAGCTTTTAATTAATAACAGTTTAAAAATAGCCCCATGTGCTATGTTCATTTTAATTTTGAAAAATTTCCAAGTCTTGCTGATATTTGCTAATAAATTTTATTCACATATTAAGTATTTTAATTTTATAATTTTGTTTAAAATTATTATATAGAATTATAAATATACATTTTCAGTCATAAGAAATATAATCTACAAATGGAAGTTCTATTCATAAATATCGACGTGTTCCAACACACAGGAATCAGCCTTGGCTTGGCATTGTGACATTTTATTTTGTTCTGTGCTGAATATTTGTCAATATATTTACAAAATCATAATTTTCATTTTCATTCTTTGCCATATAACTAGCTAGTACACCTCCGAACATATTAAGTAATGAAGCATTATTTATGGAAAAGATTTCAGAGGAATCCAACCCTTTCCATGTGATTACAGGGTTCATGTTGGGGAAGCAGAAGCACCACATCATTTCCTTCGCACGATTTCCTAATTTATTGGTTGGCCTCTGGTATTAATTACCTCTTTTTTCATTCATGCCAGAACTGTATTGATCTGATCTTCGATTCTCTCTCAGGGGCTCCTGAACTCATTCTTGATTCTGTCAAGCCATCCTCAATCTGTTTAATTGGTCCCTGTGTGGTTGTAGGTGGGTAAACCCACTGTAGGACATTCCAGATCTTTTTCGTTCTTCTTCAGAGACCTGTTGTCATGTAAGCCTTTCTTATTTAGTGTCATTTTCAAGCTGCAGAAAAAAAAAAAAAAAAAAAAAAACCTGATATTTTTCAGGTCAATTTTGAAAAGAAACACATGCTTTCTATTGAAAAGTGAAAATATTCTCCTGCATAATAGTTATTGTTTTCAATTTATAGAGAAAAAGTGAGAGATTGAGAGGGATAATATATATGCTGCAGTATTTGATATACATACTGAAAACATAACATGAAAATATCACCATATGTGATTATATGAAAAAGATCATGTTGTTTATATGTATTTGACAAACTGTATCAGACTCTGACTCTTGCTCCTGACTCTAAATGACTAATATTTTGGATAGATTAACTTCTGTTGCTGAAAATATATGAAACCCAAGGCCAGGTCATTTATTTTATACAAGCAGCAATTAAAGCTGACTGTCAGGAGTAACATACATTTTCTTCTGAGATTTCACTGATTACCATAGTCACAAAAATATCTAATTCACAAAATATCATCTGTTGGCTAATATTTGACCAAAATAGTCTTATAAAGAACAGTTTTGTTTTGTTGCTGCTGTTATTATCTTTGCTGAATCTTAACTTCTGTGATGGCCCCTGAACTCCAGGGCCAAAATTTATGCAAGAAGGTAAAGTAAATTTCAACAGAAAGTTATAATCCCAGGAGAAAACAGTTTGTCACACAGAAATTGTTAAAAGCTCAACTGACTCTGAAGAAACAGCTTTCTTGGGAAAAGTGACACTTTGTCTTAAATATCTGGGTGCCTGTGGCAACAGAAAAAAGTTAGTCATGCACACGGTTTCACACTTTAATCTCTATCCTTTTGCAGTAACTTGTGTCTAGAAGGTTAAACCTAATGTACAACATCAAATCCTTATAAACTCAGAATATTTCTAAACTAACATCCCCACAA
The DNA here is from genome assembly GCF_047511675.1 of Marmota flaviventris. NCBI lineage: Eukaryota > Metazoa > Chordata > Mammalia > Rodentia > Sciuridae > Marmota > Marmota flaviventris. The sequence continues at coordinate 47,697,558 of NC_092510.1, read as the reverse complement.
AAATGTTAACTGCCTATATGTAATATACACACAAAATGTGTGTATTTATATATATGTGTGTGTGTGTGTGTGTGTGTATGTGTGTGTATGATCAGATGTTTCAACTAAAAATATTATATCTCTAAACAAGATGCAAAAGGCACTAAAAACCAAAGCATGGTGTTGAAGGGTAGGGAGTGTAAGTTTCACTGCATCACGTGAGGTGTCTCTCCCCCATGCTCCTACAGCAGGTCCTTCACATGCTCACAGAGGACACCTAGGTACCATACAGAATTTGACATCAGGACTTTCCTTTTTCCCTGTGCTGATAAATGGCTTATGAATTTAAAGATACAATCTTCATTTTTATCCTTTTGATTGTGTCTGACTAGAAAATTACTTAGTAGATTGAAATGCACTGGAGAAACAGTTTACTAATGCAAAACCAAAGATTTCCTTCTTATTCAGAAATGACCTATTGTAGCCTTATTGTAGCTGAAGATTTATGTTTGGAAGCTTCCCACACATTTCACTGTACAAATTCTTTCCCAAGAAGCTTATTTATTCTTTTCTGCTGACTTCAATACTCTCAATTAGAGATGTTCAGGGACTGGCTGGGTATGATCTTGGTGCAATCATGTTGATCTGTGTGGGAATGCATGTGTGCTATAAGGGGAGGGTGGGAGATATCTTGGTAAATAATTACAGTTTGTTTCTGCTTGATGCAGGGATGGCAGTGAGTGCACTGTAAACGTTTCCTTTTCAGTTTCTATCTTGTATATTAAAATAGTTTTTCTTAATTGTTTTTTCTGAAACAGGATTGTTTTACAGTTCAGTGTTTCCTTTTAGCTTTGGAAAGCCGTTAAACTGTCATACAGCCATTGATAATATCTTAATTTTAAGAAATGTGGTCCTATTGTTGACACACGAATTACCTAAAAATAACTAGTTAGTCGATAACTTATTAGGCTTATTCTTTAAGAAATGAAGTATTCACTGTATATAGAGGAGAAACAAAAATATATTCACCGAAGCAATTTATTTCATAGGCTTTGTGTAATACACAGGAAGTAGCATAAGATTTGGAATTAACCAAACTTGGATTATGTCTATGTTGCTACACACATTAGTGGCATCACCTTGGGCAAATTATTTAATTGGATGATCTTCAGGTTTTTAATCTGAAAAACTAAGATAAATATAATAACAAGAGCATGGTAGGTAAAGAAAAACTACTATTTTGAGTTTGGATCTACAGTTCATTTCCCATCTTTTTCTTGTTTTAATATTTGCATTGCTGGCACTTGGACAAACAAACATGACTCAATAAACTATGTACTTATCACTTGTTGATATAAGCCAACTGAGGAAAATATAAAAGTATTCTCCAAATACCAACACTACTTTAAAAAAGACAGAATGTTAAAATGGAGAAGGGATGTCCTTCACAAACATTACCTATTGTAGGATTTTTATTTTTTAAAAACCTAACTAAACTAAGACAAATTCTTTCAGAGCACGAAGTACAATGCCAAATTCTTAGAGGCATTGTTTTAACTTGGAATTTTTTTCATCACCAGTCTTGTTTTTAAGACGTGTACTGAGGGCATCTTCTCTGAGTGTTATATATGTAAGATATAAAATACACTAACTAAATCATTTCACTCCAAAGTCCATAAAGATAATTTGCATCAGCTGAGTAGTGCAAATCAGTGACCTTCCCACCCTTTCTCTCCAGCTTAACCCACTGCAGTTACCAAATCTGAGCTGTAACAATTCTGAGATGCTACAATTATTCATAATTGAACTAGACACAGTCTACACATTTAACAAGACTGCCTTAATATTTTTCTTGGCAGGACTAAACTTCAGACAGCCTTTTTACCTCTAGCATCAGTGACCCTTACCCATTTAGATGGCCCAAACACAAAGGTCCTTTCCTTTCTTTTCTTGAAACATTCACTTTAGAAAACTTATAACTATAAATTGCTTCTCTGCTGCTTTGCGATATAAATCTTCTAGAAAGACACCTGCAGGTTTTTCCAGCCAGGATTGCGTATCTCTAGGGTCTGGGAACCATCCCTTTGAAATGTAATCATCAAATAAAATGGTCCCCTCACCCCAAGTCTCTGTGATAGAGTAGGAGGCTAATTTCACTAGGTATCTTGCTCAAGTTCTAAACACCTGTCATGATGATATGAAGAAGTTTTGAGAAAGGCCAGCAGGCAAACACAAGCCCTTTGATCCAACCTACACCTACTCCATCCCCTAAAAATTCATACACTTTTCATTTTAGTGAAATTGATTTAAAACTTCATTTTGGTCTTTTTCTCCTATTCATTAAAGTCTCCCCAGCATATTTAGCATTTTCCACTGCAATTTTTGGTTTGAGAATATCTAGTAACTTTTAGTTTTAACTTTTGTACTGAAAAAATTACATAATAAAACGTGAATAGTAATACAGCGGTCTTCAGTGAAGATCACTTAGATGAACTCACGCATAAAGAATTTGTTTATGTAGGAGTCATTGAAGTGAAAAATATGACAAAGGGGATGATTGCAAATAGAACATAGCAGGGTTGTCCTGGAAAAGTTGCAGCAACCATTATGAAGTCAAACAACAATAAGTGTTGGCAAGGATATGGGGAAAAGGGTACACTTGTACATTGCTGGTGGGACTGCAAATTGGTGAGGCCAATTTGGAAAGCAGTATGGAGATTCCTGGGAAAGCTGGGAATGGATCCACCATTTGACCCAGCTATCGTCCTTCTGGGACTATTCCCTGAGGAACTTAAAAGAGCATACTATAGGGATACTGCCACATCAATGATCATAGCAGCACAATTCACAATAGCTAGACTGTGGAACCAACCTAGATGCCCTTCAATAGATGAATGGATACAATAGATGAATGGATAAAAAAAATGTGGCATTTATACACAATGGAGTATTACGCAGCATTAAAAAATGACAAAATCATGGAATTTACAAGGAAATGGATGGCATTAGAGCAGATTATGCTAAGCGAAGCTAGCCAATCCTTAAAAAACAAATGCCAAATGTCTTCTTTGATATAAAGAGAGCAACTAAGAACAGAACAGGGAGGAAGAGCATGAGGAAAAGATTAACATTAAACAGAGTCGAGTGGGGGTAGAGAAAGGGAGAGAGAAGGGAAATCATATGGAAATGGTAGGAGACCCTCAATGTTACACAAAATTACACATAAGAGGTTGTGAGGGGAAAGGGGGGGGGGAACAAGCGAGAGAATTGAACAACAGCAGATGAGGTAGAGAGGGAAGATGGGAGGGGAAGGGAGGGGGGATAGTAAGGGATAGGAAAGGTAGCAGAATACAACAGTCACTAATATGCCATTATGTAAAAATGTGAGTATGTAACCGATGTGATTCTGCAATTTGTATTTGGGGTAAAAATGGGAGTTCATAACCCACTTGAGTCAAATGTATGAAAGATGATATATCATGAGCTTTGTAATGTTTTGAACAACCAATAAAAAAAAAAGTTTTAGACATACTTGGACTTTTTTTATCAGTAGTGCATACTTGAGGAGATAATCATTAAGAAAATAGTCATAATATCAAATTTTACGTAGTTGTTGATGAGAGATATTTTTGTGTATCATATTGAAAAATTTAGAAATAATTTATCCTGTATTAGGCACTGAATACATACTTGCCATTTTCAATTTTCATAGAAAATGACATCAGACCTTAAATAAAAGACATTTGAGTTTTTTAAAAGTATAGTGTAAAAGGATTCTAATTTTGTTTATAGGTCAACAGTGGACCCAAGGCTAACATGGAGGATCTGATGAAGGTGTGAAGGAGAATTAAGTCTCCCTTTCTAGATCTGGGTCTCAGAAACTGACCTGAGGTCTAAATTTTATATTACTTAGGGAAAATAAAGTTATGATTCTGCATTATGCTCCTTTTATCATAGATATAATCCAAAGAATGACCATTTTTGCTTGCAATCCAGGCATAACTGGGCAGAAAGCTTGGGCTGTCTTAGAATATAATTTGTATAAATAATTAAGCAAATAAGCAAGGCTGGACATGGTACAACCAAAGTAGAAAACTTAGCATTTAATGCAGGTTTCTGTTTTGTATTTGACTGATACATTATTCAAGTTTTTTAAATTTTCAGGTGTTTGGGATTTTTCTATGCTACTCATGTTAGTTTTCCATTACTATAAGTGATGCCTGAAAAAATAAACTTCTAAAGGGAAAAGGTTTATTTTGGCTAACAGTTTTACAGCTTTCAGTCGATGACCAATTGACCCACATTGATTTTGGCCTGTGGTGAGGCAGCATGTGAGGAATACCTGGAAAAGCAAAGCCATGTACTTCATGGCTAGGAAGCAAAGGAGAGATCTGGAGAGACAAGGGTTCCAGAGTCCCCTTCAAGCACAAGCCTTCAGTGATTTAACAACTCACCACTAGGGCCCCTCTCTTAAAAATTTCACCGCTTCCCCACATCTGCAAACGGAGGACCATGCCTTTATCATGTGGACACTTGGGAGGATGCTTACTCAAATCATAGCAGTATGTTTTTCTCCTAATTCTGCATCCATCCTAGAATAGATTTTTATAATTTAAGATCGATTTTCTTTTTATTTAGACCTGTTTTCTGAGCCTGCAGGTGGTCTATGGTGACTGTAGCATATATATTGAAAAGAATGTGTATTCTGGAGTTGTTGTTTATAGTATGCTGTAACTGTTAATTAGATTCAGCTGCATGATGTTGTTATTTAGAACTAAGTTCTACTGATTTGTTTTTCTTTGTTTGTTATACCAGTTACTGAGATGAGGGTCTCAAGATCTTATACATTTGTGAAATTGCCTATTTCTCCCCTCAGTGTTCTCATTTTTTTTTCATGTATTTGGAAGCACTGCTGTTAGACTTGTGTACAGTTGTTATCGTCATGTCTTCCTGATGAATGGTTGCTTTAATCATCAGGTAATATCCTTGGTCCCAAGCAGTATGCTTTAGTGTAAATCTAACTAATACTGAAATTGTCCAGTTATCTTCTGCTTGCTGTTTTCATGGTGTGCATCCACCCATTTACCTTCAGTTTTTCTAAGTCTTAAAACTTTTCTCTGAGAGGCTACATATATAGTAAGTCATAATTTGTATCCATACCACCCATATTTAATTTTTAACTAGAGTGCTCAGGCTTTTAACATTTAATTTATGATTATTATATTTGGAATATGTCTACTGATTTATTATTTCATGTTTGCCTCCTCTTTTTTTTTTGCACCCCTGTTCCCCCTTGTATGCCCTCTTTTGGACTACTATTATTATTTTATTATTTAATGTTATTATTTCAGTTTGATTTATCATGATTCTCATTCTCTCTCTCTCTCTCTCTTTCTCTCTCTCTCTCTCTCTCTCTCTCTCTCTCTCTCTCTCTCTCCCTCCTTGCTATAGGTATTATAAAACAACACATATACTTTTACAGTTTATTTACAAATACTATGATACCACTTTATATAAGATATAAGAAACTTATAATCTTTAGGTCCCTGTAACATCCTCTCCAAAGATGTTTATGTTTGAGAAAGAGGATATATTACATATCCATATATTTAGAAATACCAATGACAGTATTATTATAGCTGCTATAAGCAGTCACATATATTTTAGAGGAATTTAAAAAAGTAATTTGATCATTTATCACTTTTCTTTTAATTATTTCATTAACAAGGATTCAAACTTCCAAATGGTTTAATTTTCCTTCAGACTAAAAAACTATATTTATTATTTTCTGTGAAATATTTATGTTGTTGATGAATTATCAACATTTCTTCATCTGAAAGTTCTCTATTTTCATCTTCATTCTTTTTTTCTTTTTTGCCTTTCATTTTAATTTTTTCGATTTTTTATTGGTGCATTATAATCATACATAATGGCAGGTTCATTTTTACATATTTATGGATGTATATAATATAACATTATAATATGGTCAATGTCATTCCCTAGTATTTTCCCTTTTCCTCTCCTTTTACCTCCCCCAGTTCCCTTCCTCTACTCTGATATTTTCCAGATTTTCATGAGATTCCCACCACACCACCTATTTTTCCTTTTTTCTCTCTATCTCCCACATAAGATAAAACATACAACCCTTGACATTTTGAGCTTGGCTTATTTCATTTAACCTAATAATATCATGTTCCATCAATTTTCCTGCATCCCTAAGATGAAATCTACTTGATCACAGAACATTATGTTCTTAAACTAGATCTGACATTAAACAGCAAATGTCAATGATGCCATCCCTAATACGAATAATTGCAACAACATGTTATCCCATTTATTAACCCTTGGTATTATTTCTTAGGCTTTAAGTGTCTTATTGAGAGAATCATTGCCTATATGTTATAGGGTTGACCTATATTTTCTCCTAGAAGTTGCACACCCTTTCGTCTAATTCCTACATCTTTGATCTACTTGGAGGTGATTTTTATGCAGGATGAGAGATAATATTTACTCTCACTCTTCCTTATAAGGCTAACCAGTTTTCCTGGCACATTTGTTAAAACAAACCAAACTAAAAACAAAAACAAAACAAAACTAAAAAACAAACAGAAAACCCCCTCTTTCTCCAATGTATGTTTTGTCAAGAATCAGATGACTATATCTGTGTGGGTTTGCTTCTGTATCTTCTATTCATTACCAATGGTCTGTTTATCTGTTTTTATGCCAATACCAGACAGTTTTTATTACAATAGCTCTATTTGAAGTCAGGCATGTGGTGTCTCCAACATTGCTTTTTGTTGTTGTTGTGTTATTGCTTTGTCTATTTTGGGTCTTTATTCTTCAAAATGAATTTTAGGACTTTTTGTTCTAGTTCTGTGAATAACTCATGGGTATTTTGATGTTGTATTCATTGAATCTGTGCACTCTTTTTGGTAACATGGTCATTTTAACAACATTAATTCTGCTTATCCATAAACATAGGAGGTCTTTTTATCTTCTTGTGTATTCTTCAGTTTTTTTATTCAGTGTTCTATAATTTTAATTGTAGATCTTTGATCTACTTGGTTAGATTTGTTCATAGAGATTTTTATTTTCTTTGAGGTTACTGTGAATGGGTTTGTTTTCCTGAATTTTTTTCCTCAGCAGACCCATTATTGGTATATAAGAAAGATATTGATTTTCATATATTGGTTTTGTATCCCCACTATGTTACTGAATATGTTCATTAACTCTAGCAGTTATCTGCTGAAGCTTTTTGGATCTCATAAATATGGTATCTCATCATCTCCACAACAGTGGTATTTTTACTTTTCCCTTTCCTATTTTTATCCCTTTTGTTTCCTTTTCTTGCCCAATTTTTCTGACTAGAATTTCTAGTTCTATATTGAAGAGGAGTGGTGAGAAAGGATATCCTTGTCTTGTTCCTGATTTTAAAGGAAGTGCTTTCAGTTTTTCTTTATTCACTATGATGTTGGCTTTGGGTTTGCCATATATAGCCTTTATGATGTTGAGGTAAGTTTCTACTATTCCAATTTCTTTGTTTTTATCATGAAGAGGTTTTTATTAAAGGATTTTATTGAAGGCCTTTTATGCATCTATTTAGATGATCATATGATTCTTGTCCTTGCTTATATTTATGTGGCAACTTACATTTACTGATTTACAACTATTGAACCAATCTTGCATCTGAGGAAATCTAATTGATCACAGAATATTATGTTCTTAAACTAGATCTGACATTAAAGTAAATAGCAAATGTCAACAATGCCATCCCCAGTACTAATAACTGCAACAACATATATGGTAGAGGCAGGGAATACATAACCAAATAGTCCCTAGAGGTGTTAAAAATACAGATTATTAAGAGAAAAAAATCAGATAGGAAGGTAAAAGAAATTTCAGAGTGCTCAAAATGTGAAAGAAAACAGGATATATAGCAAGTAATTACCATAAAGAAGCAGGAGAATAAAATTATAAACCAAAGAAATTAAAGAGCAAGAGAAAGAACAAGAGAATTTGCTATAACAGGCAGAAGAAAGAAGAAAAGGAGAAATAATAGAAATAAGCTAACACAAACAAAACAAAAGCAAAATAAACACACAGAAAGCCTAACCCTGAAAAGCCAAAGAAAAATAACAATCATTAAAAATGCTAAAAAGAAACAAATATGTGTATGTACAAACAAGAATCAATCAGCACAGCAAGAACATCACAAGAAAAAATAAGAGGAAAACATATTCAGTGAAGGGCTTGTCTCCATTGAGGTCATCAAAACTATCCATGAGGATGGGTTATAACTGCCTCTGCCTGACTCTTTACAATTCTTCTTACTACCTACAAAGAGAAAGGTAGAGAGTGTAAGTGTGCATGGGATGGGAATTGTTAAACTCTTCCTTTTTTCGGGTGGCTCTCTGAGCTACCAGCAGGAGTGGCCTAAAACTGCAGCTGGTTGAAATCTCTCTCAACTTCCATTAGCACCAGTATACGGTAGGAAGGAATGGGAAGTACTATTGATTGAAGTTTTGTACAGAGAAACCAGATCTATGCCCTCCCATGGTGGGGCTGCTGCAGAGTTCTACATGGGGAGTACCAGCAGCTGTGGCTTAGCTTTAGTCAAGCCTTAGGGATTTTGGTGGGTGGTATCTACTCTGGAGAGATTAGATCAACACACCCCTAGGACTGGGCAGTTGCTAATCTCTGCTGGGAGTCTGAGTCTCAGAAGCTTCCTAAGAATTCTACTCAGTGGTGCAGGGGACAAATCCTTGGGTCTCATGCTGCACTAACCATGAGTACAATTTCCCAGGATTAGTCCCTGAGTGTAATCATGCTTGCTAGTTTCTGCACCCTCTTCAGCTGGTAATGTGAGCCATCAGACTCAAAGGAAGAGCAAGCCTCACTCCTCTGCATATCTCTGACTTGAATCTCCTTGGGTATAATCTTCTCTCTGCCTGTTTCAGACATATTCTGCTAGGTGTATCCTAGTCACATAGTAGGCAGTTGCTGGGATTTCCTTGGCTCCCACAGTAGCAAGCTGCAACATGGCCTCCTCAAGATAGTTGCCCTCTTCATATCTCTGCTGGCCACTTGAGAAAGAGCACTTTGCAAATGCCAGTTCATTATGCAACATCTGAATCATCTAAGTTCAGGCTGCTTTTCTGTTCTATGGGATTTCCCATGCCAACTTTTCTCATTGTGTTGCTCTGTCCATTTGTGTTATCCTTTCCCTCTGCAGTAAACTGGAATTTCTGCTGCCACTGCAACCTGCTTGGCTCCAACGTAGTCTTTCTTATTCTTTGTTCAATGTTCCTGAATTTCTGAGTCTCTTAGAGAATCTGACTATCTGATATTGAATTTCAGTAAATATCCTTCTTCACTCATTTCACTGAGAAGCAGTATCCCTGCTGCTTGAATCCTAAGCCATGGAGCAACTGGAAATGCAGCTTTCCTCTAACCCACCTTCCTCAATCTCTTATCTTTATTCTTAAATGGTTTATTACTGGACATTTTTTTCTGCCTCAATCTCTCTTTAATTTTCTTCTAAAACTCCACAATCACACATTCATTAGATCTTTTGAAAAAAATACTATTTTTGAAAAAAAAAACTATTCAAAATATTACTAATATTTTGAATAATATTAGTAATATTTAAAAAATACTAGTTTTTGAAAAAATATCATTTTTCAGATACCCATAGCTGTGTTCATTTTATTGCAATTGTTTTACTCTTTTCTTCAGATTATTTGTCTCTACTGACCCATCTTCATGCTTGCTTTCTATTCTGATATTTGTATTTTGCTATTGTCACCATCACCATGTTTTTCCACTGTAACCATACTTAATTTTAGATGTTATTAGCTCGGTTCAAAATTTCCATTTGATTCTTTTTAATGCTTTCTATTTCTGCTGTATATGTCTGAAGTATTTTTTCCAAGTTATTTTTCTCAGGTGAAAGTGATATTTATTTGATGAGTTCAGAGTATTTCTGAATATTTTTGAGGCTCCAACCACGTTTACATTTTCCTTCCCTTTATTTCTCTTTGGGAGGAGATAAATTGATCATGTTCCCTTGAACAAATTGGACCAGGGACACTTTCATTTGGTTTAGAGATTACATTATATTTTGGAATTGGAGAGGACCCAGAGGTTTTCCTGCTTGTTATTTTTGGCATTCATTATATTATGCTCGTCAGATCTCTCTAAGCACATGTGCACATTGATTAAAACAACAAAATGATTAAAGCAATACATCAAGTGACAATCTCCATATAATGTGAAACCCCCAAAGAACTTCCTTCCCTAAGACAGACAAGAACAAACATTCAGTATTCATTTTACAACCTTGGTAGGAGTATCTCAAAACTCTAAGAATGAGTTTCAAATGGCAAAGGTTGCTGTACAATAAGCTAGCTGAGAAATCTTTAGCTCATTTTTCTCCTTTCCCTTAAGGCTGATGTTTGTATAAACCAGTATAAGCCTCTACCACAGTTCCTAAATTTTTCACTAGTAGAATTATTCCATGATCACACATTTGATAAATGGCTATATAGTTCAGGGCCCATTAGTGTGGAAAAGAACACCAACATTTTTTTTTTTTTTGGCCAAAATAGTTAGAAAAATGGAAGTATATATAAATGTTTATGCAATAGAACTACTACTGCTATTATTATATTTAGACAAATAAAATTCACTTAATTAAATAAAGGTACAAATTTTACACTGATAGTATTCCACAATGTGTATTTTTTTTTTTTAATGAATGATACCCTAGGGGAAAAAAGAAAAATTTTTAAAATGCTTTAAGACCAGGCATGGTGGCACATGCCTATAATCCCAGAGGCTGTGGCAGGAGGAACACAAGTTCAAAACCAGACTCAGCAACTTAGCAAGGCCCTAAGCAACTTAGCAAGAGCCTGTCTCAAAATAAAAAGGGCTGGGGATGTTGCTCAGTGGTTAAATACCTCCTTGGTTCAATTCCCATAACCAGAAAAAAGAAAATACCTTAAGCTACTTGCTGTAGTTTGGATCTTTAATGGAAGGGAGTCAGGGTATTGGTGGTGTGTCTTTGAAGAGAATATTGAGACCTCAATTCCTTCCTCTGTCTTGGTTGCTCTTGGCTTTCTGGCTGCAAGAGGTGAATAAACAGCCTCCTCCATTCCATATTCCCACCTTGATCCAAGAAACCATGAGCTGAAACCTATTACACTGTCAGCCAAAATAAACTCTCCTTCCTTTTAACTTGATTAACTCAGGTGCTTTGTTAAAATAATGTAAACTAACACACCACTGATGGAAGAAAGCTTCTTTCATACTTTTTTCACAAGGGAAAAAAAACCTAAGACAAACATCCTCTTGTAATGTATAAATTTACCTGGAGTATAATATTTAATGAGTTCTTGAACCCTTTTATGATTTTGTTGAATAATGCAGAGGGTTGGTATGTAAGTCTGGATTGGAGAGGGAGGACGAAGAGGGATGGAGGACATTGATTACTGGGCATCTAGGGATAAGCAGGAGAGTACTTAATACCTAGGAAAGAATAACTACTTAGCAGATAGAAGTAAAAAAAAAAGTAAAATGATATTCTTTTATTTGCTTCATGTGTTTCCTAAGTAGACAATTAAAAAAAAAAAAGAAGGACCAAGTTTCAAATAATCTTGAAATGTAGGCTAAAGGTTATAAGTTTCATATAGATCAAGGTGGCAGTTGTGATTTTCAGTCACTTAGCCTTCCCTTACAAAAAGTTTTTTCTGACTACAGGGCCTCTTCCTTCTGCTTGCAATGTGTTCCTTGGGTTTTTAGTTGGCAGACTGCATCTTATCTATTCCAACTTCTGGCTTTATTTTTAGAATTCAGCCCTTACTATTAATCTTTTTTTTTTCTTTTGCCTTTGTTCTATTTTTTAAATCTTCTTTTCTTAGCATGTAAGGTCTCTGAAAGAAGGGTCTAAGCAGGTCACTTTCTCACCAATGCCTACAGCAATACAGGACATAAAATAAGTGTAACATATACTTTCTCTTTTAATGTCTAGTTAATAGTATTTTTCATGGATCATAATTTTTTTTTTTTTTGGTGGAAACACCTGGTCCTCTTGGGGGCACTGTTGATTAGAAAGCTGCTAGAACAACTTGTTTTCATGAATAGATGATAAAATTTACATTTATATATGGAAAAATAAAGCCATCTTCTACTAAATAAAACCCAAATCATGAATAAGATCAGATCTTCCCACAATTTCACCTTATTATTGCTTTATCATTGTCTCTGTCTCAGAAATGCCTTCCAATCTTTCTTCTACCTTCATGCATGTTCTTTCTCATTTAGGTCTCCATAGTGAAGACAACTCCACATGAGTCTTCTCAATCAGTTCAGTCAGAATTAATGAAATGTTTTTATTCAACCCTTTGTAACATAATAATACTCTACTTATATTTGTAATTAACAAAGATTTCATTCTCTCTTATACATAAACTGTTTACATGGATAACTTCTCCCTTAGATGACAAGGTAATTAAATGTAAAATAGTATTATTTATCTTTGTGCTATTCATTGTACGTAGCAGAGTAGCTTGCAATAAATACGTCCTAAATTACTAAAATAAATAAAATTAAACTAAGATGAAGTTGAGTTCTTCTTAGAGTGCAATAAAATATTCAAAAAATTAAGTTTGTGCAAGTGTTTCCATATAATGTTTTCTTAATAATAAATAAGAAATTTATAATAAAATTTTTATTTTCAATATATGTTATTTGGGTTTAAATGCTTTGATTCAGTAGTTATGGGATGGAGTAAAAAACAATCTGTTGTGAGAGGGCAGACATGCTGTGTCTCTTTGTTACAGTCTACGAGGGAATAAAATTGGTAAAATGTGTTTCAAGGATGATTTAATAATAGGCATTGAATTTTTTTAAATGGACATACTCTTGGACTAAGCAGCACTATTAAGGAAGTGTATCCTAAGAAAATAAGTTGAAAAATAGGCACAAAGATATGACTATAAGAGCTCAGTCTCATGGTTTATATCTGTAATGCCCCCCAAAGGCTCCTCCTGTGTTGAAGGCTTTCCTCAATAAAGCAGTGTTCAGAGAGGGGACTCTTAGGAGGAGATTGGATCTTGAGTGGATTTACCAATTGATAGATTAACAATTTGATGACACTATTGGGAGGTGAAAGAAACTATAGGATGTAGTCTAGGTGGAGGAACTAGATCACTGGGGGATTTCCCTTGAAGGACAAACTTATCCTTGGTTCCTTTCTCCCTCCCTCCCTCTCTCTCTCTCTTTCTGCTTCTTGGCTACCATGAAGTCAGCAACTCTCCTCTTGTGTGTGCTTTCTGCCTTAGGTCCAAAGCAATGGTGCCAGAGGACTATCGACTAAAACCTCCTAAACTATGAAGCAAAATAAATTTGTCCTGCTTTAAGTTGTTTTAACTCTATGACTTTAAACTAGTTGCCTAACTTTCTGTATTTGTTTTTCTTTGATTGTGAAACATGGATAAGAATAATGTCTATTTTATAAAGCTTTTATGAGAATTAAATGTAATGATATTGATATGTTAGTGAAAATAATGTTTTCATTATTGTATAAGCTAAATCCTAAAGCTAAGCTCCATGTTCTATACAAACCTGGAATTAAACCTGTACCAAAATATTAACAGTGACTATCAGTAAATTATGGGTTATAGGTGATTTTAGATTCTTATTCTGTGCATGTTTATATGTTTTAAGTTTCTTGTTAATGTGAAGGCATACATAGAACTAAACTTACTATTGGTAAATATCTTATTCTTGGTAAAAATTTAAGTTTCTTAAGTCCTGAATGCCAATGTTTCGAAAGGAAGAAATAATTATACACACAGCTATTTATGGTGAGACGATTCATTGTAGTCAGCCTTCTTGCAAACTGCAATAACTTTGTAGCATGACTTAAAAGTGACCACTCTTTCCAGAAGTTATTAATTCTTGGCATCCTTTATATAATACTTCAATTTGCCTGACTTCGCTGAGAAAGGTAGCTGAGTATGGGGACCATCATGGTGTTAATTCATCACTGGAAATATGAAAGAGTCCCTCCAATTCTTCACACGTTACTTTCAGTGTGTTTTGACAGAAGGAATGATGATTCTGCCTGGGTTAGACAGAAAGTCACAATAACACTCAGACGGTTGGCTATATTTTTTGACATTCATACAATTTTGGGAGGAATATTACTTCCTTTTTGTAATTTATTTTTCCATATATGTCTAGGAAATATATAGCTCTGGATCATTGAGTGTACACATTCTCAATCTGAGCCTCTTAGCAAAAAATTGTGGTATCCTGAGGAACCATAATTTCTCAAAGAGCACTTACCTTCCCTACATCTGGAACTTCATGGGTAATAGCCATTATTTAATGAAAATATTTTTCAACTAGCTTCTACCAGCTTTTTAGTTTCCCATTGATTTCTCCGCTGTATTTTTCTTTTTCCTCCTTTCCTTACACATATTAAAACATTTTAGAAAGGGTAGCTTTTAGTAATAAAATTTTACTTAACACTGTCAGAGCAAAACTTGTACCAGAAAAAGTTAAACAGTCAAGGAAAACTTTATTCTATTGCAATAGAATTGGAGAGGCCAGAACACCATCTGAACACAACTCTACTGAAGTAAGCATAGAAGACCTTTTAAACATTGGCGTGAGTTTGCTAATTGGCTTTACCCAAAGGAAAAATGAACTTTCTCATGTCTTCATGACAGGAAATAGTTTCACAAGGTATTACTGAAATTAGGCTCCTACCTTCCCCTACAGACTAAGAGCTGGGCTGTACTTTCCTTGAATACATTACAAAGGAATGGCTCCCAGATCTTTAGGAAGAATATTCCTGAATTGTAAAATTGAGCAGCTTTAGGATAGACTTACATCTTAAAGGAACAGAGAAACAATTTACAATGACAGCTTTTCTAAGGAAAATGTTCTGAAGAAAGGGAGGTCAGAGGCCTAGAGTCCGAAAAAAGTATGCTTAAAATACAGTCAAAATGAGGGAAACATTAGGATTTTGTCAGCATTTAATAATATGTGATTTAGTATTTTATTCTAGATCACATAAATGTGGTAACAATAAAAATTTTAAAGTTTTCTTATTTGTTGTTTATATTGCCTCTTTGGGTGAATAACTCATTGAAGACACATAGTACATATTGTGAAAAATCTGTTAATATCTTCAGTCTTCATTTAGGGTTATGCATCCTTAAGAGCAAGAAAATGAAGGGCAGTGTTCTATAACTCATATGTGGCAGAAATGGCCATTAAATTCAGAAGTCCTGATTTTGAGTCCCAACTCACTTGTGCTTGAAGAAGTAGTTGTCAAGGGAATGTGATCTTTCAGGCCGGAGGCTAGCTCTTGGGATTACAATAGTAAACAAGAATAGTGGTAAACACAGTGCCCAGCACATGACAGAACCTCAATATACATCTGTAATAGTAAAAACAGGACACAGTCCTTTCCTTTAAAAACACAATTCCTTTGGTATTCACTTAGATAATTGAAAAATAGATTCGCAATTCATAAAAAAATGTATAGGATGGCTTATTAATATAATTATTGTCTTATGATTGTTTGATTCATTTTTTTTTTCACAAACTTAGTTTGAGTTTTCCTAGAAAAATCAATCTATGAAACTGTAACAAAACAATTACTGCCTTTTACTGCCAGATAAAACCATTGACATTATTAATTTTCTTCCTAATTTCAAAAGTTAATCATGTCCCACAAAAATAATTTTGTGCTCCATAATTTGAAAACACTTCTCCATGCTGTTTGTGGGAAAGAAACACACCTTTTGTTCATTTTTGTCTTATCACATAATGCCCAGTAGTAAAGAGGGTATTTGTCGTCATTGACTGTTGGGTTCCCCAAATGTATTTTTGGGAAGAAGCCTGGGCAGAGTGAGGAGCTGGGTGCGATGAGGTCATAACAAAAGTCCCAGCCAACTTGACAAGGAGCTATGGAGCTATACCGGAACTTTAAAGTTATCCTGCATTTTGGTGTGAAGAACAGCCCTTTATATACTACAGTGGATGCATCTTGGGATGCAAGATTTCCTGGGAGAGTGGAACACAATGTTGTTTAGGCAGCTCTCTCAAGTTAAGGGCCATTTCTAAGACTGTTGGCTACTACAGATTGTCAGTTGGAAACACTTCCAGCAGTTTTCAGAACGTATCTTTTAGTCATAATTAGAGAGTGGGATCATGCATCACAGCAACCTAATTAAATTTATTAGATGTATAGATAATGAATTTTTTAGACATATAGATGCTGCTATACATTTAAATAAATGTTCTGCTCAAATATGAACAATCTGTTGTTTCAACTGTTGGTTTCACTTAGAACTTTAAAATTCATCACAGATTTTTAAAAAATTTACATATAACTTTACAGTGGTGTGATTGTGTATGTGTTACAATTTTGTATGAATTTAAACATGGGTAATGGTAAACAAATAAATTTTTCATTTTCAGAATCTATTAATGAGTGTATATGGGAAACATATACATTGTAGGAAAGGAATAATTAAAATAATTTTTTTCTGAAAATATAGAATGTGTGTTTCTTTCTTGTAATACACTTTCTATTGTGTAAAAGAAATCACTGATTTGGTGTTGCCAGCTGGCCGGGCTGGTGAGTTGATGTGGGTTCAAAGGAGCTGGATGCAGCAATAACTTAGAAAACAGAAAAAACAAAACAAAACAAAACAAAACAAACAAACAAAAAAAAACAGGCAAAACATGAATATGAGTTTCTAAGGTCCAGGGTGGGACTGCTCAGTGACCCCAAGGGTCAGCTCCATGTTGGGCAGCACTGGAAAAGTGTGTGCACCTGAATTCTTTTTATTTTATAGGGGGAACACACACAAGGAAGGTTCAATGGAATGGTCTTCAACAAATAAGGCAGGGAATACGGTTTCGAAGGTGGAGTCTTGCTTTGTGATGTCTTGTGGTGAGCAGACTGATTGACATCTTGGCAAGTCACACCCATCTCAGGTGCTGTGTGGGATCACAGGCGGAGTGAGAGGCAAGTCACATTTGCATTGCACAGCCCAATTGGCCTCTACACCTGACCAGTCCCCTCATATGCTCAAACTGGGGAACCAAGGGAGCCTAAGAACTAGAGTGGAAGGTGCTGATGTAAGTCCTAGAATCTAAAAGCTGAAGGACCTGATGTTTTGATATTCAAGTGCAAGAGGAGATAGGTGTTCCATCCCCAGTTTACATATGGTAGATCATAGGGCTTCTCACCTATCATCTATGTATCTATCATCTATCTAACCTATGAGTTGTGTATCCCTGACCAATACACCCAGGCTGTGTGACCACAATATGGAGAGTAAAAATAACAATAACACCTTTTATTCGTTATTACAGTAATAATTTAAATTCAAAATAATATAAACATAAAATTATATGCTCTAGTTTTATACTCATCTATTTTGATTCATGCCTTGAACCATATAATATTCTATTTACTGTGTTGAGAAAATAACAGATTTCACTTTAGACAATAGGAAAATTTTTGCTGACATTGTATTTTGTGCCTTTTCATATATAAAGTTAAATACTGAAAATCCAGCTAATATGTTGCAGAGATAGTGATAGAAAAACACATCCCACACAGTGGTGGAAACTTTATAAGGTGTGAATGACTAAGCCATGACTATTATTGATGCCTAAGAGAAATATTTTTCAATTGGTTGAATGTGAGAACAATTTAAGTGCAATTACAAAAGACTAATGAATAGAAAAGTAGGAAAGAGGGAACTCTTGTTCTTTATGATTTAAATAAAAAATAATATGTCAAGGAAATGTTGAACAGTTATAATTAATACTTGAGTTTTAATTGAAAAAGATCATGAAGGCACATATTTACTGAACTAATAAATGAATTCAATTTTTAATATTCTACATCTTCACGCCTCCATATAAGAGTTTAGGAAAAAATGAATTTGTATGGCAATGTAATGAGAAAGAAATGTATGATAGTCATTTTCACTGGAGTTAAAGTAACAGGATGATATAAAATCAACTTTTGTGATCAGTGTGGTAACCATAGCCTCAGATCCCCAAGGAGCTTATAATTTCACATTAGAGAGAAGATATACCACTGTAAGTAAAGAAGTCAAAACAGAAAGTAACATACATAAAGACTCAATAGATTCTGTTAAGTGAAAAGTGCCATTAGCTCAGAGAAGGGACGCTGTTCTATTGGTGGACTTTGGAGGATGAGTAGAAACTGGCAGAAAAAGAAGAAAAGTGAGAGAGGTACTTAGAAAAGTGAGGACAATCTGTCTTGACTAGATAGAGTATTCTGGAAGTATGAGAAAAGCTGGGTCAGAGGTGTGCACACCTGTATTCCCAGTGACTGAAGCAAGAGGATCAATCACAAGTACAAGTCAAGGCCAGTGTCAGCAATTTAACAGTGCTTTAAGTAACTGAGCAAGACCCTGTCTCAAAAAGCAAAAAGGGCTGGGGATGTGGTTCACTGTTAAAATGTGTCTGTATTCAATCACCAGTCCCAAAAGAAAACAACAACAACAACAAAAGGCTCCTAGAACAACAGTCACAGATACCTGAACAAAAGCCCACAGAAGGCTTGTTGCAGTGTCCAATTGACCAGAAGATCAGACTGAGTTGTGGAAATGTGGGTGTGGTAATGTGAGTCACTGGGATTCTAAAGAGGCAAACAGATGTCAGCTGACAGGAATGCCACAGACAGACAGGAAGCATTATCTGTGTTGATCAGAATCCCCAAGAAGGCACAGACCACCTCCTCAGGCCCAAGAGAGAGATTCCTTAAAATTACATAATGAAATAGAGAAGATTTTCTGTGTATAAATAAAAGATGTTGTTTTGGGTTTATGCTGTAGTTTATTTTAAGATGTAAGCTGGAAAACATTGCCAACCTCACTCCAAAAACAGAGCTGGGAAAAAAAAAATAAGAGCTTCTTTAGAAGAGAAACAACACAAAAGCCCCAGTTGGTTTTTTGTCTCTTCCTAAAGAATTTGTTTAGCTATATTGTGACCATACTATAAGCCAATTCAGAACTTGCCAAAGAGGATGTATTATAATGTACATGGTTTTTAATGAAAAATCTACCTATCTAAATGTACAACAAAATGTGGTGGCATTAAATTTATAAAGACACTTCAAAGGTAAAGAACAAAGGTTTAATTTCATGTGGTAAATTAAAACACAGCAATGGATGTTGTCTGCTGGATGGCACCCAGGTTTTTCAATTAGGTACCTAGGGAAGTTATTAACCCACAGCTATTTTTGGCTCAGTGGACACAATGCTTTGCACTTCTGGAATGCATTTAATCTGAGGAACCCAAAGTTCCTTGCACTGAGCCATTCAACAATACAACCTATCGAATAATATGTGGAGGTACATTTTTATCTGTCCTTACTGCAAAAACCTTGGAGGCTCAAGTGTCTTGTGACAAGTCACTTGGAGGATCTTTGCTTTAATATGGATTAGAAGAAAGGCAATTCACAAAAAGATCACAAGCAGGAAGTTAGACACCATGATCAAATACTGGATAATCACTTAAGACCATATTATTAAAAGATCTGAATGTTCGATCTAGGATGATAAGATTCTGATAGACAATGAAGCTTTTGAAGATTTTGTGAGCAGTGAGAACAACTTGTTTAAAATGATGTTTCAGGAGATATAAAAACAACAGGAATATGTAGCAGGAAAAGGTATCAAGAAGACTAATCAAGAGAATAATAGGATTCCTGATAAAAGTTATGGAAGTCAGAGTAGTGAGTGGGATAATTGGAATGCAATACAAATAACATATTCCTAATCTATCTTTCTCTTTCTGTTTCCTGTTTATCAAGGATGATTGCAACTCCTGAATCAGTTGGTTCTGCCTTTGTGTTAAGGAAGCAACCACAAAACTCATGAAATTTAAGTAGTCTATTAAGAAAATTTTGTTAAAAGAGTAAAGAGTTTAGAGAAACTCATGTTGTGAGTTTGAATCAGGGGATTTTGGGACATGTGTTTTAACATTTTCATATATTCCTGGGCATCATGAGAGTTTTTGAGATATGCAGGCAGACTGATGATAGTGCTCTGGAAAGAACTGATTAGGGAAAAAAGGCCTTTTTATTATTTTATTTTTATTTATTTTTTATTCCTGAATTTCTGTGAGGATTAGGCATAACTGTAGAGCTGCTGATGGACAATTTAAAACCACAAGGAAAGATTTGCCTGAATGAAGCCAACATAGAAAGTGAGAGGGTCATTCCTTATTACCAGTTGGGACCTGTGTTCAGCAGTATCTGGAGCTATATGATCTAGACATTTAAATTAATTGAGTGGATACATAAGTCAAAATTTTAGTCACTAATAACTGAAAAAGTCTTTCCTAAAAAAGTCATAAAATTCAAGGAAACAGAATTTCAAAAGAGGGGACTTGGGGCTTTCATTAAGGGGCTTTATGCTGCAGATTGACAAAGCTGCCAGTTGATATTTGTGGTGTTCAGCAGGACAGTTTCATTAGGAGAGTGATGGTGAGGGTAAGGTCTTAGTTTGTAAGAGTCTATGAAGTTAAGTCACAAAGATGAAAAAGAAGAGTACACAGACCTTTTTTAAAAGAATACCATGTGAAGTGTAAGAAGGAGAAAGAGTACCATGTCTGAGGCTAAGTTATGTAGGAAAGCCGGCATCAGATGTGTTTTGGAGGTGGAGGCATTGATGAAGAGATTAGAATCAGACAAAGGAGAACAAGGCTTTTGAGTAAAAAAGGAAAGTACACATATGTCTTAAAGGTGTTTATGACAGCATTGTTTATAAAATAAAATATCCAAAACGTATTAAATAGTTATCACAAGATAAACAAGAAACACTAATTTGTAAAATACTGATAATAAAAGCTTAAGTGAAAAAGCATAATATGTCATACTTTATATAGAATAGATATAATATTGTAAAAATAAACACATCTTTATTTTTTATAATAATTTTTATAATAAAAATAAAAGCAAAAGACTACATGGAAGGCCAAAGGAGGATAAAATGTGTAAAACATGTCACAGTCAAGAGGGAAAATTTTTGAGAGCATTAAATAGGATACCAAACCATCCACTTGTCATTGATCATACCTATTCAGTGCTTACCATATCTCATTATTTTACAAATATTAATTAATTTATTATATAAACTTAGAAATATAGACAAAATTATTATCCTCCTGTGAATGGAGAAGAAACTGAGTCAATAGAAAGCAGGAACTTTGCATCACTCAATAGTTAGAGGAGGCTGAGATTTGAACCCAGGCCAACCTGGCCCCAGAATCCATGAACTTAAAAATCTGTGATAGG
This sequence comes from Marmota flaviventris, assembly GCF_047511675.1. NCBI lineage: Eukaryota > Metazoa > Chordata > Mammalia > Rodentia > Sciuridae > Marmota > Marmota flaviventris. Next base: position 47,676,215 of record NC_092510.1, on the reverse strand, counting down.
TGTCGTAAAAGCTTTAAAAAATGATGTCATCTATTAACATAATTTTTTTGTAATATTTCTTTGATGTTTAAATTCTTTCACAGGAAAAATATCTTATGGACTTCTTCACTGTACAATTGCTTTTCATGACTGCCCCCCCCCCCCATTCTCCTGCCTGGATCCTCTTATTTTTAAATAGGAAGATGGAGTATAAACAACACAGAGACTGTATCTGGCTCATTATAAAGGATGATTTCACATGAAACAGTACCAAGTTGCCTGGATTCCTAGACATGGTTGTGAGTTGTATCCTTGATCTATCACAGGTCGGTTGAGGAACATTAATAGGTGAATCATTCAGTATTTCCAAACCTCTGAAGATTTGAATCTGTCAATTCAGATATTTCCTCAGATTTAGAGAATGTTGGCCAGCATTCTTTCACAAAAATTTTCGGGCCTCTTTTACACTCTCTCAGCTTCTTTTCACATTCTAATTATGCTTGTGTGAGACTACCTGGTATTCTGTCAAGCTTTGTTTTTGTCTTTTATTTCTCATTGTATTAAATTTTGGCAATTTTCTACTGCTGTCTTTCAATACACTAATCTCTAGCATTGTCATTTCCAGGTTTAAATATTCAATGTGGGTCTGTGTTGTGTCTCATATCCCTCTTGCTAGCACTGGAAACATACAGAATTCATATATAATGCAGATATAATAATTGTTTTAATGTATCTTTCCACTAATGCCGGATCTTAGATGGTTTTGGTTGTCCACTTTTCACCCATGTATGGGTTGTATTTTCTTGTTTTATGAATGATTGCCTATTTTCATTTATTTATTTATTTATTTATTTATTTATTTATTTATTTATTTATTTATATTTTTATTTAATGCCTGGCATTGTGATTTGTGTAGTAGTTACTTTTTTATAAATATTTTTGATCTTTGTTCTAGGTTAAGTTACTTAGAAATCATTTCATCTTTCTGTCCTTCTTTTAAGGTTGGTTGCATACCAACAGAACCTTCTTAAAATTCTAGCCAATGTCCTGAGAATTAAGAGGTTTTTTTCAAATTAAATTATTTTAAATTATTATTATAGCTGGTAGGAACAGAAATCATTACTGGGCTTGTGTGAGCTCTGATGAATAAGATTTCATTCTGTTTTTGATGCTTATAAGGCAGTTCTTTTTGTGGTTCATAGTTTGCTTGTATGTATTATCAATCAACACTCAGGTGAAGACTTAGGACAGTCCTATCCAGATTTTTTAAATTCTGTGTGTGGCTGTTTTTGTGATTTGTCACGTAAATGCTATTCTCCTTGACCTCCCTTGAAACCTAATCCCATCTGCAAATAATTTAGAAAATGTCTTGGTTCAGCCTAGATTCCCCTTTGTCCTGCTGCCTGGAAACTCTAGGCAATAAACTGAATCAACAGATGGGGCAACTTTGTATATTTCTTACATCTTAAGGATCCCTGAGAAGCACTTACTCAGGTACTTTGCTCCTTTTCTAAACTAAGTTATTTGCTTTCTTACTGTTGAGTTCCTTATATATTTTAGAAATTAAGCTCTATCTGATATATCATTTGCAAATACATTCTCCCATTACATTACATTACATTCACCCATACTTTATTTTTGCTTTGTTGATTATTTCCTTATCCATTCAAAGGTTTTTAGTTTGATGGGATCCCATTTGCCTACTTTTGCCTCTGCTACCTGGGAAGAGTTATTGCAAAAAGTTATTGCAAAGTGCAATGTTGTATAGTTTACCTCTATTTTTTTAGTAGTTTTATGGTTTCAGATCTTATGTTTAAATCTTTAATCCGTTTGGGGTTTATTTTTGTATATGATGTGAGATGAAGATTACATTTCATTCTTGTGCAAGTGGCTATCCAGTTTGCTAGCATCATTGATTGAAGTAACTGTTCTTTCTCTATTATGTGTTTTGGCATATTTCTCAAAAATCAAGTGACCATGAATGTGTGGATTTATTTCTGGCCTTTTATTCTGCTCCTTTGGTCTATTTTCTTTATATAGCAGCATTTTCTATTTAATATTATAATGTTGCATTCATATTTTCCCATATCTGGTTCTCTACTCAGTTTGACTGTCTCATTCTTATCCAAGAATACATTAATCTTCTCTCCTCTCTAATTTAGACAGTTTTCTTTAGTTGCCCAGGCCATATATATATCTGGTTGCATCAAACCAAGCAGATTTTATGGAATACAAATTCATTTTCTCTCCAATTTCTCCCAAAATTAGTCCTCTATCACCTCCATTGTCTATTGTAGTAAAAAAAAAAATCAAAGTCTAATAATCTAATGTAGAAATTTTGGATTTTTTTTTTATGAGCATTACTCATTGAAATCACAGCATTCACACATTTGGATTTGGTTTGGCTTGTATGCCAGGAAAATTTTAAACTTCTTAATCAGCTACTTGAATATTTTTTAAAAATCTTTCTATCACACAAGTAACATCCTTCATACTAAAATTTTAATCAAATTTGGTTATAATCATGTTTATTCAAGATTATAATTAAAAACTGATATATTGAAAACACTAATAAATTGAAGGATTATGAAGATACTGATCTTAAAAACAAATTTAATCTTTTGAATATCTAGCTTTCACATCCAAACACTGAATTTATTTTTATTTTCTTACCGAATTGTTGTCTCTACACTTTGTTCACAGAATTTGACAGAAAATTCCATTGTTTCAGGAAAATATACACTAGTATGGTTTGACGAAAATTCTAGCTTCACTTTATATTAAAGTAAACTTTTAAAATAGAATTTGACACATGGAGTTTTGTCAGGTTTTCTAGGATTGAATTTAGAGTTAACTTTGATGTCTTGTACTGTGCTTTTCTTTCTTTACCATTTTCTGGACAGTTTCTGTATTTTCTGTCTTGTTATATAACCCATTTTCATGTACACTTGTCAGATGTTTTTTTCTGAACATATATCAATAAAAAGAGCACAACAAAGTAAAATGAAGAATAAGTTTCCATAAAGACTTGAAGGTACATTATCAAAAAAGCAATCACACATTTCACAACATTTTTAAAAATAACTAAAAATCGGTATTTCTTGAATATGTCCTCAATCCTGCTGTGTATTACATTTATTTTCCTTTAAGTGAAAAAAGTACACTGCTATAAATAATAAACTAAGTCTACATATGGAAAAGAACAGAGCACTGTGTACTCCTAATTTAAGTAGTGACATGATTCCCAGAAGTCCCTTAACCAACTGTTGAATTTTTGTCAAAAATGAAAACATATGTAACGAATGAACGCATTTAGTCTAAAAGGAAGAAAAACATTCCAAATCACTTCTGACAAGAAAGATTTCAACAACAAATGTAGATGTTTATGGTGTTAAATAGTCTATTGAGAATATGGTAGTGATAGTCTATTACAACTTTAAGATCAGCATTTCTACTCTGAGAAAGATTGTGAGAACAAATGAAATGTCTACCCAATCTCTATTCATGGACTAATGTTATTCAGTGTTTTCTTAATGTGTTTTTCTCTATTATGAACATAAGTTTGAGAAAATATTTTTTCATCTATTCAGCTATTAAAAAACATAAGATAATTAATGAATTAATTCCAAGCATGGTGATTTTAAAATAACACAAAACAAAGCAGAAAGGATTAAACATAATGGAATTATTTTGTAAGCTGCAAAAGTTTCAGAGCTGCATTAACCCAAAACAAAAGAGAGAAAAATACTTGTGTCAAGACTGAGGATCATAATCATGTTCCTGTGTCTGATATATCTTAGAAAAAAAATTCAACTTTCTTCATGTGGGGAACATTGAAGAACAATTAAAACAGCAAAAAAAAAATCAAAGCTATCCTTTTAAAAAGTGGATTAATGTAGTGATTGTCAAAATCTGCTAATATATATGTATTTACCCATATTAAAGGAGAAAAAGAATCTCAAAATCCCAGGGAATCATATTTTAATTTTTATTATAAACTTAACTGATAAATGCTAAAAGTGTAATTTGTGATTTTTGTACAGCTGAATACACAAAGTTGGCAAAAATTAATGAGTATTTATTTTATCATACAATTTATGCATTTATTACTTTACTTCAAGTACTTTTGTATGAGGAATAGGTAAACATTTAATCTAGTCAATTCTATACTAACTTGATCAATGGGGCTAAAGATGTAACTCAGTGGTACAGCCCTTTCCTCACATGCATGAGGCCCTGGGTTTGATTCCCAGCACTTTGAAATTAATAATTATAAGAATTGAGGGGATGGATAACTTGGTCAAACTAATTAACACAACATTTCATCTTTAAACACCTAAAGTTGAAGAGCCTAAAATTTCTCTCCTATATCCACGGTTTACATTCCAAAGAAGATTTTATGTCATGGTTCTTATACCTGTCATTGGAAAGGTTTGCCTCCCAAAGTCTGTCAGTTGATCCATAATTCAACTCATTGTAGATTATTCTAAGATACTCAGGACCATCACCACTGGGGAGGAAGACAGAGGGTTCTATCAATAAAAAGAGGCAAGTCAAAAACATTATTCAGATTTCTTTGTTGTAGGGATAGCATTTCTTCTACACAAAACTTCAAAAAATCTATCTAACTCTGTGCTTGCTTTGTGTAAATGGTATTTGAGGAAAATTCAATGTTTCAAAATATGTATTTGATAGTTTTAACTGGTATATTCTTTAGATTTTAAAGAATACTCAAACTCTATATTTCTATTCAGTTTCTTTTCAAATAATTCAGTCATTTCTGGATTTAAATGTAAACGTTAGGTTATTAATATTTATTGTTACTAAAAATAAATTATCATTTTATAATATGTTTCACTTGAATAATTCCCATTTTTATTGGGCTCAGAGTTTGACCATTTTATGACCTCTGTAGATTTAACTCATGTTTATAACTGAAATATTGATAATCACAATATTTTCTTTGCCTAAGTTCCAGCTCTTTGATTTTTGTTTGATTGTTCTCAAGTATTTAACTTAATAAGGAGTGATACTGATGATGTATTACTTACATTCTTGCATATCTGACATTATATTTATTTAAATACCTTGTTTATAATAAGAATATTAGATTATAATTTAATTTGGAGATAAAAATGTTCCGCCATTTTTGGTTTTCAGTATTAAGTCAAACTATAGGGTTAGTTCTTTGTTCTTTTATGCTAATTTTTTCTGTCTAAAATTTTGAAAACGCTTTTTTTATTTTGTAATTTTAAAATTTTATAAGGTGCCACTGAGATTTTCCTCTACCATAATAGTTTTATGTATTTATTTATGCAATACTTTTTTAGTTGTAGGTGGACACAATACCTTTTTATTTTATTTATGTGGTGCTGAGGAGTGAACTCAGTGCCTGCCACATGTGTGACGAGTGTAAATGAAATCATACAGAGTTTAATCTTTTAAGATTAGCTTTTATCAATTAGTAAGTTAACTTAAAATAAAAATTAACAATTTCACAAGGAAATGAATAGTTATTAGTCGTTTGAAATTGTCATGTTGAACAACATAAACTAATTGGGTACCTAAACAATTTTTTCAGTGTTGGTAAATATTCTTATTATGTGTTTATTTATTGCATATTGTTCAACTGTCTTCTTGATTTTTTTTCTACCATAAAGCCATATATATATATATATATATATATATATATATATATATATATAATGAATATATTTATGTACACACACATACACCCACACCCAACACACACATACAATGAAGAAAATAGGACAATGTCTACAGAGAGCTAAGGATAGATAAGGATAGGGCAGTGATTTTTGTCCCAAAATTCAACTACTGTCATATGTGTGTGTGTGTGTGTGTGTAATATTTTTTGTATTAACACTTTTATCAATACTTATGGAAATTTTTTTTCTTCTTTATATTATTAGAGAACTTCTATATTAAAAATATAAATGTTCAGGGCTGGGGCTCAGTGGTAGCACTTTTTGTCATGTGTGAGGCTCTGGGTTCAATTCTGTATAAATTATATATAAATAAATAAAATAAAGGTCTATCAACAACTAAAAAATTATGTATATATAAATGTTTAGATGGAGAGAGACTTCATTCACTAAGAAGCAGAACAGAAAAGTTAGCATAGGTCTTTTCCTTGGACATCAGTAATAGACCACCATGGTAATGCTCAGAACCAGGTAAAACCAAAGGGCTCTATACCCAGGACAAATCTTGCAGATGAAGAGTTTAGACCTACCCCAGCATCAGGTGGTCAGGTGGCCTTTTTTGTACTGGGGGTGGGGGGGTCAGATTTGTTTTATGGACTGACATCATTGTTACCTTGGAGTGGGCACAATAAATACTTCTTTCTACAGACTGAAAAAGATCCTATGACTTAAGAATCAGGTGGAGCCCAGCTTAACAACAGCCTTGGTGGCCAATTGATTATCTCTATCATCCATTCCCCAGTCTTAGGTACCATAGTTATCCCCAGGTCACCCAGAGATAAAGCCTCTAGATCTTCCCTGATAAAAGATGGAGATATATGCCCCCGTTGTACAAACTTGTGCTTTACTTTGCATGACTGCCTGCTGAGGAATGTATAAAGGGTGAATCCTTGAGAATGTGCAGGTCCTTATACCTGTTAGATTCAGGTGCATCCTATCTTAACATCAGCCTTGTAAGCCAAAAGACTGTCTTCAATAACACCACCCCAACCTCAGTCAGCATAGCATAAAGCAACACTGCATTTGTTGGAGGTAGGGCAGCATAGTAAGCACAGAAATTTGCCATGAAACTTGGTGCTGATGAAAACTATTACTGCTATTACTGGGAGCATCATAATGATTCCCAACCTATACCAGTGTCTGTAGTGGAGCTTCTGAACCAGTTCTGGTGCGAAATGGAGGCACATAGCATAGTCTACCAATTTTCTATGCTGGTTAGTATCACTGTGACTGGATGCAGTGGTCTGGGTTTGTGAGTCCATTTCGTCAGTAGGCATCCCATAGCACTACAGGCCTGGTTCTGCCTCAGTGCTGCACTGTTCCTCAAAGGTTGTGTGCTTTAAGTGTGACTGGTGGTGGGGTATTGGTGGGATTGGCTACACATTTGTATGTCAATTGCAGGCAGCACAATGTGGAGACAGGAATTATGTTCTTTGGAAAAGAAAAGGGAGGAGGGTACCAAGGTGCCTCATAGGAGTCTGGGACTGGTCTCTTTTCTTCCCAGACCCTGACAAAATCCTGGAGTGATTGACAAGAGGCTGATGACTGTGGTCATATCATTGGGGGCTAGAATGGTCTGAGGAAAAGGCTGGCAGATACTCTTTTAGGTACACTTCCAGTTCATGTTAAATAGCACACAAACTTCACATTTGAGAGAAACTGAGTTTATATCATTCTCTAGCGCTGAAACAGTTATAATACTCCCAAAGCTGACTGATGGAAAACAAGGAGTTAAGGCACAATCTCACGCTAAATTAGTGGAAGTAACTACAGGCTTATGGAAATAAGCAGCTTCCTTAGAATTTCTGTAAAGATAGGCACAAAGCCAAATTATTAGGACTTCAATAAATACCAAATCCTTCAAGTTACAGATTATATAACACAGCAATAAGTATGAGCAATTTTCAGGACGCTATCACCTTACCATGCTGTCAGATTAAGGCATCAAAAACTGATGGGTGATCTTTTCAATGGAGAATTAAAACAACCATTTTAAAGAAACACATTGAGTTTCAAGAAAACAGAAAATTTTCTCATTTCTCTAATAAGAAAGTTAACACAAGATAAAAGCAATTACAACATTCAAGCAAAAATAATTGAGCTGAAAAAAACACTAAGAAAAATTTAAAACTCAGTAGAAGGCATCAATAACAAAATACATCAAGAAGAAAAAAATAATTAATGAGACTGAAGATAGGACATTTGAACATATACAGCAGGAAGAGAAAATAAAATATATAGAGAAAGGAATGATAAAAGCTTGTGGGAAATTTGGGATTGCATTATAAGACAAATGTCTGGGTTATTGGAGTTCAAAAGGAATTGTAGAATGTCAAAGGGATAGAAAACTTAAATAAATGATAATGGAAATCTTTCCAAACCTAGAGAATGATACAAATATTCAGATGATAGAAGAAAGTCAAAGATCACCTGTCAGATTCAATTCAACCAACTCTCAATCAAGACATTTTATAATTGAACTGCCAAATTTTAAAGAGAAGATTCTCAAGGAAATAAGGAGATAGAAAAAAAAAAAAACATATAGAAGCATGACAATTATATGACAGCAGATTTCTCAACAGAAACCTTATAAGATAGGAGAGAGTCACATGAGATTTTTCAGAGTACTAAAGGAAAAAAAAAACAGAAAAGGAATCTACTAACCAAACCAAAATTATTATACTCTGCAAAGGTATTCTTTAGAAATAGAAAAGAGATGTATACATTTCCAGAAAAATAGAAGCTGATAGAATTTATCTTCACCAAACCAAGCCCTACAAGATATGCTAAAAGGACTTCTTCAAACTGGGAGAGATTCATGAGTAAGAAGATAAAATGGGAAAGTAAAAATATTTACTTATAAATGTAATTGTACAGATAATGTCATAATGCTTTCTTATGGTAAACATGGAGTGTAAACACACGCAAATAATCCAATCAATAAATAGACTAAGGATCTGAAAAGACATGTCACAGAAGAAGAGATATGATTGATCAACAAATATATGAAAAAATGCTCAATATTTCCAGCAATTAGAGAAATGCAAATGAAAACTGCACTGAGATTTCATCTCACTCCAGTCAGAATGGCGATTATCAACAATATAAGCAATACAATTCACAATAGCCAAACTGTGGAACCAACATAGATGCCTTTCAATAGATGAATGGATACAGAAACTGTGGTATATATACACAGTGAAATATTACTCATCAGTAAAAAATAATAAATTTATGGCATTTGCAGGTAAATGGATGGAGATGGAAAATATTATGCTAAGCAAAGTAAGCCAATCCTCAAAACCCAAAGGCTGAATGTTTTCTCTGATAAGTGGATGCTAATCCATAATGGATTTCATGGGATGAATGGAGGAACTTTGGATTGGCCAAAGGAGAGGAAGAGAAGAGGAGCGGGTAAGGGGGTAGGAAAGATGGTGGAATGAGATGGACATCATTATCCTAGGTACATGTATGATTGCATGAATAGTTTGATCCTCCTTTTTGTATAACCAGAGAAGTGAAAAATTGTGCTCCATTTGTGTACAATGAATCAAAGAGCATTCTGCTGTCATGTATAACTGATTAGAACAAATAATTAAAATAGAATACAAGCAAAAATAAATATTGGCGAGGATGTGGGAAAAAAAGGTACACATACATTTCGGGCGGGACTAAAAATTGGTGTAACCACTCTGGAAAGCAGTATGTAAATTCCTAAGAAAACTTGGAATGGACCCACCATTTGACCCAGCTATTCCACTCCTCAGTTTATAACCCAAAGGACTTGAAATTAGCATACTACAGTGATGAAGGCACATCAATGTTTATAGCAACTCAATACACAGTAGCTAAACTATGAATGAGCTTGGATGCCCTTCAACAGATGAATAGATAAAGAAAATGTAGCATATATACACAATGGAATACCACTCAGTCATAAAGAGAAATGAAATTATGGCATTTGTCAATAAATGGATGGAATTAAAGAATTTAATGCTAAGTGAAATATGCCTATACAGAAACACCAAAGACCAAATGTTTTCTCTGATATGCAGATGCTAATTTCCCAGTAAGGGGAATGGATTAGGGAAGAATAAAAGTTCCTTGGTTTAGACAAAGGGGAGTGAAGGAAAGGAAGGGGGAATGGGAATAGGAAATATAGTGAAATCAATTTGACATTACTATTCTGTATGAATATGTGATTACCTGACCAATATAATTCTACATCATCTACAACCAGAATAATGAGAAATTGTACTTTCTGTATGTATAATATGTCAAAATACATTCTATCATATATAACTAATTAGAACAAATAAAAAAAGATGATATGTGTCTTTAGTATGAAAACTAAAATAATAGATTAAAATAATATAATTTCATTAATATTTACAGAGTAGAACAATCAAAAGATGTAAAATGGGACATCAAATATTCCAAAAGTGTGAGGGAATGGCATACAATTGTAGCATCTTTTCTTAGCATAATTTTTCTGCTTTATTCTTCTATTTTTTTCTAATCTCTATGATCATATTACTTTTGTATGATTTAAAAATATTATGATATTAAAAATACAATTTTGGTAGCCTCATGGTAACAAAACTAAAACCTATAACAGACAAACAAAAAGGAATAACCAACGAATCAAAATGTACTCTGAGAAAATTGCTTTACCACAAAGGAATACTACAAGAAAAAAATAAAGACAAGATGTAAAATAAAACCTGAAAACAAGTTACCTATCAATAATTACCTTAAATATAAATGGAATAAATTCCCCAATTAAAGACTTAGAATGGACCAAATGGATATAAAACAGAAAACCCAACTGTATGTGACTTATAAGAAACTAATGTTATCTCAGATATTTTAGACTGGAAATGAAGAGGTAGAATAAGCTCTTCCATGCAAATGGAATCCAAAATAAAGTAGGAGTTGGCATATTTATTTCATGTGAATTAGACTTCATATCTATAGCAGTAAAAAGAAACATAGAAAGTAAGTTGGTAATGATAAAGGAAGAAAGTTAATTCAGAAGGAGAAAACAATAGTTCTAAATATTGTAGAAACCAAATATATAAAGCGAAATTAAACTTAAATGGAAATAAAACAAAAGTAAACTTAAATATAAATAGAGTCCAATACCATAAGAGTTTGGGACTTTAGCACCCTACTCTGAGCAATGGGAAGATTATCCATACAGAAAATCAACAAAGGTATAGTAGAGTTAAATTGGACCCCAAACCGAGTGGACCTACTGGACATCTGCAGAACATTTCATGCAAGAGCCAAAGAATACACATTTTTCTCATGACCATATGGAATGTTCTCCAGGACAGATAATATGATTGGTTGATTCCGCAACCTGTACACTCAGAAAAATGAGAAATTATACCCCATTTGATTCAAATGTATGATATGTCAAGATCATTGTACTGTCATGTGCAACTAATAAAAAAATAAAAAAATAAAATCTCACAGCAAAAAAAATAAGGATTAAAAAACAAATAAACAAATATTTAAAAACATGTTGAGTGACCTTCTGCTACAATACAAAAACAAAAAACTAGAATTCAACAAGAAAAACTTAAGAAGCTACACAAATACATGGCAATTAAGCAATTAACTATTGAACAATCAGCAAATCAAGGTAGAAATCAGGAGGTAAGTTAAAATTTTTCTTGAAACAACTATAGAAACACAAAACACCAAAATAGATAGATAGTAGATAGTAAAATACTATTGACAGACAAGTTTATGGCAATCATTAGCTACATCAAGGAGCAGAGGAACTCAAACAATGTGCTTCTAGAAAAATAAGAAAAAGACTAAACCCCAAAATAGCAGAAGAAAAGAAATAAGGAAGAGTTGAAATTAAAAAAAAATATATAGAGACTAAAACAAGAAAATAAAATGAAAAGTTGGGTCTTAAAAAAAGATGAACAAAATCAACAAATGATTAGATAAACTTAGCAAAGTAGAAAAAATGTTAATAAAACTCAAATAGTCAAAAATGAATAATAAGACATTAATTCACAGCACAGATACACAGGACCATTAGAGATTATCATAATGGACAAATGTGATAGCTTAAAAGAAATGGGAAAATTTCTAAACACACAATATTCAGATTGAATCATGAATAAATAGCAAACATTGACAGATGAATAATGAGCAACTAGACTGTATTAGTCGTAAAATGTTTCCCATCAAAGAAATATTCAGAACCAGATAACTTCACCTCCACCATCTACCAAACACAAACACACACACACACACACACACACACACACACACACACATACCTCATACCAATTCTTCTTAAATTATTTCAACAAAATTGAAGAGGGAATTCTTTCAAACATTCTATGAGGCAAGCATTATGCTAATACCAAAACCAGTCAAAAACACAAAAAATCTATCGGTTAATATCATTGTGAACATAGCTGCAAAGATTCTCAACAAAATACTAGAAAAATAAATCCAAGAACACATTGAAAAGATTATAAACTATGATCAAATAAATTATTTCCAGGTATGAAATGATGGTTCAACATATGTACATCAATAAATGTGATTCATCACATCAATCAAATAAAGACAAACACCATATCATCATTTCAATAGATGGAGAAAAATGCATTTTATAAAATTCAACAGCCCTGCATGATCAAAATCTCTGAATTAATTAGGTATGGAAGGAACACATCTCAACATTAAATATATATACATATATTTAATTAATATATTAATTATATATTACGTATATAAAATAAGCCAATTGCCCAACAAAATACTAGAAAAAATACTAAAAGCATAGTGAATGAAGAAAAAAATGAGATATTTTACTCTAAGATTTGGCAAAGTCTAGGATTGTCTACATTTACACATTTTATGCAACATAATTCTGGACATCCTTCCCAGAGAAGTCAGGCAAGGTAAAGAAATAAAGAACATCCAAATTAGGGAAAATTAAGTAAAATTATCACTATTTATAGATGAGTTTACGTTCTATACAGAAAACTCCAAAGGTTCCACCAAAACTCTTTGAGAAGTAAGAAATCAATTTAGTTGTTGCTGAATAGAAAGTCAACATAAAAAATCAGCACTGCTATATTCTGAAAGAAAATTATCTGTAATAGGCATCAAGGAAGCCACAACATTTACATTTTGCAAAGAAGGAGAAAAAATGTGCAGGAGTAAATATGACCAAAGACGTGAAAGAGTTATACAATGAAAACCATAAAACATTGATTAAAAAATTAAAAAGGACACAAAAAATGGAAAAGATATTCTATGTTCATGGATTGGAAGAATTAATGTTGTTAAAATAGCTACATTACCAATAATGATCTAGAAATTCAGTGCAATCTCTGCCATAATAACAATAATATTTTTTTACAAAACTAGAAAAACAATCATAAAATCTGTATGGAACCACAAAATGTCCTGAATATCCAAAGCTATCTCAATGCAAAAAGGACAGGGCATGAGGCATTATATTACTTGACTTCAACATATGCTACAAAGCTTCAGTAATCAAAAGAGCATGATACTGACATAAATACAGACACACAGGTCAAAAGAACAGAACACAGGATCTAGAATTAATTACAGACATCTAAAGAAAACTTATTTTTGGTAAATTTTCTAAGAACAGACACTTTAGAAAGGTATACTGTTAATGAGAATGTAAAGTAGTATAGCCATTATGGAAAATTATATGGAGGTTCTTCAAAAAATTAAAAATTAAAATGCCATTTGATCCAGCAATCCCACAAGTGGGTCTACACTTAAAGAAAATAAGTATGTTGAAGAGACATCTGCATTACGAAGTTCACAGAGAGCACTATTCACAATAGCAAAAAATGGAAACAACCTAATTGCCCATCAACTGATGAATGAACCAAGAAAATGTTGTATTTGTACAAAATGGAATACAATTTAGCCATAAATAAATTTTAATCCTCTCAATTGTAACAACATGGGTAGAGCTGGTAATAATTATATTAAAGGAAATAACCAAAGCACAGAGAGACAAATACTATATGTCACTCATAGAACAATCTAAAAATGTTACCAGAGAATGAGAGAGTAGAACGGTAGTTTTCAGAGGCCAGCGAGAGTGGGTAAGAATTGGGATGGAGAAATACTGATGAATGGCTTCTGGGTTACAGTTAAATAGCAGCAAGAATATCTGTTTTGCTATTGCACAGTAGGGTGACTATAGATAACAATTTGCACGTTATCTTTTAAGGAGAAGAAAGAATATGGGGAGTTTTACCATAAGAAAATGATAAATGTTAGATAATACAAATATGTTTAGCATGACATAAACATCATGCAATATATGCATATATTGAAACATTACATGATATTCGACTGATACATACAATTTTATGTACTTATGTCAGTTAAAAATATATATATATATTTTTAAAAAGAATAAAAAAACTGTACAATATCAGTAGCCATCAGAAAAATGCAAACCAAAATTACAATGAGGTTCTATTCCACCCTAATGTAATGGTTATTATAAAAAAGTATCTTGCTAAAAGGGATGTAGAACACAAGGAAATCTTATACACTGTTGGTATAAATGCAAGTTTGTATGGCTAATTATGAACAGAGATATGGTAGCTCCTCAAAAAGCTAAAAATAGATCTACCATATGACCCAGCTATCCCACACCTGGGTATATATCTAAAGACAATGAAATTTAAACACCAAAGAGATAATGTGAACTTACATGTTTATTGCATCACTATTCACAACAACTAAGATATGGAGTTAAAATCAAGAATCAGCAAATGAGATGTACTCAGCAAGAGAAACAATAAGAGAGGTAAATAGGGAGCCTACATCCTGGGAACAAATTTTTTACCCCTCACATTTCAGATAGGGCCCTAATATCCAGAGTATACAAAGAACTCAAAAAATTAAACAATAAGAAAACAAATAACCCAATCAACAAATGGGGCAAGGATCTGAACAGACACTTCTCAGAGAAGGATATACAATCAATCAACAAGTACATGAAAAAATGCTCACCATCTCTAGCAGTCAGAGAAATGCAAATTAAAACCACTCTAAGTTTCCATCTCACTCCAGTAAGAATGGCAGCCATTATGAAGTCAAACAACAAGTGCTGGCGAGGATGTGAGGAAAAGGGTACACTTGTACATTGCTGGTGGGACTGCAAATTGGTGCGGTGGCACCACCATTTGACCCAGCTATTCCCCTTCTTGGACTATTCCCAAAAGACCTAAAAAAGACATACTAAGAGGGATATAGCTACATTGATGTTCATGGCAGCACAATTCACAATAGCTAGACTGTGGAGCCAACCTAGATGCCCTTCAATAGATGAATGGATAAAAAAAATGTGGCATTTATACAGAATGGAATATTACTCAGCACTAAAAAATAACAAAATCATGGCATTTGCAGGAAAATGGATGGCATTAGAACAGATTATGTTAAGTGAAGTTAGCCAATCCCTAAAAAACAAGTGCCGAACGTCTTCTTTGATATAAGTGGGGTGACTCAAAAGAGAGCAGGGAGGAGAGCATGAGAAGAAGATTACCATTAAGCAGGGACAAGAGGTGGGAGGGAATGGGAGAGAGAAGGGGAATTGCACAGAAGAGGGAAGGAGACCCTCATTGTTATACAAAATTACATATAAGAGGATGTGAGGGGGAAGGGAAAAAAGAGAGAGATAAATGAATTAGAGTAGATGGAGTAGAGAGAGATGATGGGAGGGGAGGGGAGGGCAGCAAAATACAACAGACACTAGTATGGCACTATGTATAAACTTGGATGTGTAACCAATGTGATCCTGCAATCTGTACACGTGGGAAAAATAAGAATTCATACCCCATTTGAATCAAATGTATGATATATGATATGTCAAGGTCATTGTAATGTTTTGAGCAACTAATAAAAAATAATACATATATATGAAAAAAATAAATAAAAATAAAAATATAAAAAAAGATATGGAATCTGTGCCCATCAACAGATGAATAGATCAAGAAAATGTGATATACGTACACACACACACACACACACACACACACAATGGAGCTCTATTCAGCCATAAAAAATAATGAAATCCTGTCATCTGTAACAAAATGGATGGAATCAGAGGAATTTATGTTAAATGAAATAAGCAGACACAGAAAGACAGGTATGATAAGTTCTCTCTCATATATTGGAAACAAAAAATGTCTACCTGAAGGAAAAATAGTAATTAAGAGATTGAGAAGTGTGTAAGGGGAGGTAGATAAAGGGAGGTAAGATTTGATTAAAAGATGGTTTCTCCTCTATTTAGGTTGATATTTAGTTAATTTATAGACCCTACCTTCAATCCAAAAATGGGAAATAAATAGTTCTCTCTACAGATTTTTTTAATTTTTTTTTTAGTTATAGTTGGGCACAATACCTTTATTTGATTTGTTTATTTTTATGTGGTGCGAAGGATAGAACCTAGCATCTTACACATGCTAGGCAAGCGTTCTACCACTGAGCCACAAATCCAGCCCCTCTAAAGATATTTTGATTCCAATTTTTGGAGGTATTTGAATTCAAAGAGGCAACATTGCTGTTATTCACACATCCTTCTGAAGTAAATCCCTCTACCTTTGTTGACATACAAATCTAGATATCAAAAGCACTAAAAGGAGACCAAAATTTTCCTTTATGAATCTTCGCAAATAAACTAACATTTTAACTGTGTTTATTGGGATTATTATACTTTTGAATACAAATTGAGCACAAGCTTATTTTCAAGTTTATAGACTGTGTATCAGGATGAAGATGAAAAGAGATAAGGATCTACAGAGTATGAGCAGGGGTCATGAAGATCAATTTTTTTTCTAGTGCACATGTTTCATAGTAATATCTTACTTTGGGCCCCTCAACACCAAAATTTTTTTCCAAAGTGTCTGCACTTTGTTTTCTATAGAAAAATATTTAAGTGTAACATTTTTGTTACAGTTTGCCTATCACTACACATACCTTGTATACTAAGAAATACTCCTTCTAAAGTATCTATACTGTATTTCATTAAAGTAATGAGCCATTGTCTGTGGTCCACTAAAGAAGGAAAACCTGATAACAAAACTACAATACAAAGCTTTCTGCTGACCTTGAATCCAATATTATTCTTTCCACTAGACAAGTTTTCTCATGTACAAGTAAGAAATGTTAAATTGGGTATAAAAATGTATTTCTTCAAATAATGAAAAAAGAAGTTCTAAACCTCGTAATTCATTCAAATGGTTTCAAGAGGTTTTTTTTTTTTTTCCTAAGAAATGGAAAATAAGCATTGCTTAGCAACTTCATTACAAAAAAAAAAAAAAAAAGAAATGAAAATATGTATTTACAAAGTGGTCTAAGTAAGCTAAAGTTTATTCCATTCCATACTACCTTACAAAATTGCTTTAGCTTTTATAGCCAATGTTGAGTTTTATTTAGTATGTATTTAAATATTAACATATATTTTGGTAGAATACAGAATTTTATCTTCTCAATTTATTTTTGCTCCCAATGGTACATATCAAAAAAGATGGCTAAGTGGGAGAGGATCTAATCAAATATGGCATATCCAATTTGACTTGGCCTGGATTGATTAAAATTTGTGTGACTCTACTTAGGAGAACTTACAGGAATTACAAATAAAAAATTAGGTAGAAGTATTAATGTTTTTCCAGAATAAACAAAAAGTGATGGTCAAATTATTTAAAAAATTTGACTCTGTTTATTGCCATGGGCATCAAAAACTACCAACTTGGGAGGACCATTAAAACAAGGGCTCTGAATGTTCTACTACATGTATTGGCCCACAGAAAATCTATCCACTTCTGCACCCAGGACTATTTGTTATTTCCTCTTATACACTGGCATACAAGATGAAAATGAGTTGAAACCAGGACCATCATAAATACTTTGACAAAGAGGCCACATGTATTCCATAAGACAACCATTTTGCTTATGGAAAATACCTGTGAACATATCATGGAACATGTTGCAGTTGAAATTTAAAAGGTAGCCAACTTACTTTAGAGTTGAAGAAAATGAGTGGTGCGAAGTGGCTCATTTGAACAAAATTATAATTCTAGTTAAAAAATAGTGCTGAGGTCAGTATGGAAATCTAGTTTTGAAACAAAAATAGCACTCTGGCATGACCCAAAGTCAATAATACTAAATCACAAATTGATCCAGTTAGGGAAACATAGTTTGGGGGGAAAGATGTTGGAGGAAAGTAGGAGCAAAGGGGAATTTACTGTGTTAGTAACGTCTCCATTCTTAATTATGTAGTTTCATATTTAATAATCACCATATTACTGTCCTCATACTCATTTTCTTATAGCTGAGGAAATTAAGCTCAAATATGAAATCTGACTCGATTTTCTTTCCTTTCTACTTATAATTGCCCATGAAGGGTATATTCACTGCTGCAAATACTGGGATTTGCCATTTCTGCTCTGCATCCTTCCTTGAAACTCCACGTGTTTTCCTCATTTCTCAAATGATTATCTATCTTTCAAGGACAAGATTAACTGTCACCAGTTTGTCACAACTATACAGTGAAAATGTGTCAGTATGTTCACTTGTCAAGAGCTGGAGTAAAAGGCACAATTTGATGGAGGTTATATCAGGGATATTACAGAGATTTAAAAGATCATCAAGGGATGAGTCCTCCTAGGGTGGTGTAGCCTGAGAGAGCATCAGAGAAGATATTACATTGAATGGAGTCCCCAGGTGATGATAAAAACTATTCTGAGTGAACTATGTGAAGTTTGAAAAGTGTGTCTAAGTTTGAATAAAGCAAAAGGCTTTCTGTGAAATGGCGGGGAAGAATGCTGATAAACTGGTTTTAGGACCCATGTTATGAAAGGGATTTTAAAGGGGTCTTACTCAGCAATACAAGCAATTTGGGAGTTTTCATTCATAGATAAATGGGAATGAACTGGAGAGTTTCATTATAGTGACATTAAGAAGAAAATAGCTTTCAAAAGATAACTTTGTCATCAGAATATAGAATGAATATAAGGAATGAAAAAAAGGTGGTAAGGAGACCAGTGAAAAAGTTTGGAAATGGAGATGATGACATCAAACTTACTATTATGCTTTAGGAAGACAGGATCGTGCTTCTTTCCTCATGTGGCCTGCTCCATTTTTACCAAGTTCTACAAATACAGAAGCTGTTCCAGGAGATTTATGAATGACAGTCATTCTCTAGGTCTCTTGCTTTTTACTAGTACATCACTCTCTCCTTCTGATACGACCTCTAATCCCCTTGTCAATAGAGCATGAGGCAGTGACATGCTTCTTTGACTCTTCAATCAATAAATAGGTGGCTTAGCAAAGATTAATAATGATGACCATCATCCTTTGTAAGTCTGACATTGTCATTCATACAAATGAGAAGATGAATAATTAGATCACGGACACATTCCAAGTAGCAAAACTGGGGGTCTCAGAAAGTTTTGAGTGGGCTTGAAGAACTGTGAATGTGATCATGCTTTAATTTTTCCCACTATCTACTTATCAGCAAAACGAAAATAAAGCAAATGCAACATTGTTCAGATGTTATATTACTACAAAGACTTTTGTATTTAAACCTAGGTGTTTTACATTGACTGAAGTAATAAAAACAATCTATTTTTCTGTAACACTTGGATTGACATGTGTCAGGCTTCTAACAATCATTTAGAAAGAACTCTGTCAAAAGAGACCACAAAGAGAATAGTTACCTAGATAAGCACCCTCATTTTAGGAACTAGTGAGGCAAAGCAAATGGTGTCAATTGAAGTCATGAGAAAATGATATTGTTGGCTTCTTAACAGAACTTTAGGCTTCTGGGGATGGGTCCCAGAGTACAGAGTGCTAAAAGAAGTAAATATGGTCTGGGACAACTGCTAAATTAGTCGATTTTCTAGGTTTGGGTCACATATTCTATTTGCTGCAGGAGGCACTTTGAAAAAGCAATGCTGATGCTTAGAAAAGCAGCATTTTTTCAGTTTTTTTTTTTTTTTTATTAAGAAAAAAAGACATGAACTTCAGAAGCCTCTTAAGTGGGAAGGCTCTTAAACTCTGAGCTCAGATCCTTTGAATTAAACTGGAGCAGAACTGTAAATCTACATTTTAAACAATGTTTTTAATGCAACTGAATGTTTGAAAATTTTTGCTTACATTGCACTTAGAAGGAATTTGAAAAAATCTATTTTCTTGCATATTTTAATATTTTCTTCAAAAACAAGTCTAAATAACTTCAAATGAATTTATTTCTGGTATATTACTCATATTGGCATATTAGATAAAATAGTACATCATACTTATATATATAGCCACACTGTCTAAATAGCTCATGTTTGATAACAACTATCATCATTTAAAAGCTTTCTTATAGTTAACATTACTGTTTTTGTCTTTGAACTTGTATTTATAACCTACATGCCTTTTATAAACTTATCTGAATAAAACAGAATTTTTAAAACTTTTTTTATTATAGCTGATTTCAAGCAAACATAATGGACATATTAACCCTCAATGCTGAATATTCAACTTCAGTAATGATCAGTACATGGGTAAAAATGTCTCATATATAGTCCCTCTCAATTGTATCAATTTAGAAGCAAACTTAAAACATTGTATTATTTCATCTGCAAATATTTGTGTATTCATTTCTAAATGTTAAGAATCATTTATAAATATAACATAGTCCTTTGTATAATAATAAATCTAACAATAATTCCTTAGTATAATGAAATACCAATCCCATGCTAAAATGTTCTTGCTTGATTCATATGAGTATGTTTGTCTTTGGTTATTGAAATAGGATTCAAGTAAAATCCACATAATGTGTTTGATTGATACAATTCTGAAATTTATTTTAATCATTAGCCCTTCTACCCCAAATAAAACTCTCTGTGATGAAGAAAAAGTACTGTATCAGTGTTCTCCACGAGTAACTATTGTGCCCTGACATATGGTAGAGTGAATGACAAACTCCATTTTAAGTTTATATAATTTTATTAATCTACATTTAAATAGCTACATATGACTAGCAGCTACATATCGTGAATGGAGGTCAAATTCATGACCCTCCACCTTTTTTGTGTGTGTTTCTTACTTGCAATTTATGTGTTGGAACATCAGATCATTGTTCTCTACAATATCCCGTCATCTGGATTCTACTGACTACATCAGTATGATGACATTTGACATCTTGCTGTGTTAATTTGTAGTTAGATGTAGATGTTTGATGAATTCAAGATAGATTTTTGGCAAGAATGTGCTGTAGGTGCTTTAGTATCTTTTCAGCAGAATACCTGTAGGTGTAGTTGTTCCTCTTTACTGATCATTGCCTATATACATGATTTTATTAATGCCACCATTTCTTCTTTGTTAAGACTAAATATAGTCTTCTAAAGAGAAACTCTGTTCCAGAATCAGAACAAATATTCCAGAAATATGCTTTTTATTGGAAAGGCAGGGCAAATTCTTAACCCTGTCTTTCTCGAAATAGTCATTGGGTTCCCCAGCATCCTATCTTGCAGGTCAATTATTATTTCCTTTAATTTTTACAATGGTCTCAAGGATATAAGTAATTGTCACATATTTCAACTCACTGAAGTTCTTTATGATCAAACCTTCCTATCCTTGAGTCATTGAGAGTGGCACCTAAGATCACGTCTGTGATCCTCAATGTCTCTAAATGGCTCTTCTTTCCTACATGACCACATGATCCAGGCTCATCTAGTGTACTTCTCATCTCAAGCCTGGAGTAAGCCACTTCCTTGAGAAACTTTGGTCTACTTCAGGTGTCAGGTGTTCAGAGACCACAATTTGGTCTTCAACGTGTCCCTTTTTGTTTTTGGCATTTTCAAAGAACAAAGTTAATAAAACAGATTTAAAGAAAACAATTATATGTTCAGGCTACTATTTCCAAATCAAATTCAATTTTTCAGTGTTAGTACTTAACATTATTAAACTTACATCTCTTAGTGTTTTGTCCAGTGTAAAAAGTTCTTTTAATTTTTTTTAAGATGTTGATGGGCCTTTATTGCATTCATTTATTTTTATGTGGTGCTGAAGACCAAACGCAGTGCCTCACACATCCTAAGCAAGCCTTCTACCACTGAGCCACAACCCGAGCCCCACATTCTACTTTTTAAATGATATCCGTATAAGTTACTCATTCTTTATCTCACAATATGTATATAACATTCTCTGGATGAAAAAAGAAATATATAATACAGATTTTTAATAACTTAAGGAAACTTGTAAAGAGTAGTACAAGCATTATCTTCTAATTCCGTTTGTTTGACTGAACTTCATAAATTTTATAATTTAATATATATCTTTGTTTAGCCCAGTAAAGCAATGTAAATGTAATTATTCAAGGATAGCATGTAAATCTATTTTGATAAAACATGGATTCTTTGAAGTTATAATTTATATTCATGAAAACAAAAGCCATAAAACAAAATTTATTTAATAATCACTAAATGCTCAGAATCTAATTTAAGAAGTTTAGAAGAAGGTCATATATTTTCTTAGATTTAATGTAGATCAATGCTGATTCCTCAGCTGAGACATTTAAAATATATTTGAATGTTTGCAAAACAGAGCATGAGATTTAAGGTTTATTGATTTGGAAATAATATTTGTCCTGGAGAAATCAGAAACTCAAATCTTTAAATATATTTATTTGCACTGATTAAAATTAGAGTAGTATTAGTATATGTAAATCAATCTCACTTATAATAAAGATAGGATCAATAAGAACAGAAGAGAGGAAGTTGGATTATATTTCCCTCATCTTTTGGTCTGTAGCATAAAATGTTATTTCTGTACAAAAGTCCAAAAATAATGTTAGATTTTTGAATTATGATTCTAGATTTCAGTAGGTCTCAACCTAAGTGTGTGTCTGCATCATTTCTATCAATACAAGATACTCATGGAGGTCCCACAAGTGATAATACTGATGACTATGATTAAATACATTTGCAGTCTACACCTCTGCAGGTTAACTGATGCATGAGCTCAATAAAGAATTATCTAAGAATTCACAGTTTTGGAATGTGAGATTTTTTTTTGTTACTGTACTTTTTAAAATGAAAAAAAAAAAAAAAAAGGATTATATAATGGACCATAGTGGGGAAAAACAACTTGTTTAATGGACTACTTGTGGTACATGCCAAGAACAAAACCAAAGTATTAGTGAGGAGCAGCTCTAAATGCTCAAAAATAAAAACACTAAATCCATATGGATTGCATTTTAAAGAAAACTAAAACTCTTCTTAGGAAATTTAATTTTCTGTTACCATTGTGATAAATGTACACAAGTACTGTTGGAAGTGAATACAGATTACTTTCTCCAGGCCTAAAATATTTTTTGAGAACAAACAAAATTCAGATATCTATTTTATATTTCTTGGAGAGAGAGAGAGAGAGAGAGAGAGAGAGAGAGAGAGAGAGAGAGAGAGAGAAAGAGAGAGAGAGAAGGGGGGAAGGTAAAATTATGAATTGTAAAAAAATAAAGAGATATAGAAAATAGAAATACAAGCAATCTGCTACCTAGGGAAAGAAAACTAAGATTCTTTATTTATTCTGAAATATATATTCAAGAACTTTTTCATAAAAATGTAAGGTGTATGGACCCATTAAACTATAATGAGAAATTGCAAAAAATATGGAAAAATTGACATAAACTTAGAAAATGAGTATGAATTGCACTATAACTGTTGAAAAGTCAGAATTAATACTCTTTTCTTTAATGCTCAAGATTGTGTGAAATCTGGTTTCATATAAAAATCAACCAAATAAAATATGTTTTTTAATTCCAGGTATTATTTCAGTTTTTCTGACTGTCAAACGATGGCCAATGATTCCTAGGTTTCTATGATTCTAGAACAAAGGAAAGGCATCAGAATTGTTGCCTTCAGTACTTTTGCTTCTTCTGTGATACAATTACATGGCTGAATGTAGCATGCTTCACACTCTATTGGACGCAAATTCTCCACTTATTTTGGGCGTGGCTTATCTTCTCTACTATTAGCATTTTAGGCCATGGAGTCTTTCACTGTGGTGCAAGATGTCCATTCTATTAGGTTCCCACAAGCTTAGTCCCCAATTCACTGTCTCCAGGGCATTACACCTAAGAGCAGTTTCACTCATTACCACCCCCAGAAACTGACAGCTACATTGCCATTCCTGCTGTTGGAGAAACTACCCTACTGTAAGAATTTTTCCCATTATTTTGCAAAGCTTGTATAGTTTATTACTTCCCCTTTCACAAACATCACCTAATTACTGTAAGAACCTAACAGGAAATAAAGCCCTGTTAACCCTATTCTAGAGGTAAGCAAAGCCTCCATCTTCAGACTGCATGATACCATCTCCCCAGGAATTACCTTTCATAATTTCATTGCTACTATGGCTAAGAAAACAGTTAATTTCATTACATACAACTTTGCTACATTAACTTTTCAATATATTGATCTTCTTTACATACTGATTTCTAACAGCAAAGGATGTGTTTCTTTCTGTGCCAGTAAAATTTTTAGTGACAACACAATTTTATGTAACTATAGATATCATAGAAACTACTTCAGTACTGTTTTGGGACACCTCCAAATTCCACAGTACTAAAGTGTTAAACCTAATGTTCTTCATGATTCAAAAAGAATTAGTAAAGCAACGTCATTTTGAGATTAATTTAGTGGAAAATCAATGTGCAAATATACGTCCATTCTAATGTCTCTCAAACAGTGGAGTTCAGTACTTTAATGCACCATGAGACAAATGAAGGAAATCACACAAAGATGAAGCACACATGAATTAAGATAAGTTTATCAACTTTAAAATTTCAACAGGTTCTGATATGTCACAATTAAAGCATAAATGTTTGCCAGATACATTAAGTATTTGCCTAGTAATCAAAATATTTAGTCAGTCATCTAACTTTAATGTGGTGTGGGTCACGAATTTAGTTTTTATGTTATCAGTAATAATTTTGGATTTCAGGCAAGTTGGAGGAACACTAAAGTGATTACAAAAATCTAGGAAACAGATCAGTTCATCCTTGAGTTATAGAATGAAGTGGAAATAAAATGGAGAAATTACATAATGGCTATGAATATACTAGAACTCAGTCCTACAGTGGATCTGGGAATGTGTTGTTGAAGGGCAGGAAAGTATCTGGACTGTCACCTTATTTCAGGTAATTATTTATCCTATCAAAAAATGTGGAATTTCATTAGTTGCTAAATTTCAGGAGATAAAATGAAAGCTCCCACAGATATGTCAATATCTCACAATTATAATTCCAAAATACATGATGTTGCTTGGGAGAGGCAGGTGAATGTGAGGAGGCTATTTATACTCTGGGTGTTTGCTAGTTTGGATGTTGAATGTTCCCCAAAGGGTTATGTGTTAAATGGTTGGTTCCCAGGGTGGAACTAGTAGTGGTAGATGAGGTGGGGTCTAGTGGCAGGTGGGAGGTGGACCATTTTGCAGGTTAGGCCTAATGGGGAGGTGCTCAGGTCATGGTAGGCATTCCCCAAAGGAGATCGTGAGCCTCTTGCTATTCTTCTCTTTCTCTTCGCTTCCTAACTCCATATGCTTCTGTCCTGATTTGCTGCCCTTATCAGAGGCCCAAAGCTTGAGAACACTTTATCTTGGACTCAAAACTTCAGAACCATAAGGCAAAATTCATGTTTCTTTATAATTTAAATATTTCAACTGCTTTGCAATAGTAATGGGAAGTCAACCAACATGGTGTACTAAACTTAGGACAGGGATGTCCAGCTCTAGAGTTAAATGGATATGTTTTGATTCCAATATTGTAGATTTACCCACATTAATTAGATGAGTAAATTAAAAACCAATGATGTAAAGTAACAATTTGATGCCTAAGAAAGAAAATGTGAGATAAAATTAGCCTTAATGTCTGATGGTAATTAACTGTTACATAGGAGAGAAGGATTTTAAACTAACAATATCAATAGGATGAACTTACTAATAGCCAATTAAGCTGAGTTATTCATACTGGCCTTTAGGTGAGGCCTTTTGTCTGTTATCACTAAAACTATCACCTTATTAGAATATAAATGGGTCATCATCATCAGACAATCATTTAGGCAGTATTTAGTACAGATTTATGTAATCCATAGCTGCTTAATTCATGAAGATTCAGAAACTCAAGAAAGCCTAGATAAATCTGTTATAAAAAATTAAAATTTAAAACAGAAGCAAAATTTTTCAGTATCTATTCTATTCTATCTCATGAACACATACACATTGAAATGTTGAGAATAGAAATGTTACAGAAATCCACATTTTATGAGTAGTCAATTAAATATATGTTATTTATGATATATATTTAAATTATTATATATAAAAAGTATTTATTTGTTTTATATATATATATACTTACATATATATATATATATATATATATATGCTTACAAAAGTGTACAAAATAATTACCTGATTTATCCTATGCACTCTTTTTAACAAATTTTTATAATATGTTTAGAATTATAAAAACATTGCAAAGATGGCATAAAGTTCCCATATACCCTAACTCATATTGTCAACATGAGACATTAGTTTGGTACATATTGATACTTTATTTATTTATTTTTAAGCTTTATTGAGAGATAATTTACATCCCATACAATTCACCCATTTAAAGTATGTAATTTAAAGTCAGTATGGAGGTGTATGCCTGTAGTTCCCGCCACTTCAGATGCTGAAGTAGGGAGATGACTGAAGTCCACAAGTTTAAGAGCAGCCTGAGTAACATAGCAAGACTTTGATTAGGAGAAGGTAGGATCCTTGGCTGGAAAAGGAGGTGGGCCATGAGGTACTGTAAGGACCATCTTCCTGGGAGGGGGCATTTGTTCTACACTCAAATGGGAGAGTGTTGGGGCAGGCCCAAAAGGGTTATAGTTAGGCTCCCTCACCAAGGCTTGCAGTGAGCTATGTTATGTTTTTAGTATGTAACAAAGACCATGAGTTCGCTATGTTATGGTCAGTGTGTAATCAAGATTAGAAAACTCTGGTTCAGCATATGTACTTAATGTCATAAACATTTACCTGTAAACATGAACCCCATGCACCCACGTATGTAACCTGTGGATAGTGTGCCTTGTTTGCTTGGCTTGCATATTAAAAATAAGCTTATAAAAATGGCTTGGGGGGTATAAATGGAACTGTCTGGAGGCTGAAGCTAAAGCTGGAAGCTGGAGGCTGTTGCCACCTCTGAATAAAGTATGTTACTACCCTATTTGCGTCTATCATCTTCTTCCACCTATCAGGATCCTGAATTTGTTTCCTGGGCCTAAGAATCACTCTCAGCCTCACAAAGAGCATCTTTGCAGCATCATTGTTTTTCTTGATAATCATCGTTTCTCTCTCTTCCATGATGACTCTGTACCTGGTACCCTCAGAGGCCAGGTCTCTGTAGGGGAGATCAATGCTGCTGTCCATACAGCTCTTCTGTGCCATGGCCTGCTTTCAGAGCACTGCGGGAATTTAGATGCTGTGCACCTTGTGAAGCTTTCAATCCCAGATCAGCTGGGAATAGCCTTTTCCACACTTCATCTCCTGGTTTGACCAAGAAATACTCTCATTACATTCTGCATCCATCAGCTTCTCCACATCTTCAGAGGTGGGAAAAGCAAGAAATGGGCACCAACTCAATATTGATACATTATCATTAACTAAAATTTATCCTACATTCAGTTTTCCTTAAGTTCTTATTTAATGTTCTTTTACTGTTCCAGGATTTGTTGTCATATTGTCATATCTCCGTAAGCTCTTCTTGACTCTAATCATTTCTAGGCACTCTTTAAAATTAAATACATATATTATAAAATATATATATATTATAAATATATACATATATTATAAATATATATATAAATACATATATTATAAATATATAAATATATATACATATATTATAAATATATAAATACATATATATGTATTAAATACATATATTATAAATATATATTATAAATATATATAAAAATACATATATTATAAATATACATATATTAAATATATATATATATATATATATTATAAATATATATATCTATATATATGAGATAACCCTAGAAGTTCACTTACAGATGAGAAAGCTGTAACTCTCTGTCACACTAAGTAAAGGGACATGTAAATTTAACTCAGCTCTATCTGATTTTAATATTTCAATAACACAATTATTTTTTCCTATTATACATTAGTCACTTGTATTTATATAATTATATTATATAATTATATTTATGTCATAGAGATAATAAAATGAAGGAGCTCTTGGCCATATATAACCTTTCAAAAGGTACAATATAAAGATAAGTGCAAAAGCAGAGTCATGGATGGTCACATTCTTCCAACTTATATTTTGATTTTATATCTAACATACTCTACAAATTAGAATTAGTATCTGTTGTAGTTTGGATATGAGGTGTTCCCCAAAAGCTCCTGTGTGAAGCAATGCAGGAATGTTCAGAAGTGAAGTGATTAGATTATAAGACTTATAACCTAACTGATGGGTTAATGAAAGGACTACTGTACTGGGTGGTAAGTATAGGCAGACTGAATGTGACTGGAGGAGGTAGGTTTCTGGAGGTATGCCCTTGGGGTTTACTATTTGTCCCTGTCCCCCACAGCCCTGCCCACAGTCTCTGTTCTACTTTCTAGCTGCTATGAGGTAAACAGCTTTCCTCCATCACACCCTTTTGCCATGATGTTTTGCCTCACCTTGGGCCCAAAGTAATGGTGTTGGCTATCCAAGTGATGAAACTGTAAATCCAAATAAACTTTTCCTCCTCTAAATTGTTCTTGACAGGTATTTTGGTCACAGCAATGAGAAGATGACTGAAACAGTATCCAAACTGCAAGTAGTCATTGGTGATGATTCCACTGAGTACTGGGATCTCCAGTTCTGATTGGTAGAGGTGACAGGAACCTGTCTGGTGGGAGGTAGCCCTGAGAAGCAGTAGGCAATCAGAACTATGACTTTGGGGTTTGAAAGTGAAGAGTCTCCATTTATTCTCGAACCAGAACTAGTGGGGATGCCCATCTTAAGAGTCCCTCCAGGTTCTTGGGAAATAAGCAGTTTAGTGATAATGCTGACGCTGACAATTAGGTTTTTTCTTACCTTCTTGATTTTGTTGTCTTCCTAAGACATTAATTTTATTCTGAAAGTGTTATGCTTTACACCTCAAAAAGATGTATTCCAGAAAGGGAGACATAAAAGTTTTTTTTTTTTAAATGATCTTTATGTTATGTAGTAATGTTTTATTTTGATAGAATCAGGAGGCAAAAAGATACTCACTTAAGATAGGATATTTAGTTTGGTGTTTTTTTTAAAGTGTACTTTGAAACATAAGTAGCATAAAACACCAATTTGTGAAGGTCATGACAACTAGTTTTTAATATAAAATAGTGTAACACACTATAGATATCAATGATAAGTAGTGTTTTATGTATTCTTTTCTTTTAATTGGAAAATCAGCAATGTTATCTTATGTTTTTATTAAGAAACACTTTTTAAAATATTTTATAATATAGAAATATTGACAGCAAGGTTCAAAATAATTGCTTTATTCCAATGGCTATATCTTTGCTTAGATACCTCCAGCAAGGTCCTCATTTGTCATTTTTTTGTGTGTGGTGAAACATTCAAAACACTTTCTTACGGCTTATTTGAAGTACACAGTGCATTATCGTTATCTATAGTCACCCTGCTGAGCAATAGAGCACCAGAACATGTATCAGCACACCCCAAGGTAACTCATAAATATGCACAAATTTTCAAAATTCTCTAGAAATGAAAAATTCACTTCTTTCTCCAGAGACCAACTGAAAGAACTGCAAATAAACATGAGTATTATCCTTTAGTTTGTTCAAAATATACCTTATATCATTTCTATTACATCTTACACTGCCCTGTTTAGTATAATACAATGTAACAAATTCTTCTGCATTTTATATCTTATTTATTTGAAAAGTCACCTTCAATATAATCTTATCTCAAATAAGTATTTTCATTTGCTCACTTATAGGAAGAAACAATTTCCATCTTTAATATTTCCAACTTCCTTCCTTTTCTAAATACTTTAAATATGTAATTGCAGAAATAGCTGTCATAATTTGCAAACCAAAGACTTGGTGATGTCTACAGAATTCTATAATTGCAGATATAGGCACACAGTCTTATAATGTGATCCATCATCAAATGATTTGTCGCTATTAATCAGTCCTGGCATTTGAAGAACTATATATTTGCTGGAAAATAGTGTAAAGGCAGCAACTTGTGGAAATTACTTTTGTCAATATTTTCATTTCCTGTCTTGGCCAGGCATTTGATCCTACAGAATTTACAGCTTAGAGTCCCTTTAATGAATACACTGTATATATCTGAAGGCTGAGTAAAAAGAGAAGCTGGAGCAAATAGAGAATTACCATACAAAACCCAACTGTCAGTTACAATTTAGATCTTTCTACTCCTGTTACTCAAGGTTAAGCAGGTATACCTCACAGCGGCTGCTACAGGCAAGCAATTCCAAGAGTGGTAAGTAGCATGGCACACTATTTCCCAAATATCTTTCTTTTGCTGCTGCTAGGGCATGGCCCACTTTTCACAGACTAGTTTATCTCTGGGGTAAGACATCAATACAATTTACTGTCGTAGGCAATTTGTACTGGATCAGTTGCATGCTAGCCTAATATAGCAGAAATTTTGACATTATAATGAAACATTTACATCATAAAAGTTATGAAAAGTCCCGTCTGTGGACCTAAAATAATTTGACATTTCACTCTGTTCACTCAAAGAGGCCAAATTATAGATTTTCTTTTTAATATTGAAGGGTTGATTCACTTCTCATTAATTAAATGTCCAGAGTATTTGTAATTAAGCTGTCAGGTTTTATAAATGAAGCAAAAGGCATTCTAATTTCTCATCCTGAGTATCTCAGAATTTAAATTACACCTCTAGGAAAAGAAGAGAGCATTGCAATTGTGCTTTGACTATTTGGACACCACAGCAGAAAGGAAAGAAGAAGTGCTGCATTTCTATTACTTTGTGATAAATAATAATGAAGTGGGTATTGGCAGGAAAGCATGTCTCAACCACAGCAGAGCGAGGAATCCATATGCTGTATCTAGTCAGAGGACTCTGCAAGGAAAACATGGGTATGTTTGTTACAGGATTTTATGTTGTAAATTAATTAAGTCACCTAGAACACAGTATATATTTTCATAAATTACTCTTAAAACTGAGTCTTCCTTCACTTACAAAATCTTATGCAAAACCATTGCAGATGTGGTAGAGTTGCATCCCCAAATGTAGTCAAACTATTAAGCATTTAGTGTTGAGAGCCACAGCCGAAGGGGCCCCAGCAAACTTCCAGCTGCCAGCAATCCAGCTGCCGGCTGATGATTGGCTCACAGCGGCCCCAGCAACATCTAGCTGATTGGCTCCTCGGCCCCAGCAACATCTAGCTGATTGGCTCCTCTGCGGTGATGCTCATTGGACTGTTTCCCTGCCCTTTCAGACCACGGAGCTGCTCATTGGGGGACTTTTTGGCTCTGCCCACGTGACCCAGCCAATCGGCCTCAAGAGCAGGAGGATTGTGGGAGGTGGGGAGAAGCTTGAGGGGGGAGAGACAGGCTTGTGGAAAGCCGGTGGTGGCAGTTGAGGCTCTGAGGGGTTTTTCCTGAGAGGCTGTTTGTTTGGCGTGTTTGGTTCTAAAAATAAAGTTAGTTTCTTTTGACAAGTGGCTCCTGATTGTGCCCAGCCAGACTGCGGCAATTTAGCAAATACTTAATACCTACATAAATATATTCTGGACAAAGCAGGAAGAAATAGAATGTTGACTAGGAATCCAAGAATGTGATGTAATGTGAGACGTAGGAAACCTAAAAACAGAAGAAGTAGAGAGTATGCTAGAATTTTTTACGGAAAATGTAATATTATAAATGAGTCTTGAAGAGAATATAGAAGCCAAATTATTAGAAAGAAAAGGGGGACTTCAGAGTTCAATTATACATTGTTAATAGATTTTCCAAAATTCTTCAATTTTGACAATCACTTGTCGAGAATGTTAAAAAGTGGTATGTTTACCACACCTGATAAATGAAGGAAATCATTGCATGGAGGTCGTGGGATGGGAAAAACATATATATATATATATATATATATATATATATATATATATATATATACACATATACATACATACACACACATATACACTATATATATAAAACCTCTTGTTCTATTTTTCCAAATTGTATTTCATTATAGATTAACTCTGAAAGATTTGTATAAATATTCTTCATGAACCTTGTCTAGTACTTCTATGTTTTCCTGAATGCATAAAATCCCAGGCTTTCTCCACCACTTTTCTTATGCACTCATGAAGGTCAGGGAAGACTTCCATGATGCCAACTCTAATGGTAATTAACAGGCTTCATCACTAAGTGACAAAATGTTCTGATTTCTCTAGGACTAGGTGTTTTCCTGGACACAGGGTGTCAGTTGTAAAAGAGGAGAGCTTTGGGTAAAATCAGACAGTCAATTACCTCCTCCATTTTGAACTGCTTTCTTTACTTGATTTGAGCTATTGCACCCTCTATGACCTGTCCTGCATCATCCTAGGGCACTACTGTAGTGTTTCTACTTCTCTGACTTCATTTCCTGTTGTCCTCTACTTCGACCAATCAAGCTCATGCCACACTGACTTCCATGCTGATCCTGGACTTCCAGGACCAATACCATCAGGGCAGTTGCACCATTGCTTCGCTTTGTCTTTAATTGTGTAACGCTGTGTCTACAGGTATCTGCTTGACCCTCTCTGTCCCTTTATTCCTGACTCATTAGAGGTGTCTCCTGAACAAAGATTTTATTATGACTACACATTAACTTTGCACACACAGTGTATACTTTACATCTTGTCTATTTAGTTTTTTTAAATTTTTTCTTTATTAGCTTAACAATCATCCAATTTAACTGCATTTACATAAAATAGATTTCAGTATAGTTTGATTTTCATCCATGATTCTATTTCTATATTATGTTTTTTGATTTGTGTATATAAAAACATCCTTGCCTCCCAGATACGAAATCAACTTGATCTTGGTGTATGATCTTCATGCTGTGCTGTTGAATTTGACTTGGAAGTGTTTTGTTTGGTATTCTTGCATCTAGGTTTATAATTTTCCTTTTTAAAATTTTTATTCTTCTCAATATTTTCTTCTGTATTGTGTGTTCCATTTTGAAAATCATTATGTTTCAATGTTAGTTCTTCAAACCTTTTTTAAAAACTTCTTTTGCCTTATTTTATTATTATTATTTTTTGAACTTCTATATTTGTAAATTAAGTAATTTCTATCATTTCTTTTACAATAGAAATATCTAAAATTATATATTTTCTTATAGCTATCAATATATCTTTAACTCAAATTTCTACAATACTTTCTCTTTTACATCTAGATTTTACATACATATTATATAACAGTTTGCAGTTATGATTTTTTAATCACATGTAGTATTTTGGGCTCTATCTGTGTTATGCATTGCTCAGTCCACTGTTTTATGGGCAAATATTAGGAGCCAAACAGTATTAGATTATTGGCACTTGTTGAAAATAGCCTGATGAAATAGGTAGTATAATTGTCTCTACTTTGCAAAT
Organism: Marmota flaviventris; assembly: GCF_047511675.1. NCBI lineage: Eukaryota > Metazoa > Chordata > Mammalia > Rodentia > Sciuridae > Marmota > Marmota flaviventris. The sequence continues at coordinate 47,642,782 of NC_092510.1, read as the reverse complement.
GGGAAAAATAAAAACATAGCAGGTAAGAAAAGCATCTACTATCACTCCATTTCTTTATTGAAATATTTCTATTTCTTTGGGGGTTACTTTTCTTCTCTGTTGGGTCTAATCATTTTCTCACATTTATGATCTCCTCAACTGACCCTTATTACAATGTTAATTGTGTTTTCCTCTGAAGCTCAATTAATTGTTTCTCATATGCAGAAGCATTTTGGAGGAGCCAAGATTCCAACACTAGCACAAGAGTGGTGCATAGGGATTTTTAAATCTCCTTTAAGAGAGGACAGTCCTTTCTGTGTCCCCCTTTCCAGAGACTTTTATGTCTAATTCACTGTCATAGGCTGCCACATGGCCACATTTATGGTTTCTATGGAGGCACTAAAGTTTTATTTTTAGATATGGTGGGAGGATGTACCTTTCTTTTTTGAATTGAGCTATCTAATTAATATAGTTACATAATTATGTAGTATTGTTATATTTAGCCTGTCTCTTTGTAGGCATTTTGTTTCCATCTTAAAATTAAACAGTATTTTTAAGTTTCATCCTGGACAAAAGAATTAAACTGAAAGATGGCTAGGGAAATAATTTTCTCTCAGACATCTATCCTAAACTTTTGGTCTTTGCAGATGACCAAATTATCATGAGGTTATTAAAGTGGGTCCTTAGCAATGTGACTATGTCCTTAACAAAGGGGCAAACTTGGACACAGAAACACACACACACACACATACACACACACACAATAGGATTTCAAAGGAATGATTAGGTCCTTCCTTCACTACTACAGGGTAGTGAATCTAAAACAAAGATTGATAGAAAACCAGCAGAAATTAAAGAGACAAGAAACAGATTCTCCCTCAAAGCTCCAGAAGAAACCAACCCTGCTGGACATAATTTTGTATTCCTAGCTCAAGAACTGTGAGATGATACATTTATATTTTTTGTTGTTTGTTTCTTTTTCTACTGGAGATTGAACCCAGGGCAGTCTACCTCTGAGCTACACTCACAGCCTTTTTCATTTAATTTAATTTGTTTTATTTTTGAGACAGGATCTCCATAATTGTGAAGGCTAGTTTCATACCTGAGATCCCCCTGCCTCAGTCTACTGTGTTTCTGAGATTACAGGTGTTTACCACCTTGCTCGGCAAGATCATACAATATTATGATTTTAAGCCACCCAAGTTTGTGGTACTTTGTTAAAAAGAGCCCCAAGAAAATGATTCAGATGTTATTTAAACTAAGGGCATCAGAAATATTTTAATATTTTTAAAGTGCTGCGTCTTTCTTACAGGATCTGAAAGGAATATATGAAGCTAGGCCAGTGATACTATTTATTTATTTATTTATTTATTCATTCATTCATTCTAATTAGATATATATGACAGCATTTTGATTCACTGTACACAATTACAGCCCAACTTTTCATTTCTTTGTTTGTACACAAAGTAGATTCATACCATTTGTGCAGTCACACATGTACCTAAGAATGATGTCCATCCCATTCCACCATCTTTCCTGCCCCCATACCCATACCCTACCCTCCCTCCCCTTGTCCAATCACAATTTCTCCATTTTTCCCATGCCCCATTCCCCACATTATGGATCAGCATCTACCTTTCAGAGAGAACATTCAGCCTTTGGTTTTTTGGGATGGTAGACCAATACTTTTAAAAGTACAGTTTTTATTAAGAAACGCTGGCTCCAAAATTCAGGATAAGATTTAATAAGACACAATGGATAATGAAGACAAGTCTTTTAATGCAGGCTAAAAACAAACCAAGGAAGATAAAAGTGCATGCCTTTTTTACTAACTCATTAAGTTTTAAAATTGAATGTGATTTTTGGTGTTGCACAGGAAAGCAAATAAAACTTGTTCAAGTAAATTCCAGGTCACCCCAAACACTTTGTTTGAAAAACAGATTTTGATGGGGGAAGATATGGAGCAGTTCCAATTTCATTTAAAAGTGTAGCTCCATGGTAGCAAAATTATGTCCTCTGAGACATAATTTAGATTATTTGGGATAACAGAAGAGAGGCAAACCATCCCTTCCTCATGAAATGCCCTTGACTTGGTAAACCATAACAGGGAAAAGAAATAAATTTTTACTGACCTATCACTAGAAAAGCAAGGGAGAAATGTATCAGTACAGAAAGAAACAGTTCTTTCTTTTTTCTAAAGGAGGACACCATGTAAAGTAAAATATTTATAGCTCTTTTAAGAGAGTATGAGTTTAGTTATTCTCAACAAATCTCTTTGTTATCTTCGTAAAATTCTGACTAGGAAAGAATTTCATGTGCTGGTCAGTAAAGGTATTTGAACCAAATGGACTCAATCTGCCTTTTGAACCAAAGTTCTCTTTCTCAGAGAAGACAGGGCAGGATATTGATGAAGATGATGGTAGGCATAATGTTACATTTATCAAGTTGTATAGATGTGCAAAGCAGCCTGCTGCAGAGACTAAGAAATCTGTCCTTTGTGACATGACTAACAGCTGCAGAACTAGAATTAAAAAGAAACAAACTTCAATTCTAAACACAATAAAGGGCATTTCCTCCCTCCAGATTCCACCTTGACTGAAGTTTGCTTTAGGAGATGATTCACAAGATCCTAATTGTTTTCAACCTATACTTAGGCTATAGAAGTTGAAAAGTAAATCATTTAGGCAAACAGTGAAAAAGAAGTATGATCTGAAGAATGTGTGTACATTCTTGTTTGGATACACCTTTTTAAATTTCTTCTGTGTTGAAAGGTTTGAAAACCTGGAAATTACTTTCTAAGTGTGCTTGTCAGTGGGGTTTCAGCTAGAGCAGGCTGGTGAGAATCATCTGCATGTGATGGGAATCAGAGTGGAAAAACTAGCCGTTATGCTTGGGGAAAGCTTAAGTAGGCATGTGGCATTTATATATGATGGATGATGGGTTTTTTCCAGGATTTTACAGGCCTCTCCCTAAGAAGGATGTGGTTTCTCAGAAGCTATTGTCACCTGTGGTAAGTCCCTCCAGATTCTTGCACTTTCAAGTTTCCCAAGTAACAGGTGCACCTCCCTATAATTTGGTCTTCCAGACTTTCTAATCACAGGTTAAGCTTCAAATTCTTACTTGAAATAGATGAAGTGGCTCATGTGCATATAAAGAAATTCTAAGTGAGACAAAAGAACAAAATAATATGTTAAAAATCCAGTAATGAATTAAAAATCACTTTGTGCATAATGAGACATTAGTGTAATCAATAATCAAGTGGGGGGGGGGAAGGAAAGAGCATAAAGACTTTTGGGAACGTCAGACAGTGGAATTCACTATTTTAGCTATAATGGTATATCAAGAGATAGATAATATTGAGAATGTTTATTAGTGTATATGCATGTCCAACCACTTCCCACGTGTTGCAGATGCTACTCATCTGAGTATCGCACTTTTGAGACCTATCACTTTCAAATTTGCTATAAGAGTGTGCATCCCTTCTTTTTGTAGAGAATGCTGCTGGCATTGGGATACCAATTTTTTAATTCTATGCACCCAACCTCCAGTTACCCTCTTCTTTAATCTTTATTATTCATATTTGTTATGGTTTAAATATTATGTGTTCCCTCAAAGCTCATGAGAGATAATGCAAGAAAGTTTAAAGATGGAATGATTAGGCTATGAGAGCCTTAACTTAATCAGTGTATTAATCCATTTACAGGAATTAACTGGGTGGTAACTGTAGGCAAGTAGGATATAGCTGGTGGAGGTGGGTCATTGGGAGCATGACTTTGGGGTATATATTTTGTGACCTGATCTTAGTTTCCTCTGCTTCCTAATGCCATGTCCCCAGATGTTTTCCCCCATTGTATACTCCCACCATGATGTTCTGCCTTATTTCAGACCCCAAGGAACAGAGTTGGTTATCTGTGGACAGATACCTCTGAAATAGTGAGCCCCCAAATAAACTTTTCCTCCTCTAAAATTGTTCTTGTCAGGTCTTTTTGGTCACAGCAGCATAAAAGTGGACTAAAGCAACAATACAACTCCTTGAGATTATTTTATTCAGATATGGAGAAGGTCAAACTTCCACAGAAAATTTTGTACTTTTAAAGTAGCTCATATTCAACAAAAGATTCACAAGGGTTAGCTCTTCTTTGAGGTGGGAAAAATTCTTTAGTGCAATTTCCACGCACAATTTTTCTGTGGTACAAGGCTCACAAGGGGTCGTCACTTGAAGTCTCTTCCCCATCCTGCTTCTTCCATGTACTTACCTGTTTCTCTCTAAATTCCTTTAAAAACCAAGGATACATGAACCCGAAATCTCCAGAATTTGTATCATGTAGTACTGCATTTCTATTGTTTTCAGTTTTTTTTCCTCTTATCATTTTCCTTATCAACTGTTGTATCTAATAACTTTTAATTGAGTGTTGAATATTTTTTGACAAGAAAAACGCATGGTCCAGTACAATATTCATTAACTAACCATGGCTGTTTAAATTTAAAATAATTAAAATTAAATTGAATTAGAAATTAAGTTACAGTAGCTACCTTTCAAATAGTGAACAGCCACTGTGGCTTGTGGTTACTCATGAACAGTGCAGCTTCTACAATAACAGAAAATTTTAATTATTGTTCTAGAGACTTTGGTTGATGTTATCTTTCTATGATGGTGTATGTGTAGTATGATCACATTTTTATAATTAAGGATGAAGTAATTATGAATTGCATTTAATTTACATGAGGTATGACATGTTTGGTTTGCCGTTATTGCTGTCATGTGTCTCATAGGAGGTCTCAAAGTACTTGTCTGGTGGGGTTTGCACGCTAGTCATTGTTTTCGCAGCACAAAAGGATTGCTGAAGTCTTCTAGCTCATTTTAATCTGTTCATAAGGGTTTGGATTATCTGAAGAAGGGCTGCAGTTCTTGAAAATACCAGTATATTTATGATCTACTCTTACCTCCACAGATTACTATTTTGTAGTCTTAAATCACAGAGGGATTAAAACTTCCTCTGCTTGTTAGTTCCTAGACAACATATTTTTCCTTATCTCCATTAAGCTGTTGAAACTTCTGTTGAATTTTTCATGTGTCAGTTTTATCTTATGAAATTACCAGATGATTCTAAGGGAAAAGCAACTAAAAATGCCAGCACTACTATCTTTTGATTCTTGGTTGTTTAAAATCTTGGCCACAAAATTCCTCATTCCATTGTTAATTCCCTGTTGTCTTCTAATGGATTAAACCAATTAATTAATATTTTAATTTTTGATTAACATATTGTTTTTATGTATGAGGTATATAAGCGTATATAAATTGATCAGTGTCTTCCAATATGCCTGTTTCTGTATTATTCAAAGTTTTTAAATAGCTTATATCACATAACGTTATGTTCTCCAATTTTATTCATTTTTGCCACAAACTATAGTTTTTCTTTATTATGGATTTTTAATATTCCATTGTGCCTGAAAGTATGCATGCTTTTGCTCATGTGGGGAAATTTTAAAAGTTGATCTCATAGAAGAAGAGAGTAAAATATTTTGTAATTTGTGTCTGGAATGTCTGTCAAAGTTCCATGTTTTAAAGCCTTGACTCAAGTTTGACACTATTGGGAGGGAGTGGAAACATTAAGAGGTGGAGCCTCCTAGGAGGTTTTAGGTCATTGATGTGTAATCTCGAATGGGTTGTTGGGGTCTAAGCCATTTCCCCTTCCTCTTAGGTTAGTGATTTGTGCCATATCCTGTCTCACTGCAGGCCCCAAAGCAACATGGCCAACTGATCATGGACAGCAGATGTGAGTTAAAACATGCCTTTTCTCTTTAGAAATTGATTATCTCAGGTATTTGTGAAGGTGACAGAAAGCTAACAAAATTGATACCATGAAGCAGGGTTGTTGCTATGACGATACCTGATGATGTGCTTCACAATACTTAAAGCTGGTTTATGGGAAGATTTGAAAAGTTTATAGGAGCAAATCAGAAAAAGCCTAGAATGCTCTAAGAAGTGATTAACAGGCAATTCTGATGAGGTTCAGAAGACCAGAATGCTCAAAGGAATGTGGACAGGATAAGTTATGCTGCTGAAGTTTCAAAAAGAAAGGATTCTATTGGAATTCTATTCATTGCATAGCCTGGACTTATTATAATGTGGCAATGAATTTACATGCATTTTTTCCATGCCTTGAGACTGTCAGAGGCTGAGTTTAGAGGTGACAGATGATTATCTGGCAAGGAAAATTCCAAAGAAGGGATAGCATTCGAACAGTGGCATGGGCATGACTGGCTATTTTTTAGCCCAATTTTGTGAGAATTGGAAACAAAAGAGAGCATAGTACAGAGATTTAAAAGACTTGCAGTCTGACCAGAAAAGTAGAATGTTTAAAGCTGTTTCCATGGTCTTTGTGTCTGAGGAGGATTCAGTGATTAGTGTCTATAAATACAAGGCAAGAGTTTTGCACTGAAAAAATAGGAAAGATGCTGTTATCTCAGAAATCAGCCAGGCCCCACCCATCATAGGCTCAAAGGTATAAATGTGCAAATTTGTTTCAAAGACTCTCACTTGAGAAGAAAGCTGTGGGGTGCACAGATCACCCAGTACCACCTAAGCTGAGGAGTTATTCGGATGCTGCTGTGGCCCTGGATCAAGCAGGTTCAGTTGTATCATGCTGGTGGCAGACCTTGGCTTCTGCTATGCTGTTGGTTTTGCAGGCATGCAGAATGAAAGAGTTTTGGACTCCTGGAGGTTTCCAATGAGATTTCACAGGAAAGCCTGGGAGGCCAGGCAGTATGAGGCAGGATCAAAGTCCCTCTGTACAGCCCCTGACAGAGTGATATAGAGAGCTGGTAGAGTCCAGCTGAAGCTACAGTGAAGACCTCAGAAAATTCAAAATCCAAGAACATGGAACATCTGCCAATAGAACCTCAGGCACTGTATACAGTCAGCCTGAGAGACTGGCTCTGTGGGACGAAACCAGTGAAGCTGCCAAGGCAGGGCTGCCCAAGCCCTTGGGAAATCAGGTCACACCACAAAGCACCCTGGATGCTTGACATGGGCCTGTAGACTTTGATGCTTGTCTGGATGGATTTCAGCATTGCTTTGCTCAAATCCCTCATTACATCCCACTAGTCCTTCCATTTTGAAAGGGTATATTTACCCTGTGTTATTGTATCTTGGAAGTTCTTAACATACAGGGCTCACAGCTGAGTTTGCCTTGAGTCTCAGAGATTTTGGACTTAGACTTCTGAGCAATGATGGAAAGTTAAGATCTTGGGACTCTGGTAATGGAAGAATGTATTTTGCATTTTGAGATGGATATTCCCATTGGGGGTTAGGGCCAGAAACCTGTAGCCTGAATCTGAAATGTCCCTCAATGCCTATGTGTTAAAGACTTGATCCTCAGCTCATTGTTTTAGGGAAGTGATGGAAACTTTTTGTGGAGTCTCTGTGAGGTTTTACATCACTGGAGGTGTACCTTCAAAGGGATTATAGGAAGCATTTCCCCTTTATCTTTTTCTCCCCAGCCATGAGCTTACTGGTTTTGCCACATGCTTCTGACACGATGCACTATCTCATCTCAAATTAAAATAACAGAATCAAGGGATCATGGGCTGAAATCTCAAGAACTGGGAGCCAAACTAAAGCTTTTCTCTTTGTAAGATGATTATCTTAGATATTTGTTATAGTTACAGAAAGCTGACAAACAAACAGCAATTGTTATAGGCCAAGAAGCATAGGAAGGAGGGAAGATAAAGGGAAGTTGGGTAACATGTATCAAAATGCAGTTAGTATCTGAGAAATAAGTCTAGCACTCTACAACACAGCAGAGTCAATATCATTTATAAATTTTTAAATATATCTCATAAAAAAACTAAAAAAAGAGGAGTTTGGATAATGCAAATGCAAAAATATAGCAAATGTTTAAGGAAAGGGAAAGGCTAATTGCCTTGATTTAATGTTTATACATTGTATAGATGTATCAAATTATTATACTGTATTACATAAATATGTACAATTATTTTGTCAATTCAAATATAATTTTAAAAATTCCTTAAAGGTATTTATTGTGACAGAATCTGTTAAATGTAATTATGAAGGTATATAGAAGATTTTTCATTCCAGGGCTTTCTCTTTGGATCTTTAGCTCTGTAGAAAATGCATTTGTAAATGTGTATTCCCAGGGGAGGTCAGTTGCATATGCATTCAGCCTCTCTCACTGATATTAATGTGGAATTAATTTCAATTAATACTATTACAAATGTGTTAAACTAGGAAGATGTGTCTAAAAACACTTCTTAGTATTCATAGGTATGAGCATTTAATTAGAAATAATAGAACAAGTACCAATTCTGGAATTAAACACTTCAGAAGAAACGAGGTTAACTGTAGTCACAAACATTTGGAAAATATAGATGAGGTAATAGCCAGAATATTAAGGTGCCATAGTTCACTACTTTTATTTATGCCTCTGAAGTAGTTCCATAACTGCCAGAGGAAAAAATGTAGCATATAGGGGGATATGATAAACGTGTCTAAGATGCAATTGAGTTTAAGAATAGAAGAACTTTGTGGAAAATACATTTTATATTTAAAAAAATATATAGCTTAATGTGCACTATTTTGTGGCAATTCTCTATGGTCCTGTATATTTCAAATATAGTTTAATGGAATTTTTACACAAGTACATATTGATAGAATCATTATTATTTTTCTATTGCTCACTGTGGAGCCTGGCATTTAGAGAAATAATGGTAAATACCGCTGAGCCTCAGAACTACATCTGAATAAATTATAATACCTGTTTTCTGGATGCTGTTTCTTATGTTTATATATGTATGAATCTTTGAACAGTTCTTTCTTGGCATGCTTGCTCCAGTTCAATACTATTGTATTGTTTTTAGTTCTTGCTTAACAGCTTTATTCATTTTCTTGGTTGTGGTATAAATATTTCAGTCCCTTTCCACCACCTTCTAAGTTTCATTCCCCAACAATGTAATTATTCAATAATTGCTATTGAGAAACTAAAAATTATTCTTCAATATGAAACCATTTTTTCTTCTTTAGCAAACTAGCAGTTTGGAAAAACAGTGTAATTCCCAATAAAATATCACTTGATTAGAGAATTTAAGAATATAAAATTCTTTGAGATTACTTTCATTCATTAGGTTGAGGCAGTCTCCTTTTCCTTTTAGTCGTGAGGGTTGGTGACAAAGTTTGTACCAATGTGATTCTTTATGCTTGTTTTTCTTTTTACTATTACTTTATCGATGTATAATTTTTTCTTTATCCTAGGTCTTTTAAATTTTTATCAGAATGTGTCTCTTTATGGATTTATTTCCATTAACTAATTGTGGTTTTCAGAAAGTTGTAGGTTTTCCTTCAGAATGAGAGAGTCCTTTTGTATAGCAGGCACTGAGCGAAGAGTGGAAATAAGGATTTCATGTTTGCTTTTGTTTTGATGGTTATCACATACTTCTAAGTAACATCATGATGTATTTAGTTCATGCTTTGCTAGTTATAATCAGTCTATTCATTTACTGCCATAAACCTGAAGAATTATGTCTTATCTCCATTTTCCTTCTACTTCACAGTCTTGCAGGACATGCTTATCATCATTTGGCATGAGTTTGATTTTACACAGTATCCAAAATTTCCATCTTTAACATGAGTAGGTCAACGCACTATTTCACCACCCTCTAACAACCCTTAAGTACTTGCTATGCTATTCCTTCTATATTTCAATGTTCAAAGAATTTGTACTCTGGTAAAAAATAATCACATCTTCCAGGATATGTTTATAGGTATATTTCCATTTTCAAAAGCAACATTATGGCTGTAAATAATATTTATCCTAGAAATTCTACTGTGAGATTGGGCTTATAGAGATTCTATGTCATTATAATTTTGCTTATCAGAGAAGAAAGACACCTAACAGCAATTTGGGGAAAAAAAAAAAGCATGGGGAAGAGAAATCTGAACTAGCATCATTTAAATTTAACTTTTATTAAATTGTCACCCTTTCAGGTCACCTTGCATCATTATTATAGCATGAGCAACAGATAGTTGTTTTATTTTTAAGTCACTATATTTGCACTCCTCCAATTATTTTGTACAAATTTATGCTGACTGATTTTGAAGCCTAATCCCTTACTTACCTGTTAGAATTTTCAAATCTACTTATCCATGATGATTTTATTTAGAGTTTTGATACTATTTTAGCTTTATTTAATCATGATCAGAGAATGTGTATAATTTTTAATTGTAAGAAAGTAGTGGTTGTTTCCTTTATTTAAATATGTACTAAATTATAGAACTAATTTCCAAAACACTGAAGAAGTTTTCTGTGAATTTATGATCGTTTTTGTTCTCTACTTTTTTAGTCTAGTTGGGAAACTAATTACAAGGACTTCTTTCTTTGTCATGGAAAAAAGAATATGTAACAGATTCACACAATGTTGTAAAAATCAATCCCCGGAAAACACACATGGACCCAGTGTTTTCTGTAGACAGTAGGAGGAGCAAGAATTTAGTTAATGAGGTGCTACTCTAGACAACATTCAGCTCTTCAGAAAGCACAGTGTTCACTTTTTCCATAACATTTTCTAACAATACAATAAAAGCCTCATTCAAAACAGGTGTCCTTGTGTTTCAGGCTCTTTCTGAAATAGCCAGGGGACTCTCTACATGCAACAGACCAACTAAATCATGTCTATTTTGAAAATGACTCATTTTCCTTAACACAAATAACACTCATTCCAAAAACAAATTTTTATAAGTCAATTATATTTATAATCCAAGAATAATTTTTGTGCTTCACTTGAAATTACTACACTATATAGTTTCATCATTTTTAAAGACTTAGAAACTCATGATTTGAACTTTAGCATTTGGTAACCTACTGTCCAATGTTAGAAAATATTATTATCTAATATAAGATTAGAATGTGATGATTTACTAAGGCAAATCTTAAAAAAAATATCTTGAGATTTTAATCTGATAATTTTATGATTTTTCAACTTTTACTATGAAGTTTGATTTTTTGTCATTTTTTATCCAAATTAATATATAATGCTTTGATTTTTTTCTAACATTAATACTGAAATCATGATTTTAATTTTGGGGCATTTGATACTTCTTTGTTATAATTTCTCCCTTTGATTTTCAATTTGTTTGTAATTTTTTTGACATTATGAATCTGGATTAAGAACAATCTTGAAACTTCTTATTTAATGGTAGAGTTAAACCTCATCAGAAACAAAAACAAAAAAACAAAAATAGACTTTTTGTCCACATTGATTTTGTCCACATTGATTTTATAGAGAGAATTTTCCAGATCACAATATCTATATACATGGTGTTTTCACCTTACATATTTGTAAGAGGAGTAAGCAAGTTATAGGTAGGATCCTTTTATACTTGGGATGTTTTTTGAAATCCAGGGAATCTAAGGCAGTCGAACAACAGGAAATGTGTGTCTTTCCATCTAGCCAGCACTGGGGTGACAGTAGATAATATTTAAGAAATAAAGAATGAGAATTCCTGGTCTGCTGGACCCGACATAAATAAAGAAAGGGGACAATCTGCAAGTCTCATTTGAGTCACATGAGGAAAGGTCTTCTCTTCATCAGTTGATTCCCAGTAAACCAAAGCAGGGAGACATTTCTTAATTTCTGCTGCCTTCCAGGACAACACACAGGAGAGGTTCAATAATGTTCCTGCTTCTGTTGCAAAACATGAGTGAGGATCCACTCAGTGGCATTCATAAACCTCTCTGGTGGAGTGAAATAGCACCTACGAGGGTGTTTACTGAAGACTTTTTATTCCTGTAAAATCAGTTGAACCATCTTTTAAGGGGCAGTGGTAAAGGCTAATTATTTCAGAATCCTACCAATCAGACATCCTAAAAGAGAGATAACCATAATGAAAAAGAGAAACAGTAATAGAAATGGTCATATTAAATAAAGAGCTAATATGTAAACCCTGAAGAAATCAAGCCCACCAGATTCCAACAGGCTAAGGGATGGAAAACCTTAATTTTTGCAGTTCTGCTTTTGAGTTTCTGAGACGTAAGATGTGGATGCTATTGAGGTTGTCCACTGTCTTGTTTACCCTTATATAAAGACATGAATGATCTTAGCATTTCACTACACTTTGTTAGTGTCTCAGGCAGTGACTTATCTAAGGAGAATTCTAGCCCATGTATTATCCATTGTGGTGATAACTTCAAGGTAGGCATTGTTGAAGAAATAAATAAAATAAAATATCCTACCATGCCAAGAATATTCTAAGTAAATATAGTAAATAAAGAAAACAGTTTTACTATTGAGTAAACATTAAACCAGACTATGATTCACATCATAGACAATCTATTAAATAGATTGAAAATGGAGAAAACAATCTCACCCTTTTAAAGACCAAGAAGATTCAACCTGTTACAATATTTTAATTGGTTTTGTTCAAAGGAAATGCAAAACTTTGTATCAGTACGATATTATACCTTGAAAACAGGTGCCTAGCATGAACTCCCCCAGAGACAGAGAGAGAACACCCTTTTTCTAGATATTCACATTTCAAAGTTATAGGTAAAGACCCTTAATAATGACATTCTTGAGATGCCAAACTTGCAAAAGACTCACAAATCTTGTGTGTGTGTGTATGTATGTATGTGTGTGTGTGTGTCATGTGTTTTACAGAGAATAGTTTTACAATACTAAATTTTCCAAGGGAATGCTATAGCAAGGGGGAGATCTTTTTCCTCTGGTCATCAGGGAAAATCATTTTTTGAAAAAATTACATGTACAAAAAACTTTATCTGGCTTTAACTCTGTGAAGATTCTTCTGAACTTGGGGAGAAAGACCAGGTACAAGGCAACCCAGAATCCTTATAAACACCTAGATGATCAGGTTTTAGTTATTAGTATAGCAGATTCAGAAAGGAAGAAAAATTGGAAATGCTAGTTTGAAATGCTAGTTTGAAGAATTATAGCATGTTATTGAAAACAACAACAACACACACACAAAAAAAAGATTGAAAATTCAATAACGGTTAAAAGACTGAATATACAAATGAGCAATGGCCAGATCATATTCATATATATATATATATATATATATATATATATATATATATATATATGGAAATATGACCCACAATCTGCCAGAACCAGTCCAGGAAAACCATTATATATTACTTTAGATTCTTTCCCAGGAAAGAAAGTAAGTTTACTATATATAAGTCAAATTTATAGGATTTCAGACTATTATTTCTAGCAACCAGTCTAGGAAGTCTAACAATAATCTCTATAATAATCAGTCCAAATAAACAGCAAGTCTTAATTAACATTTTTCAGTTTCCCTAATTTTTGTCTTTGCTTTCAACATGCCAACCACACAGGATGACCTATTTCTAGTTACCTGCCTACAGCTTTCCCATGACAACAGTCTCTACTCAGGTCAATTCTGAAGCCCTTCTTTTGTCCCTACTACAAAGTTCTTCCATTTATTTCCCTGCCTTTGAGTTTCTATCAAATGCAAATGACAATCCTTTATTCCTTAATATAGCAAGCTCTGAATAAATAGCCTTTGCTTCTTCTCTTTGGGGTGATCTTCATTTAATTTTACAGAGTTGCCACTTTTTGCAGTTATGACAGGATACAGTCCAATTTGTAGGTTAAGTAACAAAAGTAGAGTTTCCATAGCAGAAGAGGGAGTCAATTAAATCTAGCAGAGAAGATGAAGTTTTCTAAATGCTATAATTCTCTATTAAGAAATAAAAGTTTCCTCCATGGTATCCTCTACTTTTGATAAAAGATGATCTCAAAGAAAGATTATTCCTGATCACAAAATTAAGCATTTCCTATGATTTGTCCCAGTTATTGACATAGGTACAGCAAGAATGGTGATTTTCTACATAGGTATTTTGGAGTTTGCTTTGCTGGAATTTTTCATATGAAGTCTCACAAGATTAAGGCTAGAAAACCAAGCCTAGAACTCCCAGTACCTCACTTGTGATACAGAGAGGTTAGATGAATTGCTTTCTTCTTCAGGTCCTCCAAACATACTAAGGTTCCTGGCTGGGAACTCTGGGAGTGAGGTAGTAGGTAAGTTTTTCAGAGAGGACTTTGCAAGCAGTGACTCTATAATGGATCTTAGCTCCTGGCAAAGCAAAAATTGCACTGAAGACAGAGAGGAATTTATTTAAGGCTATTGTGAAAGAGGAAAGGCTTGAACTAAAATCTGTCTTCAACTTCACTCAGACAAAAGGCTGTAGAGTTTTTAGGAGCTAGAGTGGGAGGATAACAGTCCATCTGTGCTTGCTAATTGGATTTATCCAAAGGAAAAGACAACTTTTCTTATATCTTTGTAGCAGGAGGGAGTTTTACAACTTGGAGCAAGGTGCCAGTCGTAGTTAGGCTCCTCTCCTCCTACAGAAACTGGGAGTTAGGGGTTCTCTCTTTCTTGAATACATTTCAAAGGGATTGTTCCCAGGTCCTTGAGACAAGATATTTGTGGATTATAAAACTGGCAAGAGTCTTTTGAAAAGATTTACATATATCACAAAAGGACAGAGAAGAGATTTAAAATTATAAGTTTTCTAAAGAAAATGTTCTAAGTAAAGGAAGATTGGGGCCAAAGTCAAGAATAAGTCTGTCTAAAGTTATGTCACACTAAGTGGAAAGTTAAGGCCATCTTGGGCACTCTGTAAAAGTAACTGGTTGATCTGATAAAATGAGGATCATTCTTAAATAAAACATCCTACTTAAAGCCTGGGGCACATAGCCTAAGTTTTCAAATATGCATTCATAGTAATGAGTTTTACTGACAATAAGCATAACAATAATTATCATGAAAATAAGTGTTCATATATTTTCTGGATTCTAGAAAGGTCATGAAAGAAAAAGATGTTTCATTTCTCTTTATATAAATGATCTATTAAATTGCCATGATTATGGATAGTTTTAAAAAATAGAAGAAAATGTCTAGAAGATAGAACATTAATATATTAGCAATATTGTAAACAGTACCTATGATTATTCTTTACCAATTCATTTAGCATAAGTATAGGGGTTTAAGTTACCTAAATATGTTGAAAACTACTCAAGATGATTCTCATAAATCAAAACAGAAATACTATTAAATTAAAAAACTATCAAATCATGATTCAATTTGATTATATACACATTTACAATTTTCATCATCTTAGATATCTATTATGGGTAATGACAAATTGCTCAGTTAGTAAACCTCTATGAGTTAAGAAACAAACTACCCAAGTAGGATACAAATGAATGCTAAACACTGAACTAAGAATACATTGCAATTTTTATTAAAGGAATAATATTAAATGAGATTGTTGCTACTTATTCAAATTATGTGAACTTGAATTCTTGAAATATTTTGGTTATTAGTTTCTATAATTCATAGAAATAAGTCTATAAATACATATATCATTGGGTGTATAAATGTATACACATATATATTGCACTACTAAAATTATTTCCTTAATTCCTGAGAATTTAAAGAATATTCAATTTATTTGAGTATGTATTTATCCCTAAACAAATCAGAATAGATCTCCTTTAAGGGATTTTATAATCTAATCTGATAATACCAATCAAAGGCAGCATGATATTCCACATAATCTCTCTCTCTCTCTCTCTCTCTCTCTCTCTCTCTCTCTCTCTCTCTCTCTCTCTCTCCCTCCCTCTCTCCCAGAAAGTCATTAATAGAAAGAGTATATCTTCAATTCTATAATTTTGACTTTCTAGTTTATATAGAGGAACAATTGTTCCTATCTCACCAGTTAAGGTTTGGATATTAAATGCTTCCCCAAAGTCCTTGTGCTCAAGGCTTGGTAGAATCCTCTGGTGCTATTGTGAGGTAGTAGAACCTTTAGAAGGTGGAAGCCCAGAAGAAGGTTATTAGATTATTAGAGTGTGTGCCTTTGAAAGAAATTTTGGGATCAACATTCTTTCTTGATGCTTTCTGGTTTTCATGAGGTGAGCATCTTTTCTCTACCAAATACTTCCCACCATGTTTTATCTCACCACAGGTCAAAAAGGAGCAGAGTCAGTTGACCTTGGATTGAAACCTCTGTACCTGTTAACCAAAATACATCCTTTCTCCTTTTAACTTACTTATCTGGAGTATTTTGTCACAACAATGGAAACCTAACACATCACCTTTATATTTTTTATATTTTTAGCACAATTATGTTTCTGGAAGATAGGAAATATTGAGATTCCCTGCTTAGAATCAATCACTGCTGAAGCATCTTGCCAGTATTTGTAAAGGAGAGCTTTAAGATTTCTTGTGCAACAAGTATAATGCTGTGAAAACTGGGCCATATTTAGGGCAAGGAATGGAGAGAGAGAGAGAGAGATTGGGAAGCTCTTTTGGAATCTATAAAGACCATCTGCATGGGGGAAAAAAAAAAAAAAAACAGCTAACTTGTTTCCAATTAACTTTCAGCCTCAGGTGGTAGCAGTTGGTACACCTAAATTCCTCAAATACGGATTCGTAACTCTAAAGGATTTTGAGCAGAGGAAAGTAAGCTTGAAAGGAAACTCTTTTAACATTTTTGTCAGCCAAACAGTTTATTTTAGCTTTAAAGATAATTGCTAATTCCTTGGGTAAGGACCTAAAGAGGTTGTGGAGTGAGTTTTGTTTTTTGATGGATATCCCTGTAGTTGTTGTGAAAAAAGGAATTTGGGGGAAGAGTTGACAGGAGAAACAATTGTCTTATAGGCCATGAGAGCAATTCAAATTCAAAGGTGTAGTATAAATTTAGGAACATAAGGAAACTAAAAAACACTAATATTCCAATTTGAAAGTAAATATTTTTTCCAGTTTACTGGAATGGTAGAGTTAAACATAAAGCTATACAGGTTAATGAGTGGTCCTAGTGAGACGAAAGGGTATTTATATAAACTCAGGTGATAGGGTAGATCCAGTATCAGTTCCCACATACGTGTGGCTTGCTTACTCTAAGGGACGATCTAGGGAAAACAGAGGAGAAATATGTTACCCTTGTGTATACTATGAAGAAGGAGGGGTATCCATTTATGGGGAGTATTATTCTCCTTTATCATTGAAATTATGCTTGCATGGGGGATGGTTGTTCAATGAGAAATTATGGAGATGACAGATTTTTGGACTCTTCCTCCCTTTTACAAGATCAGGTCCTATATCCCTTTTCATTACAATGTCTGCAAGTATCCTTATATAAAGGAGTTTTGTAGGGGACAGATTGTCCTCATGTATCTCCTCCTAATTGTTTAAGTTAAAGGCCTGTGTTTGTATTGTGTTAAATTGACTTCTTCTGCAATCGAGCCCTTATGGTATTGAACTAATGTCAATATTTTAGAGACAGGAACATTTCATTAATTTATGTTCTGTGTTTGAATAATATCTCTAAAATTTTCCCATAAGCTCTTTATAAAACCAACAATGGCAGAAGCAATTCAGTCATCAAATATAATGCCAGAGTAATTCTTTCAAACATATTATAATATAAATTCATGATTAGAGTTGTATTCAACAATTGTTGCATTGATTGCTTCTTTATTCAATAAATGTTTGTTCTGTCCTATGGCTTTAGTCTACATGTAAGCCTCAGAGGTATTCTGGTATCTTTGATTGTCCATTTCTCAGGCTCTCTAGCAGCTACAAGTGGATATATAAATAAGGCAGCCTTGGAAATTATATCCTGAGGAGTAATTTTAATTAATTTCTATGTTTTACCCTATTCTTATGGGAGTCTGGAAAGTCTTTGAAAGTATTCTGTAAATCAAGTTAGACCTAGGCTTAAGAACGTATTCAGCTGGGTGCCCAAGTCACTGACCTTTAATAACAGATGGAAAATGACCAGTTTTATAGATCAGAATAAGAAATTGGGAATCAGAATATTTAATAGAGGCAGGAAGAGAAAAATTAAGGGCTGAAAGGGATCAACAGAAACAGTAGAAAAAGTAGGATTTGTTGGTGAGCAAAGGGTCAGAGAGGGAATGCATGGATCATTTGGCATGAGTTTGCTGGGGGAGAAAGACTCAATTTTTCTGGGGAGCAAAATTCTGCCAAATGAAGGTAATAAACTAAATTGTTGTTGTAGGGGTAACACATAAAATTCACAAGTATTTTGAAGGGTGTTGAAGTATGAATTAGTTTTCCTTATAACAAGGTTAAGTAAAAATTGAAAACTAAAATTAAAAAAAAATCACTGAAAGATATAAACAAAATCTAGTCTTTACCATGTGGCCATGGGCAAATATTCATAGCATAAGAATCAGGCAATGTATGCACTGTAGGATGCCAAATTGGAGCACAAAAAGTGGGAAAGACCTGGTACCCAAATGGAGATGGGATTTCAAAAGTGGCCCTCTAGCTCCATCCAAAAAATGGCACCAAATGATAAAAAAATAAAAAACCTAATGAAAAAAACTATCTTATTCAGGAAACTGTGACAGGAATAAGAATTCCAGCTCCAAAGATCAGAGGGCCTCCAAGGGTGGTATTCCCTTGGACTTTTAAAGGACAGTAGACAGAATATAAATGGGATGGTTTTAGAATTGAGGTTGATTCCTAATCATGTTTGTCTCAATTAGTCCACCAGTAAACGTTTATATCTATGTCTAGCTAGTTTTGTGGGGGGAAAGTAGTTGAGCTAATCATTTATGTGACAGATAATGGAAGTTCGAAGGGTCTGTGCATAGACTTGTCATAAACAGACAAGGGGGTCATACACAAGTGTCATTAACTATATGGGGAAAGGCAATCCTTGGCTATAAACAGTTTTTCAGACCTCAATATGGTGAGGAATTTCTTAACTGCTACCATTTTCCATGCGCACAGGGCTGAGGTAAATGTCAACATTGTCAATGCATTTATATTTATGGTTAAGCATTTAACACACTTTTGTCAACCTTCTTTCTCATTTTACGCTAATTTTTTTTCTACCTTCTTTTAAGACTTTCTCTGGAGATATGATGTTTATTTTCTTTAGCTTACATGGAAGTTATAAATGTTATTTTGAAGACTAATCATAGTTTCCTTGAAAATGTTACATACAAACACATCATTGGTATTTTGATGGGGATTGTATTGAATCTGTAGATTGCTTTTGATAACACAGCCATTTTGACACTATTAATTCACCCTATTCCAAGAACATTGGAGGTTTTCTATATTCCAAGGTCCTCTTTGATTTCTTTCTGCTGTGTTCTGCAATTTTCATTATAGAGAATTTTCACCTTATTGGTTAGATTTTTTTCTAAGTACTTTATTTTATTTATTTACTTTTTGAGACTATTGTGAATGGAATTATTTTCCTGATTTCTTTCTCAACATTTTCATCATTAGAATATTGAAAAGCCATTGATTCTTTGTTTTGATTGTATATCGTACTACTTTGCTAAATTTGTTGTCAGCTCTAGAAGTCCTTTGGCAGAATTTTAGGCCTTCTAACTTTAGAATCATGTTATCAGCAAATAAAGATAATTTGATGTCTTCATTTCCTTTTTGTATCCTCTGTTTCCTGAGTACTCAGGTGAATGTTTCAAAAATTACATTGAGTAGGAGTTTCAAAAATTGTATTGAATAGATGATAGTGGACATGTTGTCTTGTTCTTCATTTTAGAGGAAATACTTTCAGTTCTTCTCTGTTCAGTATGATGTTGGAGTTAGACTTGTTGTGTCTAACCTTTCTGATGTTGGGGTAAGTTCCTTCTTCTAACCCTAGTTTCTTCACTTTTTATATTATGAATAGGTGCTTAATTTTGAAAAAGGCTTTAAATGTATATATTGAGATGATGATGTGATTTTTTGTCCTTAATTCTACGTATGTAATAAATTATATTTATTGATATGTACATGTTAAACCAACTGAGTATCCCTGGGATGGTGCTCAATCTTCTTCATGTGTTTTTTAATGTGCATTAATATTTTTGGAGGATTTCTGCATCTGTATTGGGGATATTGTTCTGTACATTTCTTTCCTCATTTTGATATTTGTCAATATCTTATAGATTTTTCAATTCATTGGAAAATTAGTTTTCTAAATAATCCCAAATGAGCCTCCCAATTTCAGAAATGTCTGTGGTCATATTTCTGTTTTTGTCTCTAATTTTGTTGATTTGGTTACTCTGTCTCTTTTGGTTAATTTTGCTAAGGGTTTATGAATATTCTTTTAGTCAATGTTATTCTTCACAAAACTGTAAACAAAGAGTCCTAAAATTCATATGGAAGATTAATGTATCCAGAATAGCAAAATCAATACTGAGAAATAAGAACAATGCTGGAGGTGTGATAATATCTGACCTCAAATTATACTACAGAATTATCCTAACAAAAACAGCATTGTATTAGCATAAAAACAGGTGGACAGACCAATGAGATAGAATAGAAGATAGAGAGACAAATCCAAATAAATACAGTCATCTTATCCTTGACATAACATACATTGTAGAAAAGATAGCCCTTTAAGCAAGTTTTGTTGGGAAAACTGGATATCAGTATATAGAAGAATGGAACTAGATCTCTCTCTCTCTGTCACCATGTACAAAAATCAACTCAAAGTGGTCCAAGATTTAGGAATAAGACCAGAAACCCTACAACTGCTAGAAGAAAACACAGGGTCAACACTTCAACATAATGACACAGGTATTGACTTCCTTAATAATATTCATAAAGCTCAATAAATAAAACCCAGATTCAATGTAGGATGACATTAAATTAAAAAGCCTCTGCATACCATAGGAAACAAAAATGTGGAGAAGGAGACTACAGAATGGGAAAAAAAAAATATTTTCCATTTCCTCTTCCAGTAGGAGACTAATGTCATATATATATAACTAAAAAAACTTAACACCAACAAAACCCCCGAATAACTTAGTCAATAAGTGGGAACATGATCTATACAGACTTTTGTCAAAACAAGAAACACAAATTAAAATGTTCAACATCTTTATGTTCAGCAATCAGAGAAATTTAAGTCAAAATTACACTAAGATTTTATCTCACTCCAGCTTGAATATCAATCTCTAAAACCACAAATCAAAATAACTGCTATTGAGTATGTGGGTAGGGGGGAAGCACACTTATATATTGTTGGTGGGAATGAAAATTAGTACAATTGGTTTAGAAAGAAGTCTGGAGATTCCTCAAAAGAACAGGAATGGAAAACCATATGACCCAGCTATTGCATTCCTTGGTATTTATCCCAAAGAACAAAAATCAGTATACTACAGTGGTACATGCTTCCCAGATGCAGATCAGAATCTTATGGGAGGTCCTGCTAGCATCTGGCTCTTGGACTCCCCATTGTCCTGAATTATGAAAAATGTATCTGTATTATATATAAATTACCCAATATGATGCTTTGGTACAGCTACAGGAACAGAATAGAACACTAAACAAATTGTAAATGATTTATACATGTTAGTTGTAATTTGTAATTGCTGAATTTACTCCTATTATTCTTGGTTTCTTTCACTAAAAACTCATGATTCATAGAAACAGTTTCTACTACCTTCTCAGGCATAATTTCTATTCCTTTATTCTTAAGTTGAATGTCTTTCACCTTCCTTATTGCTACCCAAAGACTCATTATTAAAGACTTGGTCCCCAACCCATGGTTCTATTGGGAGGTTATGGAACCATTAGGAAATGGGACCTACTAGAATGAAGTAAGGCCATTGAAAGCATCACCTTGAAACAGGTACTGGAACCTTGGTGTCTTCTCTCTTTTTCCTTCCTGGCTCCCATGACATTGACAGCTTCCTCTGCCACACACTCTTGCCATAATATACTGCCTTGGCACATGCCCCAAAGCAACAGGCCAACTAACCATAACCTGAAATCTCTGGAACTATGAATGAAAATAAGTATTTATTCTTTTTAAATTGATTTATTTGGGGCATTTTTATGGTAAGAAAAAACTGACTACTACACTTGTAATTAATGGTATTTTCTTTCTAATATTCCTGTCCATTGTAAAGAAACTTACTAAATGTGTTATCAAAACAGTCATTTATTTTCTTCAAAATGTTATAGCCTGCAAAGATGTAATGTTTATTTTCTATTTTATTTCCCCTTCCCTCTTTTTCCTCCCTGACTCACATCATTCATTCCTTCCATCTTTCCTTCCTACTTGTCTCTTTTCCCTGCTCACCAATTCCCTTTTGCATCTCTCTTTTTAATACAATGTGTTCTTTTTTATAGCTCTCAAGCCCATATTTATAGAGAATGTTTCCAAAGAAACGAACATTCTTAAAATCATCAAGGCATTGACCCCTTTTACGTGGTTTCTATTTTTTGCTGTTGCTTCTGTTTTTATTTTCTTGTTCAGGGGATCTGTGCCATCCTGAAATATTTCACATTCAGTGCACCCACCATCCACATGTGTGCTAACAACCTGCTCCTTACAAATTTCAACAAAATGGTCAATTTGCTGTCAAAGTCCTTACTTGTAATTCAAATTATAAATTGTGTTTAAAATCTTTGATGCTGCTTTATCATCTTGAAACTAGATCTCATTTTCTTTTACCTCTTTGGATTTTTGATTGAAGAGAGTGAGGTGCAGCTTAAGATTTCATTCAGCACCTTAGCTCATGAACAGCCTGCTTGTAGCATGCTAAGCCTCATCTCAGCACTTTCACAGTGCTTCCTCTAAGATAGGTGAGCATTCTGGGGAGTGAGGAAGCAATGCATATGCCTATTTCCTGTAGCAAGGCAGGCTGGCAGAGTCTCCCTATGCAAGTGAGAAAAGAGCTGTTGATGAAGGCTGGAGACAGAACTTTTAGCTCTGGCTGTATAAAATGGTAACTTCTGTGTGCTTAAGGGAAAGATGCCCATTTTTTTCCCCTTTATCATTTTAGCATCTAGTTCTCACAGTTTGCCAAATTCATATAGGTTGTCATAGTCTTATTTTCTTTTTGGCAACTGTTCTGGTTTGTTAAGATTACACTTGAATGTAGTATGTTAAGAGCATAATAATCCTTTCCTATTTTATTTTTGGATGCCGGCTTGGCTTCAGAAGATGGCAGTTACATGTGGTATGTAGTTCAAGGATGTATTTTTAAATCTATATCTATTAACAATGGCATTTGTTTAAAATAGGATTGAAAATTTACCTATGGTTTTTATTTTTCTTTAAACAAACCATTTAATTCTCTCTCTCCCCCCACCTTGTTTGTACAAACGTGTGTGTGTGTGTGTGTGTGTGTGTGTATAAAGGAAACTTGGTAAGAAAAGCATATCAAGCCTGCATAATCTGTTAGCCTATAAGTCCAAAAATTTGCCTCCTTTAACATTCTAAACTAAGACAATTTGATATTAAGAAATATTTGCCCTAGTACAGCAAGATTTCCTAGGGAAATTTTCATCATAGTCTTCCAGACTATAGTCAAAACAAAGATTAATATTCCCCAAGACCCAGTTCTCAGAACCTTTTTAAGTAATACAATATGCCCCTCCTTATTCCCCAAGCAAGATTTAGCTGACAGTGTGACTGTCTACCAGAATCTTCATTTTCCATACTCCACTGAAGAATTATGAATAAACAAGGGAGAGTGTGCTGTGAGCAAAAGTACTGAAGGTATCTTCCAGCTTAGAACACACAGACACATCCAACACCCTAGGCTATGGCAGAGGTAGAAGACAGGGTGGATATTAACTCCCTGCCTCTGTGGCCTGCTTATTCATGAAATCTCAAAATGAATCTATCTCACTTAAAACTACATTTCCAGTGCACCATTGCACAATAGGATGACTATGATCTGTGACTGTGTACTGTGTAAAGAAAGAATTTAGAATGCTTTTAACATTAAAAAAGATGCAAATGTTTGAGGAATAGTTACATTTAATCTGATTGTTCAATGTATACATGTCATACAAGTGTATAAAAATGTCACGTGGTGTTACATTAATATGTACAATTTTTGTGCTTTTATATACCTGTTAAATAAATTTAATTTAAAAATAATAAAATAAAAAATAAATCTCAGATTTCGTGTTGTTTTTATTGTTGCAGATTTCCCTTTCCATAAGTAATACCAAACACATTTCTACAATGTAGATCTGAATTCCTCCAAAAGGATGAAACAGGTGATAATGAACAATTTGTGGACTTCTACATACTGCTTTTTCCTCATATCTGGCTCATTAATACTGAAATTTCTTCACAATAAAGCTCTAATGATTTCCTAGAGTTTCTATAGCTTTCATGCCTTTATAAGTGGAATAGTAAAAGTAGATGTGTCTCTGGCTTTTTTTTTCCCCCTTCTTTAACTAGAAGCCCATCTGCTCTTCTTGAGAATGGGATGGTTGATAGGAAATTACTAAAGAAAACCCATGCCCTTGCCAGAAGATCTCACAACAGCATGATATTACCTTTCAGAAAATGTATAAAGGGATTAGAAAAACAAGAATGAACTTGTAGCCCTCCTTCAATGGCACCTTCCATTCTCTCACAGAGCCACCATGCCAAGGGAGGTATTTTTAAAGCTGAATTCTTAGCTCTTTGTAATAACATAAATATAACTTTTTAAGACTGGTTCAACATCCTGCAACTATTTTTCTTTTCTTCCAGTGGAGATGTGAAGTCAATGGCAGCTTCATAGTTTTTTATTGGATGTCTTTTGAGCACAGACTACATCGGTCTCCTATGGAGCTTGACAAAGGAGAAGTGTTGGCAATGAGAAGAGCCTCTGGCGTGTTAGAAACAGAAAGCAACATATATGCTTCAGAAATAGCAAATAGCTCGCCTGCCAAACCAGCCCTGCAGTGCACATGCTTCTGTTACAGGCCTTCCTGCCTCTCAGCTCAAAGCAGAGAGGAAATCAGTGGAGTCCTTTCTGGTGAATCTATGCTGAAAGATAAACCCATGACCTTCATCTCACAGCAAAAACCTTATGCCTCAGTGATTCTCATTTAAATGTAGATTTCTATGTCCTTGCATATAAAAGCAATGCTTTGAGGACTTTAAGGAACAAACAAGGAATTATAGTAAGAGGACGAGTATGAATGGTTATTTATTTGAAATCATGAGCATGAAGAGTATGCAGAAACACAATTGATTTTTAAGAATAATAACTGAGTCCTAAATGACAGTACTGTGCTAAGCATTTGACATCTTGTTCTAATCGTAATAGCCCTACAGGATATAGAGAATTATCTCCATTTTACAAATGAGAGAACTGGAAGTTAGTCACACTGTTAAGGGGAATACACCTAGTAAGTAGCGGTTATGAACTGCTATTTCAGGCCTATCTTATTAGCAAACCATTGCTATCTCCAAAATATTTTGTTTTTCAGACCTTAATTACTACACAATGCAACATGAATCATTTGGATTCTAGCTACTCATTACAGACCAGTGTCACAAAAGAGAAGTGAGAGTTTGCTTTGTATTAAAGGAGTAAGACCAAGAGTGCACAAGTATAGAATTTTTTTTTTTCCTAGATCTTAAAAAGACTTTCCTAAATTTTGAACTGAAGTCCTCAGAAATAATGCTGATCTAAAAAGCTTGTGACAGGTAATGAACCATTTATAAAATGTCGCAATAAGGACTATCTTCAATAATAGTGTATAATACTATTTTACACTTTATATTTGCTTCTCTCTTATAATCCTGAGAATCCAAAATGTCAAATAGTACAAAAAGAAAAAAAAATCATGAAGAAATAAACTATTATGACAAGAAGTAGAAGAAAATCTAAAATAACTCAGTGCAGGAACATTTGTTTGGACTTCTCAAGAGAAGGAGTGTTTCTAAATCTAAGAGCCTAAGAGCACAATAGCCAGCCGACTGAGCAACACAAAGGAGGGAGGGAGGGAGGAAGGGGATGGGTGGGAATTGGGTGGGGGGGGGGGAAATGAAGGGACAGCAAAAGGATGGGACTACTTGTTTTTGTAAAAGATGTACAGACAACAGAACCTTGAAAACCTCTCTCCTGGTTTTCTTAGCAACGGCCTGAATGCAACTGCAACTTTCAAGCCAGAACTTGTGGTTTTTTTGAGTGAAAGCCCAGCTCTCAACAAATTGATTTTGGTTTCAACTAATTGTCTGGCAAGAAAACCAAGCCTTTTGTGCTCTGGATATGGGTCTAATTCTATTCATAGAAATGATCCATTTCATTCAACTTTTCAGAACATAGATATTTCCCCATTTAAAATATGTTATATTTTGCCATTTAGGGCAACCCTCTCAATGTGTTTTAAAGCCTCCTGGTGTCGCTGAACCAATATCTAGTAATGTCATTTTGTTTCATCTTCTCCTAGCCTTTTTCCTTTGCCCACTAAACAAATGGGGCAGGCTTCCTGTTGTGCTAATGACTCATAGTGACCATAGTACTGTCATTATCCTCATTCTGTCCTATGAAAATATACCTTTTTTACTGAGCTGTAAGCTATGTCTATCCTTGCTATTTAATGGCACCATTACATTAGCTTATCAAATATCACTATGGTTTCTATAGGTGAATATATGAATTTATCCATCTACCCTATCCAGCCACTCATTTATCTATACATTCAACCATTCTCTATTAATTTGTTAAAATAAGTCTTCATTGAGCTACCAGTTACTAGAGCTATTGCAGTAGAAAGAAAGGCCTTGCCGTCCTAGCATTTGTATTTTAGTGAATAAAAAGAAACAAGAAAAGAAACAAGTAAAATTATATGATATATACTAATTAGTGCTATAAGGAAGGATAAATCTGGTGGTGAAAAAATGGAGAAATGATAGTAAAAATCTACCAAATTTCAGTTATGTAAGATGACAAATTCTGAAAATCTAGTGTACAACCTGGTTCCTATAGTTAATAATATTGTGCTGCTTATTTGAGATTGGCTAAGTGAAAAGGTCTTAAGTATACTCTTAAAAGTAAATTTTTCACGGGGCATGACGGCACATGCCTGTAATTCCAGCAACTTGGGCGGCTAAAGCAGGAGGATTGCTAATTCAAAGCCAGCCTCAGCAATTTAGCTAGGTCCTAAGCAACTCAGCGAGACTGTGTCTCTAAATAAAATATAAAACAGATGTGAAAAACTAATCAAATAGAAACCCTAGAAATAAAGAAGACAGGCAATGAAGGTAAACACACACACACACATACACAAAAAATAAAAACCCTATGGAATGTTGGATTAGACATAAACAATGAAATAATTAGTGAGCTAAAAGATTGGAATGAAGAAATTATTGGTAATGCAGCATAAAGAGAAAAATACATGGAAATAATAAAAAAAAGGCCAAGTATCAGGGCAGTGAAGAGAATGAACATTTATAAATAAAATGTTTTAATGAGGAAAAAATAGAGAAGTAGGGGGAGAAGAGTAATCCAAAAAAAGAATGATTGACTTCTTTCTAGATTTAAGAAACACATGAATCTCTGCTTAGATAAAAAGGTTGAAAATTCAGAGTTCTTGTTTGTCACTAGCCTTCTGTGGGCTGTGGGTGGACTTTGTCGGCATCACAGCCTAGTGAATAGGAACATCTGGTGTCTGGGAACTTCCAGTGGACATTTCCTCTGAGTAAGACTGCCCAGAGACATTGTGAATTTCTATCCCGCTCTGCCATGTCCCACACAGCACCTGAGATGGTGTGACCTGCCAAGATGCCAATCAACCTGCTGACTGCAAGTCATTATGAAGCAAGACTCCACCCTTGAAACCTTATCCCTTTGATGTACCCCCTTAAATAAACCACTGGACCCATAAAAAAAATAAATAAAATATAAAACAGGCTGGGGATGTGCCTCAATGGTTAAGAGACTCTCAGTTCAATCCTTAGTAATGAAAACAAACAAACAAAAAATAAATAAAAATTGAATTTTGCCAGGTGTGTTGGAACAAACCTATAAGCTCAGGAGGCTGAGACAGGAAGATCACAAGTTCAAGGCTAGCCTCAGCTGCTTAGAAAGGCTCTAAGCAAATTAGCAAGACCCTGTCTAAACTTAAAAAGCAATGAATGTTTAGTTCTTTTATCCAGTTATTGATTTTTTTTGGATTTAAGTTTTATAAGTTCTGTTATTTTTTTTTTTTTGGATTTAAGTTTTATAAGTTCATAACTGCCACTTACTAGGTGTATTCCCCTTAACAGGGGATTAATTGATATTTATCCCCTGGCAGATGGGAAGTTGGCAAACATTTCCTCCCATTCTGTAGGGTCCCTCTTCATGCTCTTAATCATTGTATTGGCTGTGCAGAAGATTTTTAATTTAATGTCATCTAACTTATAGATTCTTGGTTTATTTCTTGAGCTTTAGGGGTCCTGTTGAGGTAATCACTACCTGTACCAATTTGTTGGAATGTAGTCCTGTGTTTTTTTGTTTGTTTGTTTGTTTTTGTTTGTTTGTTTGTTTGTTTTTTTAGCAGTTGCAGTGTTTCTGGTCTAATTTCTCAGACTTTGATATACTTTGATTTGATTTCTGTGCAGAGTAAAAGATAGTTTTTTTCTTCTATATATGGATATCCAGTTTTCCAAACATTGTTAAAAAAAAACTATCCCTTCTCCAATACATGTATTTTTTGCACCTTTGTGAAGTATCAGTTGGCTGTAAGTATGTAGGGTTTTCTCTGTGTCTTCTATCATAATCAGTTAGTCTTTTTGTCTATTTGGATGCTGATACTATGCTCCTTTGTTACTCTAGCTCTGTAGTATAATTTGAGATTAGAAATTATGAAACCACCTGCATGTTTTTCTTGCTCAGGATTGCTTTGGCTTCTCTGGAACTTTAATTCTTCTAAAGAATATAAACAGTCTTTCACTAATTCTGTGAAGAATGCCATTGTTATTTGGGGATTGCACTGACTGTATATTGCTATTGATAGTGTGGCCATTTTGACAATATTGATTCTGTGTATCCAAGAATATTGGAGGTCTTTCCATATTCTAAGAAATTTTAAAATATGTTATTCATCATTCTATAGTCTTCATTACAGAGATCTTTTCACCTCTTTGGTTAAATTCATTTCCAAGTATGTTATTTATTTTACTCTTGAGGTTATTGTGAATGAGGTTATTTGGATAGTTTTGCTAAGGGTTTTCCTGATATCATTTTCAGCAGAATGACTGTTGGAGTATAGGAAAGCTATTGGTTTATGAATGTTGATCTTGTATCCTGATACTTTGCTGAATTCATTTATCAGATCAAGAAAACTTCTGGAAGAATTTTTTGAGTCTTCTATATGTAGGATTGTATCATCAGCAAACAGAGATAGTTTGACTTCTTATTTTCCTATTTCTTTCCTTTTAGTTCCCTTCTATTGACTGAATATTCTGGCCAGAGTTTCCAGAACTATATTTTAAAAAACATTCTTGTCTTGTTCCTGATTTTAGCAGAAATGCTTTTAGTATTTTTCCATTCAGTATGATATTTACTTTGGGTTTTTCATATTTAGTCTTTATAATTTTGAGGTAATTCCCTTCTCTCCCTCATTTACCCAGCATTTTTAACATGAAAGGGTGCTGGATTTTATTAAAAACTGTCTTTGCATTTATTGGGATAATCAAATGATTCTTGTCCTTAATTGAATTTTTGTGGAGGATTTCATTCATTGAATTGCATATGTGGAACCAACTTTGTATCTCTGGGATGAAACCCACTTGATCATGGTGGATTAGCTTCTTGATGTGTTTTTTAATACAGTTTGCTAATATTTTTTAAAGGATTTTTAAAAATCTGTGCTCATTAGAAATATTGGTCCGTACTCTTTTTCTTTGATGTGTATTCATCTGGTTTTGGTATCAGGTTTATACTGGCTTCATAGAATATATTTGGGAGTGTTTCTCCCTTTCAATTTCATGAAATAATTTGAGAAAGACTAATATTTTTTTCCTCTTTAATGGTCCAGTAGAACTCACTTAAGAATTCATCTGATCCTAGGCTTTTCTTTGTAGGAAGACTTTTACTTGTTTCAATTTCATTACTTAATGTTGGTTGGTTTAAATTTTCTATATCTTCCTGATTCAATTTTTGTAGGTCAGTATCTTCTAGTATAACCAGTTTATTGAAGTGGAAATTTTTAAAATAATTTTTAATGCTCTCTGTGTTTAGAAGGGTCTATGATGATATCTCCCTTTCCTCTCTAATTTGTTGATTTGGGTCTTTGCTCTCTTTTTTTGTATAGTTTTGCTAAGGGTTTATCAATCTCATTTATCTTTTCAAAACAACAACAACAAAAAAAAAAAAACCACACTTCTTTGTTGCATTGATTCTGTGTAATATTTTTTATTATCATTTTCATTAATTTTGGCTCTAATCTTAATTATTTCCTGTCTTCTTTAGATTTTGGAATTAGTTTGTATTTCCTTTTCTAAGGCCTTGAGGTAGGGTATAAGCTTATGTATTGGGTATTTTTCTGTTGTCTTTCGTAATGTAGTCACTCAATATTATAAATTTTCCTCTTAGAACTGCTTTCATACTGGCTCAGAAATTTTGGTATGTTGTATCTCTGTTTTTATTTGTTTCTCAGAATTTTTTTAATTTCTTCTATGATCCATTCCTAAATGAGTATTCAATCTCCGTGTGCTTTTGTATATTCTGTTATTTTTCTTACAGCTGATTTCAATTTCATTCCATTATTATCTTATGGGATACACAAATTATATCTTTTTTTTCTATTTACTAAGACATATGTCACGATGTAGAATTGGGTGTATTTTGGAAAAGATTTCATGAGCTGCTAATAAGCAAGTAAATTCAGCTATTTTGGGGTAAAATATTTTGTAGATGTCTATTAGGTTCATTTGATTTATACTATTATTTTGATCAGAAGCATGTTTATTGATTTTATATTTGAATGACCTGTCTATTGGTTTTAAGGATGTGTTGGGTTCACTCAGTATTATTTTATTGTGGTCTATTGGAAGTACTTTTTATATGTAATTAGGTGCACTGACACATGAATTTACTATCTTCACATCTTATTGATGGATTATTTCCTTTACCAGTACATAGTGGCCTCCTTTGTCTCTTCTGATTAGTTGAAGTCTGCTTTGTCAGATATGAGAGTAGTTACTCGTGGTAGTTGTTTTTTTTTTTTTTTTTAACTCCAATTGCAAGGAATTTTTTCCCATTCTTTTATTTTCAGTCTATGGGTGTCTTTGCCTATGAAATGAGTCTCTTGCAGACAGCATATAGTTGAATCTTGTTTTGTGATCCATTCTGTTTTCCTTTTTAATTGGGAAGTCAAGACCATTTACATTCATTCTTATGTTATAGATATGTGTTTTTAGATTCATGCCCTTTCTGCTTATTTGTTATATTAAATTATGTCTTGATTTTTCATTTTTTTGGTTGTTCTTCTAGTGATCTTCATCTATTTGTGAGCTTTGGGATTTGTTTTTGGGTTCCTCTGTGTGAGGCATATCTTCAAGTATTCTTTGTAGTGCTGGCTTGGTGTGGTTATGGATTCTTTTAGTTTATCCTTGTCACAGAAAGTTTTATTTTCTTATCCATTGTTGAAAAGCCACTTTGCTGGATAAAAATCTTGACTGACAGTTGTTTTCTTTTAGTGCTTATCTTGTTCCAGGTCCTCTTTGATTTTAAAGTTGATTTTAAGTTGTTAAGTTGTTAAGTCTTCAAGCAGTCAGAAGTGAAAGTCTTCAAGCAGTCAGAAGTGAACCTTATTGGTTTACCTCTAAATGTGAACTGATGTTTTTACTCTTGCAGGTTTTAACCCTCTTTCCTTATTTTCTATGTTAAGTATTTTTATTCTGATGTGTATTGGAGAGGTTTCATTTTGATCTTGTCTACTTGGGGTCTTGTGTGCCTCCTGTATATGGATGTCTATTTCATTTTTAATGTGGGAATTTTTTTCTGTTACTATCTCATTGAAGATGTTGTTAATGCCCTGAGTATGCATGTCCATGTTATCTTCTATCCCAATGACTGCCAGGTTTGTTCTTTCAATGCTGTCCCAGGGATCTTGTATATTCTGATTGTGGTCTTTTATTTAATATTTTCCTTTTTGCTATATAGAGAATTCAACTTCTGATACCCTTTTTTAATGCCCGAAATTCTATTTTATATGCTACTCAATTAGTTGGGATGATTTCAAGTGGATTTTTATTTGATTTATCATGTCCTTCATTTCCAGGCATTCTGATTAGTCAGTCTTCTTTCATCATCTCTAATTCTTTATTGAAATGATCTTTTGTCTCCTGCATTAGCTCTCTTATTTTTTTATTTGCTCTTTTATTTTATTCCTTATATCTTTTTTCAATTAATTGAACATTTTAATGGTCATGTTTTTTAAAGTAATCTTTCTCTGGAATTTCATCCCCTTTCATAACGGTGGGATCCTTTGTGGGGGGGATTGTGAATTTTGGAGGGAGATTTGTTTGCCTGCTCCCTCATGTTTTCAGAGGTCTTGAACTTGCACATCAGTTAAGATAGATTCCCTTTCCTCTTATTTATGCATGCTATTTTGTGTAGATTTACCTTTTTTTTTTTTTTTCTGGGACTTCTGTTTTTAATGTATGAATAGATGTCCAAGAGTAGGACCTAAAGCCCTCTCTGATTTTTTCTCTGTGTGTCTTGATTGGAGGTTTTTGTTTCTCCAGTTCTATGTGGTGAAGTATTGGTGAGGCTTACGTAGGGTTACATTATGTGTAGGGTGAGATTCACTGTTTCTTGGTTGAGTTTTGAATTTTGTTCAACATTAGCATCTCCACTCTGTATCTGAAGTGTCCCAATCATTTCCCAACCCCTCTTGAGGAAAGGGGGAGCCAGGGTAGGACTAAAGTTAGCAACACATGTATGGCCTTAAGATAAATGTCTTGTATCTATCTTTTTTTTTTTTTTTTACTAATAAAAAATGTATTTACTTAGAAGCATTCAGAATGTCAACAAAACAGCTGCAACTTTTTTTTTTTTTTGCAATTACAGAGTGGTATTCACTTAACACAACAACAATTATTTCATATAAGCTGCATCAGAGACAACTAAAGATGAAAAACTACTATCCCATATATAACTACTTTGTGCTGTGCTCCAACAAGAACCTGCTTTAAATTTTCATGCCAATTTACAACCCCCATACTGTACCAGGCAAGGTTAGTGGCTATTGAAAATACCCCCAGGACAGGACTATCTAAAGTCTTGTGTCTATTTTAACATCTATAGTGTTTATTGCCACCTATATAGGGACAGTGGGGTGGGTTTGCATTTAACATTAGTACCACCAATAAACAACATGAACTGGATCAGGCATTAAATAGTAGATATTTTATGCATCATTAACTGTATTAATAATCACAAAAATGTGAATAAGGTAGAAATTATGTAAACTATATAAATTATATTAGATAATGAGATTGCAGTTTTTATATAAAGAGAAAATAGGGTAAGAAAGCATGAGATTTTGAAAAATTTTAAAAAAATGAACAGAGGAGAAGCAGAATTTAGATAGTAGTAATGGCTGTAAAAAAAGAATAAAAATTAAAGTTAATAAAAAATAAAAGAGATAATGGGAAAATTTGGTAATTAGTAGGGAACTATAGTGAACAAGGGGTAAGAAAATGTCAAAAACTAAGATACAAATAAATATAAGATCAAAACAACTCAAATTCACATATTATTATATATTACCTAAGTCAAACCAAGGCCAAATAATAACTAGGTGTAGAAAAAACAAAATAAATGAATATATATATATATATATATATATATATATATATGATACATATTTTATATATATATACATATATATATATATACACACACACACACACTTTATATGTGTATGTGTGTGTGTATTCAGCAAGATTGTGTGTGTATGTATGTGTGTGTTTTCACTATGCATGCACACACACACACAAACTTGCAGAATGGGAAAAAAGCAAAAAAAATAGTAAAATGTAATGTATTTGAAAAATTAAAAAATAAAAAATCAGAAATATTTAACAAAAATAAAATTTTAAAATGAGTAACAAATTTGGAGATAAGAGAAAAATACTGATGAAAAGAAATAAAGCACTTTTTCCTCCCTGAAGTGGTCCAAACTATTTGTAGAGATAGAGATTTATTCTTTATATTATTTTCAGCTCTGTAATCCTTGAAACAAGTACTGTGAGTAGTTAAGTTCAATGTCTTTGTGTTCCTCACCTAATGCCAGCTGTTGTGGCTAGGAGCCAAGCTGGTTGTAATAGTTTTCACTTTCATGTCTCCCAGTACAGGGTGGGATATATGGGTGTATGCTGTATTCCTATAGTGAGGGTGGCGCAGAGTTCTAAATTAAACTTCTTGTAGCTGGGGTTTGGTTTTGGCTGACCTTTGGGACACTGTGAGTGGGTATTTGGGATTTGATCCACGCTCTCTGTTGTTAAGAAGATGTTGATCTCTGCTAGACACCTGTATCTCAGGAATCTCTTGGAAAAGCCACTTTTAAGGTATATAGACTAAACCTCCACAGGTTTCACATTCACTATAATGAATATGAATTATTGGGTATTGGCACTGGGGTTCGCTCTTTCTTGTGTGGTTATTACAGGTAGCTCTTATTGAACACTAGCAACAAAGGGAGCTCTCTTTCCTTGGTATCAGGAGGCACTATGCTCCACGCACAATTTTCTTTGCCACCTATTTCAGTCACTCTGGTTCAGGCACACTCTAGGGATCATAACAGGCAAGTACTGGATTCACTGGCAATTTTCTTTATGAGATTCTCATCTTCTGTCTCTGATCACTACTCTGCAGCACTTAGCACTTGTTCCTTTTCCAGCCTGGTTTCTACAGAACTATCCACCTGCAGACCCACTGACTTTAGTTACTTTTAACTGAAACTCTTGCCCTACTGACTCTGGGTCCAAAATATCAGCTTCCCTCTCTGTTCCACAAGTTTCCAAAGCATGTGTGTGTGTGTGTGTGTGTGTGTGTGTATACACACACATATATTCGTCTATATATAATTTATATATAATATAATTCAATTTATATATATATATATATATATATATATATATATATATATATATATATATATATATAAATTCTGGGTTTTTATATTATTTCTTATGTTCAAAGTTCCTGACTTTCTGTGTCTCTATGGTTTCTTTTTTTTTAAAGGGTTTTTTTTTTTTTAATCTTATTTTTTTGTGTCTTTTTTGGAACTGGGGGTGGAACCCAGGGCTTTGCGAATGCAAGGCAGACACTTTCCCACTGAGCTACATCTCAGCCCTCTATGGTTTCTTGTACTGTCGATATTGAATCTGAGTTACTCACCTCAAGGAGGAACAGTGTTCTGCTAAGAATCTGCTGGGAAGTGCATCCTTCCTCTAATCTGCCATCTTCACTCTTCCCTATTTCTCTACTTCTATTCAAATGGTCAAGGTCGACTTCTTTAAACAGGTGAATTCAATAGATCAGCGAAGGGAGTAAGATTCAGATGTAGAGATAACTGGAGAAAGAGCTTGTAGTTAGAGAGAAGAGCTTATATGTGGCTCATTTCTGTGTATTGAACTTGTTCTAAGACAGGACTTGGGTCTTAAGTGAGATTGTCCAAATAAGAGGAGTTTCAAAATTGAGCATTTGAAGAAGCAGGAAAAAAAAAAAAAAAAAACCAGCAAGGTGTTAGGACCAGGTCTAGAGCTGGCATAGCATCAATTCTGCTATATTCTTTCTCTGTCTCTCTCAAAGCAGTCACAGAGCCAGTCAGGGCCAAGTTGGTGTAGAAATGAACTCAATCTCTTAATCTTTCTTTTTCTTTTTCTCTCCCTCCCTCCCTCCCTCCTTCCTTCTTTCCTTCCTTCCTTCCTTGGTTTCTTTTTCTGTACTAGGGATTGGATCTGGGTGCACTCTATCACTGAAATACATCCCCAGCTATTTTTATTTTAAATCTTGAGACAAAGTACCTACAAATTGCCCTGCTTGGCCTGGTACTTTCGATACTCCTGAACCACCCTCCTGAGTCTCTGGTATTACAGTCATGTGGCACGTATAGGGCCTGTACTTGATATCGTAATGGGAGACTGTTAAGATGACACTGCTGAAAAGCATACGGGATGCTAATTTTGTTCCAGCCACATTTAGAAATATAATCTGCTGCAGAAGATATTAGATTCCATTTGAAAAAATATTGTAAAGGTACTGACTGGCTTTGGTTTTGATAACAGAAAAAAAATATTAGATGACTTAAAATGATTTTTGCTGGGATTTAATTTCAAAAATTGAGAATCTTTGAGAAACTTATAATCTAAGTGAGAAAAATTAGTGCCTTTGACCAGGGTGTTAGATTGGAGATGGAAAAATGGGGTTGGGCTGTGATTTACTGGGAATGACTTTTACTGATGAATTAGATTTACATTGTGAGGGGGAAAAAAAAGAGTAGTCAAGCATTCTATCTGTCAAAAGTATTGGCTGAGCAACTTGGAAAATGAGGTTCCCAATTATGCAGGTAGGAGACACTGTAAGAAAAGCAAATATGGAGGGTTTTCAATCAAGAATTATTGGGCATCCTAAATTTGAAGTGCCTACTAGAAATCAAAGTGGAGATAAGTTTTGGAGTTCAAGAGTTGGGTTCAACATGGGGATAGGAATTTGAGAAGATCTGGATCTAGATAATACATGCATATATATTTTTTAATTTTAACCATGAGTCTTGAGGAATGCATTTTTGGAGTAAATATTCATAAAGAAGAGGCTACCTGATAGAAACTTAGGTCACTCAGTGTTTAAAAAGCCTGGGGAAATGAAGAAAAGGGTGCAGATAACACTTATTTTCACTGAACTCTAGTGACCTCTTAGCATTCCTATTGACAATATAATTGATGTCCCCATCCTAAGACCTCCTTATCCAATCCATTTGCCTCTGAAGTGAAAATGACCTTCAAGTGCATCTATAGTCGGTCGTGTTACACCCCTGCTTAAAACTGTCACTTGAGCTAAAGCTTAAAATGCTTAGCCTTTATGATCTATACTCCTCTGAAGGATGGCACAGTGTCCTCTGCAAATACTCTTCTCCTTACTGCCTGCACTGGATTACACCCAGATTGCTGCCTACAGTCTCAATCTATTTAGCCAGTTCATCCCTCTGCCTTGAATTTCACTCCACTTTATCCCTTCCTAGATTTAACTTCTACTCATATGTGAGTTTCCCCTTAATGGCATGATCAGATTCTGAGACTTGATCAGAATCTTTTGATTTAACCCTCAGAACTCACTATCCATCAATTCAGATAAAATTCTAATTATATCATTCTATATTTGACTAATAAATATCTATCGTGCTCATTAAACTTCAGTAAAGTAAGCCTCATGTTTCTCTGGCTGATAATTTTTGTTCAGAGTTTAGTACAGACTCTGACACATAGAAATTTATTTGTTAGGTAAATAAGCTTTCATGTACAATTTCTCAATGACCGAAATGGGTATTGAGAGGTGATGATTAGATATCTTGAGGATGTAAAGACATACTTTATAAAGAATTACAATCTATGAACAGCAATAACATGAACTTGGTGTCAAGTATGTTTATAAAGAACATAATTCCTATGCTTTGAGGCATTTGAAATTTTAAAATGAGAAGAAATAAACATACATTGTATTATAATTTAGCTCAGTTAATTATTTCTTAACTCACAATGTTACCTCCATATATAAAGCTTTCTTATGTCTTAGCACGAAATTTAAAAGAAATTTCATGGAAAATTCTTTTCCCATGCCACTTCTCCAGCTGCTAACTAATCCACTTACTCATAAAGCTGGGTTTGGTGAGTGGACAGTGTTCGCAGGTCAGGGTTTCTGGGTGCAGGGGTCCCTTCTCCATTTGCATGGTTCTATGGCTTCCTTTGGCATGCAGAGTTTATGCTTTTTACCAGAAGTCCAACCCATTTTATTTTACAGTACATCACACTGAATTCTTTCCAGTTGTTACTATTTATATTCTTCAAATCCCTGTGCCTTTCCCTTGTTCCTCATCTGAATGAGTTGCAAGATTTTGCAAATATCTATAGCAAGTGAAGTCTTTTTTTAAAAAAAACTATTTCCAAAAGTGGCAATATTTCCTTCTTGAGCTGATAAGCCTTTTATCCTTGCAGTTTGCGACAGAGGTAACTCACGGCAGTCTCTGGGTATTGGAAACATGATGGATGTCTTGTTTGTTTTGAATGTACCTGGCCTCTATTTCAGGTCTGCATGGAAGAGTTCGCCTTATTGATGACCGCAATGGAGTTGCTCACATTTATCAGCAACAGCTGAGCTGCAGACTAGTTGCCAGTTCTGTGTCCCTGCCATTTCTTCATCACTTAATTCCTAAATGCCTATTTGTTTTAATTTTATTGATTTTTTTGTTCATATCTTAATTATTTTCTAAAGACACTTTATATCAGTTTAAAATCAGAATATGTTCTCTTTCTTCCAGGGATGCTCTGCTTACTTGTCCTCATTCATTTGTTTATGAAAACACTTACTGAATGAACATATTTTATTTTTTTTCAGTACTGAGAATTGAAATCAGGGCCTACACATGCTAGCTAAGTGTTCTATCAGTGAGCTACAGCCAAACCCCTGGACCATAATTATGTACTTCATGTACTATTCTGTGTTTTTATCCACTTTTTTTAATGCCCTAAAGATTCTCAAGAACATTAGAATCAGGTGATAATGATATGTAAGGTGATACATATGGTTTAATAAACTTGTATAGTGATATTCAACATTTAGTTTGATAAATCTAAATCAGAATAGGGACATTAGAAGCATCTTTGGGGGATTAAAATCCATAGCCAAGATGGAGGCACAAAATATACTTAAATGGTATGTAAGTAACACCTCTAATATATTTAAAGAATCAGGTCTATGAAATATTGTTGCTATACCACAGTTTCTCATAAGCAAACATTATTATAAATTTTAGAGATAATCAGTGGTTTTAAATCAAGTTGGTCACTTTACCATTCTTACAGTGAGGTAAAGAGGGTAAAGGTAGAATTTGCAATCATGTATAATCTAAAACATATCAATTTTAAGCTATAAATTAAACAGTATTGATATATTATTTTGGAAATTTGCTCTCTGAAATTATAAGAATCAAAGTTTTTTCTGATTTTTTGAGACTTTCTGGGTAGTTATCTTCAAGTAAGAATTTCATAATGGTTAGTTTTAATGGTAGAGTAATAAGATATTTAGAGTAGAAAGCAGTATCTTGGAAAAGGAAATAATTCTGTCATAATAATTTGTGACTGTGGTATTGTGACCAGGACAAAGCTGGTTTTGTGACAGCAAGGACCATATATTTTTGTAGATATATACTTACTTGCAAAGAAATAATGATAGAGTTTATTTTATTTCTTTTGATTGAGTTTTTCTACTTTTTTATACACAATATAATTAACAAGTGAGAATCTGCCCACATTACACCAGCAGAGAACAGAATAACAGGATTTAAAAGTATTCCAACACCTGACTTTTCAGTTAATAAAGCCATCCAAATGATAAAATTCTGCACTCTTCATGTTTCAGCCAATTATTTACATAAGTTAAATTAACAAGTCTTAAAAAAAGCATCTTTCCCCCCAACATACACTCTGCTGGTGGGTGTCAATTGCACAACTGAGAAGAGCAACAGTTTTGGGTCACGAATTCCAAATGTGATAATTCAGTACAAGAAACCATGTCCCTAATAACCAGCTCTCAGTAAGTTTAAATATAGTTGTATGTTTGGGTTTTATTTTATTATATCATATACTTCCCCAGTCAGTGATTCCTGAAACTAATGGGTATTCATACATTGTCTGTGATCAAAAAACATACATAATACAGGTACATTCATATATTTATTCTTGTTACACAGTAATATTTAAAGTTGCTTTTTCAGAATTCTGTAGCAGTGGCAAATGAAATAATTACATAAGAAACAGAATGCTATTTCTGCTATTTTTGTTAGATACTTGTATAGGTAAGTGATTCCCAAGTGACTGGTAAGTTTGCACCACAGTCAGTCAATTTTTATTTGTAATATAGTCTAGCAGATAGAAATTTGTCTACTGCCTTGGAGAAATTATTATGCTATCTTCAGATGCAGGGAAAAGTTAACTTTAGTGTCTTACTGATTGGAAGCCATCAGCAGGTGCTGACTTCTCTTTCAATCAACATTCCTTTCTGTTCCCATTGTCTGGCTCAGAGTCATACTGATTTGGGCCTGCTATAAAAATAAAGTCCCTTGTAGGATTAACAATAATCCCAGCAGTTATAAAGTTGTTTATATTTTAACTTTAAAGACAACTCATTTTTTAAATTAAAAGTAGGCAATAACATGAACTTGAGGTTCAGTATGTTTATAAAGTTCATAATTCTTATGCCTTAAGGCATTTGAAATTTCAAAACGAGAAGAAATAAGCATAGATTGTTGACCCCTCATTGGTAATTGATTTTGCTCTTTCTCTTTTTTCATAAACTGTAAAATAGAAAGTTGGATATTGTTGTTGACTGGGATAACTATCATTCCTCTGCTTAGAGTCCTTTTATTCCTTATACTCAAGGGAAAGTTATAATTTCTTAGCAGCACTTGCAAGGCCACAATTTCTTTTTCACCTCATGGCTTATCATCATCCTGATTTCTCACCAAACTTCTCACAATTGTCTCCTTCTTAGTCACCCTGATGTGTTGTTTTCCAGCCGTTTGATAACTTTTTCTCTCATGGGACTTGCCTGCCTATACCAACTCCTTCTTTATTCCCATATCCACCTCCATTTCTTTAGGATGATGCCTATTTATCTTTCTGGAAGCAGCACTTGCTGTGAGAAGCCTAGTCCATCCTGGTCTTGCAGGTAGAAGGTGGCTCTGCTCTCATGGATTCTCAGAGAACATGGCATTCTCTATGTCCCCTCCATGACTTAGATCCAGCAGCAAGAGCCTCCACTCACTCCTTCACACTTCCTGTGTATAATCCAGGTTTTCATGTTCATGCTATTTTCTTCTTCTTCTTCTTCTTCTTCTTCTTCTTCTTCTTCTTCTTCTTCTTCTTCTTCTTCTTCCTCCTCCTCCTCCTCCTCCTCCTCCTCCTCCTCCTCCTCCTCCTCCTCCTCCTCCTTCTTCTTCTTCTTCTTCTTGTGAATCCATGGGTGCTTATTTTTATTTGGAGACAGGGACTCATTGAGTTCTTAGGGTCTTGCTAGGTTGCTGAGGCTAGTTTTGAACTTATGATCCTCCTATCTCAGCCTCCTGAGCTACTGGGATCACAGGTGTGCACCACCATGCCCAGCTTTCATGATATTTCTAATATCTGCCTGGATGTAAATTATTTTAAGTATTGTCTGATTAACTGAAGACTTCAATTGTAAACATTCTAGAATTCATAATGCATCATTTGCACTCTTACTTCTCCAGATATAATCCCCTATCAGACTTCTTCTAATTCTTCATCCATTTTTTCCCTGTTTCTCACACATTTTTACTTTTATTTTATTTGCTATTTAATTTTATTATAGTTATTAATAACATTAAAGTTTCTTTGCTTTTACTATATTTATATTTACATTTATTATATTTACATTTATTATAGTAGGTTGCACACTGGTCGTTTATTCTCTTTAAAAATACTACTTCCCTGAAATTTCATAATATGCAACTTCACTCAATCCTTTTTCTCCAGATTCCCATGAGAAATGATAGAAATCCTCCAAGTTTTCCTCTGGGAATATTCTCCTTAGTTTTACATTAGAGACTTACTGAGGTCCACAGCCTTGACTCTCACATCTGTGACCTCTTCTCTTACATTAAGCTTTCAACTTAACTCTTTCCTGGAAAGTCTATCTGATTTCCTGGATTTGCAGAAATTCCTCGATATTTCCACTTTAATATTCTACTATTTGAGGTTCTACAGGTTATTAAAATATTCTCCAACTCCCCTATCCGATACACAGTCTA
Source organism: Marmota flaviventris (assembly GCF_047511675.1). NCBI lineage: Eukaryota > Metazoa > Chordata > Mammalia > Rodentia > Sciuridae > Marmota > Marmota flaviventris. The sequence goes on along the minus strand of NC_092510.1, from coordinate 47,600,958 downwards.
TCTTCTTAATATCCCAATTCTCAAAACTGCCTGTACTTGAGGACTTTCACTCATTAATGGGTAATTCTGTGTTCCGAGTTCCTGAGTTCTAATGACTCTATTTCCTTAGGATTTCTCCCATGCATATTCTCTTTCCTTCCAGCTAGTGCCACTATTGTTACCATATTAGGTATATCTTGTTCACATTAAAAATAAAGGAAGACAAAAATGAAGATGACATTACCATCTTCATTTTTTTAATGGTTACTACAATAAATCTTTAATCCTTAGAATTTTGAAGTGACTTCAAATTTTGAGAACAGCATCACTTTAAAGCACTTAAACCTGACATTCTATAGTCCAAACAATATTGTCTCAAGGGAGCTATTGCAGTATACTTCCAATCATTGACCATCTCAAAGTCAGGAAGCCAGCCTAATTCATTTATTCAACTACTATTTTAGTAAACCCCGATTTTTCTGCCTTTGAGATATATTTTTTACCATTCACTCAAGCTGAATGTGTGTTCACCACACTCTCTGCCAGTCTATTCTCTTAAGACTGACTTTAGTAACTGTCCTTTATGAAACTTTGTGAGCTTATTTTCAGATTACAGCCCACACTTACATATTACCCTTTGTAGCAGAATTCATAATTTTTTTCCCTTCCATTTTATTCTCTTGGAAACCTAGTATGCCTTATATATGAACGCTTAGTAAGACATGTTTATTTTGCTTTGTTACTTGTGAAAGACAGTATCTAATCTGATTAACGTTGTTTTTCTTATTAACATTTTTAACTGGAAAAGTATGCATGCTGGGAAATTTGAAATTTTATTAAGTGAGATAAGAAGTTAAATAATAATTATTACCACATAGGAAATAAGATAAAAATATTCAGATTAAATGCTTTTATAAAAATAATATTTAAAGATGTATCCAAATTAGTTAACTATTTCTAAAATGTTCCTTGTTTGTTTATTTAGCATTTAATGAAATATAGAGTGAATTCCATAGTTTTCCTTAATATTTTCTTATTGTCTTAGTGGTTTTGGTCAATTTTTTAAAAAGGGAAAATTACTTTGTCTTTGCAATGAACTAATTAGTTACAAACTCCTGAAAATTTAAATCTCTATGAAGTTAATTACTTTCTTTGTACCTATTCATTTACTAGTTTATTCATATTACTTTTATTATTCCTTTTTATGAAGTATAGTGTCATATTTCAATATAAATATTATGTAATAATCTAGCAAGGATAATTAACATGTCTATCTCCTTGCTATCTCTTTATGTTGGTAGTCTTCTAACTCCTCTCTTCTACTTCTTCATCAAATGTATAATAGAGCATTGTGAACTATAGTCACCCTACTGCTCTGCAGAACAGCAGAACTTATTTCTCTTATCTAAATCATTTTAGACCTATTATCTACTCTCACTCTATAACCCTACTCACTGTCCTTCTTACCTTATGATAATTACTATCCTACTATTTTCTACTTTGAGATCAATTTTTTTTTTCTACTCTGAGATCAAAACTTTTTTTTTGAGCTTCTACATATGAGAAAAAAAATATGGTATTTGTCTTTCTGTATTTGACTTATTTCATTTAACGTGATATATCCTCCAGTTTCATCAATTTTGCCACAATGACAGGTTTCATTCTTTCTTAGAAAAGAATAATATTCCAGTATGTATATATGAACCAGGCTTTCTTCATCCACTCATTCATTGATGGACACTTTGGTTTATTCCATACTTTAGCTGCAATAAACATAGGAGTTCAGCTATTTTTTTTTTTTTTGAATACTGTCTTGGTTTCCTTCAGATGTGCATCCACAAGTGAAAAAGTTGGGTCCTATGGTAGTTCTCTATTTTGTTCTTTGAAGAAACTTCATATAGTTTTCCTCGGTGACTCTACTAATTACATTCCCCCTAGAAGTGTATAAGGTATTTTTTCCCTCCAAATCCTTGCCAACATTTGTTATTTTTTGCTTTTAAAAAATTAATATCCAGGCATGTTGGCATACACATGTAATCCCAGACAGAAAATAAAGCAAAAATTTAAAATATAGGGCCGGAAATGCAGCTCACTTGTAAAGTAATCCTGGATTCAATCCTGGATACCAAAACGAATTAAATTTTTTTTTTTTAAATAGACTGAATAAACTGAAATATTGCTCAATTGTGGTTTTGATTTGCATTTTACCTATAGCTAATGACAATGAGCATTTGTTTCATCTAATAATTTTCCATTATAGTTGTCCATTAATATTTTGTTTTCAAGAAATGTCTATTCAGATCCCTTGCCCATTTTAATCAGATTTTTATTTTATTTTATAGCTATTGAGTTGCTGGAATTCCTTATGTATTATGGATATTAATCCTCTGTTGAATGATGAATTGTTTACAAATATTTTCTCCCTTTCTCTAGGTGGTTTTCATCCTGCTGATAGCTTCATTTGCTGTGCAGGAGCCTCTGAGTTTAATAGAATGCCACTTGTCCATCATTTTGTTTTGGTTTCCATGCTTTTAGAGTCTTATTCTCCAAAAATAATTGCTTATAACAATATCTTGAAGCCTTTCCTATATGTTTTCATGTTTCCTCTATGTTTTATTTATGTCCTTCATCCATTTTGAGTTGATTTTTACAATTGGTAAGAGATAGGGGTCAGATTTCATTCTTCTGCATATGAATATATATATTTCTCCCAGCATCATCTACTGAATAACTTGTTCTCTCTCCAGTGTACATTTTTGGCACCTTTGTAGAACATCAGTTGGTTATAGATGTATGGATTTATTTCTGTTGTCTCCATCCTATTCCAGTGGTCTATGATTTGGCTTTGTTGTCCAAATCATTCTGTTTGAGATTCAGTAGCCCTGTTGTATATATTGAAATAAGGTATCATGACACTTCCAGATTTTTTTTTCAAGATTTCTTTGACTAATCAGTGTCTTCCATATACATTAGAGGATGTTTCTTTATTTGTTTTCATCCAAAGTACTTCCTAACTACAATGTCTTGCTTGAAATATATTTCCTTCACTGAAATATAATATGATCAGTTAAAGTTTCCTTATTTTTAATTATTTTATTTTTTGTAGTCTCTATTATTGTATTGTAATCAGAATTGGGATTGAATGTAAAAACAATCCATATCTGTTTAAACAGTGGGTAATATTTAAAAAGACAAAATGTATTTTATTTAAAATAGGCAAAGTTTTCCCATTGATTATCTGTATCCTCTTATCAACATTTTGAAGTAAAGATTACTATTTTTGGCCCATGTTAAGGAAATAAACTGTATTTGGAGACATGCTGTGTTTTTTCTAAGATAAGAAAGTCATTAAATGACAGACACATTTATATAAATATCCATGAATTGAGCATCAAATTGCCCATGTCTCTGTGACCTGGTTCATGAGGATGCTCATACCGATTCTTGTTGACACACTTTCAACTTCTACAATTGTCACCTCTCAAGCCCTGTTCTCACCAACCCAATTACAAATAATATCATTAAGTAGAAAGCAAATGCATCATGTAGTTGGTAACACATTTATTTGAGAATAATTATTTGTTAAAAAGCAGCAGCTACAACAGAAACTATTATCTGCAAAAACCATTCAAAACAGAAATTATATTCTTCATTCTCTTTACCCATCACCAAAAAAAAAAAAAAAAAAAAAAAAAATCTAACAAATGTGATTAATTACAGCCTTCTAAATTGAATTATAGCTTTATAAAAGTCTACCTTGGCCTGCATCTACTGTAGACTCACAATTATTCTTTTAAAAATACATATTATGTGGATAATAAAAATACATTTTGAGGGAAAATGCATGAAAAGAGTATAAAGCTACACCTATCTTTATTTTTCTCATAATTTTTAGCTTAATATTAATTCCATAGCTCTTAAAATCAACATTTTATGGTCCATAACTTTAAAAAGATCTTTAAAGGACAATGATAAAAAAGAATGAGAACCCACACATATACAGAAATAACAACAAGATACTGTGTTCTCAAAAATACTCTGCAAAACTAGTTTTCTATAAATTCTATAACTCTGAGAGTCTGATTCATACTATATTTTTCATAAAATGTGGCTCCTGAACTCTCATCCTTTATTTCTTTGCATTGAAAATTTTGCTTAGTTCTCTCTTTCTTGGTAATGTACATAATAAAGTGAAACCAAGTGACATAATATGACAGGCAGAATTGGCTTGAATATCATAAGCTACTTGTCCTTTTTAAGAATATAAAGGTACATTACAGAATGTTGCACATTTTTTTTTGTTGTTGTTGTATAAATAATATAAGCCTTTTCCCAAGAATTTAGGCAAGAGTCTGGCACAGTGGTGCAAAACAGTATTCCCAGCGGCTTGGCTGAGACAGGAGAATCACAAGTTCAAAGTCAGCCTCAGCAATTTAGGAAAGCCCTAAGCAATTTGAGGGGAACCTGTCTCAAAGGAAAAAAAGAGAGAGAGAGCTGGGGATGTGGCTCAATATGTAACCACCCCTGGAACCAATCCCTGGTATAATAAAATAATAATAAATATGATAATAATAATTGTGGGTAAGCAATTTCTTTATAAAATTTAACAATGGCATTTGAGAAGTTGTCTTTGGAGAGACACACATAGTGTGTGTGTGTGTGTTTGTGTGTGTGTGTGTAATCTACTCACAACTAATCCAGGTTGACAATTTTTGTATTAAGAATTTGATCTTCATTCAAAATAGTCTGGGAATCCATGGCAGGATTTGGAGTGGGGAGTGACATCATCTATATTTGAATGGGATCATTTTGGCTATAGGTCTAGAATAACCCCAATAGGGCAAACACAAGGAGCAGCTAAGAAATGCTGATAGTTCAGGAAAACATGGCTGCAGTGTTAAGAGTGAGAAATGGTGAGATTCTAGATACGTTTAGAAAGAAAAGACAATAGGATTTTCTGATAAATAATACAGGGGTTGTAGGAAAGGAGAGGAGGCCAGAATGTGATTCCTCCCTCACCAGAACACTGAGAATGCTTAACATGCAGCCTGCATGCTGTGAGCCTGAAATATTTGACACTGTGTGTCCCTTGGTACAGATGAGCAAACTGAACTGCAAAGTTGTTAAACCACTCACCAAACATGATCTGCAGAGTTATTTCATGCTATTTCAAGTTATTGGTGGTGATGCAAATCTATTTTTAGATACACTTTCCTAAAGGTCCAAGGCTGAGCCTAACTCCTTGCATTTTTTTTCTCCTTCTACAATTTTTTTTTTTTTTTTATTTAATGAGAGACAAAATGCAGTGGGAAAGTCAGTAGCATCAGAAACCGCTTGTATTTTTTTCCCTGAACATTTAAGTCAATTGCAACATCCAAATGTAATTCTGTATTAACTGCAGGGAGCCTAATAATCAGGTTCTTAAGCATGCATTTTTATCCAATTATCTCTCTTAAGTAGATATTTTCCCATTAATGTTTCACATAGATGAAATTCTTAGCTGCACTTAAAGTCACATTCATAAAGAATAAAATAGTAGAAGCTTGGGATTTTCTTTCATGGACTTTATATAATGCTTCTTTAGAAAACACTTGTCTTTAGAAATGGTTACAGAAGTCTTCCAGATCCATTTGACAACTGAGGATATTCATGGGAGCAAGGGAAAAATGAAAAATTGCAATGACAAAATATCTCTATGTGTTTTATTTTAACTATATTTTTCTCTGACCTCCTTTCCTGCTTTTCTTTATCACTGTACTATGGGTTTTTCTTTTCTCAGATAAAATAATATCCATGTAAGTGTTGTTGTGATAACTGATATACCTCATACTATTTTCATCTTTGTCTAGCTTATTTGGAGAAGAAACTTGCTGAAAAATATAATAGAATTTTTATTTACCATCTCAGGCTTTAAGTATATTTTTCTTAATTTTATGTTTTGGCAAACTTTTTCTTTTCATGAACCTGTGTACTAATCGAATATATAGCATTATCCTTTGCATACTCCATTCTTTAGAGGTTTATGAGATACAAAGTCCACATTACATATAGGTGCAACTTGTTCCTAAATAATTCCCTACATGTAAATTTAGCTATTCACAGAATCCAAGAGCAATGATTAATCTTGGATTTACTAAATACTAGCATTATAATATTGTACAGTGATACATATATATGTACATACATATGGATACAAATATGTGCATATATATTTAATTTCTTTGTTATTACATAGTCATTTTGACTGGATTTTTCTTTATGTATATATTTCTTTAATTTTAACATATGCCTAAATTTGTGTGGCCACCATAATATACAAAATATTTTAGCATACAAAAGAGTCTTATCTTTCCAAAACATTCTTTCATGCTTTCTTTATATGGTCGCATCTTTCCCTAGCAGCTAACTATTGGCAGTCAGTAATCTGCTCTCCATCTCTGTAGTTTTTCTTTTGGGTAATGCATATAACTGGAATCATTGAGATACTCTTTTTGTGCTCACTTTTTTTCATTCATCATAATACCATAAGATTTATGCAATTTTTATGTATCAATAGTTCACTCCTTTTTATTGCTGAGTAGTATTCCATTGTATCTATGTATCACCATCTGGGCTAAGGACATTTTAGGCAGACAATTGGATTATATCTAATTTGGAGAAAAGACAAATAAAAAAGTTATAAGCATTTGCATTCAGGCACTTGTCTAAAATATAATTTTTTGTTTGTTTTTTCAAATACCTAGAAATGGGATTGCTCAGCCCTATATTAAGTGTTAGCTTGACTTTGCTACAGAATTATGTGCTATTTTGTATTACCCTCAGCAATAATTGGAAGTCCCATTGCTATACACCTTTGCAGTATATTTCATTGCCAGTGTGTTTTTGTGAGTCTGTCAGAGTGTGTGTGGAGGTATGTGTATAATTTAATTTTAGCATTTCTAATCTGTGCATATTAATGGATGGAGATGTGGAACATCTTTATTTGAACAATAATGTAACCTGTCTGAATTTGCTTCCTATCTATAAAGTGAAACCTAGTGTAGCATCTGTGCACAAAAAAAATTATGTTAAAACAAAATTATTTCAAAACAAAAGATAAAATGTAGAGAAATTTTAGCTGTTATTCATAATGTATATTTACATACAATTGATAACTTGAGTTATTTTTGCTGACAAAAGCCCAAGAAAGCAATATATTTCAGGCCAAATGAGTAAATGTAATTTAAATTTGTTTGTTTTTTTAGCAACAGTATTGAATATAGTTCTAGCTTTTATAATGTAAAAAGCAATTCTTACAGACCAAAGGTGATCAAGTGTGATAAAACTTAAAAAGATGTAGGAGTAGGAAAGACAGACTATGTCTTCAAACTGTTGCATTTAATTAGGAAACTAGGTATACTGTTCATACATAAAAACAATAGGGAATGATCAAAGGACATATGAGATAGAGTAGGGTACATTGTTATGCACATTGTTTCATAGATTAAGCACTGTTTTTTTGATTATTATAAAAATCAAACTATTAACTTTTGACTTTAATATAATAATTATAATTTTGAAGCACTCAAGAAGTTTCTGCTTTTGCTTTGGATCAATTAAATTATTCAGTTGTCTACTTAAAAGCCAAAGGTATGATTTTATGAACTTGAAGCTATAGAAAAAATGTCAGGCAATAACAATGACTATCAAAACAAAGTTGAATTTCCAGATTCCTGATAATTAACTATTTATTCCAAATTCTACTAACAGATAAAATTTTGATTTGATAAAAATTTCATGTAACCTCTCAAAACTGTATTTAAACTTTCTTCTAAAACTTATTATTTTAGCAATTAGTAGGTTTAAATATAATGTAATATTAACATAAACATCACTGGTTTATATGCTTTAGTTAGATTTCAATCAATACTGGAAAACTACAAAACAACACTAAAAGCAAACATCAATATAAATGAACTTATATAACTACTAGTTATTACAGTCCTTCAAGAGCAACCTATTTTTGCATAGTTGTATAAGTTGTTCATTTATGCATTTATCTTATACACATGTAAATTTTCAGTGTGTTTTGAAATGCAGATAGTACAATGGCAGTCTAATGTTTCCAAGGGACTTCACTCTTGTCATGAGAATATTGTTATGTTGGCAAGCAACTGGAATTTATTATGCACTTATACTACTATATTAAACATTTATCCATAAATGTTTGGAACAGGGTCTGTGCATTAAATTTGGAAACACAGCAGGAAAAGGACAAAAAACTGCATTAGTTACACAATTTGATATGGTTTGACCTTTAAAACATATTTTTTTTTAAAGTTGAGGTAAATGAGTATCTCATAAATTAAAAGATCAGATATATTTTTAATGTCTAACACGTGACAACTAAAACTCTCTATGAAGTGTTTCATTATTAGTACTTCTTTAGTCAATAACATAAGTCCATTAAATTGCAAATTCTTTCGGAACATCAATCTTGTCACATTTATTTTTTTTGTCACAACCAACAGCACCCACAGGAAAGAACATTGTGTGCTTTCTGGAAAGAAAATCTCCCCTCATTGTTTAGTCATTCTGTAACAAAATATAAGCTCACAAATATAAAAATAAAGTGTTAGTGAATCTAATAACTTTCTTTTTCATAGTCAAGGTACCTAGATATCTCTGTGATGACCCTGTGTTTCAGGACTCTCTATCTTTATATCCTTCAGATTTTAACTCAAGTGTAACTCTCTCAGGCAAGATTTTCTGACATCCTAAAATCATTATCCTCTTAGATTTTTTTCTATCCCCCCGCCCTGGTTGCTTTTCTCATTTGCATTTATCATCATTATTAAACGTATCATTTACACCCATGTGCCACATAACAATATTTCCATCAATGACGAACTGGTCCCACAGAATTAGATAGCCTGTTGACACTATGATCACTTTAGTTTGTCCAAGTACCCTCTATGATATTTGTATAATGATGAAATCACCTCAAGATATGTGTCTCAGAAAATATCCCTGTCATTAAGTAATACACGGCTAAGTTTTATTTATTGACTTTTTTATTGATTATGTGCTCCCCCAGAGTGTAAAACTCATGAGGGAAGGAAATAGATCTTGTTTTTCTTTATTGCTATTACTTCAGGGTCTAGACTATTGGCTAGCAACTATTAAGAACACAGAAATAAATGTTGAATGAGTGAATGGATAGCATTACAATGCCTGTCATTTTTTTTCCAAGTGAAGAACATATTTTCTTTTCCTAGCAGTTGCATTTATTTTTCTATTTCTTTCTTCAAGGTTGCACTGAGCAACAGTACTGCTTCCAGGATTTTCAGGAAAGGAATAAATGAGAAGTCTACCAAATTTAAAGAAAACTAACAAAACAGGGCTTCTTTTAGTGAACAAGTTTTCTATAGAATCTACTTGCTATTTTGTAGAGGTAAATTATTTCAGTGGGCTCCACTTCCTTTATAACAAATTATTTTTTTGTATTGCAAATAAATCTTTCATTTAAAATGATAATGCGTATGGCTATTTAGTATATGCAAAATAGTTTAAATATGTAATCTCATTTAATTTTCACAACATATTTGTTGATTAGACAGATACACACACACACACACACACACACACACACACACCAGCATTTTACAAAGTATCTGTTTCATTGTATGAGCAACTAAGCAGAACATCAGCCATTATTCAATATTTGCTCTCTTCTAACCCACATTTGTCACTTCCACATGAAGTATAGAACAGTATAGAAATATTCATATGCTTATGACCTGGTTTCATTGCCATAAAGTAGAACTTATGTCACAAAACAACTCATACTAAAATCTAGAGCCACAAACAAGAGTTCCCAGACACATTATTATAAGATAAAGTTATTTGGGCAGATACATTTCAAATATTTATACTTTCCATTTTCAAATAATCAATCCTTTCAAGAGACTAAAATTTATATAAAGAGATCATTTGTACTTTTAATTCAGCTTCCCACAATAATAAGCATCTTTCATTACAACAACATATTATAAAAACTGGGAAATTTACATTGGTATACTGATACTGACATAGCTGCAGACTTTGTGTGAATCGTGGTTAGGGAGGATATATAATTATATGATATTTTGTCACGTGTATCAATTTATGTACCCTCACAATTAGGATACTTAACAGAAAATAATTCCCTTGAGTTACTTCTCTATAGTAACTTTCTTCTCCTTACTCCTGGGCAGTTACTAATTTGTTATCTATCACTATTAATTCTGCCACCTGAGGGACATTAAAGAAATGGAATCATGGAGTATTTAAGCTTTGAAGATTGAATGGTTTTCCAATCAACACAGTGTCTTTGAGATCTATCCACATTTTTACATGTAACCATAATTTGTTATTTTTTTATTACAGTATTCATCACTTTGATTTCTATGGTTTCAGTTACCTGTCATCAACCACAATCCAAACCACTAAATGAGAAATTCCAGAAATAAACAATTCATCCATTTTAAATTGCATGCCATTCTGAGAAGTGTAATAAGATCTTTTTCTGTCCTCCTCCATCTCTCTCAGATGTGAATCATCCCAGTGTCCAGTGTATCCATGCTGTATATCCTACTTACTCACTAATTACTAAGTTGTTATCTTGATTATAAGATTAACTGTGATAATATTATAGTTCTTGTGTTCAAAGAACTCTCATTTAAGTAGTAGTGTCAAAGTGCAAAAATAGTGGTACAAAGGAAGCAATAGGGTATAAAACATGGTAAAACAGATTAACTCTAATATGATGTGGCAGTGCTACAGTGTAGGCAGGGGAACAATATAATTTGTCAGGGTCTTGGTACCATCTGTAGTTTCAGGCATCCATTGGCGGCAATGGAACACATCACTTACAGATAGAGAGACTACTGTTTTGAGTATTCTAATGTATAGACATACCATTGATTATCTGTTACTTGTAGATGGCTATTTAGGTCATTTTCACCATTTGGCTATTACAAATAAAACTTCTAAGGACATTTATGTATGGATTTTTCTGTGGACATAAGTTTTTATTTCCCTATGCTAAATGCTCAGAAGTGTAATTACTGGATGTTATGCCAAATGTTATATGTATCCTTATAAGATGTTTCCAAATTATTTTCTAGAATGACTTTGTATTTGAATATTTAACTGATTTATACCTCATAACTGTATGAGGCTAAATATTTCTTACGTAGTCATTTTGTAAGGGCTAGATACCATTAGATGTTTTCTTGATTACTTCAGGTCATTTGGCCATATGTGCTTTAAATATTTTCCAGGCTAACTATATTCTAGTTGTGTCCTAAGGAAAACCTTTATTAGAAATTCAATTTTATATAATGAAAAAAGCAAACATTATGCACTGGTTTTGCTCTAAATCTTTGTTCTCCTAGTACTCCCACATAAACTTGTTTTAATTCAGGGATTTTCTTTGTTGGGATCCTACATTTTTTACAAGAGTAATGTACACAACCTCACACTTAGTACTTAATGGTAACATAACATTAGACCAGAATTAACAGTAGGTTTTTTTTTTAACATCCACAATAACATTCAAAGATTTGCATACAAGGAGTTCAATATTCTAGAGGTTATTCCAAGATGACACATAGAAAGGACCAGGGTGAAATGCCATACAAAACACTGAACTTGGGGATTCAAATTTTGTATGTGAATAAATCTTTCCAGAACACATTTTGCATTAATTTTCTTTTTCATCCTGAATGTTTCATTTATTTTAGTTGTGTTTTATCTATCTATACATCCATCCATCATAAAATTCACAAAAACTAAGTACATACAAACTTTCCAGGCCATAAAATTCAAGGTGTAGGTAAGGTTTGTTTATATTTTTTAGTACTTGGGATATTAATCAATACATAATAATTATTCTTCAAGTCAGGTAGGAGATAATGACACATTTTGGCTTTATCAGAGTTGAGATGTCAGTAACCTTTTTTTTTTTTTTTTCTTTATTTTTTTAATGGTGCTAGAGTTCAAAGTCAGGACTTTATACATTCTAGGCAGATGCTCTTATAGTGAGCTATATTCCCAGTGCTAGCCCTAAAGTCAGTAATTTTAAGGTTTGGATGCTAAAAGCAACTTCTATGGAATGATTATTATTATAACTATTAACTACATATTTAACTTTCTCCTCACTCTTTTCAAATTGGTAGAGAACACACAAAACTATCTCTAAAAAATCTTAAAAAACATGCATGTTTTTAAAAACAAACATCTAGCTGAGTGTCAACTATCTTTACTGCATGTATTGGTTTAGTCATTTTGGCTAAGTCACAGACATTGTCAGCAGAAAACAGAACAATCAATACAAAACTGCTGATGGGTCATGCTTCTGTACATAAACAGACATCAACAAAAAGCAATCCTTGAAAATGTCTGTGCTGCAAAATTTTACATTTTTTTTTCATTTTCCTCTGGAAATATACTTTAATGCAGAAAACTGGCAAACAAAAATTATCTGTTTCCACATCAAATTCTCAATTTCCCATGTGTGAAAATTTCAGGCCTGGATTTTTTTTTTTTGATTGACAGGTGCACTTGTATATATTTATAGTGTAACATATAAAGTTTCAGTTTATATATATCAAATCATCTTAACTGGCATACCTATCACTTTAAACTTTTACATTTCTTCATGTTGAGTACATTCAGGATTTTTTCTTCTGGCCATTTTGAGATATACAATGCATTAGTGTTAACTGTTTTCATCCTACTGTATCATAAGAAAATGGAATTATTCTTCCTAAGCAACTGTACATTGTGCCCATTGACTGTTTGCCTTTCATCACCCTTCTCTACTTCTTCACTCTCCCCCACACTATGAGAACAATTTTGATTCCAAATATGAGTGGGATTTTGACTGAGAATCACATAGCTGTACTCATTCTGTTGAGTCAATACACAATAGTTATGAGATAACCGTCATAGTCCTGGCATTTTTAGTGCAAGGAATATGGACTGCTCAAGTTTGCTCAAGAAAAGTTTAATGTAGGCATACAGAATGAACTTCCTGTTACAAACCCATGGTCTATATGAATCTAAGAACAATAGCCACTAAATGATTGAGGCATCAAAAATAATCAGAGACTGAGAATCTGAATGGAAGATTAGATGTTGGTTTGCTTCATCAAAGTGACTACAAAGTATCCCTGAAATCAACCATCTAAAAATGTGCTTGAATCTGTAAGCTTACTTCAACAGAAAATATGGAAATATTATTAATATTTATGTCTTCCAAATGTTTAGAGACACAGGTTTTCTATTTTAGAATGTATCAACTTACTTAGTCCTTACAAATTTATGAAGTAGGTCCTTGTATCACTATTACCTTGCAGTTGAAGGAACTGAGGAGAAAGAAGTTAAAAGCGCTCTTAAAGTCACATAGTACATAGGCAGCAGAGCTGAGAAAACCCAGAGGACCATAATTTCAATAGTCTTCATCATTAGAATGATTTTTACCTAAGCAAGAAACAACAGATTTTTTACCAGGAAGTATTCCAGTTTTTAGGAAGTCTTATGACAATTTCTATCATTAGGATTAAGCTTCCTGTTATATATCTCAGCATTTCATTAGCTGTTTCTTCTCTGATTCTTTCCCTATTTCTGATTTCTAACTTCCTTTCAGGAATAGAAGCAAAATATACTTCAAAAATCGAATCCTAAATATAATGTAGAAAAACTTAGCTTTCTCCATTTCCTGTTATCAAGTAAAAAAGGTTTATAAAGTGATATTCTGGTGGGGGATGCTTATAATAGGGAAAGCTCTGCATGGGGGAAGGGTAGGGGATACAGGATATTTATCTTTTAACTATATTGCAATTTTACTTTGAATCTAAAACTGATCCAAAAAATAGTCTTATGATAAAAGACCCTGTTTGAATATTCAATGATGAGGTTGAAGCTTAAAATTAATCCTCATAAGAATACCATCTTCTTATTTAAGTCTTTACCAAGGCTTTTGAAAGCTGTGTACATAAAACAGTTCATCTCTATAATCCATTTGCTTGTAGACTGATTTTTTCCCTTGTTGCTCCATATTTTGGGCTTTGAGTTTCTTAGTTATATTTTCTTTGACTCATTGGTCACTAATGGAATCCCAGCACTTTTGTGGCTTTGAAAGCCACAGGGTGTTCTATCTCCTCCTGAAAGAAATTTTAGCAAGACGAAAGCAAGAAATTATTCCTGCCTTTGCATAAAGCTATTTTGCTGAAGTTATTTCTAACAAGACCCTTGTGACAACACCAAAATATGGCGATTATTTCTTTGTTTTATGGGTAATTTTTGAGTACTAACAAAAATCCTATAATTTGCATTGGTTATATTCATAATTTGTTGCCCCAGGAAAAATTAAATTGAAATCTCATTGTCTGAAAAGTTTAAACAGTTGTGTATTTTTTTAAAAAACAGAAGTAAAATATTATCATATTGTTTTCATCTCATAAGTCAAGAATAATATGAAATATGTTTTTATTTGAGCTGATTGTTTAATCAGATATAAATATATATGTATATATGTGTGTGTGTGTATATATATATATATATATATATATATATATATATATATATATTCCCTAGCTATATTGGCAAATTATTCATATTTGTAAATAACCATTTAATTTAATTATTATTGATAATGTAATTGTGTTTATTCATCTGTAGATGAATTTTTTTTTCTTTCAGGACAAATACAGATTCCTATGATATCCACATACATATATGTATAGCTAAGCAAATTTTCTCCTAATGAGATAATATTGTAGCCATGGGGTTTCTTTGCTTTGACAGTGGTTTAGGTTACATGAGTTCCTGCAAGGCAATGCACTTCTTCTCTGTCAGCAACATCTCCCATTTCAATTATCTCTTTAGCAGTAACCTAAAGCATTAGCCCTGCAAGTCTAGAGGAGGGACTGAAAAGTTACTCCACATTTATTTAGTTAACCTAGTAATTTCTGTCCCACTTTCTTTATTGTCGACTTCCTGCATCAGACTCTGAGTTATTCCAGTCACTGCTATGGATACAAGTGGATTTATTCTGAGATCCTTGGTAAACTAAGGCTGCTAATAAATCAGCTCAATTGGTTTTATGGTCTATATGATTCCATGAATTTTAGGAAGATATTCCCATGCCTGTGGTTTTGTCATGATAATATTCACAGTTCTTTAATAACACAGTACATATTTAAATTTCTTCTATAATTTTGATTTGAGGAGAGAGAGAGCTCTCTGTTTATAGTCAGATTATCATAAATTGAAAATATTTTTAAAGCTGGAAAGTTGTAGTAAGTGTGTTTATGAATGGGAAGGAATATCACTGTATCATATTTTTATGGAAAATCACTAATATAACAACATTAAGGTATAGGCAATTTAATCTAAGTGATGTAATTGGAATTGCAAATATAAATGGACACTACTTGCTTAAAGGTAGTATAGCAGCTTTAAAAAGGTAATATTAATGGTGGCCAATTTCGTCCTAAATTGTTTTTATAAGATTTCATTTTAGGATGATATGTTTATGGTTTCTGTACTTTGCAAACTCAATAAACATCTCTCTAGATTATGATTTGATGTAACAATTTACTGAATAAATGTACTACATGTTCCATTTTCCTAGTGCTTTCTCCCTAAGGAGTCTAAATCATATTTACAGAAGTATAACTAATTTTTTAAAGTGCTCTTTTGAGAAAGGAAAGACTACAGAGGCAAAAACTATAGAAATGGGCTAAAAGAAAAATAACATTTAAAGACAAGGTGCCATATTCTGCACTTAATACAATATGGAAGAAGATATTTCATTTTATTTTTACCCAAATTTAGTAATATTTATTAATAATTATTGATAGTCTGGATATATAGATATAGTACAAGGATGATGAAAAAATATGCTTCTTGAGGGATCTACTAGGACTTATTTATGGAAGCCCCATTCACAGAATTTCATGCCCTCTGTGAAATGTTGTATAGGTACTTGTAACAGCTTTAATCCTTGGGTATATGTAGTGAAATTGCAATCATTTCTATAATGTAAAATTTTTTCATGGGAACTGTATTTTGGGTTCAGAATTGTACTTATTGATAGGTTAATTATCACATGAACTAGAATACTTGAAACTCTCTGTAAAGGGAGAAACCTTAGATTAAAAAAAAAAAAAAAAGAGCACAGTAGAACTGTGAAGAGTAGCCTCATCTTGAGCATTTGTGGAGCATCCATGTGTAAATAACCAAGTATCCACAGGGTCATCAAGGAATCTAGCTGGGAATTAATGGAATTATTTTTGTAAAAGGAATAATTTTGGTGACAAGAGTAATTCTCTGATTACTTCTCTGCATTTTGTTGGATAATAATAAAAAGTAAAAACAAAAAAAAATTGCTTAAGTGAATTTTTAATGCCTAAAATAAATAAATAGATAAAAAATCTTTTTTTGTTGAATGTACACTCAACTTTATTCCTACTTCTTTTCACTTATCAAAATTCCCTTTTAAAAGGAATTACACGTGTAATCCCAGTGGCTTGGGAAGCTGAGGCAGGAGGATCCTGTGTTCAAAAGCCAGCCTGAGCAACTGGCAAGGCCCCTGTCAACTCAGTGAGACCCTGCCTCTAACTAAAATATTAAAAAGGGCTGGGGATGTGGCTCAGTGGTTCAATCCCCAGTACCAAATAAATAAATAAATAAATGATTTTTTTTTAAAAAATTCCCATTTGTAATTAAAAACTGTCCTTTCATCACATCTGTAAAACATTCCCTGAATCCAAGAATTGTCTATTTTTCTTCCTTTAGAACATTTAGAACTCTCTTTGAAAAACTCCATCATCATAATTTTAAAAAGATATTAGATTAGCTGCTTCCTTGGGAACATAATTCATTATTTTCTCAACTTTGTATCTCATGAGTGATCCACTGACTCTCAATACATGTCAATAGTTTTCTTGTTATTGATATTCCTATATTGGTTTTATTTCCCCTGCACAGATATTTTTTCAATAAAATATGTGTTTTTCAGGACTTTATGAAAGTAAAGATGAACTTAATTTGTAATCGGTAATTATAATTTTATCTTCCAGAATACTTCTTGATTGCTATGATTCTTTACTCTCATTCCCTTCCCATTTCTTGATTCAATTATATATAGTTGTTTTGAACTAATCATATGAGGTGGTAAAGTCACAAACTTTGTCCCCTTTCCCCTAGCTTTTCTCTTTTTTTCTTTTTTTCCAATTTAAAGGAATTATAGTCACTAATCTCTTGGTTCCCTTTACTCTGTGACTGCTGACCAAGAGTTCACAGTTGCCTATTTCTTCCACATGGCCTTGTATTAAATTTTCAATAAGCTTCTCTCCCTGCCAAAGACCCCTGAATTCTGCTTTGTTCCCAATCTATGACTAGCGGATATACTCCCCTTCCTAGCTACTGGAGTCCTCTGTCATGATCTCTGTTCACACACACTCACCTGATTTCCTCTCAAAGTTTCTGCCCTTACTGGGTACCCCTCCCTATAAAAGAATAGCCATTTTCTGTTTGATTTTGAGATGTGGGTAGATGTCTCAGATTGGAACATTCTCATGTTTCAATTGTCTTTTTTGAATAAGTCTCTCCTTATCTCAACAGTGCTGTGATTCTGGCTAAGTGCTAAGTGCTCCTCAAGCCACATCATCTATACCCAGGATTTCATGACCACTTCCCTAACTCCATGTATCCTTCCTGGCTGAAAAACTTAGAACTCAGTGAGGAGTTAAAATTCCTAATACGATGCTCCAGACATTTGTGTGTTGTTGCATGATAAGTGGTTAGCTTAATTTAAAAAAAAAAAAAAAAAAAAAAACAAGAATCATGTCTGTTCTTGTCTGTTTAAGCTAAGCCTTTGGAACATGCAAGTCTTCTTAGTCCCCTCTGAGTATGGAATTAATACATGATTTCTAAGGCATACTGTCTTACCAGCATTTGTGTGGTAAGAAGGAATTGTTCTTGTTCTTTCATGAGGCCTCTATGGTTTTCTGAAAACTAGCCTAAAACCCATGTCCAACTCTCACTCCCCTGGCATTTATCTCCTCTTCCCCTGCTGATGCTATACTCTGCTGCTGTGACATCCACTCAGCTCAGCACTTCCCCAAATGCTGAAATTTTAAAATGGCAAAAATCTCATGAAGCATTATGTGAAACTACAAACACCTCCCTGTGTTTCTGTGTTTCTCCAGATCTCCTGAAATTGGCTTATCTCAAGGGAACCCTTGATTCCAGAGATTTAAACCCCTCTAAACAACGGAATACACTGTCGAGGTTATACATCTTACATGACTATCTCATTTCCAAACCCCTTTCTGCATCTTTTGGAAATTCTGATGACCAACATGACATTTTATTAAGTTATACAACCCAATTAATCTATTAGAGAGGTACTTTCTCGTTGAAATTTTAATGTTTCATCTTCACCTTAAGAAATAATTCTGCCTGGCCATTGGCACATGTCTGTCATCCCAGCAGCTTGGGAGATGGAGGCAGGAGGATTGCGAGTTCAAAGCCAGACTCAACAGAAGCAAAGTGCTAAGTAACTCAGTGAGACCCTGTTTCTAAATAAAATACAAAAGAGTGTTGAGGATGTGGCTCCGTGGTTGAGTGCCTGAGTTCAATCCTGGTACCCCACCCCCCAAAAAGGAACAAATCCTGAAATCCAGGACTCTGACTTGTTTTCAACCCAGAACAGCTTTGAAAACTCACTTCCACCTTCTTATCCTTTTCATAGCTGCTCAATCCCTTGGAAATCCTCCATTCAAAATCTTTCACCATGGACATCTAAGATAGCGGGTTAGAGAGGTTTCGTTCCTCACTCCATGACCAGGGATCCGAGCAGTGGGAACACTAGTTTTCTGCAAACACCTCCCTGGGTTTCTGGGTTTCTCAAGATCATCTGAAATTGGTGTATCTCAAGGGAGCCCTTGATTTCAGGGATTTAAAACTCCTCTAAACAGCGGAATGCACTGTTGAGGTTACATATCTTACATGATTTTCCCATTTCCAATTCCCTTTTTTCATTTGTGTGCGCTGTGTCCGCATAGGTCCCCTGGCCTCAAAATCTGCACAGGACCCCTGGCTGCTCATTCACATAGGACCCTCAGCTCCTGGTCCTGTATGAAACCCCATCTACCAGCATGAGGCTCCCCCAGTCACCTCCATCTTGGGACACTGCAACCACTGCCATAGTCCCCTTAACAAGGTAGCCTACACCTGGAGACACCAAACAGGTCTGGAGACTGCCTCTAGCCACAACACTGCATGCCACTGAGTGCATCTCTGAACACGACACCCAGCACCACCACCTGGATTGCCCCCACACCCCATCTCTGAAAGCAGCCAACTCTATCTTGGAACACTTTTGTTGCCAATTTGAGTTATCCTTTCTAACACCATCACCATCTTTAGTTGGGGCAACTCCCTTCCAGCCTGGGCACACCGGCTGGGGCCTAGAAGCAATATCAAGGTACCTATAGTCCCCCAACCTCCCCCTCTCCCCTGCAGCCATTAACCTGGCATAGCTATGTAGCTCACAAAGCCTGGTCCTGATCTGCTCAATATAAAACAGTTCTTTACAACAGGTTCCAGGCCCAAGAGCACAGCCCTAACCCTAACCCTAACCCTAACCCTAACCCACATGTCCTCTGGAGAGAGAGGTCCCAGATTGGGAAGTAGAAACGGAGGGGTTAAGTGAGATACTGTTTAGAGACTAAATTAGATACAAGGAATTGTGAACTCTACAGGTAATATAAGGAAATAAGACCAGACACCCACATCACAGGAGCAGGCCCCATAGGAGATCTTTGGGGTAGAGTCTTTCATCAGGGAACTACAACTCAACTTCCAAGAGCTCTGTCCCCAAACCAACCCTCCCACCCTAATAACCTTCACCACCCTGAGGGTGGAGATACCAGCAAACAACAGACAACCCCACCTACTGGAGGAGAAGAGAAACAGAAAAGATACTGAACTCCTATAGAAACAATCCTTTAATTTTCCTTCAAGATTTCTTTTCTTTTCTTTTCTTTTTTCTTTTCTCTCTCTTTTTCTACCCTCACATCCTCAACATTTATGAAACCTAGTACTTTTCATGCATTAGGCTACTGAGGACTGGGATGTCTGAATAGTATATTACAGTTGTTTTATATATCCTTTCATCTTCTACTTTAACATTTTTAATTTTTCTTAATTTTTATGTTTGTTTGTTTGTTGCATTCTCTCTATTATTTTCCCATTACTTGTCTCCCTCAAATCTCTTACTCTCTTTTCTCTGGCCACTAGCCAATTTCTTTTTATTCCTCTTTCACACTTTCTAAGATTTAATAATTCTATATCCTCACCTCCTACCTTCTTTACATATCCTTCACTCCACCCCGAATTTTCTCTTTGTCCACCATCAGAAACAGTAGACCCTTTTGCAAACCTACTGTTTATATTGTAGATAATAATTGAACTCACCATTTCTTTATAATGTGACAAAACTGCAAACATCTTAATAGGAGCTATTTGATTTATAGTTATATATTGATTTTATTGTTTCTATTGATATCCATCTCCCCCTTAAAGGAGAGTTATTGGAACTCTGCAAAGACTATAGTCTTATAGGGTAAAAACTGTAACACCTCAGATCCAAAGTGCTATAATAGAAAATGCATGAACACCATGGGAAAAAAAAGCAAGAAATTACCCAAATGAACCAAGGTACTATATTATTAGAATCCATGGCCAACAAAGCAGAAGAAATGTCAGAGAAGGAGTTTAGGATTTACATAGTTCAAATGTTCTGTGATTTAAAGGATGATATCAGAGAGCAAACACAGGCAGCAAAAGATCATTTCAATAAAGAGCTACATAAACAAATATAGGAATCAAATGATTACTTCAATAAGGAGATAGAGATTCTGAAAAACAAACAAACAAACAGAAATCTGTGAAGTGAAGGAAACAATAAACTAAATTAAAAACTCAATAGAAAGCATCACCAAGAGATTAGATCACACTTGGAAGACAGAATTTCAGACAATGAAGACTAAATATATAATCTTGAAAATAAAGTTGACCACACAATGAAGATGGTAAGAAACCATGAGCACAATATTCAAAAATTATGGGCTAACATGAAAAGATGAAATTAAAGAATTATTGGGATAGAGGAAGGGATACAGTTATGAACCAAAGGACTGAACAATAAAAAATAATATAAGAAAGTTTTTCATACATGAAAAATAAATTGGAAAATCAAATACAAGAGGCTTACAGGACACCAAATGCATGAAATCACAACAGATCTACACCAAGGCACATTATAATGAAATTGCCTAACATAGAAAATAAGGAGAGAATTTTAAAAGCCACCATAGAAAGAAATCAGATTATATATAGGGAAAAGCAATTAGGATCTCTGCAGTTTTCTCAACCCAGTCCTTCAAAGCTAGAAAAGCCTGGAATAGCATATAGCAATCTCTGAAAGAAAATGGATGCTAACCAATAATCTTATATTCAGCAAAATTAAGTTTTAGATTTGTTAATTAAATAAAAACCTTCCATGATAAAAGTTGGCTCAGTGGTTCAATAAAATAATTAACAACTAAAAATGCATGCACTAGAGAATATCCTCAGCAAAATATTCCATGAGGAGGAGATGAAAAACAACAATGAAAATCAGCAAAGGGATGTATTATACTAAAGGAAAAACAAGAAGAAACCAAGTCAAGTTAAAAATCAAAAATAAAAAAAAATGACTGGGAATACAAATCATGTCTCAATAATAACCCTGAATGTTAATGGCCTAAACTCATAAATCAAAAGACATATAGGATAACAACAACAACAACAACATACCCAAAATATTCTGCCTCCCAGAGACTCCTTTCATAGGAAAAGACATACCACTCACATGAACTGCAGAAACAAGCACAGGTGTCCATCCTCATATTAAATAAAGTATACTTCAAGCCAAAATTAACCAAAAGAGATATTTCATACTGCTTAAGGCAACCATACATTAACAAGACATAACAATTACAAATACATATGCCACAAATAATAGGGCGTCTATGTTCATCAAACAAACTCTTCTCAATTTCAAGAGTCAAATAGACCACAACACAATAATATTGCATGACTTTAAAACATATCTTTCACTACTGAATAGATTTTCCAAATGAAAACTAAACAAAAAAACTATAGAACTCAATAATACAATCAATAATTTAGACTTAACATACATATATAGAATATTTCATCCATCAGCATGTAGATATACTTTCTTTTCAGCAGCACGTGGATTCTTCTCAAAAATAGACCATATATTATGCCACAAAGCAACTATTAGCAAATACAAAAAAGTAGAGGTACTACCTTGCATTCTATCATATCATAATTAAATTAAGGTAGAAAACAATGATAAAATATAAAATAGAAACTACTTCAACATCTGGAGACTAAATAATATGCTATTGAATGAACAATGGATTTCAGAAGACATCAAAGAGAATATTAAAAAATTCTTAGAGGTTAATGAGAACACAGATACAACATATCAAAATCTCTGGAACTCTATGAAGACAGTACTAAGAGGAAAGTTCATTGCATAGAGTTAATTCCTAAAAAGAAAAAAAAGTCAACAAATAAATGATCTAATATTAACTCAAAGCCCTAGAAAGAGAAGAACAAATCAGCACCAAACAGAGTAGAAGACAGGAAATAATTAAAGTGAGAGCTGAAATCACTGAAGTTGAAACAAAAGAAACAATTTAAAAAATTGACAAAATGAATAGATGGTTCTTTGAAAAAATACATAAAATTGATAAACACTTAGCCACAATAACAAAGAGAAGGAGAGAGAAAACTCAAATTACTAAAATCCATCATGAAAAAGGAAATATTATGAAAAAGGAAATATAGAGACACTACAGAAATACAGAAGATAATTAGAAACTATTTTGAAAATTTTGTACTCCAATAAAATAGAGAATATGGAAGACATTGACAAATTTCTATAGTCATATAACTCATCCAAACTGAATCAGCATGATATACACAAGTTAAACACAGCAATTTCAAGTAATGAAAGAAGACACCATCAAAAGCCTATCAACCAAGAAAAGCCAACAGATGGATTCACAACTGAGTTCTACAAGACCTTCAAAGAAGAACTAATGCCAATACTTATCAAAATATTCCATGAAATAGAAAATGAGGGAACACTTCCAAACTCATTCTATGAGGCCAATATCACCCATATCCCAAACCAGACAACAGTATATCAAGGAAAGAAAACTTCAGACCAATATCTCTAGCAAACATTGATGCAGAAATTCTCAATAAGTTCTGGCAAATCACATATAAAACATATTAAAAAGATAGTACACCACAATCAAGTGGGGCTCATCCCAGGGATGCAAGTTTGTTTCAACATACAGAAATCAATAAATGTAATTCATAACATCAATAGACTTAAAGAATCATATGATCATCTCAGTAAATGGAGAAAAAGTATGTGACAAAATACAGCACTCCTTCTTGTTCAAAACACCAGAAAAACTAGGGATTAAAATTAGGAACATAGCTCAACATTATAAAAGCTATTATGCTGAGCCCAAGGCCAACATCATTCTAAATGGAGAAATATTGATCTACACCAACAAGACAGGGATCATGTCTTTCACCACTTCTATTTAACATAGTTCTTGAAACTGTAGCCAGAGCAATTCGACAAAAGAAATTAAAGGGATATAGATAGGAAAAGAAGAATTATAACTATCACTATTTGCTGGCAACATGATTCTATACTTAGAGGAACTGAAAAATTCCACCAGAAAACTTTTAGAACTACTAAATGAATTCAACAAAATAGCAGGATATAAAATCAACACCAATAACCCCAATGCATTTCTGTACATCAGTGACAGATTCTCTGAAATAAACTAGGAAAACTACCCTATTTACAATAGCCTCAAAAAATAAAATAAAATACTTGGGAATCAACATAAGGAAAGAGGTAAAAGAACTCCACAGTGAAAATTACAGAACACTAAACAAAGAAATTAAAGAAGACCTTAGAAGATGGAAATATCTTCCTTGTTCTTGAATAGGCAGAATTAATATTGTCAAAATGATTATGCTACCAAAAGCACTATACAAATTTAACACAATTCTAATCAAAATTCCAATGACATTCCTCATATAAATAGAAAAAGCAATCATGAAATTCATCTGGAAAAAAATAAGAGATGCAGAATAGACAAAGCAATCCTCATCAAGAAGAGTGAAGCGGGTAGCATCACAATACCAGACTTTAAACTATACTACAGAGAACTAGTAACAAAAACTACATGGTATTGGCACCAAAATAGACTTGTAGACCAATGGTACAGAATAGAGGACACAGAGACAAACCCACATAAATACAGTTATCTCATACTAGACAAAGACACCAAAAACATATATTGGAGAAAAGATAGCCTCTTCAACAAATGTTGATTAAAAAAGCCTTAAAATCCATGTGCAGCAAAATAAAATTAAATCTCTATCACCATGCACAAAATTCAACTCAAAGTGGATCTAGAACCTAGGAATTAGATCAGGGATCCTGTACCTAATAAAATAAATTATAGTCCCAAATTTTCATCATATCTGCTTAGGAACTGGCTTCCTTAACATGACTTTAAAGCACAAGAAATAAAATCAAAGATCAATAGATGGGATGGATTCAAACTAAAAAGCTTCTTCTCAGCAAAAGAAACAATCAATAATGTGAAAAGGGAGCCTATAAAATGGGAAAAAAATCTTTCCCACATGCACAACAGATACAGCACTAATCTCCAGGATATATAAAGAACTCAAAAAACTTAACACCAAAAAATTAAATGGCCCAATTAATAAATGGGTCAAGGAATTGAACAGACACTTCTCAGAAGAAGAAACACAATTGATTAACAAATATAATAAAAAATGGTCAACATTTCTAGCAATTAGAAGAATGCAAATCAAAACTACTCTAAGATTTCATCTCACCCCAGTCAGAATGGCATTTATTAAGAATACAAGCAACAATAAGTTTTAGTGAGGATGTGGGGGGAAAGGAACACTCACACATTGCTGGTGGGAATGCAAATTTGGGCAACCACTCTGGAAAACATTATGGAGATTTCTTAGAAAACTTGGAATGGAACCACCATTTGACCCACCTATTCCATTCTTCAGTTTATACCCAAAGGACTTAAAAACAGCATACTGCAGTGACACAGTCATATCAATGTTTATAGTAGCATAATTTCTAATAGCTAAACTGTGGAACCAACTTAGATGCCCTTCAATAGATGAATGGATAAAGAAATGGTGATATATATATATATATATATATATATATATATATATATATATATATATATACCCAATGGAATATTATTCAGCATTAAAAGAGAATAAAATCATGGCATTTTCAGGTAAATTGATGGAGTTGGAGAATATCATGCTAAGTGAAGTTAGCCAATCTCAAAAACAAATGGCCTGATGTTTTCCCTGATAAGTGGAGGCTGATTCATATGGGGGTTGGGGGAAGCATGGGAGGAATGGAGGAATTTTGGATAGGGAAAAAGGGAGGGAGAGGAAGGCAGGGATCATGGGGGTAGAAAAGATGGTGGAATGAGATGGACGTCATTACCCTAGGTACATGTATGAAGACATGAATGGTGTGACTCTACCTTGTATACAACCAGAGAAATGAAAAATTTTGCTCCATATATGTACTATGAATTGAAATGAATTCTGCTTTCATGTGGAACAAATTAGAATAAATAAATAATTAATTTAAAAAATCTTTCATCACATTCCTTGCTCACTTTGGGCTATGGGACAGATAGATGTAAGACCTAATATGAAATAGAGTACCCTTGATATGAAGACAAACTCCAGTTTGCCCTCTTAATTGTTTCTAAAGCTTGAAGCAATGGAAGGCCTCAAACCTATTATTAAAGGACTCCTTGTCAAAGGACTCATTAATTTTATCTCTCATCCCCACCCCTAAACAACCCAATTTTCCTACAAAAGAGCAAACAAAAAGTCCACAAAGAGTTACTAATTAATCCAGAATGTGGGAGGCCATCCTCACACGTGATGATTTGAGTTACCTCCCTGGCTGGGTGAGAGGCGCTTAGACATAGCTGTGTCACAGATTTCCCCAGCCTTCTCCAGGTTGAGGGCTTGTCCGTGCAGAGGCGTGCCTGGCCACTGCCCCAAAGACCCAATTGTAGCCCCTAATCTTGGGATGCTGCCCCCTTAATCTTCATTGGATGGGATTTTCCCCAGAATTTTTTTGTTCCCCAATAAAAGTCCACTCCCTGGCATGTTCTCTCTCTCTCTCTCTCTCTCTCTCTCTCTCTCTCTCTCTCTCTCTCTCTCGCCTCTTCAGTAAACTTCACTGCCACATTCGGTGGCTTGAGGCTGGAGCTGGGAGGAGCCATCCTGGAGCTGGTTTTAAAGGTAATCAGAGTCTTGTCTTTTTAATTCAAACTCTCTAGTGGTTTCTCACAATTCTAACCTTCTTTCATGAAGCCAGCATGGGTCGCAGGCTAGACCAGAACTTACAATCCATAAATTACTATATAATTCCTATATTCTTTTTGATCCCAAACCCCAATACCACCCTTCCTCCCAAACCCTCAAACACAACTCATTTTACTGTTGTAACTTGTGTTCTGACTCTCTAATAAAGCCTAAATGGGCCTAACTCCTAGGACTTATCCACCTTTACAAAATTATTCATATGCTTGAATTATTATGTCCCAAAGAAGCCCCAACTTATTCTATCCAGATACTAGATATATACCCCAAAACTTTGATCTTCCTTTGCAATCTAGTCCTCAATACAATATGTATAGATATTCTTTCTTTGATTTGTGATATTCAGTATTTCTCTAAAAGATACCCAGATATTTTTAAAGTCTTGGCTGAGACTCTTATTCTCAAGAGATAAAGCTTTGTTCTCTTGAACTCAAGTGAAATATTTAAGCCATAATATTTCCTCTGATGGAAAAACTTATCCCAAAATTTTATCCAAAACATTCCTACCTCCTGCCAGGAAACCAAGAGATAGTTTAGGACTTTTTGGGAATTGTAGCTATTGCAGAAAGTGAATTCTTATGTGTGATAACTTCCCTTCACATGATGTTACTAAGGAGACTACCTGAACCTCTATGGGACTGCTTCTGCAACCCCTAAGAGCTACCATTTTTTCCCACTTTAGACACTTCTTACTTTTCCTTCTCCTTCCCATTTGTTCATGAAATAGAAGAATATAACTTAGGCATCTTATCTCAAAAACAGTGAAAATCAGAAGCAATGGGGTACTTTAGCCTCATACTACATATTAAAGTTTAAGCTGTCCCCTATTAACAAGCAGTAGGAGCACCTGCAATATTGGTTTGAGACAGATCTGATGTGGTGTTATGTCCTACCTTGAACCTATATTTATCTCATGCAGTTCTGACTCTTCTAATGAAAAAGAGTCAGCATTTTTAGTTCCATCTCTTTTTGTTGTTGTTGTTCTTCTTATTATTATTAGTTATACATAACAATAGGATGCATTTTGACATATTATACATATATGGAGTTTAACTTCCCATTTGCTGGGAGCCATTAGCCAAGTAGGTATGACAATTTCCTTGCCAGCGTACCCCATGTTGCTTAGTGGAAGGACTCGTGGAAATAGGACATTTTGCAGTGACATTGCATGTAGGTGACCTTGCTCAAGGACCAAGGCGGATCCGAGTTTAGGGTGTTCCCGGTTTAGGATAATCGGGTTTAGGGCGTTCCAGGTTTAAGATTATTCCTGCTGGGAATAGGGCGTATCCTGCTGCCTGAGTTCCCCTTGAGTTCTCACGGGATTCAGACAGTATTTTTTGGGAGACTTTAAGATTACTCCAACTGGGCTTCTGTCTCCCCCCAAAATACTGTCTGAATCCCATGAGAACTCAAGGGGAACTCAGGCAGCAGGATACGCCCTATTCCCAGCAGGAATAATCTTAAACCTGGAACGCCCTAAACCCGATTATCCTAAACCGGGAACACCCTAAACTCGGATCCGCCTTGGTCCTTGAGCAAGGTCACCTACATGCAATGTCACTGCAAAATGTCCTATTTCCACGAGTCCTTCCACTAAGCAACATGGGGTACGCTGGCAAGGAAATTGTCATACCTACTTGGCTAATGGCTCCCAGCACCCATTATTTTGGTTGAACATGGCATGGAATTACATTGGTCATGTAATCATGTATACACATAGGAAAGTAAGGTCCAATTCATTCTACTATCTTTCCTATTCAAATTCCCTCTCCCTTCCCTTCATTCCCCTTTGTATAATCTAAAGCACTTCTATTCCTCCCCAAACCACCCCACATTTATTGTGAGTTAGCATCTGCATATCAGAGAAAATATTTGGCCTTTGGCTTTTGTGGTTTCCCTTACTTCACTTAGCATAAAATTCTCCAGTTCCATCCATTTACTAACAAATGTCATAATTTCATTTCTCCTTATGGCTGAGTAGTATTTCATTATTTATGATTACTACATTTTCTGGGTCCATTCATTTGTTGAAGGGCATCAAGCCTGGTTCCATAGTT
This sequence comes from Marmota flaviventris, assembly GCF_047511675.1. NCBI lineage: Eukaryota > Metazoa > Chordata > Mammalia > Rodentia > Sciuridae > Marmota > Marmota flaviventris. Next base: position 47,572,300 of record NC_092510.1, on the reverse strand, counting down.
TAGCTATTGTGAATTGAGCTGCTATAAACACTGATATGGCTGCATCACTATAAGCACGATGATTTTGAATCCTTTGGGTATAAACTCAGGAGTGGGATAACTGGGTCAATGGTGGCTCCATTTCACATTTTCTGAGGATTCTCCATACTGCTTTCCAGAGTTAACTGCACCAATTTGCAGTCCCACAGCAATGTATGAGTATAGCTTTTCCCCTACATCCTTGCCAACATTTATTGTTGCTTGTATTCTTTATAATCACCATTCTGACTGGGGTCAGATGAAATCTCAGTATAGTTTTAATTTGCATTTCTCTAACTGCTTAGAGATGTTGAACAGGTTTTCATATACTTTTTGACTAATTGTATTTCTTCTTATGTAAAGACTTGTTCAGTTCCTTTGCTCATTGTTAATTGGATTGTGGATATAAAATTAACATCCATAAATCAACTGTGATCCTATACATCAATGATGAATCAAATAGTACTACAGGAAAGCAATCCCATTCACAGTAACCTCAAAAGAAAAATACAATACTTGGGAATCAACTTTACCAAAGAGGTAAAAGAACTCCAAAATGAAAACTACAGAATGCTAAAGAACTTGAAGAAGACCTTAGAAGATAGAAAGATCTCCCATTTTCTTGGATAGGAAGAATTACCATTGTCAAAATGGCCATACTACCAAAAACACTATACATATTTAATGCAGTTCCTATTAAAAACTCCAAAGACATTCTTCATAGAAATAGAAAAAGGAGTCATGAAATCCATTTGGAAAAATAAGAGACCCAGAATAGTCAAATAAATCCATAGCAAAAAGAGTGAAGCAGGAGGCATCACAATACCAGACTTTAAACTACACTACAGAGCAATGGTAGCAAAAATGGCATCGTACAGGCACCAAAATAGACATGTACAACAATGGTACAGTACAGAAAACACAGAGACAAACCGCATAAATACAGTTATACTAGATAAAGTTACCAAAAACATATACTGGAGAAAAGAGAGCCTCTTCAACAAATTGTACTGTGAAAACTGGAAATCCATATGTTGCAAAATGAAATTAAATGACTATCTCTCACCCTGCATAAGTTAACACAAAGTGGATCAATGACTTAGGCATTAGACCAGAGACCCTGTGCCTAATAGAAGAAAATATAGGCCAAAATCTCTATCATGTAGGCCTAGGAACTCACTTCCTCAACAAGACTCCTAAAGTAAAAGAAGTAAAATCAAGAATAAACAAATAGAATGAAATCAATCTATAAAACTTCTTCATTGCAAAGAAAATAATCATGAACGTGAACAGAGAGCCTACACAATGGAAGAATATCTTGGCCACCTGCACCTCAGCTAGAGCATTTTTCTCCAGGATATATAAAGAACTAGTCCCATATCTTATTATTTTTTTTTCTGCACTCTCCTCCTACCTTCACAAAGTCCTGCCAGAATCACAATCCTGCACTGTCCTTCGTATTCCAACTGAAGGACAACTTCATGATTGCATTACAGCACTCAAGCTTCAATCCTCTCTGACCTCACTCACTCTCTTTATTGATGGTTCCTATTGCTGCATCTCAGAAAAAAATTCCAGGCAGGATATGCCATTACAATTTTCAAAACTTTGTAGAATATAAACCTTTACCTTTTACAAAGTCAGCTCAGATCGCAAAAGTTTGGGCTCTCACAAAGGCCTGCTCTTGGCTAAATATAAAGAGTCAAACATCCACACAGAGAGTAGATGTGTCTGGGGCAAAATTTGTGGTTTTAGATTGAAGGAAATTGGGGGCCACCATCACCAATTAAAAATTTCCAGTTTTTATTTCCACTTTTAATTTCTAATCTCTTAGAAGCTTTGCTATTGTCAAGGGGGTTAAACATATTTAACGTGGAAGCACATGTGGACGACAAAACCTCCCAGGCAAATGAAGTCAACTGTAGGACATGTCTAAATTTTGGGGTTGGTTCCTAAATCTGTAACAGCATAACCAGAACCAGAAAAGATGGTAAATCTACTCCAACTTACCAAGAATTCCACTAATTGAAGAGCTTAAAGTCTCACGATTTAAAGCCCCTGAACATGAAGAGCCGATTGGAAGCAAGTAGGATGTTCTATATTTCCACATGTATTTTGGAGACATCTAGATGGCCTATTATCTTCCTCATCCAAAATATAGTGTCTGACCTTTAAGATCACTCAACATGACAACTCATCATGAAGCAGAAACTAAGTCCACTCCCAGGCCAATGTTGATGGGAAAATTTCATTCTCATATGAAACAAGAGGTTTCTTCTTATACTAGAACCATCATAAAACTGTAACTGTGAGACATAAAAGGGAATCATATCCAACAAAACTTTTACTTCACTGGGAATTAGGTTTTATTCAGCTCTCAAAAATCTCAGACATTCTTTCTGTCTTATACTGATATATACATATGTGTGTGTGTGTGTGTGTGTGTATCATATGGTTGCCACCAATTTTCTTCAATACTAAAATTACACGCCAACTCATACATACACAAAGAGAAAGAGAGTTGGGGGGGGGGGGTTCTGGCAAAAAAAAAAAAAAAATATATATATATATATATATATATATTTTATAATTTTCCCCCAGAAATTCCTATCTATAATTATTTGACTTTGGACATGTCTTTAATTTCTTAAGGGGGTACTATTCAATGGTCAGAGGGGACTATTGTCTATGTATTTTCTTAAAACTCTCTAAAACTTATGCTGTCATCAAAACTATTCCAACCATATACCAGAACCTCACTCCACCTTTTAAGGATATTTCCAATGCCTGGAATTATTTTTAACTGGCTCCATTTAAACCTCAAATCTTAGCTTAACTTCTTTACTTAATATGTCATGGTTATTCTTGTTACTACATTCCTAAGAAGTTCTGTGTTTAAGAACAGATGCCATCTGTCTTAAATGACAGAGAGGATCCTGGCTAAATGTTCTCAGTAGCCCATTTCTTAGCCTTTGACTTGTCTTGCCCATGTTTCAGTCAGGCTTCTCTCTGTCCATAGTTTTCTGAATTGAAGTTGCCCTCAACCCTAAGCAAGCACTAAAATGCACAATATGCTCTTCTTAACAGCTTACCCTGAGAATTAGCTGACTACCAGGCAACACATTTTGTGGCAGATCACTCAGACCAAGCTGTCTGCTCATTTCTGCTTGGTTGCCCAATTTTTCCTTAAAAGTATCTGGTAACACTGGTTATTATTTTTATTTTTTTAAAAAGCCCTTTTTTATTTGATTTCATTTTGAGACTCAAGCAGATTTCTGAGATCAGAGGGTTTCCCCTATTATAATAGTCTCTTTGAGTAAAATATACTTTTATCTAAGTCTGGATTTGTTTTATGTGTCACTCTTTTAATCTATTCAGACGTTTTAACCAGAAATGTGACACCCATTGGCTTAATATTATACTTGTCATATGCTGATTTTATTTATTTATTTATGTGTATTATTTTTGAATACCTGGCTAATTTCAAATTAGCCTTTGTTTCAAAAAGTTTGCTCAAATTTATTTTCCATTGTTTGGTTTTGAATTGTGTGCAACTTTTCTAACATTATGAGACCTTAATTTTTTGATTCAATGTCCTTTTATTTGTGCTTTTAAGCCTATCATTTCTTTAACTGGTCTTCTTAAAATAGCTTACCAAAACCAGCCAATAGGAACCCATACACAACTGCTCTTATTTGTTTTTCCAACTTGTTCATCTGAAGCTTCATTCTCATTACTATCTGACCTGCCTTCTGAGTTACTATAGGCAACTCAATTTTACCAAAAATTGGCTATGAAATAAGACTTATGAAATAAGTCTCTGTCCAGTAACCTCTAACAGTAAGCAATACCAGATATTTTTACTTTTTTTCTTGCAGTTACAAAAAATTCTGATGTAGTCATGTTATGAGAGATTATGATGCAATAACAAAGAACTTTGAGATCTCAAATACTTCTAAATTTCAATTGCAATTGGGACATTGGAGCAGGTATACAGATAGTAGAAATGGACATGGCTTTTTCCTTGACTCTTACTGTTTCAATCCACAGGCCACACACATATTAATAACCTACATAGCACTTGGTTTACATTTCACATGACAAAGTTAAGTTGTGTTGCCTAACTTTAAGGGGACAAGTAAATACTACAACTACTGAGATCCAGGAAGGAGGAGAATCTGAATATTGGTGGATTGCTGTAATTGTTAATATGATTATCATATAACAGATATTTCTAAACTCTTGGTTTTTGCTTTTCTCTAACTATAAAGGATTCAATGTCAGATGCTAACATCTCAGTTCCCTGAAATGTGAAGAAGCCACATGCCTCTGTTCTATCTATATACACATCAGGAGAATTCAACTACAGGTTCTGGAAACAATTTTGTTGCTCCATTGAAGGCACATGGAGAGAACTTCTTGTTTTTCTGGCCTGTATTTCCTCTCTTAAGGTGAGATTGTAGGAGGATATGAGGTGGAGTGAACTGCAAACACACAATACTGAGTACTGGTACAAAGGGCCAACGTGATGAGGATTGCAGAATCACAGAAGCTATTCATTCTCATGTCAATAACTTCTACACAAATCCTAAAACTATCTACATATAAGTATCTCATTAATTGAAACAACTTAAACTGTTTTTAGTTATGTGCTTATTATTGCTTGATCTGAAACCCCCAAAATCCAACATAAATAGTTAACTAGATATAACTTATTCAACAAAAATAATAGCAAAATGCAGAAGTAAGTATTATTTGTTAACTTCTTTACACTCAGATATCATAGTTAAAATTTTTCTGGTTACATATGCATGAATTTTATTTTTTTGCTCCTTAGAATATGAGCTTTATGAGAGCAGAAACAGCCTATCTTCTATATTGTTGTGTAATCAGTGATTATTAACAGTGGTACAGAAAGTCAATATTATTTTATTAAAAGATGCATCTTCATAAGTTTCTATTAAGATGGAAGATCTGCAGAGCTGGGAAGTCCATGATATAAGCCTGCTCACAATTCTAGAATTATGTACTAGGTATTACCTAAGGTGCCTTGAGATTATTCTGTGCAAGACAATGCTTGCACACTTCTCCAATTATGATTTCTTTCTATTTGATCTGTTAGATAGGTTTATTCTTAATATATGCACTTTGTACTACAAAGATCATAGTTATTTTCATCTTCTGTATATTTTCTGACTGACCTTGCTATTCACAGATGATATTTTCCTCCAGGTAGTTAGGATGGGCAACATCATTATAGGCTTCTTACCTGAAAATAGATCCAACCTGGACTCATCCACTTTGATTTATTCACATTATATTTTAGCCATACTCTCCTACTTGTCCTCATCAGAACTATGATGATCATGGGTCACTTACAACTTCCTAAGTTTGACAAAATCCATTTCTCTTTTTTACACCTACTAGCACAGGTGCACACAGGTGCATGCGCATGCACACACACACACACACACATAAAATTGAGTCAATGAGGAAAAACAAAAAGTTTGGGGTCATGTTCCATAACATTCTTTTTATTTAATTTTAGGCAAGTTACATCAACTCATAAAGATCTGATATCCTTATCTTTTTTAAATAGTAATATTGAAATATACTTTTTTTTTGGATTATGTGAGACAAGTATATGAAAAAGTTAAGCTTTATAAACTATAAAGGGTAATAAATTATAAAATTAACATTTTTATATATAAATTATATTGTGTAGAGAAAAAGGTATATTTTCAAAATGATTTTCCTTATTAACAATAAACCATTCTATAACTTGACCACTTCTTTTATGTCAAAGGTTATGTAGAAATGTAATGCAATTATTTTGTTTCTTCATTTACATCTAACTTTGCTACAGCTGATTAAAGAATTGTTAGTTGTAGAAGATAATTGGTGTATTCTAAATTATTATGACACATGTAGGTGTAGCTGGTATTTTTGTTTTTTTTCTTTCATTCTCCTTTGATAAAAATAAGACAATTCTTAAAATTGTCTCCAAAACAGATTTGATGATATATCTTCAGTGAAAACTCTATCTAAATTCTCTCATGTGTTCTTAGGGAAATTTTTTATTAGAATAATAGTAACATTTTTTAGCTTTGCTCTTAATCTCATTGGGGAGTGAGTGGAGTGTATGAATTTTGAGAAATGTAAATCAGTTTTCCAGCTGTTGACCACATATTACAATAGGGTGGAGGTAACATATATGAAGCAGTAATATACATGTTTTTCCTTTCTTCCGCTCTTTTATGATTTCTTTCACTTTCTCTTTCTTCTTTTTCTTCTCCCTCTATGGTCCTCATAGTTTGAAGCAAGAAACTTCAGTAAGTTGTTTCTTAATTAATTAATTTGTTTATATATCCTAATTAAGAATATATGAGAGCAGAACATATTTTGAGTCATTGTATACAATTGCAGCACAACTTTTCATTTCTCTGATTGTACAAAATGTACCATTACACCATATGTGCAGTCATACATGTACCTAAGGTAATGATGTCCATCTCATATTCCAGGATCTTTCTTGCTGCTATGCCCCCTCTCTACCACTTCCTCCCCTTTTCCCAATCACAGTTTCTCTATTCCTCCCCCCCATTATGGATCAGCATCCACTTATCAGAGAGAACATTTGGCCTTTGGTGTTTTGGGATTGGCTTACTTCGCTTAACACAATATCCTCCAAATCCATCCAATTGCCTGCAAATACTATGATTTCATTCCCTTCTAATGATGAGTAATATCCCATTGTCTATATATACCACAGTTTCTTTATCTCTTCATCTAATGAAGGGCATCTAGGTTGGTTTCATAGTTTAGCTTTTATGAATTGAGCTGCTATAAACACTAATGTGGCTGCATTACTATACTATGCTGTTTTTAAGTCCTTTGGGTATAAACTGAGGAGTGGGATAGCTGGGACAAATGGTGGTTCCATTCTAAGTTTTCTAAAGAATCTCCATACTGATTTCCAGAGTGGTTACACCAATTTGGAGTGTGACTTTTCCCCCACATCCTCACCAATATTTATTGTTGTTTGTATTCTTGATAACTGCCATTCTGACTGGAGTGAGATGAAATCTTAGTTTTGATTTGCATTGTTCCAAGTACTAGAGATTTTGAATATTTTTTCATACATTTGTTGATCTATTGTGTATCTTCTTAGAAGTGTCTGTTCAGCTCCTTAGCCCACTTATTGATTGGGTTGTTTGGTTTTTTTGGTGATTTTTTTTTGAAGTCTTTATATATCCTGGAGATTAGTGCTCTATCTGACACGCATGTGACAAAAATTTGCTCCCAAAATGTACACTCTTCTTTCACCTCATTGGTTGTTTGTTTTGCTGAGAAGCTTTTTAGTAAGTTTTATTACTATGAACAGAAAACTTTCCCTGAAGGAAAGCTCTTTCTGATTCACTGGTTGTCCCCAGTCATTCACAGCCTCTATTCCACAACTTTCCATTTAAAAAACTCATATAAGTATCAAATTTTCAGATTCTTAATTAGTTTTAGAATCAGTATGTATGTGAGAGTTCCTGGTAGACATGACTGAAAACGTAAAAACTAGACTGTGTATTAGTCCAGTTGCTGATGGCCAAAGATATTAAACCAGAAGAAGAGAAAAAATCTTCCCTCACAGCAATAGTTTTATGGATTTAGAAAGGTTATGGGTTGTAAAGCATTAAATAATTTTATCATGAACACTGGATTTTTCTTCCCTCTTCTTATTTATAAGCATTACTATTTATCAGTTTGCATGCCCCAATTTTCTCGTCTTCAAATGGATGACTCACAGTCTCCTTTTTTGGTGAACATCACTTCTGTTAGTGTTGTTTATTTTGTCACATCAAGTGACACTTATCTAGTTCACAGAAAACTTTTTTTATGCCAAGTTTATTTAGAAGAGATGAGAAAGTGAGAAATCTCAATTCTGAATTCATACAACAGGGTCTTCAAATTTTATTTTTAAAGTGTCACATAAATTAATGCTTTTTCATTCTGAAAAGTAAAAATGATCATCCAGCCTGTTATAGCACTTTCAAAGTCCTAGCAAAAAACTACATGGACATTAGCTTATTTAATTCTAAAAACAATCTCATAATTTTTAAGGCCCAGAGCAGTCTAGTGACTTGTTAAAGATGACACAAAACAAAGAAGAACAAAGCCAAGCCAAAGCTTTGCATGGACTCAAAAACATGAATGTAATTTTAAATGATTGCTGTTATAACAGGAAAGAAACTCTTTTAGCAGATATACATGAAAATAGATACACATTTAATAAAACAAAAATTTCAAAATAAAAGATAAATTACAAAAATAATTTTCAATAAAGAATTTGAGTTGAAATAAATTTCTTGAAGTCACAAAGTTTAGATCCATTGGTATGGTACAGTTGATAGAGATAGAATAATTAATGAAATAAATCCCTGTCCTCAGAACATTCATGTATTAGGGTAGAGAGAGAAAAAATGGGATAATTTCTTGCAATATAATCATAAATATTTTAAAGAAAACAATGAAATGGAAAGAGAATTGCATTTTTTAAGGATTTGTAGAGACTACAGTCAAACCAATCAGGAAGATTCTCAAGTGTACATCTAAAGTAATATCTGTACAAAAGGACCAAATGAGGGAATGATCATTAACAAAAGTGTTTCTGAGGAAAAGTGTAAGTACCAGCTTCCTGGGAAACTAAGGAGCACAAAGGTAGAATACATCAAACACTGGGGACTGGGGTGGGAATAATTAGAAATGAGCTAGAAGTAGCTAGTAGCCAGATCTCCCAGGATTGTGCAGAATCTTGTGGTATTTGACTTTACCCTAATTTGAGTGAGAAATCATAGAATAACAAACAATAGAGTGATATGATTTTGTTTGTGCTATAAAATATCTCTGGCTAATTGAAGAAACCATACTCTAATGAACAAGGGAAGAAATAAGGAGAAAATTTTGAAATGTATTTTTAGAGATCAAACAAGGATGTCTGTCTGGGTAAACCGTAAGGATTGATAAATTTGGGGATGTTTATTTTTCTTTTGTGTCACTAGGGCTTTCAAAGCATTTGAAGCAGGTAGGAAAAAAGACCTGAGGCAATGATAACTCTAGTTTTCTGTTGGGCAAAATGATGGAATGGTTGGTCTATTAAATATTGAAAAATGAGGGGCCCATGTATTTGGTGGTTTTCTGTGTGTGTGTGTGTGTGTGTGTGTGTGTGTGTGTGCTTTGTCCTGAAAATGATGGAATAAAGAAATGTCTTATTCATTTGAGTGTGAAATACATATTAGTCACAGAAGAGAAAGAAGTTGAACAGGCATACAGACCAGGAAAAGGTCAGAATAAAGGTCACTGAAAGAGAAGCTATTTAGGGATAAGATTACTTGGAGAAAAGAGAAAAAAATGAAACTAAATAAACCCTAATGACAGAGTCCTGAGGGATTCTAACATTTGCAATTCTGCAGAGGAGGAGGCTTCAAAGGGAATTCCTGTTTTTTTTTTTTTTTTTTCTTTCAGAAATGCAGTGTAACTCATTTTCAATTTTGATGTTGTATTAAGTATCTGTATTTTTTATCTAAAATATATTGCACTATTATTGTAGGTTGAATTTTGTTTTTTTCCCAAAATATTATTCTAAATTCTTAATCCCAGTACCTCAGAATGTAAACTTATTTGGAAATAATGTTGCAGATATAATTAGTTGTGATAAAGTCATACTGGACAATTGTGGGTTGCCAATCCAATATGACTCCTGTCCTTAAAAGAAGAAGGTCATTTATATATGAGAACATAAAGACAGAGGCAAGCATTGTAATTATATTCTATAAGCTAAGGAACATCAAAGATCAGTGGCTTTCTCTAGAAGATAGAAAAAGACTAGGGAGGATTCTTTCCTACAGGTTTCAGAAGTAGCATGGCCCTACCAATACTCTGATTTTGATTTCTACTATCTAGGACTGTGAAAAAATAGATTTCTAATATTTAAAGGCACTTAGTTTGTGTAATTTTGTTTTGACAACCCTGGGTCATGTACACAACTACATATACTCTACTATAAAGAATATGCATATTCTCTACTATAGAGGCATAAGTGGGGAGATAGAGAAGAAAATAAATCAATATGGTGTTGTAAAGTGACAGTCCACTGTGGTTACAAGCTTGGAATTATCAATGAGATTAGAATATCTTAAAATGAATTATTGACTTCTATCCAAATTTAGGATTTTCTTCAAATATATTTTTCAGTAGTATTGAAAGATGTACATTTTACAATTCTAAGATGTTTTTCAAAGCTCCTCTCAGGGTGACAGACATTAGAGGATGCATTACTAAGTTTCAGCTGGCAAGCAATTATGCAGGGCAAACAAACAAAACCTTTGTCTTCTCTCTATTAGCTGTCTCGGAAATACACGGGGAAAAATGACTGTGAAATTATAAAACAAATCTGGGAAGCTATTAACTAAAAAACAAGGAGCACATGCCTATTTAAATTTAATTTTCTGTTTACAATAAAAGCTTATGGCATAATATTATTCAACAGAGAGCTTCCTTGTACAGATATCTAAACTCTGACACATTACAAAATAAATTATTCAGGTCTTAGTAATGCTATATGGATAAAATGTATGACTGATCAAAATAATCATTACCAAGGTGACTCAAAATATCTAAGTAAAAACATGCATTATTACATCGATTATTTCATTTTAGTTTTTGAAAAATGCAAATATGGTAGTTGGAATATCTTTTGACACTGTAAAGATATAAAATGAAGTACACTTAGCACAGAATCTATAGTAATCTAAGTCTTAAATTTTCATTTTAGTGGACTTCCATTACCCTGAGTAAAATAATAACCAGATGTAGGTAATATGCCACTTTTGTTTATCACAAAGGTTTGCCAATCAATATTGTATTCATAAATTGCACTTCTACCTGAGCTTTGGAGAAAAAATGTCCAGTAAAAAAATACTTTTAAGGAACATGTTATATAAATATATATATTTTATTAAGTGAATATGTCCATGTACCACAATCCATAACAAGAAGAGAACATTACTTTATTACCTTTAGTTCAATATGAAATATTTTTCAAGGTTTTATAAAATGATACTTTAACATTTTATTTCCTTTCTCCTGACTTAGAATGACTTAGAATTTAATATTGTGTCCAGAAACTTTGGTGAAATTACTTATTAATTCTTGAATTTCCTATGTATACATTGGAATTGTACATTAAAAAAAACTCTTTTTGGAATTATTTCTTGAGAATAATATAAAATTTATAATTTATTAGTTCATTCATTGGATTTAGGGAAATTGAATGATCAATTAGACTAGGATTGGATTTTTTTTTAAAGAAAAAAATTGATAACATCTAGAGAAAAGACTGATAATGAAGAGAGAAGTAAAAATATACTTTTAAAAGCACTTTCAGAAAATAATATTTATACTTTATCAAAAATTTTCAGTTCAAATGAACAAGTACTCAAAGATCATGGGCATATTAATGAAAACATTTTTAAAGTTACAGCATGTTTGATATATCTGTAAGCTTGTTCACAGTCTATATTAGGATTCATGTGGGTCTCATGGCCACATTCATGTGATCATAAACGATTTTTTACATAAACATAATTAAACTGGCAGCTTATTCAAAAGAAACATTTGTAGCATTTATGAATAAAAATGGTGAAATCTTTAAAAATAAATAGTGCTTGCAATTTGTCAATAAGAAAAGACAAATAAATGAAAATTTATTATCAAACTCCAAAAATTTCAGTGAAGAAAAATGTTAAAATTCAAAAATAATCAACTTTGTTTGAAAATTAAAGCAATTATAAAATTTTATTTATATTATCTTTCTACATGTTTAATCTGTATTCAAATATCATGAAACCAGTAATTCTAGGACAGAGGAAAGTTTCCTCTTAAGTACGTACACTGCTTTTAACTTACTTTGTGCCAATATTAAAATAAGTGAAAAAAATATTCATATTTTAACTTAAGGCATTTATTCTATGAGTGATGAGTTAAATATGATAAATTCTATAAAAGTAAAATTTTGGAAATAGACATTTCATATATTTTAATAGATGCCTTAAACTATAATATATTCATTAGAAATAATAATGCATAGCTAAGTAGGCTATGTTATAAAAGAAATTTTGATTATATGAGGAACCAGTCTTCAAATAAAAATAGAGAAAGAGAGAAAAGATTTACAATTTAATGAGACTAGAGTAAAAACTGGAGACCTACAAATCTAAACGCAAAGTATCTTGGAGTATTGTGGATAAATTTAATTCCCTATGCTTTTCATGATTTTCTAAAATGAATGCATACAATTTTTTACACCCACAAGTTATCATTTTAAAAAATGAGATATTGTTATAGAGATTTCTCTTGTTGAATTTCATTTTGTTTGGATTCTGAATGACTTTGCAATTAAGGTTTTATTTTATCCACCATTCTGCAGGAAATATTTTGTGAAAAAATATAATCACAAGTCTATATAACCAGAATCATCAAGTTAGAGTATCTTCATTCTAGAAAATGTGTGTTTAGAAAAGAAAGCTTAAATAACCATAAAATACAATGACTAGAAAATTTTTGACTGGGAAAAGAGTGTGGGTTTCACTAGTGCTTTATTTAAATCTTTTTTTTTAATAAATTCAGATTATTTTATTTCTTTTAAAATTTTATTTCAATCACATAAGCAAATGTTTCCCATCAAATAATGTCTTTCTTGTCAGTTGTCACTAATCAAATTAGTAAATGATCCTTATGATACACTGAGGGAGCTTCCTTCTTGGTTCATTGTTTGAATAGAATTGGGGATTTTGTAAGGCATTTGAATCATCTATTTGCTACCTTGGCTTTAATAATTAGCTATTTTGCATAAAGGATATTTACTAGGGAGTTTCAAATGGCACCCTACCAACTAATTTCAAAAACAAACAAAAAAAAACAAACAAACAAAAAAAAAAAAAAAACAACATTTTTAAACATTCCCAGCAGAGAGCAGGAATCAGAATCTGGATGAATAAAGAAAGCTGGATGTCTTAAAAAAAAAACAAAACATTTTAAAAAGATGCCTATTTTTTCATTTACATTTCTGACTTTTCCTAAGAAGAAAACCACTTGTGATCAGGGATACTGACATGGGAAAGTGGAAGATAGCTAACTCACAGAGGAGGTGACTGGAGCTTAATCCCCTAGAAAACTTTGAAAATGGAATAAACTCCTATTAGAAAATCAACCTTGGTGAGAGATTAAAAATAAGGGGGGGGGGGGGGAACTTAAAGAAAAATCCTTAAAATCAGTGATTGGGTATTGCTTCTAGGGTTGTAAATTCCCAGTCAACTCAGGTCTAACACTTGAGCAGACTGGCCTTCTCCTTTTGTTTTTTGGAAAACAAGGATATAACCAAACCAAAACAGAGAACATAAAACAAAACAAACAAAAATGAACCAAACAAACAAAACAAAACAGAAAAACCCCTCAAGCTCAGATTTACAGGTATTTAAGAATTTGGAGCACACAGAAATGGTAGAATCCCATCTGTTCCAAGGAGGTGGCATCTGACATATATAAGAGTGTGGGGTAGGAGAATGTATTGCCATTTCTATGGAACCCCAAATAATCAGATATTATAATGAATATAATTATAAACAGTATAAGTGGTCTATATTTAAATTGTTTATATGGGGGAAAAGTGCCTTTGAAGTACAATGAAAGCACAGCCTTTCAAACTGAAAAGGCTGACAATTTTGTTTTTGTTGTTCTAATTAGTTATACATGAAAGCAGAATGCACTTCAACTCATTTTATACAAAGGGAGCGCAATATTTCACTTTCACTTCTTGGTTGTACACAAAGAACAGTTACACCATTTGTGCAATGATACATGTACATGTAATGATGTCTTTTTTCCCTTGCACTATCCCCCCTCCCCTCCCCTCCCCTTTGTCCAATCCAAAGTTCCTCCATTCATCCCATGCCACCCACTCCCCATTATGGCTCAGCATCCACTTATCAGAGAGAATATTCGGCCTTTGGTTTTTTGGAATTGGCTTATTTTGTTTAGCATGATATTCTCCAATCCCATCCATTTACCAGAAAATTTCATATTTTATTCTCTTTTAATGTTGAAAAATATTCCATTGTGTGTGTGTATGTGTGTGTGTATATATATATATATATATATATATATATATATATATATATATGACTGTTTCTTTATCCATTCATCTGTTGAAAGGCATCTAGGTTGGTTCCACAGTTTAGCTATTGTGAATTGTGCTGCTATAAACATTGATATGGCTGTGTCACTGTAGTATGCTTTTTAATAGTCCTTTGGGGATAGACCAAGGAATGGAGGCACTGGGTCAAATGGTTTTTCCATTCCAAGTTTTTCAAGGAATCTCCATAATGCTTTCCAGAGTGGGTGCACCAATTTGCAATGTATGAGTGTGCCTTTCCCCCAACATCCTCACCAATACTTTTGTTGTTTGTATTCTTGATAACTGCCATTCTGATTGGAGTGAGATGAAATCTTAGTTTTCATTTTCATTTCTCCAATTACTAGAGATGTTGAACATTTTTTTATACATTTGTAAATTGATTGTATATCTTCTTCTAAGAAGTGTCTGTTCAATTCAATTCCTTAGCTCATTTATTGATTGGGTCATTTGGGATTTTTGGTATTAAGTTTTTTGAGCTCTTTATATATTCTGGAGATTAGTGCTCTATATGACGTGTGTGTGGCAAAAATTTGCTCCCATTCTGTAGGCTCTCTTTTCACCTCAATGATTGTTTCTTTTTCTGAGAAAAAGCTTAGTAGTTTGAATTCATTGCATTTATTGACTCTTGATTTTATTTCTTGCACTTTCAAAGTATTTTTAAGGAGGTTGGGGCCTAATCCAACATGATGAATACTTTGGCCTACTTTTGCTTCTATTAGGCATAAGGTCTCTGGTCTGATTCCTAGGTCCTTGATCTGCTTTGGGTTAAGTTTTGTGCATAGTGAGAAATAGAGTTTTAATTTCATTTTGCTGCATATGTATTTCCAGTTTTCCTATCAATATTTGTTGAAGAGGCTATCTTTTCTCCAATTTATATTTTTGGTGCCTTTGTTTAGTATGTGATAACTGTATTTTAGGGGTTGTCTCTGTGTCTTATCTCTGTACCATCAGTCTACAAGTCTATTTTGGTGCCAAAACCATGCCATTTTTGTTACTATAGCTTTGTAGTACAGTTTAAGGTGTGGTATTGTGATGCCTTCTGCATCACTCTTCTTGCTAAGGATTGTTTTGGCTATCCTGAATCTCTTATTTTTCCAAATGTATTTCACGATCCCTTTTTCTATTTCTATAAGGAATGATGTTGGAATTTTAATTGGAATTGCATTGAATCTGTATAGCACTTTTTGACAATATTAATTTTGCCTATCCAAGAGCATGGGAGATCTTTTCATCTTCTAAGGTCTTCTTCAATTTCTTTCTTTAGTGTTCTATAGTTTTCATTGTAGAGGATTGATTCCCAAGTATTTTATTTATTTATTTATTTATTTATTTATTTATTTATTTATTTGAAGCTATTGTGAATGGAGTAGTTTTTCTAATTTCTCTTTCAGAGGATTCATCACTGATATATGGAAATGCATTTGATGTATGGGTATTGACTTTATTCTAGAAGTTTTCTGGTGGAAATTTTTGGATCCTCTAAATATAGAATCATGTTGTGGGAAAATAGTAATAGTTTGAGTTCTTCTTTTCCTATTCATACACCTTTAATTTCTTTCATCTGTCTAATTGCTCTGGCTAGAATTTCAAGGACTATGTTGAACAGAAGTTGTGAAAGAGGGTATCCCTTTCTCATCCCAAGTTTTCAAATGCTTTCAATTTTTATCTAGCTAAAAATATTTTGGCTTTGGGTCTAGCATAGATTGTTTTTACAATGTTGAGGTATGTTCCTATTACCCCTAGTTTTTCTAGTGTTTTGAACATGAAAGGTGCCATATTTTGTCAAATGTTTTCTCTGTATCTATTGATATAATCATCAGATTCTTATCTTTAAGTCTATTGATGTGATGAATTATGTTCATTGATTTCCATATGTTGAGCCAGCCTTGCATCCCTGGGATGAACCCCACTTCATCATGGTGCATTATTGGAAATTCTGTCCTTTTTAATAATTAAATCAATTCAGAGATATGAAGGAACATGTCCCAAGAAAACAAAATAAGAAAATAAGCTGTATGTATTTTAGTAAACCTAAGAGGGGTATACATAAAGAACAGAGTTTAAAAAGTAGAAAGACAAATTATTCTCAATGAATGACAATTAGCCTGAAAACCTTTCAACAAGGCAATTAGACTCTAAAACAGAATTTAATGATGGTTTCCCTAAAAGGAGAAGAAAACCACCCTTTTACTCTCAACACACACACACACACACACACACACACCAAAATAAATCTAGAACTGTATTCAGTGAAATTATTTTTCTGTAACAAAGTAGGAACAAGAAAAAATTCTGAAAATTCTATATGAGTTTAGTACCAAAAGATCCTCATTAAGTAACAGAACTGTGAAGAGCCTCATTTCACAAAGAATCAAGTAGAAAACAAATACACAGTCACAAGAGAGGAAACACAAAGGAACAAAAAAAATACTTGAGGAACCATAAATAATAGTAAAATTCACAAGGAAAATTAGAAAATACATCTGACTGATAGTAAAAAATATCTCACAATTTTTTAGATTACATTAAGCTGAGAATTATAGGGAAATTAACTACTTTAAAACCTTATATTAGGAAAAAAATCAGAGTTTAAAATCAACAATTTATGTTTCCATGATAAGAAACTTAGAAAAGAATAAATAAGCACAACAAAAATTTAATTGACCCACAAAGAAAAAATATGAAGATTTGAGTGAAAATCAATGAAAAAGAAAACAAATAAACAATGGAGAATTGTAGAATAAATATTCTTCAAAAAATAATTTGAAAACCCCTTACTAGAATATTAAAGAATTGATGTTCTTGCAGTTTTCATGTATTAAAAGCAAAATAATAAAGTAACCGATTAACAATACCTTTATGCCTTTATGTTTGTTCAACAAACTTGTTGAAATGGATTTTTTTTTGAAAACACAATTTATTAAATGTAAAAAGAGAAATAAATGAATTGCTTTGTATCTATTAGATGTGTTATGATTGGTTACATTCCAATAAAAAAAGCTCCAGGATTAGTTGGCTTCACTGGTGATACTTATCAAATTTAGTAAGATAGAGTAATACTAGCATTACCAAGTAACCTTCATAAAATATAGAAGGGAGGGTCTGTTTTCCCAGTTCATTTTTTAATGGTAACAAAATAACCATCAGAAAGCTTGAAAGTATATGACAAAAGAGAAAATTACAGTTCAGTATCTATTATGACTCTAGATGCAAAAATTTAATAGTTAGCAAATTCAATACAGAGATTGGGGTTTATTCCAGGATTCTACAAAGTTGACCCATATAATACAATAACAGAAAACAGGATAAACTAATATGATCAGCACAGATATAAAGATTTAACACTCTTCATGATTAAAAAATTGCTAGAAATCATAGCAAGCTAGGAAAGAGAAAGGAGCTTTCCCAATCTGATAAAAGGTATCTATAGACAAATACAGTTGGTATTGTACTAATAGTGAAATATTGAATAATATGCTATAAGACTGGAAAATAGGAAGAAGTATTCATTTTCATCACATTTATTTAATATTTCTATGAAAATTCTAGGCAGGAAAATAGTGTAAGGGAAATAAATATAATCATAATTATTGGAAATAATTAAAAAGAGATGGTTATTTAAAAAAAATTCCTGACACTTCTACAAAATGACATTAGATTAGGAAATAAATTTAACAAGGTTGCAAGATACATAAACAAAACAAAATTAATTGGGTTTCTATCCACTGGCCAAACAATTTTGAAAGTAATATTAAAATGTTTCTATAATAAAACTTTCAAATTTTGTTAAGAAACATTAAAGATGGATTATTGGATATATTTTGACAATTTGAAGATTTAAAATCTACAGGATATTAATGCTCTCCAAATTGACCTCCCTATTCTACTCTACTACTAAACAATTTTAAGTCAGTTCTGGTTTGGGCACATAGCTCCAGAGGTATCTGTACTGCTTGAGAGTGCAATCAGATTGCTATGAGATGACGGGTCCTGCTTGGAGGAGGACTCTCATCATGGATGATCTGCTTGAAGGGATATGGCTATTCCTGGAACATGAAGGGCAGTGACTGGAGACTTCTAGGAGACAGTCCAGGAGTCTAGAACAGGACCTTGTGAAACCTGACAGCACAGCATTCTTGCAAACTTTGAAAACACTTAGTTACCTTGGTGTTCTCAGTCTTGAAGGGAGATGAGATGGGTTAGTTAAATTTAGGGCTAATAAAGCTTGCATTACCAAATTTTTGTGAAATATTTCTTAAATGATTAATATGTTTCCATGCAGAAGGCCTCAGCAATGCATCTGCTCTTTGTTCCTGTGGTGGTACCTGACTCTGACATCCTTTGCCCCTCCAACCTTTCTCTCTCCTACTTTTCTTCAGTACTTGGGGTCCATGTTATTGCCCAGGATTGCTGGGTCTATGCTATACACTGAGTTACATTCCAGCCCTAAATTTTTAGTCTTAAGCGTAAAAGTTAATACTATAAACATTTAGAAACAAACAGGAGAAAATCACTTAAACATGGACAAGACAAACAAACAAACAAACAACAAAAAAAAAAAACACATTACAAAAGAAGATTAATCAAAAATCAATCATTTCAGCCCTTTGATAGAAATCACTTAGAAATGTAAGGTGAGTCATACACTTAGAGTGAATGTTTGCAATACATATATAACAAAAAGACTTATATCCAAAATATTAGCTCTTATAATCAACAAAAAGAAGAGAAACAGTCCAATTAAAGCAGGCAAAAAAACTGCAAAGGGATGTTTCAGAAAAGAAGATATAAGTAGTAAGGAATTACATGAAAAATTGCTTACTACAATTAGTCATTAGGCAGAGACCTTATTAAAATGACAATGGAATTCCATGGTGTTCCCACTGTAACTGCTATAAGGAAGACATCTGACAATACCAAATGCTTGCGAAGATACAGAGAATTTCATTTATTGCTTATGAGATTTTAAAATGATCATTTTAAAAATGATGGGGCAGTTTCTTCTAAGATGAAATATTTGTTTACCCCATCTAAATGAAAATATGTGTCAACAAAAGGCCTTGTAAAAAATGTTCATTGCAGCTTATGCCTAATAGCCTCCAAATGGAAACAAGTTAAATACTCTTCAAAGGATAAATGGATAAGTAAAATGTTATATATTCATGTAATCAGCAAGAAAAATGAACACCTTATTAATACCAAACCACAGATGAAGTGGAAAAGCAAATATGTTACAAAGCTACACACACACATATATTTACTGTATGACTCTATTCAAATGAAATTCTTAGAGCAAGAAATATTTCAGCTATCATTGTGATGGAAATCAAAATAGTTGTTTTGAGCCTAGAGGATTGACTAGGATGTTTATGAAGGCACTTTCTGAGAATCATAGAAATACAGTACATATGGACTAGTTGCTAATTTTATAAATTTATACAACTTTCAAATCTCATAAATTTGAGCCAAAATCTTCCAATCAAAATAAAGCTATATAAGTCGTATGCTTTAAATAAATGTTCCCTAAAAGCCCATGGGTCAAAAGGTTACTTGTCAGCCTGGGGCAGTACTGGGAGGTAGCAGAATCATTCAGAAGGGAGCCCAGCGGGAGAAATTAGGGCAATGGGGACATGCCCTTGAAGGGGATGTTTGGACCCCACCCCTTTTCTCTCCTTTTTTTTCCATCCTGGACATGAGATGAATGGTATTCTTTGCCTATTTCTACTACCCTGATGTGGTACCTTGCCACAGACCCGAAACCAAAGATGCCAACCAACTATGGACGGAAACCTTCAAAACTGAAACCCAAAATAAAATTTTCCTCTTTACTGGTTGATTATCCCAGGTATTTTGTCACAGCTATGGGAAATTAACACAGTGAATTACCTCAGGAAAGTTTTTACAATCATTATAATGTATCCAGTAAATCTATAGTTAATGAAAAACCATAAAGCCCTTTATATAACAACATTTTTAAAAATTAGACTAAACACACAAGTTGAAAGCATTTATGGAGAATTTTTTAGGTAAATAAAAACAAAATAATCCTAGAAAAATTGGTTTAGTCATTAATAAATAACAAAAATAGGCTCTCAGCCAAAAAGCATTAGTAGGAATTTGAAATCACTACATATTGTTTAAAATGTCAAATACCCAGGAAAACCTAAAATTCTAAACATTCTAAGCAATCCAGCACATAAGTAGAAAATTGAAGGGACCATATCATAATCTGCCAAAACTACAGGTTTTTAATATAACTCGTGTATTTATAAATAATAATACAGACTACAACAATAACAAAATAATTACAAGACTCAAGTGATTAGACTGAGCAAATCCAGAGACTCCAGTAAAATTTCCCCCTCTCTGGATCCTTAACCTTACTTAATCACATCTGCAAATTTCATTTGATTTTTATTCAATTGTTCATTTATTGTTTACTTATATCAGTAGGGACTCAGTGAAATTTAAAATATAATAATAATAATTGTTTTTTATTATTATTATTATTATTATTATTATTATTATTATTATTATTATTACTATTTTGCAGTACTGAGGATCAAACCCAGGGGAGCTTTATTACTGAGCCTCATTTATTGAACTTGTTCCTCCTGCCTCAATCTCCCAAGTTGCTAGGGTTAGAGGTGCCACTGTGCCTGACAAAGGAAATGCATTTTTACTTTTGGTTGCATTGCAATATGGCTTTATTAATTTTATTGCCTAAATTATCACAACTTGGACTACTGGAAATTCTTTTGGTTGGCTTCTATGTCATTCTGAAATGCTGACATTGTGTGGCATTATTATTTTTTTTTTTTTACCAGTTGCTCAAGACAATACAATGATCTTGACATATACATTTGATTCAAATGAGGTATGAATTCTTGTTTTTCCACGTGTACAGATTGCAGGATCACATTGTTTATACAGCCCCATTTATAAATACAGCAATATGATTCTTTTTTATTAATTTTTTTCTGAAATTGAGGAAAGAGCAAAATAAAATCCTCTAGTTTCGCATACTTTTAGTTACTTGCTTTTCATGTACTTTTAAAAAATCATTCATTTAGGAACTCTTATAGCTGGGCAAGGTATTATTGGCAGCTCACTGGCTTTGCTGTGGATAGCTCCTCTGGCATATTCCATATGATGACAGCAGTCACCTACATTACTTTTCAGGCACATGCAGGCTGTTTTGTCAAAAGCACTGATCCTTCATTTGGCCTGTGTAGGTGTAAATCAGAGTAAAACCTTAGTGTCTTTGTCCTTGTATTGTCTCTTCTCTTTTGTCACCTTCCTCTTTGAGTCAGACTGTTTTGTTGCTGCACTTGTTTTTTGTTTTGTTTTCTGGACATTGAACCTATGGGTGCTTTCCCACTGAGCTACATCCTCAGCCCCTTTTATCTTTTATTTTGAGCAGGGTCTCACTAAGTTGCTTAGTACCTCACTAAGCTGCTCAGGCTGGTCTTGATCTTGTGATTCTCCTGCCTTAGCCTCTGGAGTTGCTGGGAGTACAAGCATGTGCCACCATACCTGGAGAATCAGACTGTTTCTGCTTAACTCTTCCTGAAAACATGTTAGTCATTTAAGAAATGTTCCTCCATAATTAGAAGTACAAGTTTGATTTATCCAAAATTTCCCTACTCTCTTCTCATCTTTATACTCATGTGTTCAATATTCACAGGGGTATCATGATCAGATTACTAACCACCATGTTTTGCAAAATCCCATTCCACATCACCTTAGGGAAGCTTAGAATCATTCACTTCCTAACCTAAATCTAAACCTTCCTTGTGTAATGATAAAAGGAGCGTACTTTTCCTGAAAGATGGTCTTTCAGGATGTTAGTCCTCCATCATCTCAGTTTTCCTGGTTTACTGAATAGATCTTTGTCCTTGCTCAAATAGCTGTCTTTGATTCATCAGACCCTTTTCTAATAGTTAAATGGACCTGGGTTCTGTAATATCACCTTTGTACCATTACAAGACACCCTTATCTAATCTTAACAAATTGCCTACCCAGCTATAAGGAACTGGTTCTCCAAAGAGAACTATTTCCTTCTATTAAATAATAATATTAGAAATATGTTTGTTTTCTATCACAGCTACAATGAATTAGTGGCTAAAAATTCAAATTTATTATCTTTCAGTTCTGTAGGTCAAAAGCCTCACATGGATCTTACTGGGTTAAAATCAATGTGTTGACTTTTCTGGGATCTAAGAACAGAATACATTCCTTATTGCTCTATGCCAAAATCAAAACAAAACAAAACTGTCAATTTTAAGATATAGGAAATTCAAAAGTATGTATTAAGAAGCAATGTTCCAGAATAAAACATGATAGTAGTATTTTAATTCAATAAAATTTAAACACTGCTTGAACTCCTATCTGCATGTTTATATTCTGCATTCATGAATATTGGTTTTCTTCTGCAAGCTACACAATGACAAAAAAGAAAAATCTCTCTAGGGAGAAAAGTAAACAAAACACAGTACCAAAATCAAGGCAAAATGAAGAAATAAAATATTTCTGGGAACATGGCTGCTGCAACTCCTTTAAGAAAATCATGTGGTTAAGAATCTACTCAGAAAGCAGGGCTGGAGCATAGTTTTTAAGTATTTCTTATACAGATTAGCTCAGTGGTTCTTAAACTGTGGACAGAAGAACAAGTGCCCAGCATCACCTGGTAACTTCTTCAAAATACAGATTCCTATGTCCCACTCCATATATAGTGAATTAGAAACTCTGAGGGTGCAGCTAATTTCTCTGCATTTCAGAAGATTTCACGTGATTCTGATTGACACTAAAGTTTCAGAAACTGTGATGTCAGGAAAAGATTATTCACCACGTAATTTTGCCAGTGACTTTTACCTTCTTGTGAAAATGATTTTTTCCTAGCAGTTCAAGGAAAATTTACACACTAATGAATAAGTAAATGATCCTGCATTGATATTCATTAATGAATTGGGGAAAGCTATAAAATCATTCCTGCATTTCTGCTTCCAACACTGTATTCAAAGTAACTTCGTGAGGCGTACATAACCTCCAAAAGATAGAGCCTTAATAATTTCTATGCTTTGCCTGCAGTGTTTATTAACTCAAATGCCTTCTAATAAGTCCTTCAATTATTTTGGCAAAAATCTATTGTGACACACTGAAGCACTGTCCATGTTATCTTATTTGTCATCCCATTTCCTTTTGCACAGGGACTCCTATTTCTTCCTCTTCTTGTTTTTCCTAGTTAGCTTTTCATAAAATTTTTTGACCAAAAGAAACTTTTAAGTTAACATTAAACAGCCAAAGAGGAAACTTATGAAGCATAATTAGATGATATTTCTGGGTGAAAGTTATTTTTTTTTGTAAAAGAATATGCACCCAACATTCAAAATGTAATTCCATTTTGTTTATAATTAATTAAGAACAAAGTTTAAAAATAAATTACAAAACTGTCAAACTCTCTTCTAAATTGCCTGTGCTATCTGGTCTTCTCACCAGTAATATGAGAGGTTCATTTACTCCTCCTCTTTGTCAGCAATTGCCATTAATAGTTTTATTTTATTGTTAGCCATTTTTAATAATTTTGTAGTGATACCTCATTTTGACTTCAATGTACATTTCCCTGATGATGATGAATGATGCAAAGGATCGTTCCCTGTGCTTTCTGTCACCCATAAAGTATAACTTCTTTGTCAAAATTTCTCTTTGTCCTTTTAATTGTTTTTATTCTCTTATTATTGATTTTATGCTTTTTCATATATTCTGAATTCTTAATCATAAATGTGATTTACATATATTGTATTCCAGACATTAGCTTGTCTTTTCATATTCTTAACAGTGTTATAATGAGAAAGATTTTAATTTTAATAGGGCTCAAATTATCATTTTTTTAATGTGTCCAGCTTTTGGTGACATATTTAAACATTGCCAAATTTCAAGTCACAAACATTGTCTTTTATGTGTCCTTCTGAAAGGTTTCCTACTTTTTGGATCAAGGTTAAAATTTTGCAATTGTGAGTTCCATTGTTTCAGGATTTTTTTAAAAAAGAGTATCCTTTCTCCATTGAATTGAGCTGACTTTTTATTCTGTTAAAAATAAGGTAACTATGTTTATGTGACCATATTTCTGGAGTATCTATTCTGGTCCATTTATATAAGATTCTGTCCATTCATTAAGAGGGAAAGTGCTTCAACTTTGGTAAAATGAAGACAGTTACATCATATACCTTGAATATTGCAAGGAATGAAGGAATTAATACATGTCAAAAGTTTTGAGCAGGTCCTGGCACACAGAGAGTGCACATTACCTGTCAGCTGCCCTTATTGTTTTTTTCTATACAAACCCTGGGCCTCTAAAGCAGCAGGTTGGAGCACCATTCCAATTTTATATCTGGAATTTCCAGAGGTTGGCTTATCAGACAACTAAAGGAAAAGTGAATATATATACACACACACATATACATATATATGTGTGTATGACACACATATATATACACACACACATATACGTATATATGTGTATATAACGTATATATGTGTATATAATGTATATATGTGTGTATATATGTGTTATATAAACACATATATATGTATATGTGTGTATATATGTGTATATATATATATATATATATATATATATATATATATATATCGTATATGTGTTGAAAACAAATTCTTAGAAGAAATATGTTATTAACATTTGAAAAAAAATGTGTGATAATTTTTGGCTAGAGGTTCCTTGTAATGTTGCTCAGAAAACAAGAGTTTCTCAGATCACAGTTTGGGAAATGCTGCTGTAGCAGTTATGGTACATAAAAATGATTAGCTTCCAAAAGTTTTGGCATACAGCATAAAAAGAAAAATAAAGATATAGGCCTATTCCTTTTTCTGTCTATAGAAAATGCTCCTTTCAGGACACACAGGGCTTGTCATTCAGTCGCATCTGGAGAGAGCCCAATTCTAAACATAATTTGAATTCTCCTTTGAATATAAAAGGGCTGTTTAATTTACATTTTGTCGTGTTTCTGTTTCTCAACACATCAGTTTCCTATTCATCAAAGTAGGATAATTTTTCATATTGACCGTAGCAGAGAACAAGTGTCGCTGTGTCTGTCATTTCCATTACCTGACTCTAATCTCTCTTCAACACAACCCGTAAGCATTATCAGCTATAAAGGAGAGAAATTGAAAAATCAAAGGATGATTTTTAAATCTGTGAACAGCTGCTCTAAAAACCCAGTTGTAAAAAGGGGCCTCCACATACTTTCTTTCTGTCTGTGGTAAGGTTTGGCGGTAAAAGAATGCTTATGAGGGACAAAGGGATTCCACCTTCCAGGGAACAGGGCTCTCTTCAGAACACAGTCCTCCGGATGAATAACTGCAGTTTTCCCCTCCCCTAGGATTCCTCAGCATCCAACACACAGAGGCAAGTTCTTCTGTCTCTCCAAGGCTGTCTTGGGACTTTGCATAGTCTAGCAGTCTCTCTGCATGGACCTTTAGGATGTATCAGTTTTTTCTCAAATACTAATAGAACTGGTAAAAAATGAAATTGCTAATAGTATTTTCCATTCATTATTCTATAAAATTACCTTATGAAAGATAACAAAAAAGAGACTTTTTTTGGATTTCTACCTAATACCTAATTCATTGTTTCTTATTAATAATATCCATGCATTAGAATGCCAGAAAAATGTTTACAAATAAGACATCCGTGAGTCAGGTTTTGTTTTAAATAATAATTCCCATTACAACAAATTTCAGTGAGAGTAATCCCTAGAATATGGTATAAATGACTTAGGTAATATTTGAAACATATATAAATGTTTATGTAATCATTTACAATCATTTATTGTGATGTAATAGAAAATATCTTAAATTGCACCTAAAATAAGTTGGACATAGTTCATTTAAAAACAGAAAATGTGTGAATGTGGCATGTGAGATGGCAGCATTCTTGGGAAATTAATGCAGAAGACTAAACAATGTAATTTTTTTTTCTTTGAAAAAAAAAAGGTTTATTGCTTTGCCATCAAAGGAAAAACATAGGGGACTCCTGTCCCAAAGGCTGTGATTCTGCCCATCAGCAGAAACAGGGAACTTTTAAAGAGGTGATTTAAAGGCTATATTTCATGTGTTCTCTGTTGGAGTTGTAATTTACTTGTTAATAATGGGAGATAGTCATTTCTGAGATATTTTGGTGCCATCCCCAAAGTCTGGATGACTTTGTTCCTCTGATAGGTGTACTCAAGGACACATAAATCTGCCTAAATTGGGGGAAGGTTTCCCCTAATATTAGGGAAGGGGAGAGATTAGGGAGGAGTAGGATGAGAGGAAGAGAAAGAAATATGTCCATTTTAAAGTTTAGTTTTAGTGGCAGAACATCAAGGGTTATATTCAAAGCATAAAAAAAAAGCATTACCCATTGTCAATTTCTAGATTACATTTCTATGGAAAAATAGGTGGCCATATCTCCAAGCTGCTTTCTCCTGAAAGAGGGTGAAGTTAGGGGAAGTGACCCAAAGTCTTTGCTCTCTCTCAGGTGGGGCATGGACAGTTAAGGATACTCAGTATCAGAGTAGTCCAGAGGTTCATAGTGGCAGAGGGAAGGTGACTTAAAAAGGCAAACAGAGGGCAGGGATCATGTTAAGACAACAATAAACAAGGCAAACCTTTACTTTTTTGTGAACAATTATCACAAAAGCAATTAGTATTTCAGCTAGTCTCTGAAAAGCATGAAGAGAGTAACTCATAATCATATCAGTGAAAAACAGATTGAGTTTATCAATGTAGGAGGTTAAGAAGATTTGTAGGTCTAGGGGATCAGGCTCAAATTAACTCAGGACAAACTTGCAACTCTAGAGTCCTGTGTGTTCATTCTTGTTAGGCACTCCCACACAACAACCCTTCCTTTATAGTCTCCAGCTTTACTTACTTTTGATAGGGCTGACACAAGTGTATATTTTAAGTTATATCAAAAGAATAAAATAAAACATTATTCCTTTTAAATATCCAAGTAGGATTGTGCTTTGGCTACATTCTCCTGCCAGATTTTTAAGACCAAGTTGGTCAAAACTGATCTTGTTCTTATCTACTCTTAAAAATCAATTGAGATTCCCCATGGACCACTTTAGCGATGTGTGTGAAGCCTCTTGGCTCCTTTACCTTTCCTCTACCAATGGTGCCATCTGCCAGGATGGATCAGAGTCTTGCTGACCACAGGTGACTTCTCTTGGAAGCATCAGGGACATTTCCATCTCCAGTGATCCCCTCTTTGCAGAATGTACACTTCTTGACTTCCTGTTCTCTAGCTTCCTCTCAATCTCTTGATGGGCAGATCAGGTGCCTCACCAGAGTTGCAGGGTCCAGAAAGGGGTTCCCATCATTCTCTTGCTGACCTTAAGAGGTAAGGGCAAAAGTGTTGGCTGCTTTTCCCTTGGCCCTTGTACTTCCTTGAGTTTGATCTCCAAATTTTGGTTTCAAATATCAAGCAAGCCAGTTTCACAAGTCTTAAGCAGGGACTAACAGATTATAACTTCAATATCTATAATTTTACAGTTATCCCTTTCATTTAATTGGGGTTAGTAATAATATCAGAAGTCAGCATTATATAATAGCTATCTTATAGATGATGGCTTTTTATCTCAAATTAACTCAAGTTGTTTTATTAGAAGCTGCCTCTGCAAAACACCAACAGGCAACAATTATAAAATTTACAAGGAAAATGCAAAATGAAATTAACAGCAAAAACATATTCAATTTGTATTAGCTGTGAACAAATAATAAATAATTTTAATAATCTTAAAACTCTACTTATATATTCTATCCCCTATTTATTTTGAGATCACAATAATCTTTACAACAAAATTTGATTTTTAAACACAACTTTAAATGAGCTCAAGTATAGTGTATTTTTAGAGTGATTTAAACATAGAGTAAGGTGGGAGGTTTAGTCTTATCTCAGGTAAGGTGGGGCTCTTGGCACATAACACAACACAACATTATATTTTAAACATTAATAAAACAAAGGCTAAGAGAGCTTTTAACTTTTATTTAAGTGACAAAATGCTTCCATGTTTTACAAAGTTACTTTAGAAAGATCAGGCTATCCTTATTATCTTCCAAAGATACATTTAAATTCCAATTCCAGTATGAAGAGTAACACAAAATTGTATTTATAACTTATTAGCAACAGGTTATTTTTTCCAGTTATAAAACATCAAATGACATGAATAATTACCAACCAAATTTTTTATTTCTGTACAAAGCTGAGTTCATTACTAAAGGTAATTTTAGTTTGAAGGACACCAACTTGGCAAAGTGCTTTTCTAAGCTTTACATTTAACTAAGATTAACTTTTAAAGTACAATTTAGAATTCATAGTGTACAGTAACAATAATCACAGGTCTGCATGGGTTAGAAAAAAATCAAAGGATAACCTTAAATTTTTATACATCTAGGAAACAGTGTTAATGATGAGAAATTAATTTGGTCAAAGCAAACAGGTATGGCAGGTCTTCAAATGGCAATGTATCCCTTCTATCTCAGATACAATGTATAAAAGAGAGCACTTATTGGTTATCTTGCCAGTAATATTACATAAATTTTTATTTTATGACCTTTTACATATCACTTAGACAAGGCTTAGGTAGATATAATTCATATATATATATATATATATATATATATATATATGCATCTATATGCATCTGAGAATTCTCTCTCTCTCTCTCTCTCTCTCTCTCTCTCTATATATATATATATATATATATATATATAGTTACATATTTAGGGTATCAACTATATTTTCATAACCAAAAAAAAATTTTTTTGTTTAACCAGTTACAAAGTAATCATTTAAGACTTTAAAACAGGTAGAAACTCTAATTCCTTTCAAACTTAGTTTCCCCAAGTAATAAAACCTAACAAATAAAATTATCTTGATAGATAAGAATAGATCAGTGTTTAAGGCTTTGCTTCATATTAGTACATAAGGGTTCAAATAACTTTGACTATGCTAATTATAGCTAATTTAATCAGAAACACAAACTTTTTGAGATTTACCTTCCACAAATATTCAGTGACTTATCTAAACACTCAGAACTTGTTTGCATGTTTAGTTTGTCCTGTTTCATCTTGGACTTTAGCAAGAGAATATTACATTACCAGACAAAATATTTCCTCTTTCAGAAACATTTTTTTTACCTTCTAATTTTTCATATTAAAATATTTTCTATAATTTTCTTTTATTATTTTTAGTTTCAGACCCTTTCTTACATTCATATTCTGAAACAATCATTATGAATGTTATCTTTGCATGTAATTTACATAATAAATTCATCCCAGGAGAGGGATCAGACAATCTGGCATGTACATGAATTTTGTCTTAATCTTTTCTCTCCCAGGTGGCAGTTATACCCTGGAGCACAGGATTTTTTTGAGCCTGACCTGTCTGCCTTATCATGATGTCAACAACTTTCAGTGAGTTCCCAACTATCAATTGTACTCAGATCTCCTTTGGGACCTTTTTCTTATAATAGGCATGTTGATATGCAATGGAGGAGGCCTTTTTCATCCTTTTCTTTAGGCTTCCTTGAAGATCCTTTTTCAGAGGCTGTCTGTAAAACATGGGTTGGCCTTAGTTTCTCTTTTTCTTTTCTGGGTGCACTTGTTTACCCTGCCAGTCACCCCATGCATTTAGTTTGATGGGATACTGTTATAGCAAGAAGTGCTTTGCCCCTGGCCAAATGAGTGTCCTATCAGATCTTAAAATGAGGGACTCTTCCTGTCCCCAGGTCACAAACTAAAAGTGCTGAAACTTACTGCCAAATCTTTGTGGCCAATGCCCTCCAGCCTCCATGGGCAAAATGGGTTGGAATGTAGAGCAGAGGCTGGTTTCTCTTTGACCATTTTTATACAGCCCAGGCATCTTTTCTGTTTTTTTTTGTTGTTGTTGTTGTTGTTGTTGTTGTTTGTTTGTTTTGTTTTGTTTTTTCCAGTTTAGGGCTGGTATCCTTGATCACTGTGAGATGATCTGTGGCTATCTGTGGCTAGGCTGAGAAACAGTGCTGGGAGTGCCAGTACTGGGTAAAATGATTGAAATATTTTAACACTTTCTTCTGATGGGCTACTATCCTCGAACACCAGAGACAATGCCTTTTGCACCTTTGAATTAGTTCCTAAATGTTCAGATCATTTATCATGCAACAGCATAAATGCCGGTATATACAGAAACTCTTACATATACTTTTCCCCCGACAGACCAACTTCAAAGTCAAGATTGTATAATAATCCAGCAAAACCATTCCAAGACCAGACTGTGTTGCAGTCAACTGTTTTTCTCTTAGGCAAATGCCTATAGCTGGCCCATTCACCCAAGATCTCTCTTCTCAAGAAACTTCCGGTAAGAGCAACACAGCATGGTCCCAGTCTTAAAAGGGCTAGTAGTAACAGATACAAAAAACAGAGGAGAGAGAATCACCAAAACCAGGGTTGACAGGCAGAAACCTTTAAAACAGACAGACAGACCTGTACATCTAAATTTCTTCCACTTACTTTAACTTTGATAGACCGACTCCAACTGCAAGATTGTATAATAATCCAGAAATCTATTTAAAAGCCAGATCATTACAGTAAAGCATTATCTAAGACAGACTTAAACCTATAGGTGGCCCTTTCTTCAACTTACTTTACCTCTGACAGACCAAATTCTATTGAAAGATTGTACAAAAAGAAACACAGAGGTGACCAGAGAAGAACCCCAAAACCTCGACTGATAGATTGAAACCTTTACATTGATAAACCAAGATCTTTCCCAAGATACTACCTATGGGGTCAGTCCAGTATTGGCCATGTCTTAAAAGGGGCAGTAACAGATATAAACAAAACAAAAAAATAGACAACCAGAGAGAATTCCCAAACCCAAGGCCAATAAACAGATGAGAACCCAGAACACAACAGAAGGGAGTATTACTAGTTTCTTGAGTTCTGCTTAATTATGACTCCTACACCAGTGGCACTAGAGTGGTCCTCATAAAGAAGCACCACATGTTCACATGAAGAGGAACTATATGTGTAGAATCAAGAGTCTTATCATGCACACTGGGGGACTTACTAGACAGCCAAGGATGTTTTAACTTTACTGAGTTCAATTTTCTTTTTCTGAAAATGGACCATAATGGAGTAACCTGTACCATTTATGGGCAAAAGGCAGGAATTACCCAAACCTAAATGAGATTTAGAAACTTCTGGGACGTTCTCTGAGTTCGTCCCCTTACTCAAAGGAATAGCTCCTAGGTTCAGTCCAAGGCAAACTCACCCCATTTCCTAACTCTCTAACAATTGGCTCTCAACAAGTTTGCCAGCCATTTGCGTCCTCAGCATGGAGGTGTAGTTCCTTGGAAAGCCAGGCCTACCCATGAAAGCTGGAGCAGGGGCTGCTCTTAGGTCCCACCTGGGTCACCCAATTTA
This sequence comes from Marmota flaviventris, assembly GCF_047511675.1. Classification (NCBI taxonomy): domain Eukaryota; kingdom Metazoa; phylum Chordata; class Mammalia; order Rodentia; family Sciuridae; genus Marmota; species Marmota flaviventris. Next base: position 47,540,574 of record NC_092510.1, on the reverse strand, counting down.
TTGCTGGAAGCTAGGTCCTTGTCCCTGAAACCTCAGTCCTTGTCCCCAGTACCAATCCAATAATGAGGACATAGTTTTAAGAAAAAGGAAAAAAAAAAGTTTATTGCTTTTTTAGTAAAGGAGAAACACAGGGGCTTCTGTGATTCTAAAGCAAGGGTTTTGAGAAACAATTTGAAAGAAAAATACCGTATATAGAAATGACCCTAAATGACCCTAAACATAAACAACTTAGGTAATTATAACTCACTCTTTTCCTGCATTTGATCATGTATACACACAATATACAGCTATTACCTGAGTCTATGACTGCATAAACTGTATTAAGAATTGTAATTAACAGTAAACCAAGAGATAAAAGATAAATCATTTCAAGTTGCAAACTTATCATAAATAATAGTACCTATGATATTTCATCTTTCCTCAAATTATGTAAATAGACACCTTAATGGGTTAATGTATCAGTAATCCCCATGATTAATTATATAGTGAAGAATGTTTTTTAAGTTTTAAGGGTAATGCTAGCATAAGTCAGAAGTAACATTTGCTGTTGGAAAAAAAAAAATTTACAAAATATATATATTTATTGTATGTTGAATATGCTGAAGCCTGAACATTTGATACCTCTGAATGTGACTTTACTTGGAAATAAAGTATTTAAGATGTAATCCAGTTAAGACAAAGTCATACTGGGTTAGGGTGGGCCTTAAATGAATCACTGGTATTCTTATAAAAGGAGACACAGAGCCAAAGACTCACAGGGAAAAAGTCCTGTGGAGATAGATGCAGAGATTAAAGTGATATGTTTAAATTTCAAGGAATAATAAGCATTGCCCATAACTACTAGACCCTGGGAGAGAGGCATGAGATAGAAAGTCTCTCCAAGCCCTCTCCCGGAAATTGGACTTCTGAACACCAGAACTGTGAGGGAATAGAGTTCTCTTGTGCTAAGCTACAGTTTTGCTACTTTGTTATGGAAACCCTTGGAAACAAATGTATTAGTTAAATAGGAACTGCTAAACATTTAAGAATAAAATTTTATCTGAAATTACAAAATTCAAACCTAACACTCCAAACAGTAATTTGTTAAAAATTTTTCTTTGGTTTTTATATATTTTGGGGGTCTTAAGAGGACTTATATGTTTACCATACATGTGGTAGTCAAATTATTAATAATTCCCTATGTGGTTTATTACTTTTATACATTAAAAAACTTCCCCATTATAAGAATGTAATTTATTTAAGTGATTTTACTACTTTAGTTTGATATTAAAAAACTGCATCTCTCTCCTCTTTCTTTTCCCTCCCCTCCTTTTCTCTATTTCTATGTGCAAGAACCAAAGCAGAACTTTATGAGTTTAACAGTCAACAGAATGTTCATAGGTAATAGCAAACTTATCATAAATGACAGTACCTGTGATATTTCATCTTTCCTCAAATTATGTAAACAGACACCTTCATTGTACACTAAATTTTATGTCATTGACTTATTCTTGTGCCTTCTATTCTGTTTCATTGATCTTCCTTTTCTCTACTGAATGACCATAATAAATATTTTTTAAAAATATGCAGTGTCTAAGGTGACTGACACATAGTTGGGGTACGGAGAGGGAGTTGAGGAACTCTAGATAGGGCAGAAGGGTGGGAGGGGAAGGGAGGAGGGAGGGGGTTAGTAATGATGGTGGAATGTGATGGACATCATTATCCAAAGTACATGTATGAATACATGAATTCGTGTGAACATACTTTATATACAACCATAGGTATGAAACATTGTTCTATATGTGTAATAAGAATTGTGATGCATTCTGCTATCCTGTATTTAAAAAATAAAACCAATAAAAAAGAAAATAAATAAATAAATACCTTTCTTATAAAAAAATATAAACTGTCTATATATTTAGAAGCTTTAATTTACTAATTATAAGCTCTTTTTTTAGTTCAGATTTTCTCAATTCCTTTCAAGTGTATATTACTCCAAGTAAAATTTCAAATTATTTTTTCAAAAATCTTATTATTTAATTTTTATAACTGCTTATATAATTAGATAAATGAAAAGCTAATTATGAGATACTTTAGCATATATGTTTTAGACTTTGCATAATTTCTTTGAAAATATCAGAATTTGAATAAAGGGAACATTCTTGTTTTAGCAAGAAAAAATTGCACATGGCAACAGTTAATTATTACATGTAAATTAATTCCAATTTTACCCTTTAGTTAAATAATCATATCATAGATACTACTTTTATATATGGCTACCTCCTTTGTTCTCATCTTAACACATTAGTATAGTCTCATATCCTTGTATACAGGACATGGTGCTTATCAAATTTTTTTTCTCAAAATTTTCTTCATGCTTATAATCATGTTTTTTATAAATGTTTAAGAATTTTTAACATTTTTCTTTTTTTTTAACTCCAGGAAAAATTCTCTTGAATGTTAACTACCTTTTAATGATATATAATACATGTGCCACATGAAATTTTTCCAAATTTATTACAAAATTGTTTTTCAGTTGATTTCTCATTCTTAGAACAAGGCAGCAAAAATATTACTTTATTTGAGTACTTCACAGTTGGTAAATTTACAAAATATTATGGTTGAATGATGTTTACTTTTTAAAATAAAGTTCATTTTTTGAGATATCCATCTCTTTTATTGATTGGCCTTTTGAAAATTTTCTTAATTATAAAATCAACTAATTCATGCCAACTTTCACAATGAAATATTCTATTTTGAAGTAACTAAATATTCACATGCAATTGTAAGCAAAGTAAAGACTATAATCATAGCTGTTCTGGAGGCCGAAGCAAGAGAATCACAAGTTCAAAGCCAGCCTTAGCAATTTAGCAAAGCTCTAAGGAACTTAGCAAGACCCTATCTCAAAAAATAAAAAGGGGTGGAGATATGCCTTTTAGGGATGTGGTTAATTGCCTCTAGCAGAATACAGAGATTCCATGTATTTGCCTAGTTTCCTTCATGGGCAGGAGAGGGAGTTCAAAATCATGTACCACTTTTTATTACACTGACTTGTTTTCCTTATTACTCTCCAAGAAATAATTTTCCCATTCTAGAAATTAATTTGTTTATTATGAGATTTTTTGTTCCATTATTCTGTGATAGTATTTATTATGTTTTCCTATAAAATATCTTTTTTTTATATTGGTTTCATGATTTGTAGTCTTGGACGGGAATGACTTTTCTAGTTCAAATAATAATTTTAATTTCCTAGACTTCATTAAAGGGTTATTAATGCTTTAAAAATTTGTAAGTATTTTGCTTACCTGGATTTTAGTTTTAAATATAATGAAAGAATCCAATTTTTTCTCTTTATGTTGAAAATCTTATATACAGTAACACTCATGAGGGTGTCCATCATCTCTCACTGAATTAAAGTTTATTTTTTTTAAAGAGAGAATTTTTTAATATTTATTTTTCAGTTTTCGGTGGACACAATATCTTTATTTTATTTTTATGTGGTGCTGAGGATTGAACCCAGCACCCCGCGCATGCCAGGCTTGTGTGCTACTGCTTGAGCCACATCCCCAGCCCTGAATTAAAGTTTTTAAAAATATTCATGTGCATTAATGTTAAATATTCAATGAAAAATTTCTCCATTTTCTTCTGTTTGCCTGTTATTATACTATTACTAAATTATTTTGATTATATGTATATTTCCTAATATTTGAATACATTTGTGAGAAAATATTCCATAGAAGTTTTTAATATTTTAAAAAGCAATTTGATATTGTTCTAATTTCTCATTTGATGACCATTGCAAATACTTCTGTGTTTCATTACTCTCCTTACCCATCTCTAATTTCAGCAGCCTCTGAATTGTATAATTCCTTGAGAACTTACTTGTCACTATCAGCCCCTAGACAAAGACTGATATCAACTTGCCTTTCACTTCTAGCCCCAGGCCATTTCCAAGACCACAGCCTGTTTGGCCCAAGTATACGTGCAGCCTTGAGTGCATGTCCTCTGGAGCTCTGGAGCTAAATATATATATATATATATATATATATATATATATATATATATATGAAAAAAGAATTTATTGTGATTACATTAAATGCCTTTATTACTTTTAGCAGATAATTTTATTATCCTGCCAATGTCCTGGCTTTATAAATTTACATTTGTTTAGATGTTATTCTATGTGTGCTAACATATAGATTTTAGTGTATAAATATGGATAGACGACATTCTTTATTTTTAATATTTTATTAGTTTTATTAGCTTCACCTCAAGATACTAATCTGTTCCATCCCTATTTTATATCTTCTAATTTGCATTCATATTTTTCTATTTTTGTGTAGCACAATGGCATACAATTTTACTAAGGAAAGGATACAGCTATTAAGCATTTTTTCCCCTCATTTGCTATTAACAATTATCAGATTTCCATACAGCTGTGATGTGTACTGTTATTGAATGGCATTTTCTTAGCATTCAACTTTGTATGGTATTACCAATTTTACCTATTTTCTTTCCTTTTAGGTTTTTTTTTATGTATTTTTTTTTCTTACCATTGTCTTATTTCCCAACTTTGTATTTTACTGTTTCATTGTGATATTTTAAATATAATCAACACAGAACTGAGTTCTGTTTTGTTAACCAACTCAAATATATTTGAGGTATTTGTTTGGTTGTTGTGTCCATAAACAGAATTATTGAAGCATAACAAAGGTTTGGCTTATAGTATTTTACAATCTGTCTTTAGAATCCACGATATTTGTTTTTCATATGTTGTCAACAGAAGTTATTTTCTGTTTTGGTAATTTGAATATTCTGCTTTGGCTGCTTCTGGAATTTTTCCTTGGCACTCAAATTTCAATACCTTAATTAAGATGTTTTGGCATTGGTTAATTTCTGTTACTTTATTTTAGTCATCTTTTTTAAAAGTCCTCTATTGAATTATTCAATGGTATTTTCTTATTTATGAACATTAAATATATAAAGGTTTGATCTCCACAATATTTCTTCTGTATCATCATTGACAAGCTAAATGTGTGCTCATATATCTTTGCTACTAAATTTTTCAATGTTTGCAAAGGAAATACTCAGTTTGGTAATTTCTTTCTTTTTGTCCACTCTGCTTGCTTGCTTTCTTCCCTTTTGGGCACTGGGGATTGTTCACAGAGGTGCTCTACCTCTGAAGCCTTTTTTAAAATTTTTGAGACAGGGTCTCACTAGATTGTCCAGATTGGCCTCAAGCTTGTAATCTTCCTGATTTAGCCTAATGGGTAGCTGGAATTACAGACATGTGCCATAGCACTCAGCTTACTCTGCTTTCTTTCTATGGCATTCATTTAATTTAGGGAACAGAGTAGAGCTTTTACAAACTTTTCCTACATTAAATTTAAAGTATCACCGAGAATGTAATATCTCATAAAGCTATTCTAGATTCTTAATGAGGAAAGAAACCTAAATTACATTTTAAATGTTAAGTCTTCACCTCATACATATTTTCCATCTATATAAATTTAATCCAATAAAATATAATTTCTTACTATATCAGACGTTTTATATTCACTACATAAAATTAAAGTGTATGGAAATGAGAAATTAATTAAATATGTATAATAACCACTTTACTCTTTCTGAATCTTTTTATAGCACTGAATTAGATATGGTAACTATTTACAGGGATTAGTTCATGGAATACATTTTATTACATTTAATTTACATTTATCTCTCAAAAACATTTGGAGTTTTATTAAGTGAGAAACGCGAGGATAATTTAGATATTAGGAACACGCGAAGATAAATGAAAGCAGTTGAGAAAATGTGAAACAAAAATTTCATAGAATTCCATAGCTTCTATTGTGATTGCTGAACAACTTATCATTTTAAATAATTTTTATGTTAACCTTGTATAAGGGACTCAGTTGTTGTTATGCATTGAGTCAAAAGGTGATTCCTTTTGCATGATTGCCACCATATTCACAGTGTATATTTAGATTGTGTATTGAAAATTTCAAGTAGTTTTATTCTCTGGACCTCTATCTCTCACTATGTGAAAAAAAAAAAAAAAAACTGAAATGAATTAAGGACTTAAACATAAAACAAGACATTATGATATTATGAAACTACTAGGTGGAAACATAAAAGAAATGCCAGATAACTTTGGACTGAGCAAGGACTTTGTTTGTTTTTGTTTTTGTTTTTTTATTTTGTTTTTTTAGACAAAGGAAAAAGAAGGCTTATTGCTTTGCTAGCACAAGAGAAACACAGGGGACTCCTGTCCCAAAGGCTGTGATTCTGCCCATCAGCAGGAACAGGGGGCTTTTTAAAAGGTGATTCAAAGGCTATATTCAATGTGTTCTCTGTTGGAGTTGTAATTCACTTATTAATTTGGGAGATAGTCATTGCTGAGATCTTCCCAAAGTCTGGATTACTTTGTTCCTGTGATGGGTGTGTATTCAAGGACAGATAAATCTGCCTAAATTGGGGAAGAAAGGCAATCCTGCTTCTCCTGAGATTAGGGAAGGGGCGAGATTAGGGAGGAACAAGGAGAGAGGAAGAGCAAGAAATATGTCCATTTTAAAAATAAATTGCACCTGTCATCCCAGCGGCTCAGGAGGTCGAGGCAGGAGGATTATATATTCAAAGCCAGCCTCAGAAATTTAGTGAGGTGCTAAGCAACTCAGTGAGACCCCTGTCTCTAAATAAAATACAAAAAGAGCTGTGACTCAGTGGTTGAGTACCCCTGAGTTCAATAACTGGTACTGGTGCCCCTGCAAAAAAGAAAAAAAAAAAATAAGTTGAAGTGGTAGAGCTGCAAGGGCTATATTGAAAGCATAAAATGAATCACTGTTACATTTCCCCCGCTGTCAGTTTCTAGTTTTCTATCAGGTGGGGAGCAGTTAAGTGTATTCAGGACCAGGCAAGTCCAGAGGTCCACAGTGTCAGATGGCAGGAGACTGGACAAAGCGTACAAAGGGCAGGAATCATGCTAAGACAACAACAAACAAGACAGCAAAGCATTAATTTTTTTGTAAACAATTGATCAAGGACCTTTTAAATATGAACCCATGAGCAGAAGCAGCAAAAGCAAAAATATATAATGGAATTAGCTCAAACTAAAAAGCTTCTGAACAGCAAAGGAAATGATCAGAGCAATAAAGAAACAATCCACAGAATTTGAGTAATATTTGCAAGCTATACATCAGAAAAGGGGATAGTATCCAGAATATATAAGGAATTCAACTCAAATACAAAGAAATGAGTAATCTGACTTTAAAATGGGCAAAATTGCTCAATATTTCTCAAAGGAAGACATACATATTGCCAACATGTATATGAAAATGTACTCAACATCACTAATCAGAGAAATGCAAACCAAAACTCAAATAAGATATCATTTCTCTCTAGAATGACTATCGTTAAAAAGACAAAAGATAACAAATGCTAAAGAGGATGTGGGAAAGGAGAACACTGGTACACTGTTGGTAGAACTATAAATTAGTAAAGTCATTATGGAAAATAGTATGGAGTTTCCTCAAGAATCTAAAAATAAAACTATCATATAATCTAAGAGGCCCACCACTGGGTATATCTACACTATGTGAAATGAGTATATTAAAGAGAACCCAGCACTGTGTTTAATACAGCAGTTTTCAGGAAAGCTATGATAGGAAACCATTTCTGTGCCCAATGATGGATGAATGAATAAAGAAAATGTGGGATATATACACAATGTACACAATGGAATGCTCTCGAGCCACAACAGAGATGAAATCACATCACTTGAAACAACATGGATGGACTTGAAGAATATCATTAAGTTAAATAAACCAGGAACAGAAAGACAAATGCTAAACCATCTTAATCATATGTGGAATTTTAAAAAGCTGTTCTCATAGAGGTAGACAGTAGACAGTGGTTACCAGAGACTAAGGAAGAGGGCAGTAATGAAGGCAGATGGTCAATGGGAACAAAGTCACAGTTAGATAAAAGAAATAAGTTCTGATATTTTACTGCACAGTAGGAGAAGCATAGTTAACAATATTATAATGTATATTTCCAAATAGCTAGAAGAGATAAACTTGAATGGTCTCACCTCAAAGAAATGTGAATGTTGGAGGTTATGGATATTCTAATTATCCAGATTTAACTCAATAATATATATGTGTGTTGAAGTATAACAATGCACCCCATAGATATAGAAATTGTTTCAATTAAGAAGCAAATAAAAGTTACATTGTTCTACAATTTAATATGAAATCATTTAATTGCCCCAAAATATTCATGAAGAATTTGCCACATTTTGTGACAAAACATTTTCTCCAAATGCCATGGATACGTATTTCATTGTCCACTATGAGCAATACATGCAACAAGGGGAGTGGGAGGTGGCATAAGAAAAAAGAGGAAGTAGAGAAACTTTATTTTTCGCTTTTTAGAAATGTTGTGTTGCATTAACATCTGTAATTTGGCCTAAGAAGGCTGAATGTTCCCCAAATTTCAATGTGTTGGGAATTAAAGTAATATATATATATATATATATATATATATATATATATATATATATATATATATATATAAACTACAATAATTAGGAAACATAAAAATTTGAGGTTACAACATATTGTCTTAACTTTCAAGCATTTATTAGAACCTAACTCTTCACAAACAATAGGTTTCTTTTAATGGATATAATAATTGTACATATTGTGGAGCAGAGAATGATATTTAGATACATGTATACAATTTTTAAAGATCCAATCATAGTAATTGGAATATCTAGCAATTCAAAGGTATCATTTCTTTGTAGTGACTGGGAATGCCTGACTCTAGCTATTTGGAAATGTAAATTATTGTTAACTATTGCCACCTTACTGTGCTATAGAAGGTCTTTTCTGCTTTTCAGTCTTCAAAAAAGAATGAAATCCTCTCATTTGTGGATGAGCATGGATGGAACTGTCATGTTCACTGAGTGAACAAGCTGGGCACAGGAAGACAAATCCTGTATGTTTTCACTCCTTCATAGAAATTTTAAGAGTTCATCTGGTAAAAGTTGAGAGTAGAATAGTGATTACCAGCAGTTAGAAAGAGAAAGCAGGGAGGTGAGGATAGGGAGAAGTTAGCTAATAGGTACAAAATAATGCTTAGATAGAAGTAGTGTTCTTTTTGTGGTTTTCACAATGAGTGAAGTTAAATCAAGAGGATAAATAGAGTGGTCAAAATGTCAAAATTCATATATATTGTTTCTCCCATCAGAATTTTTTTTTGGCCCCAAGTATGATCACTCTTCCACCACATTATAATGTATTGCCAGTACCTCTCAGGCTTTATAGCTTCCCACTCATTTATTTTAGATAAAATTTAATTTGTACTATAATGAATACCACCTATTTCTGAAAAAAAAAAAACACAAAAGTACAGAAATGTATAATGGGGAATGTAACCTTCAAAGGGCTTACCTGCATACACAGAGAATACGAATTTAAATTTAGATATTAGTTTATGTTACAAAAAAACCCTAGCTTAACAAATAAATTAAAATGTTGATATCAATTAGTTTCCATATTTTTAGTTCATTAGTTAAAAACCTTGGGTAACTGATAACACTCTGCATTTTTTAAAGTCATTATACAATGAATACAAATTCTAATTTAAAGTAATTACAAAACCAGAACAAAGTCAGTCCATAAAAAGTACTGCTAAATGTTTTTTTTTTCTAAAAATTGGATAAAATATTTAAAAAGTGTACACCAAATTCTGTAAAGCTCTATTATGACAATTATTTCATGGGATTAAGTTATTGGGAGAATATTCAGTTTTATGCAGAACCATTTTTAGAGCAAATAAACAATTTTAAAAACTCTTGTCTAAACCAAGAACGAAGTGCATCAATGAAGGTCCAAGGTGTACATTAAATAACAGGTCTTTGATTCTTATTACTTCTCCATTGTACTTTATCCATTTTATATTTTAAATTAGTCTTAGAATCAGACAAAAGACTAAAAGTACAATGTATTTTGTTCTTTTTCCATCAGAACTTTCCAACAGAAACTCCTGCAGTTTGCATATTGATACATTTGCACTTTATTGTGACAAACTCACTCCAGAACATGTAACTCACCCTTGTTCTTTTCACCCTGTACACCTTCATCATTAACAAAGTACAGCTAGTAGCTTGCTGCTGATATGAGATCAGGCCATTCCCCACTGTGTATGTTCAAAAATCCTGATTGAGGTTTATAAAATGTTTTCTCAGTGAAACAAATATAACTTAAGAATGTGTCTTTGTGTGCAGCAACCATATTGTTTTACAAAAACTTGCATGTTTGTAGGAACGTATTTGAAAAGATTTCAAATAGTTTTGCTTAGTACAGGGGAAAGGAGGGAAAGTAAATTCTTTTCAGTTAAACTGATTTCTTTGGTCCTCATTCATCAAAATAGTCTGCAATTAAGCTTTATGGAGAAATTATTTGTAAGTAAGCATGATAGTTGAATATTTGGGGCTTTAGAAGAATCACACAATAGCAGAGATTATGTTTCTCCATTCTATTTTATATTTTCTTATGCTTTAACATAGCTTTACAAGCACACTGTAACTCCAGATAGGTTTAAGTAACATTAAAAATTGTATGTGTCTACAATTATATTCAAAACTCTGACCTATTTTAGTTCCCTTGCATAAATTAGTGAAAAGATAAAATACTTCAAAGGATGAAATGAATTTTGGAGTTGGAGTTGAGAAAGAGTTGAGTTTTCAGTTAACTCTACTTTGCATAGAAGGGAGTTTGATGTGCAGATACTAAGGCTGTGATTGGATATGTGTGTGATGGATATCTAGTAGAGAAAGTCACAGGTAGAAATGAATGGGGCATGTTATAGAATGAGAAGAAAAGAGGGACACAAAATTTCTCATTATTATTTCTCTCACTTCTATACATTGATACATTTGCATTCTCCACAATCTTAGAGCCATCAGCATAAATTCTTTGGTAAATATTTAGAGTTGTCTCAATGTCCCAGAATGATTTGCATATTTTATTTTCAGAAGAGCTCTGGGATTAATGTAGGGACAGAAAAACCTCAGTGGTATGCCTGCTCTAAACTAAATTGAGGATCTTTGTTTCTATTTCGGTTGCCTAAATATTATTACTTACTTTATTCAGTACTCTAGTCAGAAACCAGTGCTTCCCTGATCTGGGAATGGTGTGGGGAACTTCTCATTGTGTAGCAAGTTAAGGGTTTAAAGATTGCTCTTGGCAGAACACCAGGAAGGCAGCAAACCCTCAGAGAAAATTTCTTTTAAGAGGAGCTATTTTCTCTCTACTTTGATGTGCATATTTCTTTGCCAGATGGTAGTAACCCCATAGGGAATTACTTCAGGCAATAGGCTTCTACTTATAAAATATCTTTCTTGGAAACCAATGGATATTTTCTGGTTGAATAATCTTATAGAGAAGAAAATTATAGACAGTTTTAAATTTGAGTGTGCTTAAACTTCTGTAGTATATATGTGTATGAACATGGGCATGTGTTTGGCATGTGTATGCACACATGCATTCATATATATGGAAACACTGTTGTTTGGAAATTATTATTTTTTGTTTGTTTTTAGTACTAGAGATTGAACCCAGAGATACTTTACCTCTGAGCCACATTCTCAGAATTTTCTTTTTTTTATTTTTTATTTTGAGATAGAGTCCTATTAAGTTCCTGAGGGTCTTACTAAATTTCTGAAACTGGCCTTGAACTTGCAATCCTTCTGCTTCACCCTCCCTTGTCAATGAAATAACAGGCATGCACTACCCTACTTGGAAATTAGTTTTCTTAAGATGCTTATTGAATTTCACCCTATGAATTTTTTTTCTGATGTATTACTGAATGTGAAATTTACAGATAAAGAAAGACTTTAACAATTATAAATATTTTAAAAGATTATATTAAAATATAATGCAGCCAATGAAATCAAACAAGAGGTGATCAATTGCAAAATTAGAATGATATTCATGTATGTTCTAGAATCTGGAATTCTAGAACATGGCTTGGGGATCACAGAGAAAAAAAATCATTGTAAAACTCATAATTCACTTTATGTAGAACACTCAGACAATTTTTCTACTGAGTGTGAAGTCTTCAATTATAAGAACCAGACTACAGAAATGCGCATAAGTAGTAAACCATTGGCTTATATTTTAGCATTGATACCACATTCTCTTAAAGGAACAAAACATGAATTATATTAAGATGCCAAATTATTGCAATGTTAGCAAAGCTAGAAATAGAGTGTTTCTATTACAATTCTTCCACAGAACAGCCTGTGCTCTGTACTCCATTAGGAGGGAACAAGACACTCTGGTGGCCATCAAATCAAGGTTCACTTCGTTTGTGACAGGTATAAAGGAAAGCTACATCTAATGTTCTCTTTTATAATTAAGTTGGAGTTGTGTGATTGTGTTCTGACAAACATGATGTGGACAGGAGAGATGCATACTGTGTGCTACTTTCCCAGCCTGCACAATAGAAACTTCACATTATTTGTCTCATCCTTCCTCCCCAAATTGCAAAAACCGAGTCAGAATGATGCCTCAAAAAAAAAGGAAGCTGAATATTCAAGTCACATTTTATAAAACTGCCTGTGAGAACAGCCCAACCCAAACTGGACTAAGACATGAGCAGGACGTAAGATTTAAAAAGTGTCAAGCTATTGAGACTTCTGGGAGCTTCTCGTGTCAGTGTTAATTAATTAGTAGAAAGCAGCTTCCGTCACATTCTTATTTTCTGCCCATCACTTTCTAAATTTTGCCTTAATTTTTCACATGACACCTGATATTACACTCTTTTGTGTGTTGTTTGAATCACTCTCAGAAGCAGGACCCATGAGGGCATCAAGTTTGTTATTCACACTGCCGAATCCCAAGAGCACAGAGAACAATACTTCAGAGTCAGAGCTCAATTACTTCTTGAATAAATAAATTATTTCATTTCTCACAAAATGAAATCATTGTGATTACTTTTATTAATCTCTTTTGCACAAATAAGAAAACTAAGACCTAGCAAGTTCAAGTAATTTATCCAAGATTAAATAATTAATTAATGAAGATACTGAGTCTAAGAATTATAGAAAAGTAACAAATATTACGTAGTTCCAAAATTCCCTTCTATATATGAAAAAAATCAGTGTTAAAGTGTTAATCAAGTAACACATTTCTTTCTTTATATTAAGATTTTCTATTTCCTGATTCTTTCCTCTGGTAAATTATTGATGGGTTTATTTTATATGTATTATACATATATAATATATAATCTTTAATATCTTATATACTCAGATGGAATTCTAAACATAGTTTCCCCATATTTAACAAAGGAGATTGCACATACAAATGTTCCTTGATTTACAATGGAATTACATTTCAAGAAACCCATCATAAGTTGAAAATATTGTAAGTCAAAAATGCAATGAATACATCTAGCAACACAGTACACTGCATTCATTGTTGATTCTTATGCTCAAGTGGCTGACTGGAAGCTAAGGCTTCCTGGTATGGCTTAGCACTGCAAGAAATCTAGTATATATCACCAGCCTGAGAAAATGATCAAAATAAAACTGAAAGTGTGTTTTCTAATAAATGAAAATTACTTTCACACTATTGCAAGATGAAAAATTTAATTCCAATCATCATTGAGTTGGGACCATCTGTACATATAACATGTGTGGGTATATGTATATTTATATTCATATATATATATATCCTATAATATAACATATATTGCATTTCTTTCTAATTTAAAAGTCTTTTCTATGAAAGAACTGTTAATCTTGGTTTGTATAATATCAGGAAATATGACATTTCTTATAAGTAAATTATTCAAATAATTTTAAATGGTTCAATTTATCTTGATAAGAAATATGCCTGTCTATCTACCATGGATCCTCCTTTACAGAAACAGAAAAAATCAAATACTAAATATTTTTATTGTAGTAGAAGTAGTGCTACTATTCTGGAAAGCACCTGAGAGAATAAATGCATCTGACTGGAGCTAGTAGATTCTATTATTGTTTTCTTTTTAAGAAAAAAATCTAAGCCATCAAGAGATTAAAAAAAAACTGAACCCAATCACAACTAGACCATGGAAAAGTAAGTTTATAAACAGAGGAAGTCTGTCCCTAGGGATTATCATATAACATTAGGTTACATTTCCACTTAATGGCCAAAACCATTCAAGTTGGATTTGTTTGGCTGCACAGATTAAAATACTTTATTCCACAAAAGTTAAACCCCATCCTCTCTAAGACACAAATATTATTATTTATTCACTTATTTGTTTTGGTTCTGGGGATTGAACCCAGGAGCTCACTCATGCTATGCACGTTCTTCACTGTATAAAATGAAAATTAATTCTTACTTTTCAAAAGTAATTCTTGCATGTGATTTGAAGAATGAGAAATTTTCTTTCTATAATTAGTTTTTAAATCTTCCCACTGTTTCTGATGTGAAAATGTGTACATATCTAAATGTATGTGTGCATTGTATGTATTTTTCCATTAAACAGTAAGCAAGAAATGCAGAACTTTGAAGTTAGATGATGTCTCATTCATATTCTACACAGGAAGCACTAAGTAAGAATCAGTTGTTTTTTTATAATCTTTCTTTTCCAACCTTCACCTATTTTCTTTGTTTTGTATCAAAATCCTGAAGAATGATCACTCCTTCAATCTGAGAAGGCATAGACATACTGCAATCCATGCTGAGCCAATTTTTGTGGACACAACCTTGTAACTGCTTCCAAATGAAGGAAAGTTTGAACTCCTCTTTTCTAATAGGAATTATCAAATTCTTTAAAGTGTAACTTGCAATGAGAACTATATTTTACATTGTGCCCAAATTTATAAATACATGAAAGTTCTTAATAAACTAAAATTTATGACAAAAGGTACTTACTATATACAACTCACTGTGATGATTTCTCTTCCATTCTAATTAGAATCACTGTTTTTGTCTGTTCAACCTTTTAAAAATTGCTAGTTTGACAGATTATTTTATTAAATAATTGGCTAAAGATCATAACCTACAATTTGAAAAACACTCATCTGGATGATTTATGGTGATAACATCAGATACATTTTTTTTCCATTTGGGTAATGGAAATGTGGCCTTTTCTATTTTCTAATAAAAACATCACCAAAACTTCAACACACGTAATTACTTTGGACCGAAGAATGAGAAATAAAGCAATTGTTTTCTTGACTGTATTTGTTGATTTGCTTATTTAGAATAATTCACATTTTTGCTGTAACTTGCATAAATTATCTTTTGGGGTGATACCTGGGAGCCTTGTTATGACATTTTAAGAGTCGAATTTTCCTAAGAC
The DNA here is from genome assembly GCF_047511675.1 of Marmota flaviventris. Classification (NCBI taxonomy): domain Eukaryota; kingdom Metazoa; phylum Chordata; class Mammalia; order Rodentia; family Sciuridae; genus Marmota; species Marmota flaviventris. The sequence goes on along the minus strand of NC_092510.1, from coordinate 47,525,235 downwards.
AGCATATTGAGTTGGAATTTTTTTAAATTTTTTTTAGTTGTTGGTGGACTTTTATTTTATTCATTTATTTATATGCAGTGCTGAGAATCGAACCCTGTGTCTCACGCATGTGAGGCAAGTGCTCTAACACTGAGCCACAACCCTAGCCCTTGAGTTGGAATTTTTAAAAAGATACTTTTTAATAAAGGAATGAGGGGTTTGTGTGTGGGATAGATCATGGGAATCAACAGAGGTTGTTGAGGCAGCCTCATGTTAGCAATAGCACACCTGGGCCTGGAATTTCCATGTTTAAGGGTGCTAGTGAAGCAAGATTGAGATCTGGATTGGACAAGTGCAGCACCCTGAGAGAATCTATTCTCTCAGAGAGACAGAGCAGTTCTCTCAACACTGCTTCAGAGCTTCAGAGAGCTTGACACAGTGACACATTCCAATAATCCCAGCAGCTGTGGAGATAGGCTGAGGCAGGAGGATCTCCATCCAGCCTCACCAACTTAACAAAGCCTTGAGCAGCTCAGCAAGACCCTATCTCTAAATAAAATATAAAAAGGGCTGGGGATGTGGCTCTATATTTGAGTACCCCTGGATTCAATCCCTGGTACAAAAAACAAAACAAAACAAAATAAACAAACAAACAACAGCAACAGAAGAACTACTTCAGAGAAAGAAGGATGGAAGTAATATATATGGATGTTTCCCTGTCTTACCACTTTGGGTCTCCTACCACTATCTCCTGTTAATCAGAACCAATAAGAAAATCATCTGATATGCTGTGGTTCACAGCCAGTCTCCTGACAGTTATTGACAGATCAACAAAGGTGGAAAATGGATCTAAACGGAAACTAGAGAATAAATTCTCCTTCCCTGCCCCCCACATGAAAAAGACTGCTGTGTTGAAAGAAGCAATGGTATCATAACAAACTCCTGGAACTCCCACTTGCAGTATTCTTGTAATAATTACATGAGATTACAGAAATAATTTCTGACAGCTCTTGGACCATTGTATATACATCTTTACACAATCACAGTATAATCATACAAATGCTAACATATATTTACCTCTGTCTTTTTACTCTCTTTTGGACAGAAAAGTGAGTTAGGATTATTCTTGTAGCATGTTTTCTAAACTCATGTGGAGCTCAGCAGTCGAGATTGATCAACCTGAAGGTGTAAGTGAAGCCCCCCTAGCCCATGGATACATTGCTCATCTTTGATAGGAAGCATTGCATTTGCTCTACTGCTCGACACTCTGGGGAGAGAGAATAAAGGTTAACATGTCCGCTGTAGACTTGTCAAATGGCTTCTGAAACAAAGAAAGAGGAAAAAACAACCAAACAGGCTTTTTTTTTTCCCCCAATTTATTTTGTGTTATATCCTTTACTGCTTTAACTTCATGTACATACTGAAAAAAAATTGGTAATGTTTCATTATTTCCTCATCTACACAGGGATACAGGGTTTATGGCACATAAGGGATAGAAATTGGAAATAAAAATCGCTGAGGTTATGAACATCAAAAATGATACATTATATATTGCTTTAAATGTTAGAATTGACTGGATATTTGAAGGATGATATGTAGGTTGTATAATTGTGTCACTGTGAATCTCTAGTTTCTTGCTGAATTGGTGACAAAATTAAGTTTTGATGAAACATACCAGCCCAGAAATTCTCAGTGAATAACATTCTTATGGTTACAATTGTATCTTTCAATGGCTATCTAAAGATTTACTAGCTTTTCCCAAGAAATTAGAATTCTTTTTTATATGTGATTCTCTAATGAAAATGAATGACTTGAAGAAAAACTTTATTATCTGTATTCCTTCACCTAACTGGGAATTAGATTTAATATTATGTACAAATGTGGATTAAAATCTTTCACTTTTACAAGTCAGTCTTAATCGCTAGATAACCGATTTACATTGTCTTAATATTATTTTAATAATATTTCCTTTTGTACTTGGAATACCTTCTTCCAACTTTCATAATTACCCAGATTGAATGCTGTAGCAGGATAATTCTTGAATCCATAGTAATTCAAGTTTGATTTTTTTTCTGTTGCCATTGTTTTTCTTTTGTTTTATGGAAGTAACTAATTTTGGTACTAAGTTTTATTTTTCTTCATGGAGTCATAATACAGTTTAAGTAAAGTATGGGTAGTATTTATTGAATTTTGTATTTTAGGATCAAAACCAGAAATTTCTAAGTATAGTAATGTGCCATATTAAAACATTGGCTAATGGTGAACTGTATACATGATGTTTGTCTTATAAGAGCATAATGATGCTGAAAAATTCCCATAGCCTAAATTTTAAATTTACCTTTCTTGTTTAGATGTGGTTATGTGTAACAATATCTATAAACAAATAACAAAAAAACTACTATGGTGTTACAGTTGCCCACAAATTCAGTTTGGTAACAAGCCGGACAGATTTGTATCCTAAAAGCAATAGGTTTCATCATATAGACTAGGTGTAAAGTGGGCTACACTACCTGGGTTTGTGCAAGTTCACACAATGACAAAATCGCCTAACAATGCAATTTTTCAGAGGATATCACTAACATTAAGCAATGCATAACTGCACCTAGAAAACAGTCCCTATGTCACAGGCTTTTATTGTTGGTATTGGGGAAATATCAAATAAATAGGGTAACAATAAGTGTAAAATTTAAAAATGTTTGCTAGTTTGTGGGGATTCCAAACTATTTGAAGCCCAATTTATCTTCCACTTTGTGATTAGAGTTAGTAGACATTATCAGAAGCAGCATCTCAAAAGTCATGTGACTCTAGGGTTTGTAGAATGGACCTCCATAAGGGAAATATCCCATAGTTCCTGAAAGATGTCAATGGGTTATCAGGGAAACTTATAGTAACAGAATGAGTAATCACAGTGGTAATAGTTGTGTCAGTACTGGCAAAGAATTCTGCCATTCCCAGTTTTCTAGGTCCTTGTAAACTTTGTATCAGTACAAAATTCCATATATAAATATAATTCAGAAAAAAATATTTTATTAACTAGTGGAGTGATTATAGTAAATATCATTTGCCTTTCTCAATGTTGGTTCCTTCATATGTAAAATGCAATTAATAATTGTTGGAGTTAATGAATTTGAATTAATTATTTTATTATATATAGAAGGCACTCAATAGGTAGTAAATGCAACTTGATTTGTCATTGAATGAAGAGTAAATTATGGTGTAAATTTATTAATTAAATTATCAATCTAACACAACTGAGAAATTAATTTTGCAAAATATAAAAATAATTAAACAACATAACCTTAAGTGACACTGAAAGTAAGGAAGATTTGATTCTGTTAAGAAATTTCCTTTTTAAAAAAATATTTTTTATTTGTAGTTGGACACAATATCTTTATTTTATTTATTTATTTTTAGGTGGTGCTAAGGATGGAACTCAGGGCCTTTCACATGCTACACAAGCACTCTACTGCTGAGCCACAACCCTAGCCTCAGGCAATTTCTTATTCCATTATTTTCACTTTCCCTTAAGTAGGGGATGCTCTACTCTATTCTTATACTCCTTCTCTGTTTTAATGACAGATTAGTTTACTTCTTCTCCCACCAACATCTTTATTACTTTTTTTACCTCCAAAAGTAGAAAAATAAGGGACACATATAGTACAAGTTGGTTAAATTGTTAAAATAATAGCTACTACTATTAACTGTTGATTGTTAAACTTTCCAAATGTTTCTTATATATTCAGGCAACAACAAAGTCAAATGATGCAGTCTTATTTCTTAAATGTTGTGAAGATAAAATCAGAAAGCCCTATTTCTAAAATAAGACTTAAACAGGAGTATTTGGGAATGCAGTCTACACTAGTAATCTATAAAATTCTCCCCAGTTGATTCTATTGTGTAGCTAGTCCTGAGAAACTACTAGAACATGTGATGGTAAAATCATAGCCTTATGTACTGCTAGCACAAAAAGCAAGATATAAGTAGAACAATATTGCTCTCATATGTAGGTGACATGGTGACACTCTGTGGATGTGCCTGTGGCTAATAGTGAAGAACACGATGGTCACAGATGCTGGCCCAATTTGGGCACTGGGTTTTGAAGTTAGGGTATCTTGTGGTTTGAATGTGTCCCCTCCCAAGTTCATATTGAAACCTACTCTGCATTTGGTCCTATGAGATGGGGCCTTTAGATGGGGTCTCTTCCTTCATCAATGGATCAGTGTCCTACAAAGGGTTTTCTTGTGTACTTCTGCCATGTGAAGACACTTGGACAAAATCATCTTTGAGGAATAAGCATCACTGAAGACTGAAGTTGCCAGTGCCTTGACCTCAGACTTCCCAGCCTCTGCCACTGTAAGAAATAACATTTATTTTCTTTATAAATTATGCAGTCTCTGGTATTTTATTATAGCAACATAAATGAACTAACTATGAAGAAGAAAAATGCTGCTGCATTTATTTAGCCAAATGCTTTGGTGTTAGACATTAAAAAAAGTTACAGGGAGTATAATCTATCAACCCATTTTAGATATGAGATATTTGAGGGAAAAAAGAGCATATCTAGTGGGATTGCCAGAGATAGAGATTTGAAAATGTAAAATAACCAAGATCAGAAATGGGAAGGAGCTTTGGGAGTCTTCAGCACAGAGGCAATATTGGAAAACTTAAGTTGATGAATTGAGTAAAGCAAAGGACAAAAAATGTACAGCAAGAAAGTGAATTTTATAAGTAGGATGCAAAAGGTAGAAAGGAGGCTTGAAACAGAAGACAGAAGCAGTCAGGAAAATATGTGGAAAAGAGAGTTGTAATATCTGTAATTTTTACTGAGGGATTTATTCATCTGTCTAAGCCGTCATGCATGAATTGTTCAATTAATGGATCATATTCAACAAGATATGATGTTCATCTTGAATATTTTGATATTTAATTTAATATGATATATGTTCATGAATTATTAAATAAACCAGTGGTCAATTGAATAAAAAGTCACAGAGCATTAGATTAAGTTGAAAACTGAGACAAGGTCATTGACTTTTGTCAGAAGGAAGTCCGGGGTAATTTATTAGAGTAGCTTCAGCTGATTGTTGAGCATGGGGGCTACAGAACACAGGAATAAATGCTGAGCAACTGCCTTAAAAACTAAGGCAGTGGCTGTATTTACAGGTTTAAAGATTTAGCAAAAAAAATAAATATGCAGTGCAGAACAAAATCTTTGAATAAAATTAATATGGATTGGAGAGTATTTTTAAAAATGATGAAAAAATGAGGTATATTCCAAAGTTGATTCATTAAAAAGGATCTATTGCAGAACAGTAAGATTAAAAACAATACAAATAATAAAGCAAGCTACAGTAAGCAGTAAAGCAGATTAATTTTTCTTATATATCTTAAACCATACAATTCCTATCATGAAGGAAGGAGACTCAAAATTTCTGGTCCAAGCCATCAATCTCAAGGGTCCATCAACAATTTTTTACTATGATTATTCTACACAGTGAACATTTGTTTTTTGGAAAAATTGACATAGCTCATTCTCTCTCTTCTCTAATACCTTTCTTCATTACCTCTATGCATCATCTTTGATTATAACAAACTAAGCACCACTAGTTCTTCTCAAGACACTACAGGTCTATGTGAATACATCTCTCTCATGGTGATTACATTTGGGTCTAAATTTCTTCTTTATTAAGATGAGCTTCTTGGGAATCTCACAGACAAAATCTATTCAAATAGAAATTGATTTTAATATGCATCTACTGCTTTTAATAAAAAACTAAAAAAAAAGTTTTTACCTATTTAACCCCACTGGCAGCATTAAGCTGCCCCATAACTGAGGTACTTCTATTCTCATTTTGAAAAGGTAGTGATTACCCTAAATCACAAAATTAATGAATATCAGGGGACAATGGCCAGTGTCTCATTAAAGGGTTTTTCTTTCTTCCCAGGATAATCCAAGCCACCTTAAAGTTAAAATCTCAAATAATTAGTAAATAACAAAGCACAAATACTCAGAAATATATATTCAGAAAGCAAAGCTCCTGCTAGATCTAGTGCACATGGGTTTTGGAACCAGACAAAAGACAAAATGGCTCCAATGGTTTATTTAAGGGGGTACATCAAAGGGTGAGATAAGATTTCAAGGCAGAATCTTGCTTAAGGATGTCTTGCAGTCAGCAGGTTGACTGACTTCTTGGCAGGCCATACCCATCTCAGGTGCTATGTGGGCCTCAGCAGAGAAAGATAGTGATTCACATTGTCCCTGTGCAATTGACCAGTGGAAATGTCCACTGGTCATTCCCAGACACCAGATGTCTCTATCCTCACGAGGCTTCCAAGAACAATGATCCACACATGCAACCCATGTACAGCTCCTGACAAATAAATACTAGAATGAGCATATGTGTTTTATGCTATAGTCCTATGTTCTAAAATGCACTGCTGATTTTAAAATTCTGGCAATGTGATACATTCTTATACTTACCCTATTAGGATTGGTGTTGTTAAATATAGAATTCTAGTGAATGTAATGATCTAATTGATATTACTTAATATGTACTCCTTTTAATAAATCTATGAGGAGAAATGAATTTTTATTAATTGTATGACTGTCCACCCAAATTTCTATGAATGTGGTGGTTTATAAAAATTGTCCTCTTTTGCCGTAGTCTGGCTGGATTAAATAACCTGGAGGTGACAAGCAACTTGAAGGTTGAATCTGGAACTACTTTATTGCGAGTGAACTCAACAGGAACTGAGCAAGAACTCAAAGTAGCGGGCACCCGAGATAGCAGGAGCTGCTTCTCTGCCAGACAGCAGAGGTATATATATACTTATCTAATTACACACAGCTTAACTCAATTAACATAAACTAGATACAGCAGTCAACCAATAAGGAATCCTCATCATCTTAATGGCTCGCTGGCGTTGCTTCACAGACCACTCCTCCTGGCAAAGTGCCAGGCGCCATCTTGACTTGATTTCAGCCCTCAACACTCTTTTCTAAAATGATAAAATATTTTAGAGAATAATTGCATTTCATATTCATTGAATGTAATTGCATTTAAAAGAAATCAACTTCAGTGGCCAACAGAACACCCATTGTATATTTAAGACTGATCTCAACAATGTAGCATCTGCATACCATCTGCACAACAATTGTGCATTTCTAGTGATCAAGGCTAATTGATCCAGGAAAACATCACAAGTTATAATGCTTAGGGTATTTTCAACTGTATAGTCACACAAACATTTTCAATTTAACTTCAGAATAATAGATACCAGCCTCAGGCTAGCATCATTCTGAATGGAGAAAAATTGAAGGCATTCCCTCTAAAATCTGGAACAAGACAGGGATGCCCTCTCTCACCACTTCTGTTCAACATAGTTCTCGAAACACTGGCCAGCGCAATTAGACAGACGAAAGAAATTAAAGGCATAAAAATAGGAAAAGAAGAACTTAAATTATCACTATTTGCCGGTTACATGATTATATACCTAGCAGACCAAAAGGGTCTACAAAGAAACTATTAGAGCTAATAAATGAATTCAGCAAAGTGGCAGGATATAAAATCAACACGCATAAATCAAAGGCATTCCAGTATATCAGCGACAAATCCTCTGAAATGGAAATGAGGACAACCACACCATTCACAATATCCTCAAAAAAATAAAATACTTGGGAATCAACCTAACAAAAGAGGTGAAAGACTTATACAATGAAAACTACAGAACCCTAAAGAGAGAAATAGAAGAAGATCTTAGAAGATGGAAAAATATACCCTGTTCATGGATAGGCAGAACTAACATCATCAAAATGGCGATATTACCAAAAGTTCTCTATAGGTTTAATGCAATGCCAATCAAAATCCCAACGGCATTTCTTGTAGAAATAGAGAAAGCAATCATGAAATTCATACGGAAAAATAAAAGACCCAGAATAGCAAAAACAATGCTAAGCAGGAAGTGTGAATCAGGCAGTATAGCGATACCAGACTTCAAACTATACTACAGAGCAATAGTAACAAAAACAGCACGGTACTGGTACCAAAACAGGCGGGTGGACCAATGGTACAGAATAGAGGACACAGAAACCAATCCACAAAACTACAACTATCTTATATTTGATAAAGGGGCTAATGGAGGAAGGATAGCATCTTCAACAAATGGTGCTGGGAAAACTGGAAATCCATATGCAACAAAATGAAACTGAATCCCTTTCTCTCGCCGTGCACAAAAGTGAATTCAAAATGGATCAAGGAGCTTGATATCAAATCAGAGACACGCCGTCTGATAGAAGAAAAAGTTGGCTACGATCTATATTCGGTGGGGTCGGGCTCCAAATTCCTCAATAGGACACCCATAGCACAAAAGTTAATAACTAGAATCAACAAATGGGACTTACTCAAACTAAAAAGTTTTTTCTCAACAAAAGAAACAATAAGAGAGGTAAATAGGGAGCCTACATCCTGGGAACAAATCCTTACTCCTCACACTTCAGATAGAGCCCTAATATCCAGAGTATACAAAGAACTCAAAAAATTAGACAATAAGAGAACAAATAACCCAATCAACAAATGGGCCAAGGACCTGAACAGACACTTCTCAGAGGAGGACATACAATCAATCAACAAGTACATGAAAAAATGCTCACCATCTCTAGCAGTCAGAGAAATGCAAATCAAAACCACCCTAAGATACCATCTCACTCCAGTAAGATTGTCAGCCATTAGGAAGTCAAACAACAACAAGTGCTGGTGAGGATGTGGGGAAAGGGGTACACTTGTACATTGCTGGTGGGACTGCAAATTGGTGCAGCCAATTTGGAAAGCAGTATGGAGATTTCTTGGAAAGCTGGGAATGGAGCCACCATTTGACCCAGCTATTCCCCTTCTCGGTCTATTCCCTAAAGACCTAAAAAGAGCATGCTACAGGGACACTGCTACATCGATGTTCATAGCAGCACAATTCACAATAGCAAGACTGTGGAACCAACCTAGATGCCCTTCAATAGACAAATGGATAAAAAAAATGTGGCATTTATACACAATGGAGTATTACTCTGCATTAAAATTGACAAAATCATAGAATTTGCAGGGAAATGGATGGCATTAGAGCAGATCATGCTAAGTGAAGCTAGCCAGTCCCTAAAAAACAAATGCCAAATGTCTTCTTTGATATAAGGAGAGTAACTAAGAACAGAGTAGGGATGAAGAGCATGAGAAGAAGATTAACATTAAACAGGGATGAGAGGTGGGAGGGAAAGGGAGAGTGAAGGGAAATTGCATGGAAATGGAAGGAGACCCTCAGAGTTATACAAAATTACATACAAGAGGAAGTGAGGGGAAAGGGAAAATAATACAAGGGGGAGAAATGAATGACAGTAGAGGGGATAGAGAGAGAAGAGGGGAGGGGAGGGTAGGGGGGTAGTAGAGGATAGGAAAGGCAGCAGAATACAACAGACACTAGTATGGCAACATGTAAATCAATGGATGTGTAACTGATGTGATTCTGCAATCTGTATACGGGGTAAAAATGGGAGTTTATAACCCACTTGAATCAAAGTGTGAAATATGATATATCAAGAACTATGTAATGTTTTGAACAACCAACAATAAAAAATAAAAAAAATAAATTAAAAAAAAAGAATAATAGATACCATTACTCATGGAGATCACAGAGCAGGCTAATAACAGAGAAATACAGCGTCCCCAGAAGTCTCTGGTATCAACAAACCATGGTCATTTCAGTCACTGCATTGATTCTAAGAGTTCAGACAATCTATTCTAGGAAGTGTTGACATTTGTAATCCAATCCTTAAAGATAAACATGTAAACGCAGTGAAGTTTTATTATATTTATTGAACTTAATGAAACAAGAAATCTTTAGTTTAAGTAAAACATATTGGATTGATGACCTGCTTTTAAGGTTAATAAACATACTGCAAATTAGTAACAGTAATAAAGTTACTATAAATTGGATAGTTACTGAATGCTAAGTGGAGAACAAAGTTTACAATTTCCTCAGGACCTCATCTGGATAAAGAATGATAGAGGGAATTCAGGATCAGGTAGGGCTGAAGTCCAGAGAAAAACCCAGCTTCAGGAATGGCCTCAAAAGAAACATCATTAGGCCATAAAATTAAGACAATTTTTGTCTTTTTGAGGTCAGGTATCAAGTTCAACCTTTTTTGGCAGATTATAGACAATAGTTATTTTCATAGACATTCTTGTTTTAAGTAGTCCAGACTCTTGATGATGACTGGTTGTACAGCCAGTTCTACTGTTATGGAGAAGGAAGCTGGCATAAATGAAGTAAGGGGATAGTAATATCAGGCAAGAGAACTTAGAGAACATTCACAAGGATTACACACTGTGTTGCTGTGTTTTTCGGCTTTATCACTGTAACCAAAATGCCTGACAAGAACAACTTAAAGGATAGAAAGTTTACTTGGGGTTCCTGGTTCAGAGGTTAAGTTTATGGTTGGCCAACTCTGGGACAGAGGTAAGGCAAAACATCATGGTGGAAGGGTGCAGCTATTGGAAAGTCTCCAAATCTAACATCATAATCAAGTGAGAAGATGTTCTGAAAATCAGTGCCTTCCCAGATGAAGGGAAACAACTATATCTTATTTTTCCTGGCTTCAAATTTCTGTATTTCACAGATGAAGGATTTTGGAAACAGATGTGATATGACCTGGTTTCAGCCACATATCTGGCTCTCGTTACAGTCAGGAGTACATTGCAATTTTCTTGAAAACTGCATCTATCTGTATTAAAAAGTGAATATATGTGACTTTTCCCAAAGCCAAATTGTTATTGAGGCACAGTTAGTAGATTTAAGCCTCAGTCTAATTTTTAGGAATAGTGTATCAACTTCCCCATAGAAACATGGTGTGAATGTGGCTAATTTTGTGGAATTCAAATTTATATGGATCTTTGGACATAGGAATGCCTCTTAAGCCCCCAATTGCCCTCTGAATAAAAATCATCTTATCAATGCAGGTATGTGATCTCTAGAAAGGACATTTAATTTGATCCCCTTTCTGGAATATAATACAAGTTATATAGTATTTCCAAAGTTTCTAAAGCTTTCTGAATAAAAGAATTCTGCCCATAACACAAAATACCCCTAGCTAAAATACATTTCACATTCACAATATCCAAAGATAGACACAAATACAAAATGTCTAAATGCAGAAGGAAATGTTAAAAGGAATGCACTTAGAACATAATTACGAAGATTAAGTAAACTACTTCTTTGGTAGTTTCTGTATGTCCCTGGACTGTGGTTATTGTAATTTCACTGACTGTTTTTCAAAGGGAAGAAGCATGTAGTAATGGCATTGGGTAATCAGTAGTGTCACTTATGTGTCTTCAGTGCTCACAAATTTACCCCCACTGGTTCTCATTATAGATTAAATGAATTGTCCTGAAACAACTCAGTGGGGCACTATTCACACTAAGTAATGTTTAGTGAGAAACATGTGTTAGCTCCTGAAATACTTATTTACATTTCATAGCATTTGGAATAAGCAGCCCATGGTCTTTTAAAATATTTCTTTTTATATTCAATTGCTTTAATTTAGGAAACAGGAAAATTGTTCAAGTGCTTCAAGTGCAGCATAAAATTATATTAATTTGACCAAGTTATTTTAAAATACATGTTTTAAATCTTTACAAATTAAAAGATTCCTTACAAAGAAAACAATTTCCAGAGATGGATGAGTCAGGAACTTGGTAAATCTCTTGAAAATATTGAACTGAATAACCTCGATGAAGATCACTGTCCTTCATGTGATTGTATCTGAATTTCATGCATTTCCTTCTCACACTTCTGTGTGATACTTGTCATGTGTCCTCTTACAGAAAATAGGGAAAATAATCCCTACATATTATAAGATTTAAATGTGCACTTTAAGCATTCCATAACTGATAAACAATATTTTTTCATTGATGAAAAAATTATATGTTCTTATAATAACATGTTTTAATAAACATAAAAAAATATCAAAAACTCTTTAAATTACCCTTGGCTATATTTAATTTTTTAAAAGGATTTTCGAAGCACTTAAATGCTTGTTTAAATATTCCCAACTTCAAATAGATGCAACTAAATATTTCAGGAAATGTATAATTTTGTAAACATACTCTTTTTAAGTTCACTATAGATATATATACTACCGAAGTTCTTTTTGACATAATTATACAAGCATGGAACATAAATTGCTCAAATTCAATCCCTGTACTTCCTCTTTCTTTTATCTTTTCCCTCACCCTGGTTTATTTTCCTCTACTCTACTAATCTTTCATAGATCCTTTCATAGCCCCTTTACCTTTTTTCTCTTTTTTTGTTTTTTATTTTGGGACAGGATCTTACTAAATTGCTTAGGGTCTCAGTAAGTTGTCAAGGCTAGCTTCAAACTTACTTAGCATCTGCCTTAATCTCCAGAGTTGCTGAGATTAAAGGATGCACCACCATGCCCATTTTATTTATCTTTTTTTTAATTAGTGCATTATGGATATACATAAAGGTGAAATTCACATATGTGCATAGGAAAGTTTGGTCAGATTCCCTCTGAAAAATGGATAGAACTGGAGAATATCATGCTAAGTGAAATAATTTGAATCCAGATAGTCAAAAGTTAAATGTTTTCTCTCCTATATAAGAGATAAGGCAAACTAAGGGAAAAAAAAAGAAAATATAAAAAAAAAACGGAGAAATCCCATGAAAAATAGAAGAGATATCAATGGAGCAGAGGAAAGGAATTGAGGGAAAGGAAGGAGGGACAGGAAAGGGGAAGAATATTTTTTATTCAATGACACTAGTAATGCTCCAAATTAGACCTTTTCTTACCTATTACTCTCAGGTAACAGATAATGATTAAGAGATTTTAAAATATTTTATAAATAATACTGAATAAGTATAATTTTTTTAAAAAGTAAATCTTGATTATAAGATTTGACTCCAAAATTAAAGCATATAAATATCATACTTATGAAAGTAAATATCCTTATAAATCATTTCCACATTTTTATTCCTGAAGAAAAATATTGGAAGTACTTAGATTTCTCCAGTTTCAGTAGTGAAAGTGATGATTTTGATTTGGCATCAAAAGATAAAATGAAAGCTGATTCTATTGCCTTCTAATTATGAAACTTTGTGTCTATAAATGCTTTAATTTTTAGTTTTGTCATCTCTTAAGGAGATAAAATAATAACTGTATTGTAAAAAGTGTGTCACTGAGTACATCAAGGAATAAAGTGTGTGTGTGTGTGTATGGGGGGGGGGTAGTTAGAGAGAGGAGAGGGAAGCAACAGTATTGGGAAAGTGAACTGAAAAGGTGGCCACAAATCAGATTGGGGAGATATTGGTAGACCGGGCTAGAGTTTGGGCTTTATCTGACTTTGGGTCCTTAGAAATTATGAGAGCTAGCTATTAGATGTGGGCAGATTTGATTTAAGAAAATAACCGTCAGCCCAAATGAAATGAATAGAGTAGTCAGACTGAAAAAAAAAAAAAAAAAAAAAAACCAAAACATCAGGTGAGAGCTAATAGGACCTGAAAGAAAAGAAGAAGAAAACCTGTGGCTATAGGCTGGAAAGAAGTCTACAGATGGAGATGTAAGCAAGAAATTGCCAGCAACTCAGGAGTCAATGGTAGATCAAGAAGAGAGGAGAGACATGAGGAAAGGACGACTGACGTGTAAAGTTCAGGATGCAGATGAAGGAAAATAAAAGTGAAAATGAGAATGGTGAATACGTCCAAGAAAGATGAGTTCTGCTTTAAACATGGTTAGCTTCTGGTGTCTTATAGTTCACATCTATTAAAAATTTGATCTTGCTACTACTCAGGACACAAGTGGGCACAGGAGGAATGGAGATATAGAGTTGTGAACCATCAATATAAAAATGAGACTTGAAAACATGAGACAGATGGAATCTCTCATGGTTCTTAATAGTTGGGCAAGGGAAATAACTTGATTAAATTCGTATTCATGCGTGGTAAAGGAAGAAGGTTCTAGAAAGGAAACTGTTGAAAAGATCATAGATATAAATGGAGAATCAAGGTTTTTTTTTTTTCTTTTCTCTTAATACAGATGTCAATAGTCCAGAGATATATTTCTATTGCAAGTATTTCAGAGGAACTGAGTTAGAGGAAGCACCGATGGCTGTGGTGAGTTTGAAAATAGTTTCAGGGTGATTTATATACGGGAGGCTTATTACAATGGAATAGAAAATAAGAGTCAGCCACTTTCTCTTTTTAACCTTCTTGTTTATAAATGCTTTCAAACACTTATCAAAGTATACAGTCACTAGCTACTAGCACTAGGCTACACCTTAGCTCCTCTTTAAAGAACATAAGAGGAAAGACAAGATAGAATGAAATTGAGCACTAATTTTAAGAAACTTCATAAAGAAATGACATGTAAGTTTTATTAATAAGAGTTCTTCTCTCCAATTTACTACTATTTTGTTTGCACTGGGAAAACTGTTGAAGATATTGGTCTTCCTCCCTCACCGTGTTTTCTGGCATGATCTACCACCAGTAAATCTGCAAACATCTACTTTTTCATTCTTGACTGAAACCCTGATTATTCTGATCACTACTGTCGGTGAGTTAAGATGCATTTCTTTCAAAATAATATACAGTGTAATTCACAGTTATCTTTTTGTAAAAGTTTTGGACCACGTAATGGGAAACAAAAGTGCCCAAGCTATTGATTTACCCAGAAGATAGATCTTCTTTCAGACACTTTAAGTCTTAGCAAAAACTTACATGTGTTACAATCAGATTTTTTTTAAAAAATCAACAAGTTACATGTTTTACTCATACAAAATATTAGGCTGACCTTCACGCTTCAGCTATTTCTTTAATAGATTTTTGTTCTAAACGTTTTGTAAGTCATAATGTATCATGTGTTTTTTCTTCTTCTCCCAAAAGTAAGTGATCTTTACCAAGCATAACTAACTCTTATGTCCCAATCCAAAAGTTAATGAGCATCTCTTAAACTCAGTAAGACAGTCACCCAGGAATTTGCAATATGCTGATATCTGCATTCTTTAACTTCAGTCTCACAGATCGGAATTCACATAATTACAAGAGAACCAAGCCCACTTGATAGATATGAATCTTCTTTGTGAAAAGAAATATCTCACCAACCAAACTATAAAAGATGGCAGATTTCCATAGGAAAGAAAAAATTAAAGCTGACACTTCTTGTTACTATATGAAAAACCCATTGTTGAATCACACATCAGCAGACATGTAAATGGAGGTCGGATGAAGGCATGCTGTGCTTATGTGGCATCCAGACCTTGACCAAGGACAGTACATTGAAGAAAGTAGGCTGAATCTAAGAGTCAAAGTCACAAAGGCTTATCTTCAGAGACAAGATTCTGTAAGAAAGGACTTCTGCCTCCCAGGGTCATAAAATAATGAGTTCTTATACTTTGAACTTTGACCATATGCCAGACAACAGGCTAAGCATTTTACCTTGGTTCATTTGATATTGACCAGTATTAGCAATGGTGTCCATACCATTGTTTTTTAAGAATGTGAAATATGCTGTGTCACACAACTAGTAAGGGGTAAGAGTTACAATTCAAAAATTGATTCTATAACAACCCTAAATAATTACATTTCTTCAAGTTTAATTTTACTCTATTTTTCTTTTGTCATATTCATTTTAAAACACATATTTGAAAAAAAATGAATGATTCTTTTTAAGGAATGCCACTATGAGATATGGCATATTCCTCCTTTTAAGAAATCCCGGGCCTGTTATATATATTGAAACAAAATTCAAACCATATTGATTAATAAAATAAATATACCAAAGTAATAGTAGGTTGAGTTTTATTTACTTCACCTTGATTGCATCATGGACTTATTGACTTGGTTCTTAAGAATAAACCATGGAAAGTAAAAAATAATTTGTTTTAAAATACAGAAACCTGGCAGATCCTACCCAATCCAAGTACAGATTTAATATCACCAGCAAAAGTCATGTTGAGTTTATGAAGGCCTGACTTTATATTACATAAATTGAACATCATGGCTGTAGAATTCTTACCCAATCCAATAATCCTAGCATAATCATAAAAAAATCAGAAAAACCCAAACCAACTTCAAAATAACCAAATAGAATTCTTCAAAATTGTTTAAGGTCATCAAAAATCAAGAGATCAACAGATATATGAAAAAATGTTCAACATCTCCGGCAATTAGAGAAATGCAAATCAAAACTACTCTAAAATTTTATCTCACTCCAGTCACAATGACAATTATCAAAAATACAGGCGATAATAAATGTTGGCAAGAATGTGGGAAAAAAAGTTACACTTTTATATTTCTGGTAGGACTATCAATTGGTGCAACCACTATGGAAAGTAGTATGGAGATTCCTTAGAAAACTTGGAATGGTACCATCATTTGACCCAGTTATCCCTCTCCTTGGTTCATACTCAAAGGACTTAAAAATCAGCATACCACAGTGACACAGTCACATCAATGTTTATAGAAACTCAATTCACAATAGCTTTGAACTCAAAGTTCCAAACTTTGGAACCAACATAGGTGCCCTTCAATAGATGAATGGATAAAGAAAATACGATATACATCCAAAAAGGAATACTACTCAGCCATAAGGAGAAATGAAATTATGTCATTTGCCTGTAAATGAATGGAGTTGGAGAATATCATGCTAAGCAACATAATCGAATCCTGAATCCCAAAAAACCAAAGGCCGAATATTTTTTCTGACATGCAAATGCTAATTCACATTGGGGAGGGGCCACTAGGGAAGAATAGAATTACTTTAGATTAGGTAGAGGGGAGTGAAGGGAGGGGAGGGTATATGGGGATAGGAAGGATAGTTGAATGAAACAGACATTATTACCTTATGAACATATATGACTGCATGACCAATTTAATTTTACAATATGTAGAACTAGAAAAATGAGAAATTATACCCTATTTATGTATGACATATCAAAATGTATAAATGCATTGTCATTAATAAATAATTAAAATGATAAAAATGTATAAAGAAAAAACCACAAGAGAAGCACAAAAACTCACAGATGGAAAAAGAGAAAGGATACATTTAATATTATAGTTTGGATGAACAGAAAAATGATTTTTGTGGAGGAAATGTGAAATACAAATAAAGCCCTTAGTTAAGAGTATTGAACCAATCCTAATTTCATAGTTTTAACAAACATATCAATGTTATATAAAAAGTTGAAATTAGGGGAAACTGAGTGGAAAGTATAAAGAAAGTCTGTACTAGCTGGGTCTAATTTAGCACGCCTGTAATCCCAACAGCTCAGGAGACTGAGGCAGGAGGATCAAGAGTTCAAAGCCAGCCTCATCAAAAGTGAGGTGCTAAGTGACTCAGTAAGACCCTGTCTCTAAATAAAAACAGAATAAGTCTGGAGGATGTGGCTCAGTGGTTGAGTGCCCCTCAGTTCAGTCCCCAGTACCCGCCCAAAAATAGTCTGTATTATCCTTGTAATTTTTTCTAAATCTAACATTATCCCAAACCCAGAAGTTAATTTATATTAAGAAGTTTTGTTGAATGTATTTGTGGAAATTAATTAGCAAATCATTTATCTACTATTTAATCATAACATCAGCATCAGCACTTAAATGTTGAAAATTCCTAGTCTCTACTTTGTCAAAATGAGTTTAGCACATAATCAATATTTTTCTGCAGATGAAAGGTGATATGTTGAGATTGGCTGGAGTTTCGACTTTACATTCAATCTGTTTTCACCAACTTGGCTTTTTTTGTAGAATCATTACATTTTTTAGTAGTTTCTTTATTGTTTCCTTCAAACTTGCTAAAATTCTTTGTATATGCTTTATAGGTAAAAATAATTCCTCTAAAACCAGCATAATCTGTGTTTAGTTATTATCTATTGCTTAACTTCTAATATTTTCCTTTTTTTCCTTCAGGTGAGATCACTCATATTGGATTCTCCATACATACATACATAAGTCAAAAAGGCCTTAATGTTACAAGAACCATATTATATGTCTAAAAGATACCTTCAAATAGTTGTCATCAATAAGATATTTTATTTTTGTGTCTCATTCACAATGTATTTCTTCATTCTTAACTCTGGCTATTTTTTTTTCACCAAATTTTGAAGCCTTCTAAAGTTTCTTTGACAAACCTCTGTCCCTAGAACTTTGGAAAGTATCTAATATACAATAGTTATTTAATAAATGCTCAATTGAAAATCACATTGATTTGTTATAAATATAGGACTGAATCATGCTACTCCTAGGTGAAGTCCAGTTTTGTTTTGTTTTGTTTTTTCATTTTCCACTAATTGCACAAAACTCAGACACAATGAAGTGAGTTTTTAAAAATCACAGTGGAAATGTAGCTTATTGATAAACTCAGGTTATGTTGACCAAATTAACTGAAATCTAGGGCAATGAGGGTTTATAATAGTTACAATATAATACATTTTTATTTTGTATTGTAGATGAGATAAATTTACCCTTTTAGACATTATTTTACTTGTGGAAAACACATAATTTTAGTTGATGAAATTTTAACACGAATATAATAAAAAACATGAAAAAAAATTAACATCACTCTGTAAATATCAGGAATGCAAAATAAAGACTCAGCACAATTCCCCATATCAAATGAAATCCTTTAAAAATACAGAATTTTGTCTTGGGGTATTATTTATTTTCTTTAATTATTAAAATAATCTAATGTATATTGTACTCATACTAATTTTTTATATAATTATATATAATTTTTATAAGGTCTATCATCAGTAAGATATATTTAATATACAATGATTATATATAATTTAATAATTTATTATAAATACATTTGATATACTACACTAACATAATTAAAATATAATGGTAAAATATAATGGTAGCTACTTAAGAACAATAATCATATATACAAACACTATTCAAAGTAGTTTATGTTCCTTGTTAAATATGATTCTCTTGAAAACTGTATGGAATCTATTCTATTGCTATGTATTTTATATGAAAAGAAAATATAGTCTAGAGACTCATGCAAATGAACAGCAAGAAAACAGTCCAACCCAGTTTTGTTTTTGTACTTGATCTCACTTCATTATCCTGTTACTAATTTATATGGTCTATGTTAGAAAGACATGGAAAAATATATACATTTTAAAAGGATCATATAGTCAGAAATGCTGTTAAACTATTATAAAACACAGACTAAACAATCTATAAACAGGAAATTAATATTATAATCACTTTTAATAGTTGATTAGACTGAGTATAATCAAGTTTGACATGAGGCTATAAATACTGAAGTTATATAAAAAAAAATTGTGAGTAATGCTCCTAATGAAATCAAGGTACCCACTAAGACTGAGTGAGTCAGAATGACTTAAAAAAGGAATTCCTACAGGGAAGTTGAAATTGAGCCTTCATACAATTTTAGATAGACTATATCCTTAATTCTAGTGAAGATCAAATGATGACCTTGTAATATAATTCTTTAGTTTGTAAAATGTACTAACAAAATATAAGTATGTTTTAATTATATGATATGATAGGAATAACTAAACTTACTTCAGCAAAAAAAGTGTTTGATATACAAAAAGAATGGTGAATTTAATATAATAGTGTTTTATATACAGAAAGCATACATTCATACATTGAATAATATGGATTTCTGGTATGCTACTTTTTGAAAATGATTAATAGGCTTAGTGTAGTTAGATGATTTGGAATTGCTAAATTTTAGAGGTATAGTGATGAGTCAGTACCTTATTTTATAAATAAAGAAACTGGCCCAGGGTAGAAGAACCAAGAAGGAAATAGACTTCTGATTTCTAATGTAGTACACTTGACAACACTGTATTTAGGAAAAGACCATTTTAATGCAGATGGTCTCTTGGGGCCTCTGCTAGTTTATCATGCAATGAAAATTGGGAATTAATTCAATTGTATACTCCAGAGTTTACATGTACCTGAATTAGTGACTCAAAATACTAAGTTTGATTGTCATAGCTGAAGAAATCAAAGAGCAGAAAGCTCATTTTAACCTTGAAATGAATGACATTCATTTTGCCAAAAACAATTTTACTTTTTATATTTACTTTTCTTAAATAAAATTTAAGAATTTCAAAATTTCTTATGTGTAAATACATTGCAATTAAAGTCTAAATCTAATTGTTGATTAAATTTTAGATTTTCATTTCATTACTTTTTATATAGTCATTTTAACTCTTAAGATTTTGGGCAGTCACCATATTTAGTAAGAGATTTATGTAGATTTTATATATTAGAGATCTTTCTCCTCTCTTCATTATGTCATCTTATAATAAGTGGTTATTATGAATATTTTCAATAACTACTCTGCATGTGTGCATTTGCATACCATTTTTTAAATAAGTTACTCTGTACTTATCACTTCACATTTTGGATTTGCTTGTGATAGTACATTATGTAGTTTCTCTACAATAATGTATATATAATGCCTTGGAGTTTGCTTTAATCCTACTTCAAATACATTTACTCACCTCCCAAAATAAAGCTGTGTTTAGAATACATAAGGTTTATTGACTAAAAATTTAATAATCAATTATAAAGATGTTTGTTACAAATAATGAATCTATATTTGTCCAGTAATATGTGGATGTGTATATGTGTTCAAAATTTATTTTCTGTTCTTATAACAAAGTTGTAATTCAATTTTAAATAGTACAAGTGCATATTTGAAAATAATTTTACACCCTTGAAATTCTATTAGTGGGGTCAAATTTTAAAAATTTGTGTTCCTTGTTAGCATTTTAAAAAGTATTAAAATTACTAAGCATATTTTTAAAACTTTTTTATATTGCATATATTCATGTTTCTACAAATAATAAAAGTTATTTATTTCCTATACCATGTTGCTGATCCAATAAAGCTTATGTTTGAAATTTTACTGCATTTTCAACTAACTAGTATTGGTCAATTAGTGACACTGACTGGTGTTATTTTAATGAAAGCATACTTTTAATGATGAATTGCTCCTTTGGATGCCCTTTAATAATAAAGCTGTCCTATTTGTAGAAAAGATTGTATAGTTATACCTGGATTGATTATGACAACATTTTTATGAAAAATTAAAGTCCCATGAAAATAATGTTAGGTTATGTTATTCTTCTCAAAAATGAACTTTTTGAAGGCAGTATTTAGTGGAATGGTATATAAAATTCTAGAAAATATAATGGTCTACTATACTCCTTAAATTGTGTGTCATTTACATTACAGATCGTTTTTCCTAGTAACTCCAATCACACTTAAATATATAAAATGTTCATATGGTAGTAAACTATTAGAAAAAAAATAGCAACAAATATTCCTATCATCTGTCAAAAATGACATGTTAGTCAATCAATGCATTTTGTTCTGGCTCTGAATAGCTAATGAAATAAATAGACATAATGTCTCTTTCTTCTAGGCAAGTATCGGCTCAGTGGCTATACTTCATTAGTTTCAAATGTAGCACGCATAATAAAGAAAGAAGGCAGAGCAGTTCTCTGATTCATTGTGAAAAAGCCTATCAGACTTCCTTTCAAGTAACAGTTTATTAAACAAAGGGAATAATGGAATATAGTCCAACCAGAAGGGAATCATTGCCCTGTACTTGGCACTTAATTGCAGAAGACAGTACTGTGCCTCTACTTTGTGTGATTAAAAATCAAATGCTGAATAAAAAAGAAAGAAAAAGAAAACTAAATGTCAAAAGATAGCTGATACTCTATGTATGTTCGTGAATTGTACCAAATAGTTAAATGAATCTGAAAAGGTGATGGAAAAAATTATTTTATTCTAAAATACAAAGGGTTTTTCCCTTCCTTGACATGGAGATGGTCAAGTTACATGTGTGGGACATGTATAAGAAATATTGGTCCTTCCTGCATTTATTTTTGATGTACTTTAGGGCCTTTTACAGATACATTATATTAAGCTGATATCTTTATCTTGGTCAAAATAAATTATTAATATGTGGCTCATTTATTTATTCACTTCTTTTATCAACACAGTCAACAAAATATTTATCATGTATCACTTATAATGGATTCTTTATACTTTTGAATCTAAAATAAACATGAAGCTGGGCATGGTGGTGCACATCTGTAATCCAGTAACTCAGGAGGCTGAGGCAGAAGGATTCCAAGTCCAAGGCCAATCTTACCAATTTAGCAAAGCCTAAGCAACTCAGTGAGACCCTGTCTCAAAATATAATACAAAAAGGACTGGGGATACAGTTCAGTGGTAAGGCCCCCTGGGTTCAATCTTCAGTATCAAAACCAACAAAACAAAACAACAAAAAGGTATGGCAGTTGCTCTTACAGAGATTATGGTTTATAATTATTTATTTATTTATTTTGGAATTTTTGCATTTTAAAACATGTCAAACTCCCTTACCCATCATTTTCATATATGTGAAATGTTTATTATTTCTTTTGACTAGGATACTTCTCCTGAACTAAACTCCAATATCACCAAATATTACTTCATTTGTAGCCCTTATCAGACTATGGAGTCATCACTGATCATTGACTCATTTTTCCACTAAGCACTGAGGTTACATCCTAAAATAATATTTATCACCGTTGTAATAACAAAATCTAATACAAGACTTAGCAGTTCAGTGAAGTGATTTAAAAATATAAAATTAAGGACCAGAGTACCTTTCTTGCTCTACTTAACTTCTGTGACTTTGACTGGGGTAATTTCTTCAAATCTTGCTTTCTTTTATCCTGTTTTAGAATACATGTGGGCACAAAGGGATTGTAAGAATTGACCCACACCTAATAAATATTTTATTTGTTATTCACTATTAGTTAGTTAATATTAAACAAACATCCAACTTGCTATGATTTCAGCAATGTTTAAATTAAATCTATTTTATTTCAGCAATGTTTAAATTAAATCTAAATGCATATTTAGAAATAAATGCCTAATACTATTATATTCCACACGTCATGTTCATAGCTTATGTGAACTGTTATAAAAACACATAAAAAAGGGGGAAAAAAACAAGAAATAAGTTTGACATGGTTTCTTGCCCTCACAATTTGAGATCCTTACTTTATTAAATGTATAGATATTTAGAGAAGGAAGAGACCCCATTTATCAGAAATATTGATAATGAATATTTTGTGAGTACAAGCTATTAGATTTGGGAAAGTAAATCTATAAGACCTGAACACAGATGCAATTATCCCTAACAAGGAAAGCAGCTAAAACAAACTGGCAGTGAAGGGACGGAGCCAGGTGTGTCTGAAGTATGTGACTGGATATGTGGCCAGAAGTTAGAGACAACAAGAAAAAAAAAAAGTTTGATTTGGAATAGAGAAGAAATTGCGGTTGTTTGGATGAAAGATTTTTGAGGAAGGGCACTTTTAAATTGAGGAAGGTGTGCAAAAAGGAGAGGTGCTTATGTTTTATAAGCAGGGAATTCAATTATTATAGTTAAGCTTGAAAGAAGCAATCTAATAGTGTATAGGATGAATTGGAATTTAGCTTTTAGACTGGTATGTTTAGATAATGGTTCTCCTCCGTCTTCTTACATTCAGAAATAAAAGCCTTTCATGTTTTCTGATGGGCAACAAGGATTTCTTTGATTGATGAGTGTTCAGATCATTGCGTGAGTTTGGCATGAAGTTCACAAAGTGATTTTTCTGAAATATGTCTGAAATAACTAATTGGCCTGAGCAAACTTTGGGAAATACTGTAATTCAACTGCTAAAGAGAACATTTCAGGAGTTTGCTATTGTTTAATATATGTCCTTTTGCTACTTACATGCCAGTAAAAACATTTAGATAGACATTTGTAAAAAACAAACATCATCAACAACAACAACAACAACAAAAAAAAAAAAAACAGTGATAATGCTTCACAGGTTTAGATCTCATTTACAGTCAAGCTAGAGGAGTAGTTTGAATTTGATTCTTACATTTGTGTTACTGTTTTTCAAGAACAGCTTTTCATTGATTCCTGCTGCACAACCTTGAGAGCCTCTGTCAGCCAACTGCAAGGTCAAGCACAAAGGCAGGGGATCCATTATAGCTTTTGATGGGTCAAAGAATCTCTTCCCTGTGAACTATTCAGTGAATTATGTTTCCTAAAATGAACAGGGCTACTGATATGAGGCATCATGAAGCATGATGCCTTTTGTTTTTGTCTTTTTCTGACTAAAGCAAATTTCATGGCAAGTGTGAAGTTCAATTCCAAAGACAAACACACTGTCTGAACTCACAAAATAAAATAGATTAAAATCTTCTGCAGTAGTGTATGCTCTTTGCATGAACAAAGGCCATTGGGGGCATAAAGAGATATGTGTTCCATTGCATATTTTGATGTCCACTTAATCATCTGTTCACAGTGGCATCCCATTCAATTCATTAGAGAATGTCAATAATGCTAAATTGACCAATGGCTTTCATCTACTTTGTAAAGC
This sequence comes from Marmota flaviventris, assembly GCF_047511675.1. Classification (NCBI taxonomy): domain Eukaryota; kingdom Metazoa; phylum Chordata; class Mammalia; order Rodentia; family Sciuridae; genus Marmota; species Marmota flaviventris. Next base: position 47,500,780 of record NC_092510.1, on the reverse strand, counting down.
TTGAATGTACAGAGTTGTACAGCTTCAATTCTTAACCTGTTTTCTGTGAAGTTACATTTAAATTACCCTTTATATTTACAACAATGAAGTCATTCTGATGTTTTTATATATGAGAAACAATAGCACAACATTTCACTGAACTTAGAGCTCTGATTAATAGCTGGAGTACCTCAACTATAAAAGCATATGAATTCCTATGCAAAAATTCTTACCACACCAGTAAAACATATTTTAAAACTGACCACAGTGTGTGTTTTAATACTTGCTAAAATACCAATTTATAAACATTATCTCCTTTAAGCAGAAAAGAAAGTCTTGTTCATATATTTCCAATATATAACATGTAGACTAATCAATAAGAAGGGAAGATGTTGCCTACTCTGAAATATCCTGTGAGATCCTATCCATATATCACTAATATGACACAACAAATAAATCCTTATCCTTTAATTTCATTCTCAGTGTTGGTACCAATTAACAGACTGTGGATCCTTTCATGGGTTGGCTATTTTAGGAGACTTAAATTTGACTGCTTTAGCACTTCCACTGACACTTCCTTAGAAAGAGGGCCCCTCCACTTCTTAAAAACTTAAGAAGTATTCCAATTAGGGAAGAAGATAATTATGAGAATATGGCTTTTCCCCCATTCCTTAGCTGTATGTGATAATAATTAGAGAATAATGTCATCAGAGATCAAATAATAATTAGAAATCAGAACACAATTTGAGTCAGGTTTATTTATTTTTTAACTGATACTTATGTCTGAAGCCTTTAGGTTTGGATGCTTAGCTGTATGATTTCAGTCAACTCACTTCACATAAATTCTTTACCTATAATGTGAGTCTATAAAGTGTTGTGCTTTAATAATTAAGAATGTAGTGAGAAAACATATAAAAATGCTTTGTGAGTGGGAATTCTTTTTTAAAAAAGTAATGCATCAAAGTACTTACTAATTATTACTACATTTAAGTAGATAGTTACAAAGAATCAAACGACTACAGGATGATATTAAGTATATTGACCCCTATTTATAAAAGAAAAATAATTAAACTCATAAAAGGGTAGGTTTTAAAAATTAACCTCAAATGATTAAATTACCTATTTAGAAAATAGGTCTATCTATTTTTAAGAATTAAAATAAAAAATAGACATCTTTAGGAAGTCTTGGATATGAGTTCCTTTTTATTATTGTTTAAATTTCTGTGAGGCAATTTCAAATTCACTGTGCTTTGCTTCCTAGAAATCTAGTCTTCACAGGTTAATGTCAGCTTAGCCACATGACAGTATGTGTTCTTTCTTATTCTAACTTCTTAACATTTAAAGATTATTTGGTAAGCAAGTAAATAAGTTAAAATGATCAGTATTACTGTGTGGGGCAGAACCAAGATGACTATAGTCAGGTTCCCTCACCAAGACTTCCAGCCCACTTTAATTTAGTATGTAGCCAAGGTCATAAGCATCCTGATTCAGCATGTACTCAAGATCATAAACATCTGCTTGTGAGCATGCACTCACCTATGTAACCTATTGGCACTGTGCCTTCTCTGTTTGGCCTACACATAAAAAAGGCCTATGAGGACACCTCAGGGCCTACTTCCACCCTCTGAACCCCTGTAGAACATCCTGTTGTTTTACAATCTCTGAGTTATTTCTCCCTAGGTTTGCTAATTATTCATGAGAAAATTATTTGATCTCCTCATTACCAACAGTCATTTGCATGTGAAAGAGTCCTTTCTCTATATCATCTTGTTTCAGTTTGGGAAGCCTCACTTTTTTTCCTGGTCAAATTGTTCTTAATTGCCTTCCTCCAAATCATTATTACAGTGTAATTTAAATTAGAATTAACTTTCTGTAACCTGAAGATAAACATGATTAAGGATTAAGAATATAGAAAAGAAAAATCATATAAAACAATAACTTCTATTCATAGCACATAGCACTGTGATATAAAATGACAGATTTCTGGCCATTTATTCTTATGATAGATAAAATAATCTTTGTGCCATTATTGAGGACTTTAATTGGAGTTGATCTCTCATTAGAGTCAAACTTCTAGAAGGTAAGGGTCTTGTTCCACTTGGACCCTATATAGCACCAAGCTCATAAACAGACCCTGAGTAAATACTGATTGAAATAAACACTTCCACCTTTGCATAATCTTGAACAATTATGAACTAATAGTTATTTTGTGAAAATAAAATTAATTAAATCAATATAATTTTGAGCATTTGTTTTAGTCACTGAAATATTTTTTCAAGATTATAGCAGTAAACAAGAGTGTAGTCCTATCCTTAGAGAATTTTATTCTAGAATTAAAGATATTTAAAAATAAAATATAGCAAACATGTTTTAAATTTTAAAATGCTAGCATATTTTAGTGTGGATAATGGATTACAGAATTCGAAATAGCTGTTGGATTAGTCACCCTTCTATTGATATAATAAAATAACTAAGATAAGTAATTTCAAGGAGAAAGGACTTATGTTGGTTCATGGTTTCAGAACTTTCAGTCCATAGTTGACCTGCTCACTGCTATGGTCCATAGAGAGGCAGAGAATCATGACAAAGAGTGTGTGGTGAAGCAGAGGTACTCACCTCATGGTGTCTGGGAGGGAGGGGGAGAGGAAAAGAGAGAGAGAGGCAGGGAAGAAGGGTATGAAGAAAAAATATACCTTTCTAGGGCACATCTCAGTGACCTGTTTCTTCCAACTAATGCCACTTCCTATAGTTTGTACCACCTCCCAATAGTTCGTTCTATTATGAAACCATCAGTGGGTTAACCCATTGATGATATCAGAGTCTTCATGATCCAATCACTTACCAAAAGCCTCATCTCTCAGCAATGCTGCATTTGAATCAAGCCTTCATGCCTGAATCTTCACAGGGCATTACAAATCCAAACTATAACAACTTGCCCTTTCACATCTTGGACTAGCTTGACTCAGTTATTTAACCATTTTAAGTTTAGTTTCCATTTTTATAAATTGAGGAATACGAACCACAAAATATAGTCAGCCTGGTTAAAGAAATAACAACCTTAAATATTCTGTATAAAGAAGGAAAATGTAAATATATTAAAACAAAAGAAAATGCACTGAATAATGTATGTGAGAGAAGATATATGAGACTTTTATTCATTATGAGAGTTGTCTCTGCACCTGAACCTTTCTCCATGGATTTTGATACTGAACAGGATGCTGTCTCTCCAGACTTTGGCTACAAACTATCATAACATTAATAATTAAGGCTTTTGGTTGCTAATCTTTGGTGGGTTTTCCTGATGTCTTAGTCTGTTTTATTCTGCTATATAACAAACTACATTGAGTAATTTATGAAGAAAATAAATTTATTTTCTTACAATCTTTGAAGCTGGGAAGTTCAAGATCAAGGCACTACCATCGAATGAAGATCCCCTTGTTGAGTTCTCACAGGACAGAACAACAGAAGCCAAGCTAGTCAAATGTGGCTCACCTCTGTTATAAGGGTCTTCATCCTTTTAATGAGGAAAAGGTGTCAGGACCTCTCACCTCTCAAAGGCCCTATCTGTTAACACTATCATATTGACAACACCTTAATTTTGAAGGTGACACAAGCAAACTATAGCACCTAGCAAGTTAAATGAAGCATCTCTTATGGGGAGAAAAACAGCCGTGCAAATGCTGTAGAATTTTTATCTTCAGTGTAAAATGTGAATGAGAAAATAGCATTGTAATAGCAGTAGTAATTTCCAAAACATACAGGTAAGAAGAAAATACATGGGGGGAAATCTTTTTGAGATTATTTAATTAATAATATAAGTCTGAAAGAATAAGAATGCCAGGGGAAATAACTAAATTGCAACACTTTTAAAATGTGGTTGATTGGTAATCCAAAAGAATGCAACAAATGTTAAATAAATAGAATTTATTAAACACAAATTTAGTTTGACAAATATATAGTAACTGTATTTGTGGGAAAAAACCCAGACTCATTTATGTCAAATTTCATTAAGAAAATGTATAGAGAAAACAAATAAGATCAATATTGAGTTGGGCAAACTATAAATATAACCTAGAACAGAAAATAATTTTATACTAATAATTTTGAAAAATCATAATAGATGAAAAAATTTAGATTGATATATAATGACCAACATTAAATTTAGAAAAAAAGATTTTAAGGATTCGGTCCCAAATAATAGGCCTATATAATATTGAAACTTTTACTTAACCTTCATATTGTATTCTTTTAAAAATCTAGAGCAGATAAAAACATTTGTATGTATTACATTAGACGACTATCACTCAAATATACAACCTAAAGAAATAATGTACACAACAGATTATACTATACTCCAAACATATATGAACATAGAAAAATAGTCTAAGGTACCACTTTAGGAGAGTTCTGTGGTATGATTTATAAAGTTTTATTCTAGGATGGCAAGATCATTGATGATGGAAAAAACCACTTTCATGATTCACTACATTAATAGAGTGATGCAATCTCTTTAGATATTTTTGATTAAATAATAAACTCATGAATCTAAAGTTAGAGATAAAATAATCATGACCAAAGACATCTTTTAGAAATGAACACTAAACTTGATCCTGAACAGAGAAACTATTGAAAACAATGCCATCAAAATAAGAACAAAATATGGAAAACTGAAATCATTAGAATAAGTTTAAAATGTCCTATGATAATCAATCTGAAACAGAAAAATATTTTAAGATGACAAAAAGAGAAAAGCTGTATTATCTGCAGATGATGGGATTTTTAAACTCTGAATTCCAGGGAATATTATTAGATCATATACAATTCAGAAGGGACAGTGTGTCAGTGCCTACTAATATATCTATTGGATGGAGTAGTAGGTGGTTTACTAAAATTATGAATTGTACATGTATTGATGTGACATAAGGTTCAAATATATGTTGGAATGGTTAAAAAATATATGTAATAAAAGACTATCATATATTACACATATAAAACAGTCTGGAATTTTATTCACTATTTTACATCTGATTTAACTCAATTTGTGAAGAACATACTGGCACTCTTATTGCCCTAGAATATGTTAGCAGTTTTCATATTTTATAAAGTGCTTTTTTTCATTGAAGATCATAGTTCCTAAAAAACAAAGTTTAGCAATAATATGTAGATAAGTTGCTGGATTTTTAGAAGATAGTTCTAGTAAAATTAGGAGCATGCAACAATCATGGTTTGGATATATTTCTATTAATTATTGAAGTAATAATAAGTTCAAATATTTAAATTTTAATCAGAATATTATTAAAGTTATTTTATGAAATCTAGTGCATTAAACTGTTTAGTACTTTGGTACGCATACTGTAAATCAATCTTCATATACTTAATAATTGTCTCAACCAGGGGCATCCATTTGTATTTATTTGATTCTTCCCCAGTTTACCCTTGTTGTTTGCAATTTCCATGCAATATTCCAAAAATAAAGTTGTGAAGGTGGAGAATTTTCATAATACAAATACTCATTTTATTGAATTTTCTTTTGTCAATCAACACTTATTAACCACTTTATCAATATTATCAATATTAACACATTTTATCAAAAGACTATTATACACCTTATAGCAAAGAAACTCCTTAATGATTTTAAAATGCATAAAATGATGAAACATTATTTTGAATTTAAGTAATCACTAGATAATTTAGAGTATCTGTTTATACTATTTTTATTGGTAGCCATTCTAGCAAATTTTCCAGAGTAATTTTTGAATAAAACCTTTGTTTCTAAGGCCTTAAACTGTAAGGTGAAACTAAGTCACAACCTGCTAATGTAATTCATGAAATAGAAAACTCAATGCCATAAGTAGAATGAGATAATAGCAGTGCATATTCTTCGTATTATAAGACAGGTTGGGGGCCAGGTAAATAGAGAGGGAGGGATATTATTTCTAACACTAATATTATCTTCAATTGGATTTTTTGGTATAAGTCTGAGAAAATCAATTCATAAAAGAAAATATGTTTTCAGTGCTATATTCTAAGTTCATAGATTCATCTGCATTTAAAAACATATCAAGTTCAAGAAGCTACAAATTGAATGATGTTTTCATTGTTGAACATAAAATTAAAGGAGAAGGGGCAAGTATTTTTGTTGTTTATCCAACTTAAATAACAGGTTCATGTTGATATTTTTTTAAATCCCTTTTTCTTTTGACTTCAGTAAGGCAAACCATTTATTTGATTCATTGCTGACAAGAGCTCTTCTCTAGAGATAATTCTCTTGCTCTGGATATAGAGCAATGTGTTTTCAATCCTTTGTACAGTTTCCTTAACAACCCAGAATTTATTCTTTTACCTGTCACTCCTAGGATGCAAGTAACCATTTTGTATAACTATATAAGGTTTCGGGATGCCTAGAGGGCCAATACTTAATGTCAATCAAAGTGTTTAATAGTGCCCCTATGTACAAGGTGTTAGAGGATTATAAAAAATTGGAAAATGATTTTTAAAAGAAGAAAGTAAATGATATCAATTGTAATAAGTTCAGTAAGCCCTAAGCAGTGCATGTTTTTAGATTGAGGACAAATTCAGGCTATGTTCATCTTATAAAATACAAACTGACAGAATTCACTTAACATAAGGTGAACTGAAGAAGGGAGTAGGTATGCCAAGTTCTTTATGTTTTATGTCAATTTACTTAAAATGATTTTTCATATTAGTATCTTATAATTAATTAATTGATTAATAGTATTCATATGTGAATTTGGAGCAGTGATTGGCATATCAATACCTATTCTGGCATTTTCAAAACTTACATATGTGAGTAAATTTAATTTTTAAAATGTGAAGAGGTCCCATTAATTTATGAATCTGAAAAATTAATGAGCATATTCTACTTTACCAGTAACTACATATTAAGGGCTCATTCAGGACCATTTCTGAGACATTTCTGGCCTCTGCCTTGTACAAATTTGGATTCATTTTAAGTTTCCACAGAGAGGACTATAAAAATCATTTTATTTCCTTCTGGTGATGACTTGGTTACAACAATCCAGTATTATATTGTCAGGTAGAAGAAGGCAGAAAAATGCTCCCATTTCTTTCCCAAGAGGCTCATTAAAAGTATCTGTTGCACTGAATACTTCTTAGGTATATCTCTAAATGAACCATGTGGTGAATAAATAACATTTGATGCATCTCAGATCAAGTTTAAGTTATTATTTTCTGTACTAAAGGGAAGCCAATATTAAATTCATATTTTGCATGGTGGTTAGTGGGGTTTTAATGATGCCAGAATTATATCAATGTACAGCTATTTGAAGGGTAAATAGATAGATACCCATTATGGTACATACCTATATTCCCAGGGACTTGAGAGGCTGATATAGAAAGATGGCAAGTTCATGGCCTGCATGGGCAACTTAACAAGACACTGTCTAAAAATAAAAGTTAAAAATGATTGGGGGGTAAAGTTCAGTGGTAGAATAACCTTGAGTTCAGTACCTGGACAAACACGGCAAAAACAACAACTATGACAAAATGTAAACAGATACTGGATAAGGACAAAATTTCTTGCAATTTGGTGTTATAAACTATATTTTATTGCTTTTTGTACATGTTTGAGTCTCTGTACAACTGGATTATATTTTTGTTGTCATCATCCATTCCTAAAAGCTATGCCCAAGTGAAGAAGACACTGGGCAAGGACAAAACATGTTAGCTGATCAGATATCATCTTTGAATTACCTTTGAGATAGAAGACATATATTATCACCACTGTATAGATGAGAAAATGAACATATTTTGAATTAATAATAGTGAAGCTTTTGTACCACTCTCACCATGGCAGGCGCTGCTCAGTGTTTTTTACCATTGTAATGTTTTGTTGTTGTTGTTTTGTTGTTGTTGTTGGTGGTGGTGGTTTGTTTGCTTGCTTACTTTTAATTTTCTCTATGGAATTAAAGACACTTGTCCAAAGTAACACAATCAGTAAGTAGCAGAGCTGGAATTTAAAACCCAGATTCTTTGGTACCTGTTTTACTTTCTATCTTACCTTAATAATTTCCTGAAGGGCACTTATTAATGGTAAAATAAAAAGGATAAAAAGAAGTTATTTAATTTGATTCAAAGTAAATGTTCACTACCTTCCCTGTATTAGTGTAGCTCAAATCTAAAATTAATACTACAAAGAAATGTTGACAGGACTAGTGGCCAGTGATTTAATCTCAAGAGAAAAACTCAAAGACACAAATTAGATAAAATTCCTCCAAACTGACCAATGATAACTAAAATATCAGTGAGGCCTCAACAAAATTCTTTGTGTACAACACATATTCCAGCATCTCTTAGTATTTGTATTCATGAACATGGTACTTAAATTCTCTCTGTTTGTTTTCTCTTGTATAACTTAAATAGAGTATAGGTATTGACTTTCTAATGTCACCTTGTGGATTAAATTAAGACATGTAAATGACTTAAAACAGTATCTGACACCTAGACACTATTCAATTTACAATAAACTTTATTATGATGTAGATTTTGTATCAATAAGGCATCTTAAAAAATCCTCTCTCCTTGTATCAGGGTTTGGACCCAAGGGAAGTAACCACAGTAATATCCCCGGTCATTTTTAGTTTTTATTTTGAGACAATGTTTTGCTTAGTTGCTGAGAGTCTTGTTAAATTTCTTAAGGCTGGCCTTGAACTTGTAATCCTCCTGCCTTGGTTTCCTGAATTACTGGGATTACAGGTGTGCACCACAACACCTACTACTTCCATAATTCTAATGCACTGATATTTGCTCCTTTTCCATGGCATTTTTAAACATTACGTTTATACTATGGCTCAAGCAAAGTTCCTTGTTTCATTACCACATATCCCAAGCAAGATTCTCATACTTAAAGTAGCAGAGTGTGGTAGAGGGAAGCTTCTCTCCTTATGGCCCCCAAGGAGAGAGAGAGAGAGAGAGAGAGAGAGAGAGAGAGAGAGAGAGAGAGAGAGAGAGAAGGAGGAAAGGGCATCAGAGAAGATGAAGCCTTCAAGGGCTCCCCCACAGTGACACATCCCTCCCAGCCACACCCTACTTACCTATAGTTACTACCCAGTCCATTCAAACTAGGATGAACTGATAAAGTTACAACTCCATTAACCTAATTATTTCTGCTCTGAACATTCCTGCATTAAATGCAGGATATTTTGGTGTCCATACCATAACATCTACATACTCTGAATTATGAGGAAGACCACTAAATAAATTCAGTATAAATGTCTTTGACACTTTGTGTTTTACTTCCATCCCATTTCATTAAAATATAACTATTTTATAGAAAGGCCTATATCAAGTCAAAACATGATCTATTGTAAATCCTCTTTTAATTAATTATTTCAAGTGCCTTTTATAGATTATCTAGAGAAGGGGAAAACAGAAAGTCTATCTGGAAGATACATAATATGTAGAAGCTCATACTGTTGCATGTTCTGATTGCATGACCATAAAAGCATTATTTAAAAAAAAAAACACCCTATTTTTGTACAGCAAGCAAAAGAAGAAAAAAGAATAGGCTACTAGAACATAATAGATGATCCATATGATTAATTTCTCATAATAAATTAATAAACTCCATTAGCCAAATGGCAGTATGTAGTTGAAAGTATGCTGGCATACTATTGAAATAAATACATTCAATCAATTCTGGCGAATATCATTTATAAGCTCCATTTTCTTAAATTATTTAATGTCTCTGAACCTTAGTTTTCTCCTCTACAAAACTATAACAACTATTTTGAATAAATGTATTAACAAAGAATAGTTTATGTGAAGTACCATGTATACAGTCTGGCACATAGCTCTCTAGAGAAATTTTACTGATTATTGAAGATGATGAAAATGAGTATTTGTGTTTTAATTTCTTCTAAAGAATAAAATATCAGATTTATTATAAGATTCCTTATTAGCAAATGATCCCAAAATTTGCTATTGAAATTAATATATAAGCACCTATTTTATGATAAAATAATTTTTTATATGAAAAGCACATTGTATCCATTTTTATTATGCATGTATTATGTGTTAAAGCATATTAATTACACACAATAGTGGGCTTCATTGTGGCATATTCATACATGATTGCAAAGTAATTTGACCAATATTATTTTTAAAGGCAAAGAAAAATGAATTTAATAAGTCATTTTATGTAGTAGATATTATAGTCACGTATAATATTTTCTGACTTACTATAAAAATTCTATGATTATTAATATATGTATTTACCATATAACCACCACTGTAATCAAAAGGGCATGTAGACTATGCCCTTCACTGTGGAAAGTTGCCTCGTGGTCCCTTCCAGTAAATCACAACACTCTCAGAATACTTTGTTTTTTAAAATTTATGTATTTTAAAATGATAAGTAAAAACTGTGTCTACTTATCAATCATAGCATACTATTTTAAAACATGCATACATTGCAGAATGGATAAATAAAGCCAATTCATGTAGGCATTACCACATATTCTTATATTTTTTTAATGGGAACCCTTGAAATTCTATTTCAGTTACTTCAGTTATTTTTAAGAACAGAGTACAAGCAGTTGATGATACAACATGGAAAACATGACTCAGATTTCTTTTACGTTTTTTTTTCTTTCTATTGAGCAATAGAGCATAACCAGTGACTAATCAATAATACTTGAATTCCATGATGGGACCATAATAACAGATATGCTTCAAGGTTCCCAGTAGCCTAATGCTAACCAAACAATCTAGGAATTATATATATATATATATATATATATATATATATATATATATATTTTTTTTTTTTTTTTTTTTCCAAAATCTAGGCTCATGTTGATGGTAGTCAAGGTATATGTTTCTATTTTATATCCACTGCAGAAGAGAAGGTAGTGAGTATATTTCATTATTCCAACAAAATTTTAGCCAAAGAGATCATTTTTCTGTTCTATCAAAAGTTGTACCTGTTAAAATCATGTACTTTAAACTAGAAGAAACTCTTTATTCATAATAGAAACAAATTTTATTTGACATGAGGAATAATAAATGCATTTTAATTACACAATTACTTTCTTTTAAGATGTACTGACTATGATACTTGAGGTGCAGGGTATCATCATGAAATTACTTAAAATAATTTGAACCGGATAATTAGAGTTTTAAAACTTTTAGTTGATATTGCAAAGTACAAAAAGCAATTTATTTTGAGAACTTCAGATAATTTTAGCACTTGGGCTCAGTTAGATGCAGAAATAATTTTTTCTTATACTGAGTAAGTAGTCCAGAAAGATATGATGCTTTATTAGTGTCCTATTTAACATTTTTTTTTGTTTTGTTTTCAAAATAAAAGTCCATCCAGAAAGAAATGAGCAACACTTTATATAATCCGTTGGTCAATCTGTGATGTGTTGGACTACAGAGAAAAGTCCTTGAACTTTTAGGTGGGTGGTAATTAGTTCCTAAAACTAAATCTACCAAGGTGTCTTATTAAAATTGACACTTAATTAAAAACATACACTTTAATCTTCAGCATGTGACATATCTGGCAGAACTTCTGGATTTTGACTGGAAGATACCTTAACTCTCTCCTTGTCTAAGCCACACCCATCCTGTTCTCTAAGAACTACTGCAATATCTTCTCTAAAAACCTGACAAACTAGATGTATTTCCAAAGGATCATGAATAACAAATTGTATTTATTAATTAGTAATTTAACCAGAGAGTCAAAGTTCTATAAAACAAATTAATGAGATATGTTAATGTTTCAAGAGTCTTTGGTTAAAAACGGAAAAATAATATTTGTGTAGTGTGTGTGTTAGCTGACAACATTATTAGATTAAGTTGATAATTTTTCAATAAGTTCATATAAATTATGTTTCTGTATAGTTCACACTGGAAATATTTTCCATCATTTGTTTGTTTTAAAAAATGCAGTAGTGGACTGGAATTGTGGCTCGGTGGTGGATTGGTTGTCTCAAGTGTGAAGCACTGGGTTCTATCTTCAGCACCACATGAATAAATAAAATAAAAGAATTGTGTTCATCTACATCTAAAAAACAAAACAAAACAAAAAAAAGAGAGGTATTTTTAAAAATGCAGTAGTGATCATTTCTCTTCCTTCTCCTTTTTCTATTTTTTCTTACCCCTTTCTCTTATCTTTTCTCCTTAAGCAATTCAGTCTTGAAACCTTTAGAAGAAGCCGATAAACACAGGTATCTCAGCTAGAAGTCAGGGCTAAGGGACATGACTACTTGGAGTAGCATGAGAATGAAGTCAACTCAGGGGACTTCTTAGCTCAGACAGCTTTGTAAGGGGATGCTATCAAGGAGGTGTCATAACCCAAGCAGAATAGAGAGCATTGGTGGGGTGGGACATAGATAAGGCAGAATGATACTGATAATTTAAGGGACCTGGGTTGACTATGGCAGAAGGAAATTCACTGGGAGATTGGTCAAATAATGAATATTAAGGCTAATGAGATCTAAATATATTGCTTTCAGAGAAAGGTATTACAAATACAAAAATGGAGAAAACTAGACTAAAATCTGATCTTGGGGCTGGGGATTTGACTCAGTGGTAGTGTGCTTGCCTAGAAGGGACAAGGCCCTGGGCTCAATCCTCAGCATCCCCCAACCCTCCAAAAAATATAAATAAATACATAAATAGATAGATGAATAAATGATGTCAGAGTGTAATTGGAAATATTGATATAAATGCAGTTTTTAAAAATTTAAGTAGGCATTGAGTAAAATGTCTGCAGATATGTGTATAGCTCTGTTCACTGACAAGAACTAGAAGCAGTGAAACCCCAAAATCAATGATCACATTCAGCAGCCGGATCTTCACTTCTGAAGCCCATTAAAAGAAACAGGGATTTTTCTGAAAACGACTGATTCCATAGCTGGAAAGGGTAAGATCACCACAGACATTTTTGTACTACAAAACAATGAAATGCTCAAGGAAAAATGGGAACATATCACAGGGACACAGAGTCAGGCTTAAATGTGTTCTTAGTGGGGCAGACTGAAAATATAAGAAAACATTTAGTGGTAATTTAAACCAATTTAATAAGAACTGTGAATGCACATAGCTGCAAATAAATAATTGAAATTCAAACAAGAGCCAGATTAAATCAGATAGCAATGAGAATTGGAAAGAATATGTTAGATATTTGAAAGGAAGGGAGATGGTATATGTGTTTTGATGAATGAGTGAATACAAATTCTAAAATTAATTCTAAAAGTATTATCGAAATATATTTGGCCATAATATTAATACTGACACTTAAGGAATGCTTTGTTCAGGAACCAGGATTAATGTTTTATTTTATATATCATTTTATCCTGACAAAAATCACAGGAGGTTAGAGTTATTATCTCCTGTATCTTTATAAGTGAGTAAAAATGAGGCCTGAAAATTGAAGTACCTACTTAATATGTCAGAGTCATCTAACTCCAGTACAGTTCACCTCTCTGCAGTGCACTGTATCTTAGAAACATCATTTGTGGCTTTAGCTACTCTTCTGCACTGTTTTTGAAAGGACACATCAATAGAAAAGTTCTCTATTTGTAAACTGCTTTTTTCTTAGACCTTTTCTTTTATAATATTGAGAAATACAAATAATCCTCGGTAAAGAAAAACATCTCTGTCTAATATTGTCATTATTGTGGTAATATCTGTATCTGAAACTTCACTTCTTACAGTTCCTAATGTGACTTACTATATAACTGAATTAGGAAAATGCAAGGTGATTTATAACATGTTTTATTGTGTTTGATTTGCCTTGAATAACTTAGCACAAGTGTTACTTTTACTGATCAGAAATTATTCTATTTTTCACTTGCTTCATCTTTGGAAAAGAAACTTGTGTTATATAGTAAATACTTTGAAATCTCAAAAATATTTCCCTATGCCTAACATAGCAAAGTTCATATATTTTATAAACTGTGGATAAAAGAAATAACTATTAAGGTAGGCATATATATGATAATATTTGGGTATTAGAAACTTATAGGATTTCTTCTAACATTTTCTTTTGTGTTAAAGGAAATTTTAATCTATTGGAAATATAATGATAACAATTATGTTTGGCATGTGTCCTAGATCTTTATTATGTTTGTGGTTTGCATGGAAGAACTAAGTGTCTGGTAAAGTAGAATTTATTCAAAATGAACAAAAGGTAATTATAGGTGCAGGAAAAATCCATCTAAATAGCAAAGATGGAAAGAGTTTCCTCATGATTGAGGTGACAAGGTTTAGTCACACTGAGAGTGAGTGTCTTTCCTGCTGTTTCTAACAAGCTGCAAGGATGAATGAACTTTATGACGAGGTGAAGCAGGGTAAAGATGGAGGCAATCAGAGTTCTGTGTTTATACTTGTACCCAAGAAACTAAAATGAATAGATATTTTTTGTTAATACTAAAATATGTCACAATCCTATAGATATGCTTTAATCATCTTTTCATACAAAGAACCTGATCCTGTCTTTTCAAGTAAATATGTTGATAAGGCATATGAATAAATAATTATATAGCTTAATCTGAGAATAAATGGATGCTGTTGTATTTGAACAAATAACTAGACACAGTAGGAAGAACCTTCCAAATTCCAAAAATCAAAGCTATGATACTCAGGTATTACATTATACATTAACAATTGTCAAAAATATCTAATAGTTTTTTTTTTTCAGTTCCTCCACTTATACCCTATTTCCTATCCATCTTTCTACTTATTTTGTTTTATATCTCATTTGTCTCTTTGTGTTTATAAATTTTGTAATTTTGTTTTAAAATTAGTGAAACAAAAAGTGATGGTTCCAGGATATAGGCTCCAGGCTAACCCCCCAGCCCCAGGTGCCTGTGACCCCAGGACTCAGGCCAGAATTTGGGAACCCAGTCTGTAGATACATTTAATTAGGGCCTTAAGGGCCCTAATGCCAGACTGTATATTTAACGTCAGGCCTACATAGATTCAGGCCCAAGGTTTGCTCTAGTTCCATGTTAAGTTCCCTTGAACCCAGGACCATTCCTACCCCACTGTACCACAACTCTGAGCAAAGAGACAAACAAAGTCATTACATAATGATAAATTTATCAACTCACCAAAAGTAATATAAGTTATATATATGCTCAATATTGGAATAAATAAATATACAAAACAAACATTAACAGAAATAATGAGAAATGGACAGCACTACTATTGAAGTCGGGAATTTCAATTCTACACTTTCAACAACGGATAGGTCATTCATACAGAAAACCAAAAGTGAAGCAGCAGAATTGAACATTACTAAAGATCAAATGGACCTAACACAAAGAATATATATGTTTTTTTTCAGTGACAGAATATTTCTAAGATTGGAACATGTCAGGATATAAAATGAATATAATTAGATTTAAGAAGACTATAACCACAGTATATATGAAAGTAGTAATCAAGAAAAGGAGAAATTTCTGAAACTTTATAATTATTTAGAAGTAAGCAAACATATTATTGAACAACAAATGGATCAAAAAAAATAAAAAAAAACTGAAAGGAAAATCAAAACACAACATACAAAAACTTAAAAGATACAGCAAAAGCACTTATATGTGGAATTTTATGATTATTTACATGTGTCAAGAAAAAGGAACTTAAATTACCAAACTACACCTATAAAATAAAGAGCAAAGTAAGTCCATCATTACCATTGGAAAGGAAATAAAAGTCAGAGCAGAAATAAATTAAATGGATACTAAAAACATTAGAAAACAAAACACATTGAATAATTGGTTTTTGGAAAAATCGAGAAGAGTCAAAAAATAAATAAGAAATGAGAGATAACATGTTGCAACTGATATTCTACAGAAGAAAAATGGATCAAAAGATTACTATGAACAATATATATCAATAATTTGATAATCTAGAGGAAATTCATAAATTCCTAGAAACACAAGTTAGAATCATGAATTAATAGAGAATATGAATATAACAATTATGAGTAAGGCAGTGAAATATGTAATTAGGAAATTACCATCAAAATTAGAACTTGATAACTTCCATCAAAGAAGAGTTAGAACTTGATAATTTCACTGGTCAATCTACCAAACATGTAAAGGAATAACACTAATCCATTCCAAATTCCTCTAAAAAAGTAAAGAAAGATAATGCTTTCAAATCCATTTTACAAGGACAGTATACTCTGATACATAAAATAGACTGCAAGAAAAGAAAATTAGGGGTCAATATTCTTGATGAACACAGATGAAAAATTATCAACAAAAATACCATGTTCAATGAGAAATTTGTATCTCTGGAATGCAAGAATATGCAAATCAATGAATGTTATACCATATTTTAACAGTATAGATAAAACTATGTGCTTTCATAAATAGAAAAAACAGGCATTTGAAAAAAAAATTGAACAACTTTTTATAATAACTCTCAATAAATTATGTATTAGAAAGGTTGTATCTCAACAAAATAAAGGGCACCTAACATCATACTAAATAGTAAAAAGCTAAAATTTTTTACATAAAATGACTGAAAGAGAAGACAAGAATGCTCACTTTCATTTTTTTCTATTCAGTTTAGTACTGGCAGTACTAGCCAGAGCAATTTGGCAAGAAAAAGAAATAAAAAGGCATCTCAAATGGGAAGAAAGTAGTAAACAGTTATATTTGTGGATGGCAGGATCATATATAAAGAAAACACTAAGGACACACCATTAATCTATTTTAACTTATAGAAGAAATCACCATAGTTTCAGGCAGGATACAAAATCTACACACAAAAATAAGATTTTTCTATGTACTAACAATGAAGTATCTGAAAAATAAGGAAACAATCCCATTGTCTATATAAAAAATAATTAATCAAGGAAGTGAATTTGAACTACATACTTGAAAAGATTTTTTTAATTGTGAAATAAATTGAAGGCATAATAAGAAGGAAATATGTATATAAATTGGAAAAATGATATTGCCAATATGTCCATAGAACCAAAAGCAATTTACAGATACAATGCAATGCCAATCAAACCATAAATGGCATTCTTCAAAGAAATAGGGAGAAATTATAAAATTCATGTAGAATCACAAATAACCCTGAATTCTTCAAATCTCATTGAATAAGAAGAGAAAAAAACTGTAAGCTTTTACTAACAAAAACTATATGATACTGGCATAAAGACATATATTTAGACAAATGAAGCAGAATAGAAACCTCAGAAATTAATTCTTGTATTGTGGTTAACTGATTTTTTATAAAGATGCTAAGAAAGGAATTAGGGTAACATAATTTCTTTAATAGATAATATTGGAAATTAAGGCTCAAACCAATATACAAAAATCTATTCAAAATGGATTAAAAACTTAAATATAATACCTGAAACTGTAACATTACTTGAAGAAAATAAGGCAATGCTTCATGATATTGGTCATGGTGATGATATTTTTTTATGACATCAAACATACAGGCAACAAAAATGAAAATAGTAGAAGGATTTACATCAAGCCAAAAACCTTCTGTACAGCAAAGTAATCATCAAACTGAAAAGACTACCTACTAATGCAGAAAATGTTTGCAAGCTATACATTTGACAAGGAGTTAATATACAAAATATATCAGAAACTCAAAATACTCCATAGCAAAATATGAATTCAATTAAAAATGAGCAATAGATAAACTTATCTATCTACTTAAACATTTGTCATTTATGGAGAAACTGTCAAAATCTTTTCCTTTAGCTTTTAAAAATAAAAAGTACATTATCATTTCTACAATAACCCTAAGGGGCAAAAAACCCAAGACCTTTTTACTAATTTTTATTTAATAAAAATTTCTAAATGAAAATTTCTTAGACACTAATGTTCTACATTACTGATTATCAAGGAAATGCAAATCAAAACCTTGAGGAGAATTTGCCTCACTCCATTAAGAATGGCTATGATTGAAAAAGAAAAGACAACAAGCACTTGCCAGGGTGTAGGGAAAAGGAAATCCTTGCACACTGTTGGTGGGAATGTAAAGTAATAGAACCATTATTGTTGTTAATACAGCAATCCCTCAAATAGTTAAAAATAGAGCTACAATATGATCCAGTAATTCCAGTCATTGGTATAGATCTAAAGGAAATGAAATCAATATGTCAGTAACACATCTGTATGCCTATGTTTAATTGCAGTACTCATAACAGTTGAGAAATGAAAATAATTAAGAATCCATCAATTGATGAATGGATAAAGAAAATATGGTACATAGTCACAATGGAACACTATTCATGCATAAAAGAGGATAAAATACTGCCATTTGTGACAATCTGCATAGAACTGGAGATTATTACATTTTGTGAAATAAGTTAGGCATAGAAAAATATAGAAGAGAGAAGTACCACATGATCTCACTTGTACATGGAATACAGAAAAGGTTGATGTCTTAAGAAGGTGAGAGTAAAATCCTGGTTACACAGGCTGGGGAAGAATGAGAAGAGAGAAAAACATAGAACGGAGGACTAGTGGATTCCTAAACTGTAGTTAGATAGAAGTAAAAAAGTCTTAGGTTTTTTTGCCCCTTGCTTAGGATTACTATAGAAATGATAATGTACTTTTTATTTTAAAAAGCTAGAGGAAAGGATATTGACAGTTTCTCCATAAATGACAAATGTTTAAGTAGATAAATAAGTTTATATTGAATTGAATATACATATATTTAAATATCACATAGTAAATCATTAATACATTGATTCTTTTCCTATCTCTCCTCACTCTATCAGATACTTGAGTGTTTTCCAGGTTACTACTTGGTAATTACACCCACCCAGTTGCTTAGGATAAAACCCTATGACTCATCCTTACTTCATTCTCTAGACCCTATCTGCAAAATCAATTTCTTCATTATCTCAATTTCACCTTTCATTCACCCACCATTTCTAGACCTATCCATCCTCACCTCCACCAAGATTAACATAAAAGTTTCCTCGCTGATTTCTTTTATATACTCCTGCAATTCAATCTTTGTCAAGCAATCATTGATATCTTTTACAAAGGTAAGTCACATCACAATTCCCTACTTAAATTCTTCTGTAATATCCAACTACACTTAGAATATAACACTTAGAATTCCATCTAGAATGAAATACAATTAGCTTTGTTAATGGATTGTATGCACTGCTGTATTTGGACCTCATTTTATATGATCTGGGCAGTGTAAAATTTCTTTTCCTTCTCCCAAAAGTTTAACATCTAATTTTCCTCAAAGTAGCTTGGCCACCTCTTTTGCATTATTCCCTCAAATTCTAAATTTCTATCCCTTCTTGTCAGGAAATTTGGTCTTCTTAATCTTTTTTTTTTTTTTTTTTAATTTCCATTTATTTATTTGGTACTAGGGATTGAACCTAAGGGTTCTTAATCACTGGAGTCACATCCCCAGTCCCCTTTTGTCTATAATATATTTTTTATCTAGAGATGGGGTCTCTTGCTAAATTGCTAAGGCTGGCTTCAAACTCATGATCCTCCTGCCTCATGATCCATTTTGAGCTGCTGGGATTACAGGTATGTGCCACCATTAATCTTTTTAAATCATAATCCCATACTTTTCCTTTTCATCTAGGGATCAGACCCAAGATTGTTTAGCTTATCTCTTTATTTTCCATTTTTATAGTATTTATTCCATTTTGTTTTTTAAAAAGTATTACAATTAAAATTCTGGTTTTTGCCAGTGCAGTGGCCAATTCTTATAATCCCAGTGATTTGGGAAACTGAGACAGGAGAATAACAATTTCAATACCAGCCTCAGCAACTTAGTAAGGCCTTAAGCAACTTAGAAAGATCCTGTCTCAAAATAAAAAACAAAACAAACTCAGGGTTAAGGGACCCTGGGTTTAATCTCCAGTACCAAAGAAATAAAAAAATCTGGTTTGTCAGGTACTTACCACACAAAAAATTCAAGTTGTTATATTTCTAAATTATATGAGGATGTATTACATTTCCTACTGTTCTTAATAGAATATGAACTATGAATTTTGAGTAATTAAAATAATTCAGAATTTTTTATTCTAATGACAAAGCATTTTAGAAAAACTTGCATTTTTTAAAAAAATTTCTGTGAAATAACCTATATGTTCTTTATATTTGGTGATTATCCCTTATAACCTTTACTATGCAGTTAATTCTGACTTGGCCTCATTAAAAATGCTAATGTCACCTACTCTCATGTGTATCCAAACAGAACAAATTTTAAAAATGCCATTATCTGAAAGCACTTATATTTTCAAATAAAAATTAAAACCATAGAAATATGTGAGTGTGTCATTAAATGATCATCTGTTTAATACTTTTGGATATCTGACAAAAACTAAAAATAAATTATCCCAGAAACATATCTATCTGGAGCTTCTTCAAATATCAAAGAATAACTAACTCTGTCATCTGAAGAGTAACATTCCCTCTTATGTCAATTCAGTAAGTTCCTCTTGATTTATAAATTGAACTTCCCCACTGTTTGTTTATATTTTCCTTGTTTCAAAAAAAAATATCTGTAGTTCCTTTAGTCACTGATAATAGAAAACACATTTACATTTGAATACCACTATATTTTGTCCTTAAGATTTTAGTTTGCTTCAAAAAGTTAAGTTGCAAGGATCCAGATTAAATAAGCGGTCTTTCACAACTCTGATATAATGTAATTCTTAAGATTCTTCATGATTATAATCACAAACATCCAAAGGAGACAAATTATTCTATGTGAAATTCAGACTTAATGCAGCTAAGGGTCAATAAGGGCTAAGTAAAAATCAATTTTTAAAGGCTATAATTATTTTCAGGAAAAAGAGGAAACTTGATTTGTAGTCAATTGTTTTGGGCAAACATTTTCTCCACAACATGACTTAATTATCACTTATTGTTTCCATGATTCACTTTTATGCCTAGGTAATGAGCAGAAATTTCTAAACTGCCTCTCACTGTTATTAGGATCAAAGGGATATAGTATTCAGTAGTATTTGATGGTGTTTATTAAAAGAGGGCCTTGGAATTATAAAGAAAACAAATCTAAAGAATATTTCATGCCTCTATTACAAGTGTGACCTTACTAAGCTCACCAAGTCTCAGTCTTCTCTTTGTAAAAATGGGGATAATTAAACCAATGTCATTAAAGATTTTAATTTTATAAAATATCATAATACCTAGCAGGGATTTAATAATTGTATTTATATAAAAGTACCTTATAAACTTGTAAAGAGCTATAAGAATTGACAATTACTATAATTTCATAAAAGTACTCAGATGGAGGTTAATTTAAAGATTATTGTTAACATATTTAAAAAATGACAGTTCTAATGGTTCAGTCTATTTTCACTTGATATCATTTTTCTGTTTGGAGAAAAGATGTACAATTGTCTGTACTGTACTTTATTTATAATAACTTTTAAAAATCTTTGATGATAATTATGATTAAAGAAGCCACAAATGCTATAAAGAAAGTTCTATAATTCTAAGAAGTCTTTTCATGAGCACAGGTGACCCACTTAAAGAAAGATATTATGTGCAAATGTTTTAAATGTATTATAGCTCATGATTAAATTTTATGCTCTGAATTAATTGCCTAGTTCTGAACTTTGTCAAAACAATATCTGTTTTTCAATAATTTGGCTTCTTTAAAGCTTACAGAATTGGGCCATATTAGAAATCTTAATTTAATATTTGCAAGAGTAATTATGATATAAATGATACCAGCATGTTTTAAATGTCATAATTATACTCAAAACCAAATACATCTTGAGTATGGTTTTTACATTTTAATAAAATGATTTTTTAAAATAACTAAATGATTTTTCAAATAACTGTACATTTCATAATTATAGTAATTATATTTTATTTTGAGAAAAAAATTGATTCTAAGTTTTTCTTGAGATTTTCTTTTTAAAATGTTCTTGATGATAACACCATTACTATTTTAAAGATCTTGGTAGCTAACAACAGAATCTGTATCAAATCTAAAGCTCCTTCTATAGTCTGGTTTTTGTTCTTTTATTTTAGTGCTTTCGATTTTAAAGGAAAAGTTAACTCTTCAGTAACTTTTAAACTATATAGGCTCCAAGGAATGCTATGTCTTACACTATAGCATATATTTGACAAAAGTGAATCATAACTTAAATGTGAGGCAAAGGGTAGTAGTCTTGCTTTCTGCTGCCTGATCATCATGTGAGTTACTTTCTTTCACTCTTCAGCAATGAATTTTTACCTCACTTGGGCCCCGAGGAATGGAGCCAGCTGTCTTATGAACTGAGACCTCCAAAACTGTGAAGCCACAAAAAACACTTTTCTTCCTTAAAATTGTTCTTGTCAGGTCTTTTAGTCACAGTAGAAAAAAGAGCTGACTAACACAGTTGGTTTTATGTAAATGAAGAATGCAACCATTCCCTTTCCAGGTTGACATTTACTTATGGCTGTAAGTTGTAGTTTATTGGTCAGTGAGGGGCGGCTCCTTATTTTGGTAGTTGAAGCAGGATTATGCCAGGACAAGGGCTGTAAGTTTACCTTGTTGTCTTTTTTCCTGAACACAGCGTTCATGTATGGCCCTACAATGATTAAATGACAATCAGGATCCATTCGGAAGTTTAGACTAATTAACCACTTGAAACTCTTAGCTGCTTTTCTTAGAGCTTACAGTAGAGTTTCTCAAATAGAGTTTCTCAATTTTATACTACTAAAGAGTTTCAGAATTTTGAATCAAACTCACTTTTCTCATTTTGAAACTGGTATATGTTGCTATTGACAGACATATTCAAATATATATGCCTACATAATTTAATTTCTATTAATACAGTATGGTCATAAGCATAATAATAAAAGAAAATTATGTTTTATGCTGTTCCCCCAAATTAGTAATTTTATCTCTTTAAATTTCCTTTGCTTTAATTTTTTTGAAATTGAGTTCATATTCTTCAATATATATTTTTCAGTATTCAAGATATTTAACTATCTCAAAGTTAGAAAGATTTATATTTCCTTGCCTATAAATGCCTGAGTTCAAGTAATAAGGAAACTGTCTTCAATAATATGCAGAATAATTAATATAACTTAATGGAAAGTAATTTTTAAACTCTCATGTATTTCTCAGAATTTCAGTAATGAAATTAGTTTCTAAAGGTCACAATAATGTGATTTTTGGAAAGCAGGAATGAATTATGAGTCATATTTTCTTATGCAACTAATTATAAAAAATAATATCTATTACTTTAAACAAAGTTTATTTGTGCATTAATGTTCACATTATTGTTAACATTTAACTTTTGTAAGTCAGAAGACAATCCTTCTTGAAAAAAGATAATAAAATATGTGATTCCCTATTCTGCTAAACAAGGATCAGATCCAAGATAATGCCTCTAACAGATTATCCAAATAATTAGATTTATAAATATGTTCAAAAGAGACATGACAGAAAAAAAGACCTTTACCAGAGAATTAGATATTTAAAATACAATCAAATGAAAGCTATAAAATTGACAAGTACAACAATCAAGAATCCAATATATGTATGATTGTATATACAGTCATAGGAAATGAAGATTTCTAATTGAAAGAGATAACAATAGAAACTTCCAGTTTGAATTATGGAAAGCAAAAAAAAAAAAAAAAAAGATGAAATGAAAGGTGTGGGGAATGTCAGAAACATTGGGACACAGTGGAAGGGTGAAGAAATTGGAAAGGAGAAGAGGAGAGAGGGGAGGGGAGGGGGAGGGAGAAACCAAATATTTGGAGAAAGGACTCTACCATTTTTCACTCATGCCCCACACCATTTCTATTCTGTTCAAGTACCCTTCACCTCTTTCATCTAGTGGTTAATTCACATCAATAACTCTCCTTACCACCAGGTGTGCAGTAACATATCCATAATACTTAGCAAGGAGGTTCTTAGAATTCCCTTTTCAACTGAATAATTAAATATATAAAGATTACCACTCTGGGGAACAGATTTTTATTTCTTTATGAACTTCTTTTGCTGTAAAAAGTTAATATTTCATTCCAGCCATATGTTTTCTAAGGTAATTGGGCAGAAGAAATAAAAACAAAGATTCTGTGTTACATATCAATTGATCTAATTTGAGAAAGTAGATAATATTTTTTGAAGAGAATTAGTAAGTGATAAAGTAAACAAAATCTCTTAGGAGCAAGAAAGGAATCACATTTTGAACCATTTATTTCTTGGCAGACTACAGCATTATATTATTCCTCTCTCTCAATCTGTCTGTCTCTCTCTTCCTCCCATTTGCCAAGATATGAATTTTGAGGTTTTATATACTTTCACAAAAGTTATGGTCTGTCATCAAGGCAGAATTAAACAACCATGTTAAGAGTAAAGCACTGTTTATCTTTTTCAGAATTAAACAATTTAAAAATATCATCAATAGCATCATCGCTTTGAACAGGAAAGCCAGTGGTAGACTTTCAAAGTGAAATGAAAACAATTAGCTGTTTACTTTCATGAGGTTTTTTAAAGCCTTAAAGAAAACATAATGATTGTTAGGGTGTTCAAACTTAAATCCACTCTTAGCTCCACACAATTGAATTAGAGAACAGGAATAAATAGGCTTTGTCCTCTCTTTCATACTGAAAACTGCCCTTAAACTCACAGACCCAGTGGGTCAACTGTGAAGGTAAGCCTATGACATGTCTTTGGTTTATAGACGATTCTAACAGACACAATCAATAAAGTTGTAATGAACATGTACCCAGAATGAAAGGGCACTTGGCACATCCTACATAATTGATTTTAAAACTGATTTAAAACTGTGTGATCCATACTTTTGAATTTTGAAAACACAAAGCCATAAACAAAAGTTTTACGTTAACACTAAAGATTCTAATTTGCAGTATATTTCTCTGTCACACATAGCAGACAATTCTGTCTTTGTTATGGCATAAATTAGAAGGAGCAGGAGCAAAATTGATTATTAATTGTCCAGAGAGTAGCAGAACAAAATGAATAGTGTCACGCCTTTATACTTGAATCAGTAGTTTCTTAACACAGAAAAATAGCTTGAACTATAATCAATTTTATCTGGATTAGAAGATATTACTGGCAATTAATGACGATGTAACTTTGAAAATCAATGAAGTCTGCTAAAAGAAATTATGGCATCCACACCATTTTAACTATTTGGTTAATTTGGTTCAGGAATTTTATGAAAAGGAGCTCAGGTAATTGGAAGATAATGATGAATATATGCATGAACATGGAGAAGAAACTAGAGAATGCTATATGTAATGTATGACTTGTTTCTACTGAATTGATTTATTTTGTTTCATTACTAGAAAAATTAACTTGTAACACTGTTATATTTTCAAACATTTAAGAATCACTAGTCTTAATGGGTCTATCATAATATTTCTACTTATAATTTATAATATTTCATTATATTTTCATTTCTATCATAACTTTTGCCAAGATGAACTTTCATTGATTACATTTATTACAGCATTTTTTCAGAATAAAATAATTTTCACAGTATGACTGTTTCCTCTGAATTCAGGGTTTATAAGAACTACTGTAGCCTGAGAATAGGATTTCCTACAAAAATCAGTAAATACACATTCATTCTGACATTACAACAAAATATAGACATTTATATATTTCCTTATGCTAGGATTTTCCTCATTAGTTAAATAAAAATATTGTTACTCATTTCATTAGTTGTATTTCAGATCGATAGCCATGATTATAGGCTTGAATCTAAAAAACCCAATTAAACTTTCGTGAAGTAATGCACCTGCTATTAGGCTTACAAGTTGTCACTCATTCACAGGAAATGGAAGTTTCTTTCAGGCTATCAGTCAAAATCATGAGTCTATCTCAACTGATCACTTTTCATATAAAATCAAGCATCTGATGCAATTATGATCCAGAGTGTCTTATATCACTGTTGTGGTGAGATTGCAATAAATCACCAAGTCGATCTTAAAGCAGGAGACAGAACCTTTATTCACCAGTAAGCGGTCCAGATCCATTAGCTGGCAGGCCATCGGGCAGGCTGCAAGTCTATACCCTTCGATCCCCTCCAGGGGTTTAAGTACACCTTTACAGTCCAAAACTATATTAATCATAAGTGACTGTTGCTATGATTTAAAACCATAAACAAATGTCATGAGATCCAAAATCATAAGGAAAAGGGGAAGTGGGTCAAAAAGACCCTAGTTGAATACAAGTTAAAGAAGGGTTACTAATGTCTAGACAATCACTCTCTGACAGGGTACATTGTCCAAGAAAAATGCTAACCAAAGAGAGAACAATTTTACATTGTATAAGAATTGCCATTTTGTGTTGCCAAGCATGGTGTGCTAAGCAACTGTTGATGGGTACAGAGGCAGGGCTTTCCCACGAGAGAAGCATTCCCTACAAGGCATGGAGTCTCAGGGTAAAATGGAGTCTGTTTGGTCATTGCCCATATAGCTAGGCCCATAACATCCCCTCCCTCTAAATGAAAGTGATCTTATGTTTTTTTTCCAAATCATATCTTTGTAAATGCAGAGACAAAACATTTACTTCAAGTAACAAAATAAGTAATAAAATGTTTCTTGGACAGGGAGACACTGAGAACATGGTTTGATAATTATGTCTTAGGAAAAAAACCTGTTAACTGAGAAATGACAGAAGAAATGAGTCTTGGAGTTTATAAAAAGAGCTGTGGCATTAGTACATTTGGCAAAGGCATATTCCTTAGAAAATTATAAATATTTTGAATTAGCTTCAATTGATTATATCAGTGCCCCCAACACCAATAGGTAAAATGATATAGAAATAGAAATGCATATTTTCAAACCTCAATCTGTTGACCTCAGGATGAGAAATTTACTTGGATAGGTAGACGTTATCCATGGTTATCTATTTGTCTGATGGGAAGCAGAATAAAACATCTGGTCCTCACAGAACAAGAGGAAGCATTAACTACTTCAAGGTCATAAAGTTTCTCAGTGGCAGAGCCAGAATTAGAACGAATAGATTAGACACTACTTTTGTTATTTTCAACAGCTGACTTTTTTTTTTTACTAAAATATTAGAACCAAATTAAAGCACATTAAACATTGAACTGTATTAGTTGACAATGCGTAAAAAATAGTCTGCTTATTTCAGTTTCCAAACCAACCCATGTTTCTATTCTTCAATAAATTCTACTGTTACACTCACTCATCTTGGTCTGTGGATTTCATTCTCCAAATTCACAAACCAAGAACACTTAAAGAATAAATTGATGATGAGCTCGCGGAGTCTGCTGCAACACTAGAGGGTCTGCCATTAAAAGTTGCAACATTTATAGGCTGCAGAGACCTGCAGCTTGTGCAGACCCCACCTGCGAGCAAAAGCAATGAATTGAGTTTCATCTCAAAACTCTGGTTTCAATTATAAAATATAAAAACTTAGAAGTGGGTGATAAAACTTTTCCAGCTAATCTCATTGGACAGGTATTCACAGATGTAGTGGTACTCCACCTGTACTAACTAGACCTGAGGAAAAACTGGAGGAAATGGGACTTAGCCATATATAATAAGATGCCACAGATTACTCTTACTCTCACTTCACACAGCCTTTGAGATATTCCTATAAAACAGTGATATTCACTTAAGATAATAGTATTTGTGTGTGTGTGTGTGTGTGTGTGTGTATGTGTTGCTGAGGATTGAACCCAGGGACTTCATGCATGCAAAGCAAGCACTCTACCAACTGAGCTATATCCCCAGCATTAGATAATATTTCTTAATATCTCCATCACTGTTTTTACCACACACACACACACACACACACACACACACACACACGCAAAGAGCTTAATTAATGATCTTACTATTTCCTCCAATAATTTTTTCATAAAATTTCCTTAAATTTTATCAAAAAAAATATTGTTGATACTCTGATTCTTAAAGCAGAAAAGTTTTAGGATGGTTCAGTGTTTAAAAAGTTCACAGGGTAACATCTTTGAAAATCTGTTCCTACTCTCGTGGAGTTCCTACTCTCTTAGAATGAGAAACCACCCGAGAAAGAAGTCCCCAAGATTGTGACCATGCAAAAAGCAAGATGATACATATATTACAGATAAACTGCAATGAGACTCGTCAGGCACATGTCACTGGAGTCACTACTGCAACTACCATACTCTCCTAACTAGGCAATTTGGTTGTCTTCAATATTTAGCTTCTGAAAATCACAGATGGATCATTTTCTGGTGATTCAGCCTCTGGTTGGTCATTGCAGAAAGAAGGAATCATTTTGCCTGTAATCTGTTATTGAAAAATTCCATAGTCCTTCTCATATCTCTTCAACCTGACCTTTGTAATTTCCTTGTCACTGTCTCACATATTTACTCAGCCCAGGAGATCCTAAGATATGACGGATTATGGAATGGTTTCAGCAATGTTGTCCTATACCTGATATTTTTCTGATTAAGTATTAGACACTGGCACAGAAAATAAATAACACAACTAACCATGTACAGCTAGAGGGATGAATACTTCCAAAAATCATTTATCCTGGTATACTCTGCCACTCTGCAAACTTCTCTAAGGCATGGAACACATTTATTCTTCTCCCTTTTGGGTATAACACCCAGATCAGTTTCAGGTAAGCTGTGAATAAACATTTGCTTAGTGAATGATTGAAAGGTTTCTTTGAGTAAATATTGAAAGAATGAATTTTCTAGTTCTTATGTTACTAATATAATAATATTTATGTTGAAACTCTATTAATGAATATTATTTAAAAATAAAAACGTAGTCATTATTGGAAATTATTTTGAGATACACACTTCATTTAAATTTCCCAAATGCCCAAATTACAGTGAAAATTTGACAAGATTTTGGCAACAGTTCTTGTGAAAATGTTATAAGGCTTATAATTATATTTAACAAACTCAGAATAACTATACAATACTCTTAAAAAGAAAGTGTCAAAGAGTTAGCTAAAAATTGGCCTGTGCTGAGATCACTACTTTAGAAAAAACATTCAGCCAAAACATGAATATTCATTAATTAATGTTTCCTGGATGGATAGATGAATGGTTGGTTGAAAACTAGATAGAACTTTGAATAGAAAAAAAAATGTGATAGATTGATATCTATTCAATAATTTTAACCACAATGATGCATGTAATTACAGAAATAAAGATAAAAAACATTTATGGAAAACTAATGATGCAGGATAGAAGAGACAGGACACCTGAAGAATTATCAGGAAGCAGGTGTATTAGCTGTAGCTGGTTCAGAGGAGGCTTTTGCCTACAACATTCTTTCCTCTGAATGTGGAGTTTAGAAATTCTTTGAACCTTATACCCAGTGGAGTTGGGTGGAGGTAGCTTGGAGGTCTATAACTTTTTCCAGAAGTTTACATAGAAGTATAGAAGCAATTATTTCTTTTGAATTTCTAGAAGTGCCTATTGTCCCATTTCTTATAACAGTCAGGGGGAATTTTACAGGTAATAAGTACTACAAACGCAGAGTACACCCATCAAGTCTGTGGTTAAATTTAGTTTTTGCAAGACAGAGCAGAGCAACAGGAAATAGGGCATCTAACCACACTGAGCCCTTTCGCAGAGATCTTTTCTGATATTTTGTTAACAGAATCAATTGTGATGAGGGTCTTAAAGAAGCTTAAGAAACACTGGTGCATGAGGGAGATGCCACTACACTAAGATTAAGGTTACTTGATTTTTCACCATTTATGTAGCATGTTATAAACGTGCAAGACAAGAACAGAGCAGAATTTTTCTCTTCCTCCTCCTTCTTCACTGCCTTTTCCTCCTTATTGTGTTCCTCATTCCAAACCTTTCCTCCTTTTACCCTTCATGTTCTTTTATTTCTTCAGCCAATCTAAGACTATCTATCATCATTTTTTCCATGTAAAGAAATAAATCACAGATGAAAATTTGTTCAAATGTAGTGATAAAAAATTATTA
This sequence comes from Marmota flaviventris, assembly GCF_047511675.1. Taxonomy (NCBI): domain Eukaryota; kingdom Metazoa; phylum Chordata; class Mammalia; order Rodentia; family Sciuridae; genus Marmota; species Marmota flaviventris. The sequence continues at coordinate 47,470,881 of NC_092510.1, read as the reverse complement.
TAGACAAGGGATGGGATTCCACCAAATGGAAAATTTAGATGCAAATACTTCAAGTGAGTAAGTTTGAAGGAAAAAAGTATAAGAAATCAGTAAATATGGTTGTAAATATCTATATTCATATCTTTTTTTTTTTTTTTTTGCTTTCTTCCTTCCTGATGAACTCCTCAGATTAGAAGAAAGTCAATAGAGACTAGGATCTAAGGGCATACCTGGAAGCAACAATGACAAGATGAATTTCTTTTAGGTTTTATAATTTATTTACAAATTTATGTGGAATTTTCATTTTCTGGATAGTAAAAAATAAATTTTATTACATAGTACATTGATGTACTATGCATAGTACACTGATGTTTTTTTAATGTCAAGATGATGTTTTACCTTCAAATATTTGAGCAATTCTGGCAACAGAACAACAAACATCTTATCTTATTTTGCATGTTTTCTGGCAGTTCATTTATTTCCTACATTCTCTCATAGAAGAGAAGCATAGTAGACCAGTTTGAGAGAAATAATTAGGATATGTTTAAAACTTTAGAGAGCCTAAGGTTAATGAGACTTTTATTATCAAATAGTGCTAAAAATTAAAATATGAAAAGCAGCCCTTAGATGAAAATATTTGATGGTGTATGGTTGCAGATTCCAAGAGTGAGGACATGAGATAAAGTTAATAATTTTAACAAAATAAAAGCCAAACAAGAAAGACTGTCCTTACCAGGCTAAACAGGGACAGGTTGTCCAATTTTTTTTTCATTCCCATCTTTTTTTTTTTTTTTTTTTTTAGTTGTAGATGGACACAATAACTTAATTTTATTTATCTTCTTTTGTGGTGCTGAAAATGGAACCCAGTTCCTCAATGTGCTAGGCAAGCACACTACCACTAAGCCACAACCCCAGCTTACCATTCCTCTTTCTATACTGCTCTCTGCCATATAACTTTCCAGGGAAAGCTTGCTATATTCATTGGGTTTCTCCACATGAAAGGAACCAATAAAATGTCTACATAATTATAAGGGGGCTTTAGTAGATAAGCTCACATGATCAGAAGCCTGACAGTCCCACATTGTCTGCCTGCAGGCTGGAGAGCCAGGGAAACTAGTAGCAGCTCAATATAAGAAGCTCTAAGCCTCAGAACACAAGAGACCAACAGAGCAGCTGCAGTCTGAGGCTGGAACCTCCCTGGAGAGTTGCTGGTGTGAGTCCACATTCAAAGGCTGAAGAATCTGGAATGTTGTGTGTGCAGGCTGTGGTGGCAGCAACAAAAGCACCCTCTCAATGAGGAAGCTTTTGTTTCTCCAACTTTTTGTTCCATCTGGGTTCCTAGCCACCCGCAATCAGTGTGGGTCTTCCCTGACCCTGGTGCCAGCCGTCTCAAGAAATACTTCACAGACATACCCAGATGTTTGCTGTACCAAGTTTCTAAACTTCTCTCGATCCAGTCAACTAGGTAATAAAGTCTTGCTAAGGTCAACAGGCTATTAGTTGGAATGACACAATAAATTTCTTTAAAAAATGACTGAACAGGTAGGTTTGCCTACACTTGAACTTCAGTCATAATCTTCTGAATGTGTTCAGGCTTATCTGCTAGGGAATAAGAGACAGGAAAAGAATTACCCCATTGGCTCCAATTAAGTCCAGCCTAAATCAGCCAATAGCAGCATGATTCCCCCCAAATGTGAATGAGTTCAGTCAAGAACCAGAGAGCCTTCATTTTCCAGATCAAATCAGATGTTGAGGAAAAGAAACATATATTGCTTTATGATACTCAGCTTCTGAATTCTACAGAAATTTGCTTATACAGCAATTTTGTACTAATATATAATTGATACACTCTGCAATTTACAAATTACTAGTCCAATCAAATTCTTATGGCTTATTTTCAATGACAAACCATTCTATTCTTTGTCATTGTTGTTGTTTTTGTGCTGGGGATTCAACCAGGGCCTTAGTGCATGCAAGGCAAGCACTCTACCAACTGAGCTATATCCCAGTCCTACACTCTATTCTTTTCTAAAATATATGTATATATATATATATATATATATATATATATATATATATATATATATTCTCATTTAATCAAATTTGTATAAAAATTTCCCCAATGGAATTTAAGAAGGTTATTTTGAGTTAACAACAATAAAAACAAATCCTGAAAAAATATATATATATATATTCTCTTCCTCATAATCAGTGGTGTATGCAATGCCCGGCCCAGTGGTGCCCTCCTGTAATCCTAGCAACTCAGGAGACTGAAGCAGGAGGATGGCAAATTCGTGGCCAGCCTCAGCAACTTTGTGAGACCCTAAGCAACTTAGCAAGACCTGTTACAAAATAAAAAATTAAAAGGGCTAGTGATATAGCTTAGTGATAAAGCACCCTGGGTTCAATCTCCGGTAGGGGTGTGTGTGTGTGTGTGTGTGTGTGTATGAATAAAAAAGTATATGCATTATTCTCCAGTGTACACTTAGAAAGGAATGCGCTCCTACTGATAGCAAGGAAAAGGAAGATATAAAAGTTCAATTGAATATGGTATTTTTAATTATGAAATTATATCATAAAACACTGTCCATACCTATAGTTCTCCATTGAGAAACTTTTTTTAATGAAATTATTCTATCAAGTCATTTGTGGTTGAAATACTTTGTGCTTCAAGGAATCCCTAAAGTCTGAAATAATCTGATAAGTCTATGTGATTTGGTGTAGGTGGCCTTATCTTTTATTAAATATTTTTATTTTGATATTTTAAGCCATTTTAGACTTGATTTTATCACGATGTTCAAGTAAAATCAAGCAAAGACATTGTTACTCATTTTAATCATTTTTCAGAAAAATTTGTCAATTATTTGTGTAATTATACAAAGAAGGACAGCTGTCTTTACACACACACACACATACACTCTCTCTTTCTTAATTCTATATACATTTCTGTCTAGGTTAACATAGAGATAAATTAAGGGATAAAAGTACGGAAAGCCTGGAATTTGTGATTGGCATCTAAATTGGGGCAGTTTTAATGGGACTGAGATTGCAGTCTATAGAATCTGATGCAAATTCCAGTTGGTTAGTTGGTAAATTTGATTGAATATTTTAACATCTGTCTGGTTGGTGTCCTGGGAGTGGAAACTTGGATGTCAGTGTGGGAAAGAACCATACATGGTATCAAAAGTATTATGTGGGTAGAAAGCCATTGAGTTAGCAAGCGATCTTGGAATATGTTTGTTATTGCTGGACCCTGTACTTCACTAGTGTAAAGTAGTGTAACTAAAGTCAGTTATTATTTCTTGGTGCAAAATTAGTCAAAACACAAATACACACAATATGCTAATTTTAACATTATGGAATCCACAATTTTACTCCTCTGGTATGTTTTAAAGGCTTATACTTGCTTAATTAAACCTCCCAGTACCTTAATTATTAGAGAAAGGAGAAAGAGAGAGGAGAGAGAAAAAAAGAAAAAGAATAGGAGGAGGAGGAAGAGGAGGAGGAGAAAAGAAAAAAAGAAAGTAATTTCAATTGAATCTGTTCATCAGCTAAACTTTGGGCAATTTTCTTGTTCCCTCTTAAGGCAGATGGTTCTTTTTTCTTTTTATCATCTGGACTTTAGCTGCACTGCTTACTAAAAATGTACTCAACTTTATTATTGGTCTTAGATAAAATTTGTCTTTTCTACATTGTGTTTGGCCAATCATATTCATTCATATTGTTTAAATTATCAGGAAAAAATGACAAACTAATAAGTATTATTATCTCCATGACTTTTTCTGGTTTCTTTATTGTTATGGATTTGGACATGAGGTTTTCCCTCAGATCTCCTGTGTTAGTTCAGGAAAATTTAGAGGTGAAATTATTGTATTGTTAGAACTGCAAACTCACTTTTCTATCCTAGTTTTAGACGGACTGGTGGTAACTGTGGGCAGGTGGGACATGGCTGGAGGAGGTGGGTCACTGGGGGTATGCCCTGGAAGGGTTCATCTTCCCTACAGCTCCATCCCCTCTCTTCCTGTTTCCTTGCTGCCAGGAGGAGAACAGCTTCTCTGTGCCAGACTCTTATGCCATGATGTTCTGACCTCCAGCCCAGAGCAATGGAGTTGGCAGTCAATGGACGAAGACCTCTCTGATAAGCCAAAAAAAAAAAGCCCCCAAAACTTTTACTCGTCTCAGTTGTTCTTGTTGTGCATTTTGGTCACAGTGATGCAGAAGCTGACAAAAACACTTATCAAACTTCCTTGATATTATACATGTTATGTAAAATTTTATATTGTATATCACCTGTTATGGTATACATGCTGTACTATTATAATATATTATGTTATACATAATGACATTGTTTGAACTAATGGATAAAACATATTAAATGTCCTGTCTTTCCTATATTGAGCGTGCTAGAAGGTCACAAACATACTGAGGGAAAAATTCAACTTTGTGCAGGAAACATACTTACAAATGCTAATAACTCATCAGTGGTGAAAGATGTTGATATAGAATGTAATGGCAAATAAATCAGGTTAATGCACTTGAATTTTAAAATTGTTAAATAATAGTAAAACAAAAAAGCATAAAGTGCTGCTTGATATGATACAATATGTCTTAGACAATGCTACCTCTGATACATTCCTTCCAATTATTGAACATGAATGACACTTTTAACTCTGTTAAGAGAACCATACTAAGTAACACTGCAGATGTACAATCAGCTGAATCCAGAATGTAAAAAATTCTTCATGACAAGTGATAGGATTTTTGATAAAGTAATACCACAGAAGAAAATGGAAAAAGTCTGAAGAGTTGTAAGTCAAATATTGTGTGTGGATTTTCTTTAGATCCAAATTCTAAACAATGGCAACAAAAGGCACAAAACATATGTTTTTATAAATATAAAAATGTTTTAAAATTATTAGTAAAATACTTAATGGAAATTGTACACTAACTGATAAGCAAATACATTTAATTTTGTTAATTATTTTGATATTATGTTAAAAGACCTTTATAAGTTAAACTATACTGAAATATTTGAGATTTAATTAAATTTTGTTCATTATATACTTTCAAATATTCCATTAGGAAAGAAGTGCAATGAAATAAGAATGCAGAGTGTTGTTCTATTGAAACTGATTAATGGTCATGATGATTCGTTACAATAGTCTCCTTATTTCTGTTTGTTTTGAGAATTTCTGAAAAAATAATAATAGTTTAATAAGTATTAGTTTATTTCACTTCTATATATATTCTTTTTATTTTCTCATTTGCACAATGGTTGACATTTTGTATATATAACATCATAATTAACAGTCATTTTGGTACAGAGTTATTAATTTGTTTTATTCTCTTAGATATTGAAAGTAATAGAATGCCATTTAGTTTTTACTCATAAGATACAACTTGGAATCATTAACATAATATTGAAAATAATCACTCTCCTCCCCAAACATTTGTTAGAGTATCACAGTAAATAGAAAGGTGGTAATCAACTGAATTTATCTCCCTTTAAAAGCTATTTTCAGTGTTCATGGAAGAATTGTTCTTTTGTTTCATAATTATGTAAAGGATTTAGCAAAGAATTAAATATTAAAATTAAAATAACATCAAAAATAATAAATACAGGCTCGGGAAGCTGAGACAGGAGAATGGAGAGTTCAAAGTCAGCCTCAGCAAGGCAAGGCACTAAGCAACTGAGTGAGACCTTGTCACTAATAAAATACAAAATTAGGGCTGGGGATGTGGCTTAGTGGTTGAGTACCCCAGAGTTCACTTCCTGGTACCAAATATTAATAATAATAATAACAAACAATGGTACATTTTAAGAAAAAAATCAGTCAAGACTAATGGCATTGAAAACCTTCATTTGGAGCAGATTGTTTTTCAATACACCTGTTCCAATTTGGTAAATGGGATAATATTTGAACATTCGAAAAGTCTATTTTTGTGCTTTTGGATAGTGCTATATTAAGCTATTATGATACATGTAACTTACTCGTTAAAAAATATTAAAATGTGGAAGATTCAAACCTTTCCTCGGGCATATGCTTTAATATTTGATATTGATGAAATAATGTAATAATTTTTAAAATAGAAGATTTGGGATACTCGAATAGGTCTTATAATAATAGCCACGTGACCTTGGGCGAACTTGAATCTTAGTGTCTTCTATAGTTAAACTATTGTGAATATTAATTGATATTATATGTGTGAAAGTAATTCACTTATTTCAAAACTGATTATGAATATAAACAATTGAACAATTTATGTAGTAGGTAGCAATGTCATTTCATAAACTCCATTTGTTTTTCTTTCAATTCCTATTTCACTGGGCTGGTAGAAATGTTATTTCTATCATTTGGAATTTTTAACCTTTTTGGAAGTTTGTTTTTGATTTCTAAGGGCTCCTGTACAGTTGGACATTTGGTGGAGAAGGATAGTCATGAGTGCTGCACTGGCCATATAGTACAGACTAATAACCACTGAGATCTAGATGCTTTCTCTTACCTTCTCTTGATTAATGTAGGTCAAGTCTTAATCAATTCTGTTTTTTTCACACCCTCATTTCAAGTAATGGGCTTTAACTTCTTATCTGTCCTAATGAGTAAGTCTGAGATACTTCACATTTGCTAACCGTCATGGTCCATACCACATTCTGTAATAATTCCAATGTTCTCACACCTTGCTAACATGTGAAAGACTGGGGCCTGCTGGATTGGCAAAGAAAAGAGATTTTATTATCTTCTAGAACCAAAATGTTCCTTTCCTAGTCTTGGAAATAATTTTTATAGTTTCTTACATGGATTCTCCCATGTCTATTGCCCGTAATCTGGGTTTTATTTTTTCTTTTAGAATGAACTAAACCAGGGACTCTAACATCAGATTAGAGTTGAAAACCAGCACACCCACTTACTACATATACCATGGTTGCTCTACTGATCTACATATTGCATTTTTCATTTAATAAATAGGAATAACAATAGTATGTACCTCATAGAATATGATATGTATGAATAACAACCTTATGCTTTTGGATAGTACTATATTAATAAGCAGTGTTAATTATTACTGTCCCTATGAACTTTGTGAAGCAAAAGTCTGAGGAAAGTTGTTTTTCTCTCATTTGCATTTACATATCTTTCTATTAGGAATTAGCACAGAATAACTTAGGTGCTATCACAAAGCTGTAGTGAGAAAGGGCCAAGTGGGGAAAAGAAGGGAGTAGCAAAAGAAGACATGAGTAATATTTCATTAGTGAGATGCAGCTAAAGTTGCTGGAATGGTAGTTTGCAAACATCATTGATTTTGCACAAAGCCATTGAGTATTAAGGTTGTAGGAAAGTGTATCTCAACAAAGTATCTCAGGAACCCAGATTATTATCACCAGATAACATCACTGTTGCACTGACATTGCTAGTGCACTGTCCTCATGGACATGTAGACACCGAGTCATTGCCTACTCAGTGTTCCACCCTGCAGGAGCACTGAGGAGGAAATTCAGAGTAAATGTCCCCTCAAAAGCATCCACATCTCTTCAAGTATATCTCATTGGATGGGCCTCAGTCTACCATCACATGTACTTGAAAGAAAAGCCAGGAAACAAAGTATCTCACTGTGTAGACAGTTAACTACATAAAAATAGGAGGGTTATCTTAATAAAGGGTAAAAGAAAAAAAATCATGCTAATGGTGGCATTGTTTATTTCAATATTGTAAAATCTTACCCAACAATAGTAATGTTAACTGTTTGTTAATTAGTTTGCAAATGTGTTTTCTTTTTTTGATATTCAGTGAAGATAACAAAGAGATTATTACTGTAAAATGTGAAACGTTTCCACATTGCTATAATATTCCTTTTGCAATGATCATCCTTATGTGGAATTTTGAAAATTGATATGTTTTATTCAGGTGTTGACTCTAAGATGGTCCCCAACTTAATAATGGTTTGACTTTTAAATTTTCAGGGTTAAAAGTATTAGGTGAATTTCTGACTAAGGATATTTTCAATTTACATTGAGTTTATCAGGATGCAAACACCACTTCATAAAATAAGGAGAATCCATATATTATTAAATATATACATATATTTGATAATAGTGTATTTCAGAATTATATTTATTCAAAACTTTGCTTCCTGTGTTCAGGATTGTTAATAAAGCACTTGTCTAGGAGAATTTAAAAATAGCTTTGCTCCAAAGCAGACATGTCAGCATTTAAATTCTAGCTTTGTAAATTATTGTGTGACCTTTTGATAAGATAAGCTTTCTCTGAAAAAGTTCTCCCATATTTTAAATGGGATATTATTATCTCTAAGTAGTTATGAGAATAAAATATATCTAACATAAATTGGTTCTAATATACAGGGACTAGTACTCAATAAATGCTAGTTCTGCTCTTTTTCATGTTTTCTACTCTTTATGAGTTGAGTAGAATCATTTCCATTTTCTAGACAGGAAAGCAGGGCATGGGACGATTACACAAAATTGCTAAACTGATGAAGTCTCCCCGTGTCCCCACAGCAGCAAAGTCTTTATCACCTTCATTTGAAAATTCCTGATGAAAGACCTTTCCAAATCTCTTAAACTCTTACACATACTTTTTGTTTACACAGGTCTGAAGTCACCAAGGAGTTTCATTTTGTATGTGGAGAAAAAAGAATAAAAAGAAAGAACCATTTTACCCATCCATTTTGTCTGACATCTCCCATTTCGGATAATTTGCTGCTCTACATAACTCTTCATTTGACTAATCGCCACATCTTCTTTCACTATTTACAGTTTAAGTCTATTTCTGACTTTGTTACTTGATTTCATCAGTTGCTTCATTCCAATGTGAGGTAAAGAATGTGCAGAAATAAAAGAGAGATTTTAATTTTACAAAGCAAATGTTATAGGTTTGTATTTTATTCTCTCATGTTTTCTTTTTTAGTTTACCTGTGATCATCTAGTTATTGTGTGTAAGCTTCATCAGACAAAGTAGAGAAAACTGGTAGTTACTACCTACCTGACCTTTCTCTCCTGGTTCAACCTGCACCCCATCCTTTCACTGGGGATGGTTTGGCCCTTTGGGATAAATGCTGAACATATGCTTGGAATAGGTCAAATGTTACTCTGAAGATAACTTTTTTTTTTTTTTTTTTTTTTGGTACCGGGGATTGAACTCAGGGGCACTCAACCACTGAGCCACATCCCCAGCCCTATTTTGTATTTTATTTAGAGACAGGGTCTCACTGAGTTGCTTAGGGCCTCTCCATTGCTGAGGCTGGCTTTGAACTTGTGATCCTCCTGTCTCAGCCTTCCCAGCCACTGGGATTACAGGTGTGTACTACCATGCCCTGCTGAAGTTAACTCTTGGTCCCAGGCCAAGCTCATTCACTAAGCTGAACCAGATAAATTTCTCATTATGCGTTTTTCTTACCAGAGATGGCAAGGAGGCATTCTTTCTGCCTTGATTGAAAAGTTTTAAGCCACAACTTTCTGCAGAAATGTAACAATCTTAGCATCTTGAATATGTTCTCTACAAAGTGAAACCTACTTTCAGAAAGAGGAAGTGACAAGAAGTGGGGGGAGAGAGGAAGAAGAGAGAAAGAGCATGTGAGCGAAAGAGCATGAACAAGCAAGCCTCCTGTCCCTGGATTTATTTACCCTTGATGAAAGTTCAGACTTTTGTTTAATATCAAGAACATAGACATACACATATATTGAAAACAATATATTGTTATTAACTATAGTCACATTGAAGTTATTTAAATTTAGGTTTTGTTGCTTATAAATAAATACCCAAATATTGAACAAGAATCTCAATTGAACTTTTATTTTAGATATCAGAAAAATTATTTGAGGATTCCATCTCTTGGGTCCCCTTCTTCCTCCTGGAGAAGTCTTTTCTGCTGTCCTTTAATAAACTTCTATTTTCCACTCTGAAAAAAAAAAAGAAAAGAAAAATTATTTGAGTGGGAAATAATATCCACACAGAAAGGTCACACACTCATTTGTTTATTCATCTAAAATATATTAAGTATATTTTCTGTGCCAAGGACTATGTATTTCTGGAAATATGGTTAAACCAGTTTTACAAAAATGTCTGCCTCTAAAGTGACTGGCAATTATACAAATCCTTACAATGGAAAATTATGCATTCTTTAGGAACCAGATGCAAAATGCTAAAGAGAACATAAAAAATGGACAGTACAATACTGTCAGTTCCAAATTGCTTGCTGAAAAATTATCCAATCTTTAAATATTTAATTGAATCATCAACTGAAATGAAAGCATACACATCAGGAAGTTAAACTTATTGTAGGTTCTTCATCTATTAATCATGAACACATCATAAATTAATTTCAAGAATTTAAGATATCAGTGTGATCCAAAAGATAAATAAGTACTACTGACCAATCTCTCTTAAACCCCCTCTTGTGTCTCATGGAGATAATGGTTATTGTGTAGTTTTCACAACTTATGTTAGATACCCAGGTTTTGTGTTGGATTAAATGCTAAATGACATGTCTCCTTTCTTTTTGCTCTTTTTGGTATGCTGCAGAATGAAATCAAACAACTACTAACAAGTTCATAGAATATTTTAGTAAGACACAACTTTGATGAGTTTTGCTGAAATCTAATAATTGATTTTGTATGTATGCATGTATACACAAACACACCCTTTTGAATTTTATTGTTAGGAACTACTAGAAAATGTGTAATATAAATATATATGTGCTAACATTTGTACTATTTATTTTAGTAAAGCTCTTTTCCTTTTTGATTCTCACTAAGTATATATATATATATATATATATATATATATATATATATGTATATATACACATGTAATGTGTAATATGAAATATTACTCTTTCTATATTCCTTTGAAACAGTAATAAGATACTCATGTAAAAGCTCAATTTGAAAGATTTATTTTTAATTCAAGAGAATGTGAAAAAATATTCATATACACCTTGAAAATTTTCATAAAAACATTCTCGTTCTAGAATTCTAAACCCAGAAAAATATCAAACAAGTAGAGTTAAATAATGAGCTTTTCAGTTATTGAAAGTCTAAAAGTTTATGTCTCATATTCTTTCATTGCTTCTGAAAACAATAAAGGAGAATATGAGCTATCAAGCAAAATAATTCTCTATGAAAGAGAAAATATAGAATCCACACAGGAGAGAAAGAAATGAATTTCTCAAAATTAAATAACTCATATAAATACCCATGTGTGGAAAAAGTATTGAAAGATTTTTTTTTTTGATGTGTTGTTGATGTGCTTGGGAATAACAGGTAATATATACCTTGAAAATTAAGTAAATAAATAAAAGGAAAATAAGAACAGATATAGTAGACATAGTAATATCCCAGTCAATGACTAAAGAGTTGAAATTATTTATAAATTTGTGACAAATTGAAAGCTGGATATTGATTTGATAAACAAATACTTGCAACAGTCCTAGTAAGATGGTAAGGGAAAGTGAGATGTGGGTTCAAGTACATACTTTCAATTTCTATAATAAATGTAAATATAATTAAAGAAAAATCAGGTAAAGAAAGTATAAGCATATTATTGAGGAATGTAGCAATAAATAATAAAAGCAATATCCGCGAGTGCTTAGAGTTTTCATCATGTGACCTTGGGCACTCTGATGAAGCCACAGTGTAGGCATGGAGAGAGAAATCAGAAAGGAAGTATCTTTATGTCTGCTCCCTGTGGAGAGCACAGTTCAGGAGGCAGGACCACTAGATGATCCCTGAGCTGGTCACAGGGCTAGGGAACAGGAGAAAACTGTGGCAAGTTCCCAAAGGCCCTGTCTCTAAAGGTCACAAGGATGTTAGGGGTTAGTGTTTCAACATGAATTTTAAGGGGACAATATTAACTGTAGAGAAGAAGAAAAGGTTCTGGCCGCGATTAAAATTCATAAATATTGTATGCCTTGCTTAAGGTGCTGGTTATATTTCTATGCATTCATTTATTATTTTTATTCTTTATCTCATCAAAACTGACTTTTAAAAGGGGGTGTGAGCAAAGAATGAATCCAGAGCTCTTTCCATACAAAATTATCAGGGAAAGATTTATCTTAGGGTATCATTTGAAACCCTTTATAAAAACCTCAGAAAATTCTTAAATAGTTTCCTCATAGATCATTTCAGAGGTTAAACTACCAACCATGAATCTTTGAATATATCTTAAATGTGCCCCTCAGTCCTTTTATTGAAACAAACAATGGCTTCAAAACATCTTCAGGGTTTTGACCCTCCTCAGCAAAGTATACAAAAACTTCTATAAGATATTTGTCGGTGTGTCTTTTGTGTAACAGAATGAATTTAAACTAGCAATAATAAACCTTCAATGAAATTATACCATCTTGGACTCAAAGGGAGAGAAAATATTTAAAAACATAAAAGGACTGTGAATCACCTAATGTTTATGAGAAGGAAGCAAGAGAATAAACCCACTGCAAACATGAGCCATTTTCAATAGAACAGGAATTGTGGCTCAAATTTCAAAACCCAGAGTCCATAAGACATGGCCTGGGACATGGAAAACATGACAAGAGAACAGGAAAAGGCCCAATTAAGAAAGTTATCAATATATATCTAGCTAGATTTTAGAAGTGCTCTGGGCCAGTGATTGGTATGAATGTACTATATTCTCCAATTTATAATAAGGACATATAAAATGGTGTTTCCATGCACCATTGAATGTTGGGTGTATGGAAGGCAATAACTTATCTCTTAGTTTACAGGTATCAAGACTATACCTAAGGAGTGATACCTGAAGAGCCTAATCTATCTGCCCAAATTTGATTTAGTTATGGAGATTACAGAGTTTGAGACTGAGCCTCTTAATTAAAAGAAATGGAAATTTTAAGACGTCTTGGGAAGTATATTTCATATGTTAGAAAAACACAAATAAATTGGTGCAAGAGTAGACAATGATGCTTTTTAAAAAGTCCTACAATGTTTGGTTATTTATTTATTTAGAGACCGGGGATTGAATCCAGGGTTGCTTAACCATTGAGCCATATTCACAGCCCCTTTTGTATATTTTATTTTAAGACAGGGTCTCCATAAATCCTTAGGTCCTCACTACATTCGTGAGGTTGGTCTCAAACTTGTGATCCTCCTGCCTCAACCTCCTAAGTTGCTGGGACCACAGGCTAGGACATTTTCCATCAAGAATAGGCTTTGTGTTTCTAAACAAGTGTAGAAGGTGCAAAACTGCATTTTAATCCTCTTCAGGTGCTTGCAAGGTCTAACAATTAGTCTGATATAAGGCAGATAAATAAGTATAAATAAATAAAAATTTAATAAACACAAGTTTTATGTGACATGGAAGCAGAGTGAAACATTTATGTACTGAATTGAACAATAACTGATCATTTATGAAATTTAATAAGGCAGAATACTTGCCTAGGTTAATAAAGTTGTTATATAAGTGACTAGGAGAGAAAGGGTTAATTTAACAAGGTTTGCTTATGAAGATTTCCCTTAGTTTCAAATTTCTGTTCTTGATAGAATGCTCTTTTATAAGAAGGACATATTACAAAAGAGAATTTCATCTCCTGTTTTTTTTTTTTTTTTGGCGCGGGGTTGTGTGTGTGAGGGATACCAGGGATTGAACTCAGGGGTGCTTAACTGCTGCAGTCCAGCTGCAGCCGGCTGCAGCAAAATAACGGGGGTGTGGGGGGGTGAAGAACAACTTGTGTAGCCTTTTGTTGTAATTTTTTCCTGATAATCCTTCTTCCTCTGAACTTCCTTTTTCTTTCTGACTAGAGTTCCTGGGCTTTCATCAACACATGCCCTAACTATTTTTGGTTTCACTGGGGTGTCTCTTTCCCTTATCAATTTACTTAACACCCCTTCCATATTGTCATCACAAAGACAATACAACATTTCAAGACAAAACAAGACACAGCAGGAGTGGAAGCCAGTTTATTGTAGGACAACAGAGGTATTTATACATTCCACACAGCTTATCTTAATTAGCATAAACTAGATACATCAGTCAACCAATAAGGAATCTCCACACTTAATGGCTCCCTGGTGTTACTTCACAAACCACTCCCTCTTGCAAAATACCAGGCGCCATCCTGACTTGTTTACAGACCCTAATATTTAACCACTGGCCACACCCCCAGTTTTTTTTTTATTTTTTAGTTTGAGACAGGGTCTCCCTGAGTTGCTTCAGTCCTTGTTAAATTGCTGTGGCTGGCTTTAAACTTGCAATCCTCCTGAGCTGCTGGGATTACAACTGTGTGTCACTGTGCCAATCACATCTCCTGTTTTTAAGAAACAGATGAGTTATCTTGTGCTTGCTGTTGCTTTAAGTACTTTAATTTAAAATAGCATTCCAGAGCAGAATATTTTGATGTAAAAAATTATTTTACAAATAACCATAATTGTGATAAAATTCATGTATCATATTATTTACCTCTTTGAAATGTACAATGAAATGATTCTTTGTTCACTAAAAGAGTTGAACAGCAAATAATTAGGTGCAGAACATTTTTACATCCAATAAAACCACCTCTACATAACTATATGTGATCATTCCCCATTTCTCTTCCTTTCTTCATCTATCCTTTATCACCTTAACCAGCCTGATACTGCCTATCTTTCTGTAGTTGCCTATTTTGAACATTGATTTGCTATAGACTTCCCTCGGAGAACTAGTATTGCTTTACTCCACACATTTTGGTATGTTGTATTTCCATTCTAATTTTTGTCAAACACATTTTAATATTAATTTTGTTTATTCCTTGACACATTGGTTATTCAGAGGAATTTTATTTAATATCTCTGTATTTTGAAGTATGAACTTATTTCTATTATTGATTTTTTTGGGAAGTACCAGGGACCGAACTCAGGGACACTCAACCACTGAACCACATTCCCAACCCCATTTTGGTTATATTTAGAGACAGGGTCTCACTGAGTTGTTTAGCACTTCACTTTTACTGAGGCTGGCTTTGAGCTCGTGAACCTCTTGATTCAACCTCCAGAGCTGCTGGGATTACAGGCATGTGCCACCACGCCTGGCTTTGTAATTGGTTTTTAATTTAGTGCCACTCTGGTCAAAAAACATACCTGATGTTATTTTCGGTCTTTAAGTTTGTTTTATGGACTAATATTTGATCACTCAGAAAATATGGGTGCATTTGAGAAAAAATGTATCTACAGCTGTTGGATGGAATGTTGTCTAACATTTAGGTCCATTTGGTCAGATGTGTACTTTACATTCTCCTTCTATTTCTTCCTTTTGATCTATTAATATTTGCTTTATATATGTAAGGTACTCTAGTGCTGGGCCCATATATAAGTGTTATATCCACTTGATGAAATTAACTCTACATTATTTCACAATGACCGTCTTTGTCTCATTTTATGTTTTTTTTAAAATAAATTTTATATGACCTAGTGTAGTTATTTTTGCTCTTCTTTGACATCCCTTTGCACGGAATATATTTTTCTACTCCATTTTCAGTCTGTGTATGATACTACATTAGAAGTGAATCTCATGTAGGCAAAAACATCTGAGTTTTTCTTTCATTTCTTTTTTTCTTTCTTTCTTTCTTTTTTGTTTTAAAAATATACATTTATCCAATTAATGTCTCTTAATTGGATAATTTAATTCTTAATGATAGGTAAGGACATACCACTGCTACTTTGTTAATTATTTTCTAATTTTTATTTTTGTTTATTTTTTTGCTAATTCATTTTTTCCTCTCATACTGTCTTTCTTTATGGATAAGTGATTTTCTCTACACTATTTTACTTTCTTGCTTTTCATTTTTTGTGTATCTACTTTAGGCTGTGTGTGTGTGTGTGTGTGAGAGAGAGAGAGAGAGAGAGAGAGAGAGATCTTTTATCATATTTTTTTTAAAACAGGCTTTAATTCCCTGCCTACATTTTGAATTTTCTTTTGTCATGATTCACTTATTTTTTATTGTGTATCCATGAACAAACTATTGTAGTTATTATTACTTTTGTTTTATCTTTTAATATTTTTACTCAAGATGTAATGGTTTACATATCACTAATATAGCATTATAGTATTATGAGTTGCACTATGTTCTCATTGTTACCAGTTTTATACTTCCAATCATTAGCATCCTCTTCTTTAGGCTTGAAGAGCTTCCTTTAGCATTTCCTACAAAACAGGTGTGGTGGTGATGAACTCTGTCTGCTTGAATTTAGGAAAGTTTTTACCTTTCCTTTATTTCTGATGGATAGCTTTGGGAATCCTTTGGAGATGATATATTCTTAACTTCTCAGGTTTGTAATTACTTGACCAACACAGTAGAGCAGAAATGATTTCTGAGGTTAAGGCACAAAACACATTGAATTTTTAAAATTTGTTCTCGGAACCTTAAGTCTCCCAAGAAGCAGCCTGAATATCTAAGTATTTCACTCAAGGGAGGCATGTATGTACATGAACCATGACAACTGTCTTAGCTTAGCCCAACCTTCTAGTCCTATCCACCCAGGAGCCACATACAAAGGGATGTAAATGGAATCTCCTTACACCCTCCAGACAAGTCCTGCTGAATGCCATTCAGTAATTTCATTGAACACCAAGTAAAACAGAATGATCACTTAGCCAAATTCTGCCAAATTTCTCATCCATAAAATCATGGTTTATTATAAGATGGTTATTATGCTAAATCATTAATTTGGGGGGGCAATAATTTTCTTTGTAGTAATAACCACAGCATTGTTTAATTTTCTTTAAATGAAGTTGACTATTTGTGATCCTAGAACAGTTTATTTTTGCTCTTCCTATAGCATTCATAGAGCAATAAATTATATAATTATATTTCTTGAATTGCTGACACTAGAATTCCACACAAGACAAGAATTCTCTCAGCCTCTTTCATCTGCCTTTTTAAGGGGAGAGGAGATATAAAGCAAAAGAAAAAACTAGATTACTGATTGAGTAGAAAATAAATTCCAACTTTCCTACACCCTTCTAATTGGTTTGATGCTCCAAAGATAGAGAGAGGAGAAGAGGATGGAGGGAGGGG
This sequence comes from Marmota flaviventris, assembly GCF_047511675.1. Classification (NCBI taxonomy): domain Eukaryota; kingdom Metazoa; phylum Chordata; class Mammalia; order Rodentia; family Sciuridae; genus Marmota; species Marmota flaviventris. The sequence continues at coordinate 47,453,883 of NC_092510.1, read as the reverse complement.
GGACAGGAGAGGGGGGGAGAGAGAGAGAGAGAGAGAGAGAGAGAGAGAGAGAGAGAGAGAGAGAGAGAGAGAGGTGGAGAGAGAGCGCACATGCATATTTGGTAAAAAAAAAAAAAAATCAGTAAAATATACTAAATGAGTGGGAAACTTAAAAAGTATCTGAGATCCATGTTGAAATTCATATGATACTACATAAAGACAGCACAATTGAGCCAAACCACTGGAGTGGTTCTTAAGTGTATCTACAGATGAATGTCACTGGTAAAACTTTAAAAAAAAAAATACCTATACCTGAAAACTAACTCAAATAATTTTTGTCCATTTAATCTTCAATGTGACTTGAGGGTGGCACTTAAGTTGCTTAAAAAATGATTTCATTGAACCACCAAGGTAGACAATTGTTTATCTAGAGTCCCAGTATGCCAGGATAATTAAAATATTTCTTGGGAAGTTAGCAGAAATATGTGAAAGGGATTTTCCTTTTATTTGTAGTATTTAGAATTCAATGCTTATGCACTAGAGTTTCCATATGCAAGAAGATACAAACCTCTGACATTGGTGTTTTGTTTATGTTGATCACCATAGTAGTCTATTAAACACACTGTTCATTTTCTAGAATTTTACCTGGTTTTGATTCGGGCACTGGACCTGCTTTTTACCTTTACCTAGAAGAAACAAATGTGGGGAGGCATTTAGAGAATATCTAACTATGGTGTGCACTGCAACTGTTTATTTGAATGTATTTATATAAATATAGGGTTAGTCTATATTTTTTCTTAATCTAGACTTAGATATGGATATACAATATCTAGTACTAGGTGCAGTTATCAGTTTTTCATGCATTTTACCAGCCTAAAATTATGCTCAGCTATTTCTCCAAAAATTACTAGTATTATTTACTTGCTAATGTTAGTTGCAAACCAGGACCTGAGAGCTAGGTGTATTAATTGCTTCCAGTGTATCATTGCTTCTAAAACATTTCAGTGAACAGATGTATGATAGGTTTAATAAATTTTAGTTTTAGAACAGGTTTAGATATACATAAATATTATAGAATACATGTAATTTCAATAAACTCTATTCTCAATTTCCCTTATAATTAATTTCTCACATCAGTATGCCATATTTATTATGCTTAATTTACCACTATTGAAACAGTTGTATACTGAAATATATATCTTAGTCAGATTTTCTTCTCTCTGTTTTTTTGACGGACCATGTTTGTTATATGATCATTCTAGATACAATATTGCATCATGTTTCCTTAAGCTCCTCTTGACTGTAAGTTTCCCAGAATTTCTTTGTTTTCAGTGGACTTTAAAGTCACACAGGGTTCAAATGTTTTGTGAAATGTTTCTCAATTAAAATTGTCTCAATTAGAAATAGAGAGTCTGGCCCGGGTTCGATCCTCAGCACCACATACAAACAAAGATGTTGTGTCCGCCGAAAACTAAAATAAATAAATAAATATTAGAAATAGAGAGTCTGATGATTTTTGCTTATGATTATTCTGGGGTTATGGGTTTTTGAGAAAAACCAGAGAGGTAAAGTGCCTCTTTTCTAACATCAAGTGCGAGTATCATCATAGCCCTGTGATACTGATCTCCATGACTTTACTGTGGTTTGTTATGGCTCTCCATCTCCAACGTCCTCCTTTCTCCCCTTGTACACTGTACTCTCTGGAGAGATGTCACAATGTGTAGAACACACTCAGGGAGTGTGGAGTTCTACCTCCTCCTATCAGAAAATCTATATGAATTATTTGGATTTCTTCTGAATGGGAGATTTGTCTTTTCTATAGTATCTGTTTATTTATTTAAGAATTTATCACAATTTGGATACATAGATATTTATACGCTATTTTAGGTTGAAATGTAATATGTTATTTTATTGCTTATTTGTTGTCTGAGAGCTCTTACAGTTGACTTTGGTTTGCTTTAACTTCCTGATTATTGTTTGATTTCACCTTGTGTTGTTTTTTAGAACTTCTTACTTTCTGACACTATAAGGTTTTCCAGAGTTAGTCATTTGTCCAGAGAGCCCCTATTTCCTTATACTGGTGAATGGGATTGAGAATCATGATCTGGGAAGTAGGATATACTTGATGCTACTGAGGTGTATGTGTCTCCAGTCTTCTCAGCAGTGAGAGAAGGAAATAGGTGTGTGCACACTAACCCATGCACATATAAATATCCACAATTATTTATATAGATAAACATTTACATCTATGTTAAGCTGTATATGAGTTTATACTATTTTCCATTCTAATATACTACCAAATGGATCTTTCTCATTTCCTCCATTTGCTGATCTGTATACTCTCACTACAAAGTGAGAAAATGTCTTCTTACACTCACCTTTCCTTTATTTAATTCCAATATTTATATAAAGAATTATTAAATTGATATTTCAGCTATATTGAGGCATAATTGACAAATAAAATTGCATACATTTAAGGTATACAGCATAAAGTTTTGGTATATGTGGGGCTGCACTTGAATCTTGGATAAGTGTGGCTGCTGGGTCCACAAGGTCCAGCCTGGTTGGTAGGGTTTAGTAGAATGGGCTTGGTGCTGGCATCTGTGAAAGTTAAGGGTTAACCTAATTCTCCCTTCCCCAATGAGAGTGTATTTCTCCATGATGTGCTGCAACAGTTTGCTAGGGATGGGTGTGATGTGGGTAAGTTAAAACTTTCCCTCCTATTCTTTCAATGTGTGTTTTCCTTTTTAAAAATTTCTGTGCTCTACCCTGATGCCATTGTGTCTCTCCTGGGCTCATTAGAGCTTGTGAAGGTATTTTCATGCACAGATGATGGTTTTAAATGATGTTCCTGTGAGAGGACAAATGTTGTAAATGACTATTCTGCATCTTGCTGATGTCCCTCTAGAAGTATTAGAATTAATAACCAGTACCCCATGAGGTACAACTTTATGAACTAAAGTTCAGTGTTTATGCAGATTTTCCTTTAGTTGTATAGATGCCATTAGTTCCAAAGTTATAATAAAGTGATATTATTTCTCCTATTCCCTCTCCTGTGATGTTTCATATGTTTGTAAAAGCGATTAAATTGGCTGGGCACAATGGCATATGCATGTAATCCCAATGGCTCAGGAGACTGAGGCAGGAGGATCCCAAGTTCAAATCCAGCCTCAGCAACTTAGCGAGACCCTAAGCAACTCAGTGAGACCCTGTCTCAAAAATAAAACATAAAAAAGAACTGGAGATGTGGCTTAGTGACTAACCCCCCTTGGGTTCAATCCCTAGTACAAAGAAGGAAGAAACAAGAACAAGAAATTGTTTTGTCACATTTTGCATTCCATTCTGGGACTGCCTGACCTATTAAATGATTTAAAAAAAATTTTTTTCAAGTGTTACAGTTGATACTTTGTACTATTTTTCATATGGTTTTTTGACAAATATACACAATTATAAATTCTCCTGTGCTTCATCTATTCAGCCCTTCCTCTCCATATTTCAAATCCCTGGCAATCACTGATATTTTTATTACTATGATTAAAAACATTTAGCATAAGATTCATTTTCTTAATAGGTTTTTAAAGTGTCCAATGCTGTATTATTATCTATAGGTACAATGTTGTATACTAGATCTCTAGAACTTGATGATTTTGTACAACTAACATTTTATACATAATGCTTTGTCTCTCCTCATTTGCCTCTCCACCCATACTCCTTCAGCAAGGATTCCATTCTTTGATTCTATGAGTTTGATTATATCACTTACCTCGTAAGTGGAACTGGGTAGTATTCATTGTTCTTTCACTGGCTTTTCATAAGAATCTGGTTTCTTGATGGTGCAACTATGGAAGAGTGTGCCTCACTAAGTCTGCAAACCCTAGGAGTTTCCTACTCATCCTCCTCTGGACATTTATTAAAATTATCTTTTAGTTGTCCTAACCAATTTACGGCTTTAGCTTTTTCCTCCTCTGATAAGGAGTTCTCATGTATGGCTCCCCTCATTTATCTCTCTGAATTTGAAAGCAGTAGTAGTCCTACAACCTCAGTTTTCTGATGAGTCCAGGATCAGTCCCTGATTTTCAGTTTGTACAGATGTTTTTGACTGCATGCAAGTTACAACTTTTTAAGCTCTTAATATGTAGGGGTTTAATCCAGAAACAACTGAATTTATATTTTTTTAAAAATGAAACTCATATTAATATTTCCAGTTTGAACACAATTTTGTAAATTTCCCCCAACTTTTATGATTATACATTTATTATCTCTAATATGGAATATCTCTTATATTACATTATAGTTATAGTATTAACATTGTAGTTTAAGACTCCTTGATAATTTCTTTTGTCCTTAGATGTCCCAAAGAATTCTGTGTTCAGAGTACTGCATTCAAATTGATTATAAAATATTTGTCTCTTTGTAGTTATGTTATCTGGCATATAGGTTGATTCATTTTTCTCTATTTTTTTTAAATGTAGTCTTGTTTCCTCTTAAAGTTTGAAATTTATTTTTTATGTGTAAAATACTGACATGGTTAAAAATGAAACCCCTCTAAAATTGATAAATTGGGAAAAATATTACTTTCATCCCTTCTATTCTCTCTGCCTGTCCTCATCATAAATCATTTTCAGTATTTCCTGCTTTACCCCTTTTTTTTTTTGCAAATACATATTCTTTTTGTTGCCCTTTCTGAAGTTTTATACAATTTTGGTAAGATATAAAAATACCTGTATAGCCTCTTAAAAAAGAATATATTTTAGAGAGAATTCCACAATTAAAATCTTTCTCTTTTTTCTACATATTTTAATTATGTACATTTTCAATTGTGTAGAAATATTGAAAGAATAGTAAACATCTATGTAACTCTCATTTAGCTTTAGCAATGTATATGTAAAATTTTTCTGAAACATTCAAGGCAAGTTCTAGATATTATAATATTAAACATAAATAATTGAACATCCATCTCCTAAGAATAAGAACATTCCCCATATAACTGGAAAATCATATCAATTTAATTCTATAATATATAATACCCAGTTCATTTTCACATTTCTCCCATTGTCCACAAATTATATTTTTCAGCTTTATTATAGTATAATTAGCATTTAATAAATGGAACTTAATATTAAGTATACTGATTGATGAGTTTTGATATACTTATGCAACTTAAAATAAAAATAATGAACATATCCACTTCCACAAAGTTTGTTATGCCTCTTTGTCTTAGAGCCACCTCTCCTTTCCTTATCCAAAGGCAACTACTAACTTGTTTTCTGTGATTATAGACTAGTTTACATTTTTCACACTTTTATATAAATTGAGTCATACCATAGGTACTATTCTTTGTTTTTTTTTTCACTTAACATAATTATTTAGAGATCCATTTGTGTAGTTACATGTATCTTCATTGCTTTTTATTGCTAAATAATATTTTATTGTGGATATGCAAAGTTGGTTTATTCATTCATGTATTGATGCATATGTAGTACATATTTCTTTTTCATTTTTACAATTAAATGGCAATCTCCTGTATACATGCATTGTACTTTCTCCAACTACTTTTCTATTTTGATGTTAAAGTTCTGGGTTGTTTCAATCTTTGTTATTATAAATAGTGATAAAATGCTGTTGTGCATTATATCATTTTGTGTTTGTAGCAGTGAATCAAACTCCACTCTTCATAGGTCACATTTTGCAATTTCCCTATAACAAATATTTTTTTTAAAAAAAACTACTTTCCACAACATAGACAATAGAGTGTATTATCAGTCTTGGATTTTTCCGATTTGGTAAGAAATGAATTGGTATTACTGTGTAATTTTATGTGTTGTTTTGTTAAGTTAAACACAATTTCCTGTCCATAGGGCCATTTTCTTTCTTTTGTATCCAATGTCTTTGTCCTTTTCCCTGTCAAATTGTTTTATTTTTCTTTCTACTTTTCAGAGCATTTTATATAGTGGTAATTTTAAGGAATTGTGTATGATCTCAATGGGAATACTTTGGCCCAAACCTCTCCTTGGCTTTGCCTTTTCTGTATTCAATTTTTATTTTCTGGATTGCAGATTTTATCAATTTTCACTTATCACTTCTGAATTTTAAATCATACTCTAGTCAATAAACACATGAAAAGTAGGCATGTTTTCTATTACTAGATTATAGAATTGGATATATCAATAAGAGCTTTTTATTGGCTTACTTTTTCTTGCATTTCATCTTTACTCGATATTGGATCCATTAGAATCAAATTAAAATAGTGCTCTGGAGGGTTATCAGGAAGTGCTCTCAGGATCAATGCTTATTGACAGAAATGGAAACATCCAGAGTTGGACAGAGGAACTAGTTGGACTCTGATGCAGTCCCCACAAAACTTTCAGCCTGCAAATCTAAGGGGAGCTCCGAGCATGGGAGTTTTCCTGTGTTGCATTGAGGGGAGCAGGTGTTCATGCTCTTATATTGATTGATCTCTGAATATAATCTATGACCAAAAAAGAGACTTGTCCTTGGAAGAGTCATCTCTCTCAACTCAAATCAATTTTCAGAGAAGGCCAACAGCTTGGAGCTGGCTTCTGGTAGTCATACAAGCAACTAAGGTAAAGGTCTTTCAATCCTGAGGAAGAGTTTCTGTATCCATAGGCTGTCCTTGTAGCCTCTGTTCGTCCAAGGGAGATGCTGAGATTTTATGAAAATTTACATATTTCTAACGTTTTTTTTTTTTACTTAAAAAACAAGAAAAATCTGTCTGTAGCTGTTAATAACCTCTGTTTTAACTGTGGTTGTTAAAACATGAGATGTTCCATTTATCTCATTTCATATTCATTCATTTTTGTCAGATGCAAAGTTTCTACACTTAAATTTTATATCAATTATCTATTTTGCCCATTATTTTATTTTATACAGTCATAATACTTTGTTATTAGTATATTTTGTATCGAATGTAGAATGATGTTTTGCACTTTTAGTCATTTTCAATTTTGTTTATTCTTTTGGTGAATTGACAATTTACATTTATTGATAGATCAGATATGCTTATTCGAAGCTCTCTTATAACATTACATTTAAAAATTACTGTATGTTTACCATGTATTTTTTTTAACTCTGACCTGAATTCTTTCACAAAATATTTGTGAAAATTTTTCTGAATTTATTTTGGCTTTTAAAATGAATTCTTCTCTTACCATAACGGTTACTTTTATACTAAGGCTCTTTTCTGGTACTTCACCTTGCTTTTCCTCATAAAATCTCCCACTATTTGGTTTGTATCTTTCTGGTTTGGTGTTCTGTGTACTTTATTGCATATTGGATATCAGTGAGTTGATTTCACTTATTTCTGTCTTCATCCCCCAAGAGTGGGTGTTTTTAAGCACTTTGTCACAGTCTATATAATTTATCTTCACTCTTTTTACTTTGAACTTAATCTTAAATTTACATATTTCTAATGCTTATTGCAATGTTATTGTTGATGTTTTCTTATCTTTTGACTAAATGAAAATTTATTCTTTAGTAGGAAGGGCTCCTGGAAATAGTAAATTTTGATTCTTTAGTTGTTTTTTAAAAAATATAATTACTGATATATGTGAGATTAAATACATCATCTCACTATTTACTTTCTATGTGTTTAATGTGTCTTTTGATCTTTTACCTTACTTTATTTAGTTTATTTTTGACTCTTTATTTAAACACTTAAAAATTTCCCCCTTTTCCCTGGCGTTTATTCATGTAGCCTTTCCTCTTCTTTTAATGGTTTCCCCAGAGATTAAGTTATTGCAATTTGTATTAACTTTGAATTTGAAATAGTGTTCTTACCACTTCCTGGATAATGACTGACCTTAGAACACTCAAGTCCCTGTGTGTCTTCCCGACTCATATGTGTTTGTTATTATGCCCTTTAATTGCCTCAATGTCATCAAGTTCACAGACATTTCTATTACTGTTTTATACAGATGATATTTCATTTGTTTTTGTCATTCTGTTAAAACCTCCCACTACTCCTTATTTGTTCTTTGTCTTCAAACTGCCTTTTACATTGTTTTCTTCTGAGAGATTCTATTTTCTTGCATTACTTTAACATAATTATGTAAGTTTTCTTCAATTTGTTTACATGAAAATTCTTTATTTAGCATTCATGCTATCTTGAGAGTTATTATTTTTTTTTTCAAACTTGGGAATCTACTTTACTTCTTTAGTGCCCGTGTTCATATTGTTTCTCTTGAAGCTGTAACTTTATCAGTGTTCCTTTGAAAAGCCCAACACCCTGCCTTTCTGTTTTGAGATCAGCAGTTATACAACATTCCTGGGGTTGATTTATTTATATTCATCATTGTTTAAGGTTCTAAGGTTTCTTGATTCTGAGACTGAAAGTTCCTTTTACTTATTATTTTTGTAAACTTTCAGCCATTATTCTTTTGGAATATGGTTTTTGCCTCATTCTTACCCTCCTCTACATGTGGAACTCAGAAGATATGTTAGTCAGATCTTCCATTCATTAATCTCCTGTTCTTTTTCCTGAATTCTAATTTTTATGTTTATTGATGTGTAATTATGGATATTTTTTTCAGAATTGTATTAAAGTTTACTAATTTTGTTTTCAGTGGTATGTAGTCTGCTATTAATGCTGTACAATAGGTTTTTAATTTCAGTAACTTTTAAGCCCTATAATTTCTCTATAGTTATTTTCAAAATAGCAGTTTTTTTGTAAACTTATTAGTGTCCTTTTGTATTCTTAAAAGTACTAAACATTATTATTTTATTACCTGTGTCTGCTTGCTTCATGAAATTTACTAAGATTTCAGTGTGACAAAATAAATCATAAGTTTGACTGATTCCAAAGAGAATGGAAGGAGAACACTATGAGAAGCAAATGGGAATGATTTAAGGGGTTTGCTGCAATTTTTTAAAAGGCATTATTATTGTGGTAGCTAGAGAGTCAAATGAAATCATTTTTCCTAAGTAACACAGGGCACAGAGAATGTCTCAAAAACATGTGGCATATATACACAATGGAATATTACCCAGCAATAAAATAGGATAAAATCATAGCATTTGTAGGTAAATGGATGGAGTTAGAGAAGATAATGCTAAGTGAAGTTAGCCAATTCCAAATAACCAAACGCTGAATGTTTTCTCTGATATAAGGAGGCTGATTCATAGTGGGGTAGGGAGAGGGAGAAGAGAGGAATAAATGAATTCTAGATAGGGCAGAGGGGTTGGAGGGGGATAGAGGGGGCATGGAGTTAGAAATGATGGTGGAACGTGATGATAATTATTATCCAAAGTACAGTGTATAAAGACATGAATTTATGTGAATATACTTTGTATACAACCAGAGATAAGAAAAATTGTGCTCTATATGTATAATAAGAATTGTATTGCATTCTGCTGTCATATATAAATAATAAAAAAAGTATTTAGAACTAAATAAAAATAAATATGCAACTGGTCAAAATTTGTGAGACAAAGTATGAAAATTACCTTCAAAAAGTTTATATCATTATGGGCTGGGGTAGGGGCTCAGCAGTAGAAAACTCATCTTGCATGTGTGAGTCCCTGGTTACAATCCTCAGCACCACAAAAAAATAAAAAATAAAATAAAATAAAGGTATTGTGTCCAACCAACACTAAAATAATTAAAAGTTTATATCATTAAATGAGAAAATAAGAAAAATTAAAAAGTATTATTTTAAGGAATTAGAGAGAAAGAAGAATTTAAATAGAAAGCCAATAGGAACGAAAAGAAATAAAAACAGCAGAAATCAATGAAATTGAAAACAAGAAAACAATAGAGTTTTTTAATGGAAGAAAAAAATGGATTTTTAAAAATATCAATAAAAGTTGTAAACTTCTAGTCAGGTTTAGTAAGAAAAATAGAAGACACAAATCATCAAGATCAGAAAAAAAGGATGGGTCCTCATTATTGATATCTGTCACTAAAGGATAGCTGTGTTAGTCAGTTTTTTGTCACAGTGACCAAAATATCTCACACAAACAACTTAAAATGGGAAAATTTATTTTGGCTCACAATTTTAGGGTTTTCAGTGGTTGTATGACATCATGGTTTCTGGCATGAGTTGAGACAGATCATCATGCCAGAAGGGCATGGTGAAGAAAGCTGCTCAGCTCATGCTAGCCAGGAAGCAGAGACAGAAGAAGGGACAGGGACAAGAAGAGGTCCCAGAAGAACACCTCCCAAGGACACTCCCTCTAATTAGGTCCCAGTTTATACTTCCTCCAAGTATACCATTAAAATTATTAATTCATCTATGGATTGATTCATTGATAAGGTCAGAGGCCTCGTGATCCAATCACTTCCCCAGATTCCTACCTCTGAATATTACTGCATTGGGGACCAAACCTTCAAAACATGAGAATGGAGGTACATTCCAAATCGAAAGCATTGTAATAGGAGACTACAAATGAAACTATACTCATATATTTAACAACTTTGCTCAAGTAGATAGTTGAAAGACACAAACTACCAAATTTTTCATAGGGAGCTCTAAATAATATGAAACAGCTTATATCTATTACAGAAATTTAATCAATAATTAATGATATTGCATTTAAAAAGCAGAAGGCTTAAATGATTTTGGTAGAAGAAAAAAAATTGCCCATGTGTCATTTGTCTTAACAAACTCTTAATTAATAAGGTAAACAGAGATGTGTGATGACCAGATCAAAGGAGAATTTTTTTTTTGATTTTTTATTTATTTTTTTAGTCATACATGACAGTAGAATGTAATTTGACATATAATACATACATGGAATGTACATACATCAATCATATTGTCTATTCTATTCTGCTGCCCTTCCTATCCTCCCTACTCCTCCCCTTCTCTCCCATCCTTGCTCTCTATCCAACCTAATGTGACACACTTTTTTTCTTTTTCTCATTACAACATCATATATGTATTCCGCATAACAATGAGGTTCTCCTTCCATCTTCCGTGCAATCCCTCCCTCATTTTCCCTCCCACCTCTCTTCACTATTTAGTGGTAGTCTTCTTCTCATGTTCTTCCTCCCTATCCCATTTTGAGTCACCCCCCTTATATCAGAGAAGACATTCGGCATTTGTTTTTTAGGGATTGGCAAGCTTCACTTAGCATAATCTGCTATAATGCCATCCATTTGCCTGCAAATGCCATGATTTTATTAGTTTTTAGTGCTAAGTAATATTCCATTGTGTATAAATGCCACATTTTTTAATCCATTCATCTATTGAAGGGCATCTAGGTTGGTTCCACATTCTAGTTATTGTGAATTGTGCTGTTATAAACATTGATGTGGCTGTGTCCCTGTAGTATGCTCTTTTTAGGTCTTTTGGGTATAGTCCGAGAAGGGGAATAGCTGGGTCAAATGGTGGTTGCATTCCCAGCTTTCCAAGGATTCTCCATACTGCTTTCCAAATTGGCTGCACCAATTTGCAGTCCCACCAGCAATGTATGAGTGTACCTCCCCACCACCCATCCTCTCCAGCACTTATTGTTGTTTGACTTCATAATGGCTGCCATTCTTATTGGAGTGAGATGGTATCTTAGAGTAGTTTTAATTTGCATTTTTCTGATTGCTAGAGATGGTGAGCATTTTTTCATGTATTTGTTGATTGATTGTATATCCTCTTCTGAGAAGTTTCTGTTCAAGTCCTTGGCCCATTTGTTGATTGGGTTATTTGCTTTTTTGTTGTTTAACTTTTTGAGTTCTTTGTATACTCTAGAGATTAGAGCTCTATCTGATGTTTGAGGGTAAAAATTTGTTCCCAGGACGTAGGCTATTCACCTCACATATTATTTCTCTTGCTGAGAAAAAACTTTTTAGTTTGAATTCATCCAATTTGTTGATTCTTGGTTTTAACTCTTGTGCTATAGGTGTCTTATTAAGAAATTTGGGGCCTGTCCTCACGTGATGAAGATTAGGACCAACTTTATCTTCTATTAGACGCAGAGTCTCTTGTCTGATTCCTAGCTCCTTGATCCATTTTGAGTTGACTTTTGTACATGGTGAGAGAAAAGGATTTAATTTCATTTTGTTGCATATGGATTTCCAGTTCTCCCAGCACCATTTGTTGAAGATGCTATCCTTTCTCCATTGCATGCTTTTAGCACCTTTGTCTAATATAAGGTAGTTGTAATTTGTGGATTTGTCTCTGTGTCCTCTATTTTGTACCACTGGTCTACCAGCCTGTTTTGGTGCCAGTACCATGCTGTTTTTGTTACTATTGCTCTATAGTATAGTTTAAAATCAGGAATCACGATACCAATTTCACTCTTCCTGCTTAGAATTACTTTAGCTATTCTGGGTCTCTTGTTTTCCCAGATGAATTTCATGATTGCTTTTTCTATTTCAGCAAGGAATGTCATTGGGATTTTGATGGGAATTGCATTGAATCTGTAAAGTGCTTTTGGTAGTATGGCCATCTTAATAATATTAATTCTACCAATCCATGAGCAAGGTAAATCCTTCCATCTTCTAAGGTCTTCTTCTATTTCTTTCTTCAGGGTTCTGTAGTTTTCATTGTATAGCTCTTTCACCTCTGTTGTTAAGTTGATTCCCAAGTATTTTTTTTTTTTGAGGATATTGTGAATGGAGTAGTTGTCCTCATTTCCATTTCAGAAAATTTGTTACTGATGTACAGGAATGCCTTTGATTTATTGGTATTGATTTTATATCCTGCCTTTCAAAGGAGAATTTTTAAAAATACATATACATATATGTTATCAGAAAGATGAAATGAATTTTTAAACAGTTGTTAATATCCACAAAACAGTATTTAAATATATCTTTATGAAACACAATTTTCAATTTTTTGACCAAAATAATTTCCAATGTTATTGATATTCTACAACTCCCAGAGTTTTAAAATAACTAGAAGTCCATGAAAACAGAAATAACCTGTAGAATATATGCAATGGGACAGAAATCACTTTTTATCATTTCAATGACTTTTACAATTTTTCCTGACACTTTCTAAGAATTGAGTGGTAGCTCTTGCAGAAGCTCAAAGAATTGTAGAAAATAAAAGTGATTTTTTTTTGTAAAGCAATATGTACATTTTGCAACTGTCAATGAAGTTACCTTCCAACACTACTAATATCATCTCCCACTAATATCAATCTGAATTGTTCCTCATTAATGTACTGTAGAACCGAAGGCAATGCACCAAGTTAAACTCTCCAATACTTAAGCATAAATTTACAACAGCACTCATGCAGGTGCTGCCAGAAATTTTTTATTAGAGCTTTGTAGTTATACATAGTAGTTGGGTTCATCCTGACAAACTCATACATGCATGAAAACTGATTCCAGTTCATGCCAGGGTTTTAATTGTGAGCAAGGGAAAATACTTCTGTCCAACCTCAGTTTTAACCTCATTTACATGAGGACTCCTTAAACCATGCTCTGCAGGATCATAAAATTTTAGAGATACTGCCTTTTGTTTTAATTGGATTACCCTTACTCTTACACTGAAACATAAGTTCTTGAGTCTTAGGCTTACTGGCCAGATGAGTGGCAGAAATAAAAAGAAAAAAATCCAAACATTATTTTGACAATCTTGGAAGCCTTCAGCTTGTGATACTATTCTGTTTGTCTATCCCTCTACCCAACCATCCAATAAAGACTAGGATAAGCTTAGTGTCATTGCTAAGTTATTGTGATATGCTTATCAAAAATTAGCAAAATGTTCTGAAATCCAGTCATATGATAACTTACAAGGGGTTCTGTATGCCAATCCACGGAAGTGGCAAAGTGTTTTGTGGAAACAGCAAGGTGTTGCGGGGGGAAAGAAACACAAATTTGTTGGTTGCTTCTCTTCAGGCAACTACTATCGTGTGTGAAACATGGGGGTCTAAACTCCAAGCCCTTCATAAATATATTGTGAAAATTAGGGCTGCAATTGGCAAAAAATATTCAATCACTGAATGTTCCTTATTGTCAACATTTGGTTAATTCTCAGATTCAGTTCAATTGCTGTTAACAATTGGTCTCAACTAAACACTTACATTCTCATTTTATTTACACTTCATAAAAATTCATAAAAGTTGTCAGACTTCAGATAGTTCTGATTGGTGTACTAAAATAATAGACTCTTGTAGCTTATGATAAATAATATAAAAAATAACTGTTGACCAATTTATAACTCATAGAAAGTATTTGGGGCTATAAAAATTTTTATTATTATATTTTTATTTTTGGGTTATCTAATTTTTCTCCTTAGTATTCATTATGAATACTTTCATCTATTTATATGTTTTATAACCATATAAATAATATGTGTATGTATACATTAACCATATATGTGGTTTTATATATATATATATATATGTGTATATATATATATATATATATATATATATATATATATATGGAGAGAGAGAGAGAGAGAGAGAGGAGAGAGAGAGAGAGAGAGAATGAGAGAACAGTTTCATATGTGTGTGTATGCCCTAAATAATACTAGGTATACATTACAAAAAAATTATAAGTTCAGACCAATATGTTTCCTATAGACTAATTCAGAAATCTTCAACAACAAAATATTAACACATTGAATCCAAAAGTACAAAAAATATTTTCAAAAACATTATGCTTTCCAAATTCCAATTTATTTCTTGTTCCCCAAACAATTTTTGTGTTTCCTTCTGTCAGTAAACATATGTTTGCCTAAAATAATTCTGTGGGGGTGAGAAAAGCAAAAAAAAAAAAAAAAAAGATTGTAAATAAATAAAAATATAACAAATATTGATTGTGGTTATGTTAATTCATCTAATTTTTACTAAGCCTGAAAAGAAATTAAGTAACTATGTGTTGTTATAACAAAGCACAATTAAGTTAATGCTGTTCTATTTGGTTACATAACAATTCAATAAAATATCCATAAGCATAAATTATTAACAAACACAACTCAGAAACAAAAATGAAAAGAAATTTTTTTTAAAAAAATGGTTCAAATTTTAATTCAGTATCATACGTAGAAATTATTAAAATTTGTTTGAACAAGATACTGAATAAAGGAAGTTTTAATCACCATTATCTTCATAGGAGATTAGCAAGGGCATTTTGCTATGAGGAAAACTGTAATTTATTAAGTAATTAATGGGCCCCAGGAGATATATTCATATTCATTTTAGTTTAGTGTTAATATCAAGCCAATTGGCTAATGTTCTACCAAGTGCTAGAGAAGAGGAACAGGAAGAATTAAAAGTACAATTTCTGAAGTCACATATTTAAGTACACTTTAGAATTCAGAGCATCAGATTGGAATCTATCTCTGCTTGATAATGGAGATGTAAGAGCATTTGACATCAAGGACTAAACATACATATTTTCTTTTGAATGTCAGGTGGTTATCAAATACAAGATGCCAAGTATTTGGTCCTTAATGACTTAAACAAACAGGACACTCCTACTTTCTTCTCTTTATCCATTTCAGTTTATTTATACACACACACATTCTCTCTCTCTCTCTCTCTCTCTCTCTCTCTCTCTCTCTCTCTCTTTCATTTGTTCATTCAAAAAGAGAAAGAAGGCAATATAGAACAGCTGAACTGTTTAATAATATTTTGGAGAAAATAGACTTTTTTTTCCAGTTCAAACATGTTTACTGTGTGGAATCTTCTTGCTCCTGGTCTTGTGGTCCCTGCAGTATACCAGACATTAAATTTTTGTATAAGGAAAGAAGCCATGGCAAGAGCAATGAAGCAAAATTTGGACCTGCTGTATATATTTTTGTTGTGCTGTATTTTGCTTAGTCAGTAAAACAAAATCTTTCTGAGAAGCTCACCAAGCAATGAAATCTACTACTTCTTAGTATATGGATATTGGTAGACAATTTTTCATGAATCTTACATTTTGTATGTGTAGAGTCATCAACAATATTTTGTTTTATACAATCTCTTCAAAGTTATGTATAGGGTATATAACCTAAGAAGATAGAGATAATATGCCTTTCCAGGGCAGAAGGAAAATTTGTCCTTGTTCAATAAAATCAAAATAATATTTCCTTCAGGAATAATGTCTCCTTCTGGGAACATTTCCTTTCAGCCTATTAAAAAATGTCAGGATTCCCTAAACTGAGAGTTCTTTGATGTATGCCATGGTGTGCATGTCTAGGATTCACTGGGGTATCCTGCTATTGCCTGTGTAAATTGAAGTTTCAAGAACTTGAGAGAGTTGACTCTACTGGGTCACACCGACAACCATGCACATGTCTGCATAGATGAAGCAGGCAAGCCTTAATTGCAGTTTGTCTACTTCTTGGAAGAGTGCATTTCTGAAACAGGAGATCTGGGGAAGTTTATACAGAGTACTTAAAAGCTTATTGTCTTTCCCTGAGAGATTGTCATAAGACATTTTTTCATGGTCTCTGGTTTCTTATGAGTCATGATGCTTTCTCACCTCCTTAACATACAATTATAAGCACTAACATTGCTTAGCTAAAGCACAGCATCAGCTCCTCAGCGATAGGGTGTCCTAACTCATGTTATATTGTCATGTCATATGCTCGTTTTTGTTTCAGTGCTGTTACATAAGACAAAGGACATGAGAAGCAGGTACCTTTGCTTACTATCTCAGAACATGTGTCTATAATTCCCTTACATGACTCCTGGGTCACTGAGGTCACTTACTACTGCTTGCTATCTCTATATGAAATAAGCTGTCTTAATTGAAATAGATCTCATCTTTTCCTTACTGGTCAAATCTGTCAATTTCTCCTTGACAAGCATTCAGCACAAGAACATGATGATAATCCAGCTATTCTTATTAATTTCAGTTGTAACAATCCTTTGTCTCTGAGCTAAAGACTTGTTTCTTTTGCTAGCATCCATGAAAATGTATCAGGTACATTCATTGTCTTGCAAGTTGTATAAAATATTAGGTCTTTGAGAGTTCATAATCATGACATTGGTTAGAATTATGTCAAACATGTACATCCAGCTGGAAAATGGTGAGGAAAAGTGTGGTATCTATATCTTGGCTTCTCAAACAATAGTGCCTATCATTAATAGCTAAATACCTGAAACATATAGGAGATAACTGTAAAGCCCTCATTTTAATTTAACAAATTTATAGCTTTTACCATAATCTTTCCCTATCTCTTTACCTGTCACAACAACAACAACAACAACAAAAAGAAACCCTATATCAATTACATAAACAGTTGGCTATTTTCCATGAACATAATCTAGAGGGGATCCATAAATATGGTTCAGAACATTTGGTTTCTTCTGTGCGTAGGAAGTCATTCTCTGTCGAAGTTGGGAGTACTTAAACTGTTTTGAGACTTTAAAATACAGATGTTAAAAAAGTTATTAGTTTAAAAAATGATCCTTTTAGGAGTTGAATGTACTTCAGTGCTAATTATAACTTTTAATGATTGTAAAATGTCCTGGGAGACTTTAATGCAAAAGACTACGTTTTCACTGTAAATTTTCCTTTCCCATACACACTGTAAGGATAAGGAAAATGTGTTTGAAAACCCAAAGGACAGAGCTAATTGTGTAAAGTTCACTAAATGCTAACAGTTTCTCAGTGACCCAGGAGTCATGTAAGGGAATTACAGACACATGTTCTGAGAAATCTTTGGCAGTATTAGTTCTCTAGAGTTAAAAAAAAATGCACTGAGAAAAATTTCAACACTAATATTGCTTGCCTAGCCTATAATAGATGTTAAGTCAAAAAGAATGGGAAAAATATCCTATAATTTGCAATTCTAATAGGGGAACTTCCTGATTGTTTCTAATTGACTTGTTGAAAACTGTGTGGTTTGCCAGAAACTTACCTCTAAAATAAAATTGCTCACAAATTCTAAGAAGTCAGGGTCATTGGCACTGTAAGTTGTGAGTTACATAATTAGTGGTTAAAGTAATGCTCACTGAAAACATTATTTCTCATTCTAGACTTGAAATACTTTATCAGAATTGCTTCATACAATAGTTCATTTGTACTCAATAATTTAACATTTCTTTCTCTAATTCTTTGCTCTCTTGTGGTTGCTGCAGTTCAAGGGGCTTAGTGGTGCCACTTTTCCTAATTATTGTCAGATGTGTGAGCATCATGTTATTGCTCCAAGAATGAATGAAACAGGGCAAGGACCTTTTAAAAATAAGTTATCTCTTCCACAGAATCCAATGCTTGTCAAAATTAGGTAATTTATCTCCAAAATCATTACTTCTGATAATTAGTATGTCTTTCCTCCCTTGTTTAACCATTTATCCTTAAGACATAAGAGTCTTGATGTATGTCCCAAAGAATTTCTTATGGACTTTTTCTGATTTTTTTTTTATTTTACATGTATAAAATGAAGATTAGGGAAGTGACTCAGTGGTAGAGAGCTTGATTACTATGCTCATGGACCTAGGTTCAGTTCCCAGCCCTGCAAAAATAAATAAATAAACAACAATTCAATAAAACCTATAAAATGATATGGGGCAAACATATAGATGAATCTTGACAGAAATTAAAGTCCTAACTGAATTATAAGATGGTCAGTAAAATTTTTGAAATACATGAATTTGTCACTACCAGGGGCCCTTGCCTATGTTCTTGTAAGAGTTTACAGAATTAACTATATTAACTGCTACAATTTAACAAAAAATTCAACTCCGAGAAACTTTCTAAAGTTCATTTATTGATGTTAGGGTTCTAAGAATTAGGCCAGATTTATGAATTGATGATGAAATTCAGGTTTTCTACAATTCCTACATTAGTGGTAAAGTACAAAAAAACCTTTTCTATAACTCAAATAATCCATTTCATAGAATTAATTTGAAAAAACTAATTAATGAATCAATGTTTTGATAAAATAATGCGATGGCTCTTCAAGGAGGACATATTGTAAGATAATCTCAATCCTGAATATTTGTTCAATGGTACCATGGATTTTCATAAAAACAAAAATCAATCTAATACAATAAAAATCAGGATTAAGGTGTAATAATAGTTTTATGATTCTTCACTTCTTTTTTCTCTTCAGGTTTTCTTTCTTTTTAAAATTTGCTTTTCTGAGGATATATGTGAAAAAAAAAACTGTCTGTTGGTTTATGATAAATGTCTATATCTTATTTTTGCAGGGATGTGTAGGAGCTATGTTTTAAAAAGGGAGACTGACATCAAAATTTGAACAAAGCCCAAATATATTATGCCAAATAAACACATTTGGCTCAATTTTTTCTTAATTATATATTTATTAATGTATAAGATTTAGATAGATTAGGAAAGGTATCACTTTTGCTTCATAGTCCTCTTGAAATTTGGCTTTGATGGCCATCTGTATTGCTTTATTTAAACCTATTTGTTGTGGTGAAGGTTTTTAACGCAAACATGTTGGTACACCTATCAGATTTCAAGATATCAAGTCATAGATAACAATGGAACAGACACACACACACACACAAACACACACAAAATTGAGATAATAAATTCAAAAGATGTGGAATGGAACCATCACATAACCCAGATCCCCCATTCCAAGGTATTTATTTAAAAGAATTAAGGCCAACAATCTATAGAGATTCAGATATGCCCATGCTTAAAGAAGCGTAATTCACAATAGCAAAGTAATAGAACCAGACTAGTGTCCATCAATAGATAAATGGATAAAGAAAATTTGGCATATATGTGTACATATATTCATATATATATATATATATATATATATATATATATATATGAATATATGTGTATATATGTATACACATATATGTGAAAATGAAATTTTATTCAACCACAAAGAAGAATGAAATTGCCCCTTGTAGAAAAATGGATGAAACTTGAGAACATACTGTTAAGCAAAATAAACTAAACTCAGAAAGCCAAGAGTTGAATGTTTTCTCTTGATATATGGAAATTGGAGAGGAAAAAAAAAAGATATCATGAAAATAAACGAGAGGCCAGTATGATAGAGGAAGGAGACCAAGGGGTGGTAGAAGGAGAGGGCAAGGAGAGGTACTAAGGATTGACATTTATCAAATCATGTTATTTAGAGTGAATATATGCCAAAATGGAGCAAATTATTCTATAAAATTATTATGTATCAATAAAAATATTCAGAATATATAAAGAACTTAATAAACTTTAGAAAGAACATATAATCCAAATAAAAATTTCACACTAGTAATGCATGAGGTGAATGCTTAGTCTTGTATTGAAGCTTTCAGAGATGGGTGGGTATTCATATCTTCTGATTAGAAATAACTTGATTGAAGGGATTAGCAAGTGGTCTAGTTCTTATTACATAAAAGGGGAAGAATGAAGGTTTTGTGGGCTGAAGTTTGCAGGCTTTGAACTTCCACCCCTGTTTAAGTGAAGGAGAGAGAAAGCAGGCATCCTTATCTGCCTCCCTTATCTGCTTCTCCATGTGTGGGGCAAAGGAGAGGGTAGAGAGCAGGGCCAAAAAGTGTCATCACTCCTACATAAAACAGAGTAAGACAAAAAAGATAGATAAGGAAATACTATTCTATTTGAAGACAGAAATATTGGGAATTAAATTAAAAGTCGAGCTCTATACTACTGTTTTCATTCTGGTCATGAACTCTAAAAAAAAAACTTTTATAAAATGATCCCCTTCTCCAGATCCAAGTGAGGTATACCTACACATCCTCCACAATCACTGCAAATGACAAATGTTTTCTATTCTAAAATAACCTACCTTGAGTGTCCAAATGGAATTTGATTTTTTTCTGCTATGTTTCTTTAGTGACTTTTTATATTTGTCATAACATTTTCAATTTTGTGTAATTGTTTGTTATAGGTTGTTGAATTCCACTTTTTTACTTTCCAGATTGTTGGATGAAAGCTTAAAGCTAAGAAAAAAAGCGTTCCTAAGAATTGTGTTGGATATCTCTCATTTGTCCCCTTCACCTTCTTCATCTTTCTCTATTCTTCTCTCTACCCCATGGAAACACAGTGGATTCTCTTACCCTCTGGCTCTTGTTCAGTTTTGCTCAGTGGGGACACTAGCAGATATAGAAGGGAATAGAGTGAGGTCAGATCATTTATTCCTCTGGTTCCATCTCTATGGTTCACCTAGGGGTCACTATAGCCTTCATGAAAGTTCACAACTCCCCTTCAGGGGATCTCTCTGAACTTCCTTCTCCAGTTTCTGAGAAATGCTTCCTCTTCTCATTTATCAGAGGCCTAGCATGCTACACCAGCATTTATGATTCCCTTCACTCTGCACATCTATGTCTATAGTCCTATTATCAAGATGGTCTTAAAAAGTCTTGAATATACCACTTATTAGCTTTTGGAGATATGTATAAACACATTCCCAAATTATTGAAAAGTCCTCTACACACTTATACAGGGATGAGCAAGGGATGGAATAATTGGAATTGGAAACTTCATCTTTATTATTCTGTCAGACTTCTTAAAAGGGTACCAGAAATTCAGAAGAAGATTCATACATTAATTTCATAAGAACAGAAAGAGTTTGCCATTTGTCTCTACTTTCCAAAATATAGGTATATAACTTGATTACAAAAAGGGAAAAGCCTGGCAATTCAGTTTTGAGTAACAAAATTGTTATGTTGCAGAGCTTCTCAAACCGTCTCCACATAGCCTCTTGAGTATGGTGTTATGTACTTATTTTCTATTTCTGCTGTAGCAAATTACCACAAACTGTGTGCCTTCAAAAATGCATTTTTATTATGCATTTTTTGAAGCTTAGTCAGGAGTTTAGACATCCAACAAGAATTCCACAGGGCTAAAATCAAGGTATCTCCAGAACATCCCTCTTTATAGAGGTTTTTAGAAACCGCTTGCATTCTTTTCAGTCTTCATAATTTTTAGTTTTACAAATTCCTCAGAAAACAAAGTGCTTACAAAAAAATAACTTTCTTTCCAATATTCATCATTCATCGAATAGAACATTGGTGAATTATTAATTTAAAATACACCTTTTCATGCGCTAAAGGATGAAGAGCGGGAAACAGAGACCTGATCTATCACACTAAGATGACTAAAAGGAATTTCTGTTTTTTTTGGATTTAGAACCTATAAAATATACAGGTAGATAAAAAGAGACTTGCTAACCTGTATAGTTTTATTTTATTTTATTTAAAAATTATTTTGGTTTGATAGGCCAAAAGCCATATATAAACTATTTTTTTTTCAATATCCATTGCCTTAAAATATGCACACTCTGATTTTCTATCCCAATCTCTGAGCTTGTTTAGGCTGAAAAATGGTGCCTAAAATATATCTATGTCTTAATTTTAAGACCCTGTGATTATGTTGCCTTATGTGGAGAAGAGATTTTGCAGACATGATTAAGGATCTTGAACAGATTATACTTATTCAGTGTAATATCGTTTCTTTTAAAGAGTCAGTGAAGGAGAAGAGGATATGATAATGAAAGCAGAGGTCAGAATGTTGCCTGTCAGGTGCCATCAGTAGCTTAGAGAGAAATTGTCTTAAAACTCCTTTCTTTAAAAAGATAAACAATGAAATAAAAGTTAATGTGTTAAATTGAAGAAAACTGCTGAAGAAGCACTGGGATTTTGTTGTTCATCTTTTACATGTTCAAGAGACTGAAAGACATTTTTGTCATTGCATTGAGAATCAAAATTATAATTCTATTTATTCATTCTATGTTTTCACATATGAAATACTTAATCAACCTTCATATATCTGGGTTGTTGCTCTCACGCAAGATTATACCACCTACTTGCTACCCAATCATTCTGTGCTCTGAATTAGGTGTCTAAAATTGCCTTTTGTCTTGTTTTCAACATAATGTTTAAATTCTCTGCTAAGCATGCCCACATCTTCTCTGCTAATTGCTTTCTGGCTTTATAGTAAGTTCGGGATCATTGTGAATGCAAAGACTAAGCAATCTTGATTCTTAAATAATGTACTAATTTCACAGGAAAGGAGTCAAGGAAGGAATCAAGATCTTTGTATGTGTAGACTTCTCTCTAAAATTAAATGACTGGCAATTTTGAAAGCTATAGAGTGAAGCACAGTAATTTTCTTCCTTTTGGTCAGAGCAATCTTGGGCCTCCTACTTCCAATACTGACCCTTTCCCTACTCCAGATCACCTTCAGTCCTCCTTCAGGTCTCTTTTATGTGACCTTGTGCTGACTATGATTGCTACATTCTTTATACTTCAGTGGTCTGAAAGGTTAGATTTTGCACAGAGGGAAAATGATATTTTGATCTTCTCATACCTTGCACCAATATGAAATGATAGCCTCCCTTACTAGATTGCTTTTCAGACCAATGAAAGCCATTTGCTCCTTTGCTCTTTTTCTTCATTTTCCTCATTTTTAATATGAGAATAACAGTCTTGTTTTATCTATATCTCAGCATAGTCTTATTTAGTTCTACTAGTCAATACTGTTATAGTGTTGTGAAGCCTTTAAAGATTCTATCATGTTGATGTTTATTTTGTTATCATAAGTTCCACAAATATATATAATTCATTCCTTTTTTCTGCATATAAGATATCTTATGGGAGTTATAAATTAGTGCTTGTCTACTCATTCTATTCTGTATTAGATTATGATACTCAGTTCTTATCAATGGTAAGCAATGAGATCTGAATATTACGTCTCATTCGTGTTTGAAAATGAGCATCCTGTTTAGAGAATACAAGTGAACATAAATCACATTGCTCTACACATAGGTCAAAGGAATAATAAGAAAACTAGAAAATGTACTTTATGAAAGCTAAAGGATGAGGATTAAACCTTGAGGACAGTTATCTCTAATTCAAAAGGACACAGAATCTGCACAATATATATGCAACATGTATTTAAATATAAAAACATTTGTAAATGGTAGCAAAGGTCTTTCTTTACAAAGTTTTTGTTTAGTAATATGATTAAGTGGTGATATGAATCAAAACATCCTACCAATTCTTCTATTGAATAAGAGAATGCCTTTTATAAAAAATTTAAAAATCCATGTTTAAATAGTTTAAACAGCAATTCCCAGGATTTGAGGATTTTGCCTCTCATCCCTATTTTATTATAATATCTAATATTTTAAAAAACCCTATTAGCTTTTCCTATTTTATAAGTTGAATTGAATAAAAATATTTCAGATATCTAACAAATTCTCTTTATGTAACTGTGGATATCTGAGTTCCAATATGTAACTGAACAACATAAAATATAAAACCCTGGAAGTTCAAAGTTGAAATTATTTCTGCTTCTTTCAAATTTTTTTTCAAGTCACTACTTTTACCTTGTTTTTTGTTTGTTTTATTTTTCAAATGCACTATTTGTGCTGATCCAGCAATTGTGAAGGTGGCCTTTACAGACAGTAGCTTAAAGAAACTATAATATCAGGAAGTTTAAAAATCCAGCCGAGCAGAAAACAGTCCATTAATTCTCATAGAGAAGCAAAACAACAACAGCAAACTTTAGTGAGAGAAGTTTCTTGTTTAAGAAGCCATTAGGAATGCTGTGCTTTCTGATGAGTTTTTTCTAATACACAAGTGGCTTTTAAAAATTAACCTGATATAATATCAGTCAAAAACATTAAAATTAAAATTATTATCATATGATTGGAAAAAAATAATAGTTTCTAAAAACATGAATTATAGTTTTTAAAATACCACATATATATATATAAATATATAGAATTTTATCTTACTAATACACACTGTAAATGTACTTAATGTAGTGCCATTGCTTTTTTATGGTCTTTATCATGAAACTGCCTTGAACTGGAATGAATGCTTCATATATTTAGGCAGTTAAATAGATGGGCTGCTTTATCCTGACCTTTGGAGAGTCTATATTGAGTTGGGGGCTCATTTCACTGCTTTTACATTTACAACTCTGTCTTCCAATGGCAAGGGTATTTCAAATGTTTTCTAATCAAGCATGCACCTTTACTAAAAGGTCAGCATACTAAAATGCTATATATCAGGGATTAAAATTATGATTCATCTCTCCCATGCAAAAAGTCTAATTAGAAATGCAGTACATTCATTCTCTTGGGTCAAAGTTGTCCTTGAATATCACAACTCTACATTGAGGGTTATGGCATTCTCTTGATCAGGAGGCAACATATTCTCTAAACCTTTGTTGACAATATCATTTCTCTTAGTATTTTGTACTTTCTCTTGTGAACTTTGAAATGCCCTTTCAGATTGTTCGTCAGAGGGTCTTTACTGAAAGGCTAAAACAGCAGCAAACCAAAAGAGTATCATGCATTATTTTGTAAGGAACTCATTTCCCTAAAGGAATACATCATTTTACAGTTTTACTCAATTCCACAAACAACAACAATAACAACAACAACAAACTGAGCAACACATGTGCTAAAAGCAAAGAAACACAAGTCCACAACCCTACTGGAGAGAGGCAAGCAGATGAAATGTTGGATGTCATAATGATGTTAATACTCAACAAAATAAGAAGCTTCTGTACAATCATAGGGAACAAAGACTTTTAATAGTTACATTTTATGGACTGAACTTTCTTACTTCAGATATATTATGTAGGTAATTCTATAAATTACATATAGAGCTGAGCTGTCACACTCTTTTTTAGATTCTTAAAAGTATTGAATTGTGTGGCTCTACCACAGTTTACTTATTCTCACCCTTCCCGAGAGGCCTGTGTTATTTAAGACTTTCAATATTATTTTTAAAAGTGAGAGTAAATGTTGTAATGTGTGTTTATTTAAATGTTTACTTACATGCACTTATATTTGGGTAGACAAATTTTCAGAAGTAGATTTATTATCTCAACAACAATATAATCTGAAAATATTGCCACATATTACCAAATCCCCTCCCAATAATGCTAAATAATGGGTTTCCATTTATAATTAATGAATGTTCATTTCTTTTGCCTTGGCCACTTATTGTTACTTTTATTCATTTTATTTTTGTCAGGACCTTATTAGAAAATTGTTCAAATGCCATTTATAATGCATAAACATGCGTAGTATACCCACACTGCACATTGTTCTTTGTAAAAACACGAGTTTATATTTCAATAGAAAACTATGCATTGCCTATAGTGTACTCATCCAGGTTATCAGTCTCTAGCCCTGTTCATTATCTTTGGGCTGCTGTGCAATTTTTTGTAAGTCTTAATAATTAAGAGGTATGTAATTTCTGTCTTCTCTCTTAATAATTTAATTGACTTGCCATTCCCAAAAGTCAGTTTTGCCTCCATGGCAATTCATCTTGATATTCTTTTACTCTATATAAATATGGGCTCTTTTGACTTTTCCTTTGAAACTAATTAAATATTCTGCCTGGTTCTGCAACATCATTCAATGCAACAAATTCTTTAATAGAGTTCACTTTTATATATTCATATGAATCATGATTATACCTTTTTTGGAAAATGTCTGATACATATATATAACAATATATATATATATATATATATATATATATATATATATATATATCTCAGACATATTATACCTATATTGAATTATCTGTATTTTAATTATTTTGTCAAAGAAATGATATATCAGATGGAGTTAAACTTGCAAAGAAGATTTTATTCAAGACTAGTGCAATGAAGATTCATCATAGAGACTGAACTCTATTGAGTCAAGTGGATCAAAACTGGGTCGGTTTTATGTGCTATAATGAATAGTGTGAAAGTACTAGAGCATGTTGGGGGCAGGGTCAGTGTGATTAGACCATTTTGGTTTGCTTAACACTTGGCTCCTATCCTCCTGTAGAGACTGCCATATAGAAAGCTATGTTATAAATGGACAGCTCTCAGTTTCTTCAAAAAAAGGCATCCTGGGTTGTGAAACTTGTGGGATGCTGAAAGAAGATAAGCTTTTCAAAGGGAAAGTTAAAAACTTTATATTTTAAAGTTTTATAAA
The DNA here is from genome assembly GCF_047511675.1 of Marmota flaviventris. Classification (NCBI taxonomy): domain Eukaryota; kingdom Metazoa; phylum Chordata; class Mammalia; order Rodentia; family Sciuridae; genus Marmota; species Marmota flaviventris. The sequence continues at coordinate 47,427,109 of NC_092510.1, read as the reverse complement.
GCAAGTACTCTAATCAAAGAGAGATATAGGTGCTGGGATCAGAAGGAAGCCTGTCTAAAATTTAATTAAACTGAGGAAAACATTAATGCCATCTTGGTCATTGGCCCTTTGTACCATTCAGCAAACTAGTAATAGAATCATAATTCCAAACTAACTTGCAGATCATTTTTCAGTCCTGACTGCTGCTGTTGACATCATTCGTTTCACTGACCAACATCTGATCTCCAGTTCAACATTGGTGATTCTGCACTTTCCATCATTAAAACTTATGGTCCCAGTTCTTTTCTCTCTTAGTCAGTCTTCCATATTTGTAAGACTTAGTACATTATAAATGCTTGACAAATCCCTTATGCCTATCCCATGATCGAAGTAACAACTTAGGTGGAGAAGCAGAGGATTTCTTTCTCTTTTTTTTTCTTTTTTTTTTATTAGTTGTTCAAAACATTACAAAGCTCTGAATCAGTCCTAAGAGGCAGCAACAGGAACCATGTCTAACTGTGAGTAGGCATGGTATGGTGGCAGAAGAAGATCAGCTTTGTTGCTTAGTGTCTGGGAGGTGGTGCAACACATCAGGGCTGAACTCAAGGATGATTTGATGTTACTTTAGCAATTTTCCTAGCAACCTATCCTTTAAAGTTGATTCTTTGGTTCTGCTAAATATTGGTGATTCAGTTTTCCCCTTCAATAATTTCTGTGTGTTTAAATTAGCTAGAGTAAGTTTCTAATACTTGCAGTTATGAAACCAACACTACTCTGCATAGCAACTGCATTCACAACAAAAAGGAAGATAAAAACGTCTTTTTCACGAAGGAATAAGAAAACATCTACATAGTTTTCCTTAAGGGATTTATGACCTTAAGGGAGGCAAATCTATACATGAATTCCAAAACAATTTTTTTTATTTATGTAACATATTTAATTTTTATAATCATTTTGCCTGTCTAGATTTAAAAACAAAAATGATTTACAGGTAACTTCTATAATTGTATTTTTTAAGAAAGTAACACAATATCAGGATAACAACTTGAATAGCCAATGTTGCATTTAGTAATTAATTTGCTGGTTTATTTTTAAAGCACAAAGAACACAACAGACTTCTACTAGAAAGCAAATTATTCACAGTGTTGGCTCTTGGTAAATAAATCCTTCATGTGAAATCTTATAAGCAATCTTCAAAGTTGTAAATATGGGCAATTCTCCTGATGACTCAGCCATTCAGCAGTTACTGGGTTTTCTAAAAAGCCAATAGAGAGACTATTTGAAATGAAACCACCTCTTGGAAGCTTAATTCTATTTTAATTACCTAAGGACCTGAGAGGCTTCAAAACATTGACCCATCTATATTCCACCAGCTTTGAACTTTGTGCCATTATAAATGCTTATCTTTGCAGTATTTGATATTTGTTGTTTGAATATTTTAAAAAATAAATTTCTATAAATATGTAACATAGAATTTAACCTTTACCATTTGTAAGTATACCATTCATCTCCATGAATTAAATCCATATGTTTGTACAACCATTGATATCATCTGGAGTTTTTTATCTTACAAAATTGAAATGTATCCATTAAATCATGACTCCCCATTTTCCTCCCCTTAGTCCAACATTTCATTTTCTGTCTCTTACAGTTTGGCTATACTATCTGTATAAGAAGAATCTTATATAAGGTTTTTATGTATGCAGAAATATATAGTGTTTGCCCTTTTGTAACTCATACATTTAAATTAGCACATTGAAAGGATGATAAAGTTTAACTCTTTAATATATATATATATATATATATATATATATATATATATATATATATATATGTGTGTGTGTGTGTGTGTGTGTCACAAATATGGATATATACATATATATACACATATATACATGAAAAATAATCAAAATTCAAGTTTTAATAATATTTTTCTATGTGTATAATGCATTTTGCTTATCCTTTTGTTCATGGAGGGATACTTGGGTTGGTTTCAATTGTCAATTGTGATTAATGCTGCTATAATCATGAGCATACAGATATTTTTTTCATGTCCCTCCTTTCAGTTTTTTGGGGTACACACAAGAAATGGAATTTAGGTATCATATGGCAGTTATGTATTAAAGTTTTTGAGAAACAACCTTACTGTTTTCTATAGCCACTGTACCATTCATTTTACATTCCCACCACGGTGTACAAGGTGTCCTAATATCCATATTCTTACCGACACTTATTGTTTTTCCTCTCTCTCTCTCTCTCTCTCTCTCTCTCTCTCTCTCTCTCTCTCTCTTATAGCCATCACAGTTGGTATAAAGTGGAATCTCATTGTTTTCCATTTACATTTCTCTAAGGCTTACTGATACTTTTCATAGACAATTGGTATATCTTCTTTGAATAAATGGTTATTTCCATTTTCTGATTGTGTTTTAATAGGGTATCTTCTTTATTTTGGTTTTGATTTTGAGTTTTAGAGATTCTTTGTATATTCTGTATATTGATCTGTAATCAGATATGCAAGTTATAAACATCTTTTCCCATTCTGTGGGTTGCCTTTTCACTTTATTGATAGTATCCTTGAAGGATAAAAAGCTTTAATTCTGATGAAGTGAAATTTCTCTATTTTCTTCTTTAGTTGCTTGTGTTTTTCATGTGCTATCTTAGAAATTATCAAATACAAGTCAAGAACTTTTCAGCTGTTTCTTTCTAAGAGATGTTTTGTTGTAGCTCTTGAGTTCAGGATTTTGACCCAATTTAAATTATTTTCAAAGATCCTATTAGGTAAAGTTCCAACTCATTCTGCATTCTGCATGTGAGTATCCAGTTTTTCAGCTCCATTTGTTGAAAAGACTATGCTTTATCCATTTAATAGTGTTGGTACAATTTTTGCATATTATTTGATACACACTATGGTATATTTTCAGTTCTCTGTTTCATTTTCTTTGGTGTTTATCCATCTCATTATGCCTATAACCACACAGCTTTAATTAATATAGCTTCATAGGAAGTTTCTGTATTGCAAATATAAACAATCCTATTTGAAATTCTTTTTCCAAATTATTTGGTTATTCAGGGTTCTTGTTGAAGAACAAATTTTAGATGTGTATTTTTGTTTCTGTAAAATATCATTTTGATAGAAATTTTATTGAACCTGTAGCTCAAGGAGTTCTACAATACAGTATTGACATCTTCCCAATAGGAAGTCTTCCATTTAATGGACATGGTATGGATTTGTATTTACTTCTGTATTCCTTAAAGTCTTTTAGCATTTTTGAAGAGTTTTTTCTTCAAGTCCCTTACAACTCTGGTTACTGTAACTCCTAACATGAATGCTGTCTGGTTCATGAACTCCTAAGTTTTTGCTGTATATTGTGAAATCAGAATAAATACAAGTTTATGAATTTCTCTATGAGTTTAATAGATGTCTCTGTAGTTCAGCAACTCTAATGCAGCATATAAAAATAGAGACATGACACAAAAATTGAAGTTCAAGTTTTCTAAACTCTAAACCACTATGTCTCCATTGAGAAAATCCTTAATATTTTGGGGTGGTATATTCAGGAATTATTTCATTCTTAGTTTAATTTTTTGTTATTATTGGAATACAAACAATGCTACTACAAAATTTCAATTACATTACAATATAATTGATTTTACTTATCTCTGTACTAAAATGAATAACATATAGCACAATGGGCATTTTAGAAGTAACATTTTTCAAATGCTCCAGAACATATTAGAAATAAGTAAAATGTGTTTTAACAGTTATTAATTTAAAAATAAATGCAAATCTTTTGTCACCTACAAAATTGTCAAATACATCTGTAAATGATCATATGCCATGTTTGCTATTGTTTGCTGAGTTTTTGTCAGTAAAGCCAGTGAAAATTAAAAGTTTGCAAACTGTGCTAATATTAACACGGAAATATGAGTCAAGAGACTTCATAAAATCCAATAACTCTGTTTGAGAAACACAACATTTAGAAATATTGAGAAACTGATTTTCTGAACTAACTGCCTTTTATGGGAAACATAATGGTTTCTGTTTTGGAATAACATAAATTGGGAACCCAGAATTTGAAAGAGATTATGCAATTATTAAAATGATGGTGTTTAAAGAATCGGCAGGGGGAAAATGACGAATTTATAATTAGGCAAAAAAAATAGAATACATACAGATTATTCTATTTTGTAAAAGAAGTTAAAGTAAACATACTACACTATATGAACATAGAAACCCATGTACTGAGGGAAAAGACCTGGAAATTGAATGTGAACAGGATGACAGGTATATTTAAAACATAAAATTATATTATCTTTTTATATTGTGTCTATAGTTCATGCTAATTTTAGGTTAGTTTAATACATTTTAGAAATCTATTGAAATAATTATATCCTGTGTACATATCTGAAAATTTTATATGTAAATTTTTATTTCATAAGTAAATCTTTTTATATTTAATCAAATTAAATTCATCTCAGATAATCCTAAAATCCTTTCATATATTACGCAGAATCTCCTTATAGGAGGTTTTACTCTAAATAAATACATAAAATGTATAGTTTGGAAACTAAGAATACATTTATTTCCCATAAATATAAAATACAACATGGTGAATCTTTAGTTCTTGACTTTCCCCAATATTATTTTGATGATAATTCAAAGATTTTATTAAAGAATAGTTTTCTACATTAGTTATTACTCTTTTCATACTTTTTCCTCTTAAATATCTAATTGCTAAGAGATATGCAGACATCATGCTATTTATTTTTTCATACTAATACATTTGTTCCTACTTAATAGTTGGCTGATTGTGGTTTTCTCTAAGGAGGGATCTTACAATTTCCCTGAAGGGTTTTAACAGCAGTCCTAGGATTCAGTATTTTTAAATTGAGGTTTCTGTGCCAGCCCATGCAGAGTAGAACTTCTGAATATTTAATAAGAAGAGCTGATTAGTTGCAAATTGTAGTAAGCTTTAAAATACCTTTAGAGTCTTTTATAATATATAATTAATTATCTTTCCTCACATTGCATTTAAATTTAAAGTCAACTTAAGAAAAATATAGTATTTTAGACACTTCTATATATGAGGAGAAGGGAAACAACAATAAAGAAGCAAGTAATTCCTTTTAAAAGAGTTAGATTTTCTCCAGTACAATTGTGTGTGATTGAATGAGAAGGCCTCACTTAGGTGAGGCATTTTTAACTAAAAGACAAAGAGAAAACCAGACATGAAAGGGATGATCACATGCTAGATTCTGAATTAGCTGGCATCCTCAAAGTTCCAATTTTAGTACTTCAAAAACTTTGTCATTCTGTATAGACAGGGACAAAGTCATGATATATGAGAAATGGAGCAGAGCTCAGGCAGTGTGCATTTCACGTACTTTGTCCTATAGATGAGCCAACTGAAGTTCCAGAAAATAAAATAGCTTGCATTCTTTAGTATTAGTGTTCTAAAGAAAAACAATGCTTTATTTGCAATTTAGTTTTGAAGTTTAGTGGTAAACCTAGGGAAGCAATTTATGAACATGGTCATTTTAGGCACCAAGCATTTCTATCTTATTTGATGCAGTTGAGATATATTCAGTGAAAACACTCTTGCTTCTGTCCAGTTTTATCTCCTCATCCTACTGAAAAGAAAACTTACAAATGATTCTAATTGAGAAAAGGAGTACTGATCTGAGCAGCTTTTGAAAGACAAAATATAAAAAGTAACAATGACTTGACCATACACATAATCAGAACTCTGACCCACATCCAGCTGCACCAGTTACGGAGATCAAGTCATGAAGCCTCTAAGTGGTGAGGACTTGGTGTGTAACCCATAACTACCAACTTCCCTAATCCCAACCTCCACTTCTTTCTATTTAGGACCAACCAGGGAAAGTCAAATAGACTTGGCTAACCAGTCTCATAGGTATTTGTTCCTGTTCTGTTTACCTCAGTCTTCCCCAGCCAACAACCCTCAGTCAAAGCGGGACTGAACTCTTTCCCATTTATTTCCACTTTAAAATTTTTAAACTCCCCTGCTACCTTTGTATCGCTCCTGAATGCAAATGACAGTGATTGCTCCTTTGCTATAATAAGCTCTGAATTAACAATCTCTTCTTATTTTCATTAAGGTGGTCTTCATTTATTTCCACATTATTTTTAAATGACCAGATAGTTGTCAAATTCTGACCAGTGATGACAGTAAATAAAGAATGTTATTCATAATGACATTGGGACAGTAGGTGTAACCTTGGAGAATCTAAATTACGTAGGTTAGTTTGTCTGACCTAGGTAACAACCAGAAGCTTGAGGCAGATCCACATTGTGTTTGATTACATGGGGTTAATCATAGAAGTTTTAGAGTGAGTAAATTTCTCCACATGCACAGATTTTCTGGTTGGCAATCTTATGACTGTGTGTCTTATACCCACACGTGTATCCTCTTTCATTTGCCAATGCATGTTTGTTGCCTGAACAAGTCTCTTGAATACCTTCCTCTTGGTGTCTCTCTTTTCTTTTCTCTTTTACCTACACCATCCTTTCTCAGTTTGTTTCCTTCCTCCTCCCTGCTAGCCTTCTTTTCTTTAGCAATATTATGTATACTTTAAAAACAGTCTACTGTTTTTATTGAATAAAATTAAATACTCTATTGTGGAATTAAAATATATTTGTACTAAGTATTTTATTAATAATGGTATTAATTTTTAACAACAATAAGTATTTGCATTTACATTTTTGCAAACGTAAGAGTCAGTAGAATCCAATCAAATAATGAAAGAGAAACTGAAAGAGAGAGGAAGACAGAGATGAAGAGAGAGAACTCACTATACTATGAAATAGTAATGTAAGCATCCTCTGTTCTGTGAATGCACATACCACGTTTCTTCTACACTCTGAATTCAGGGTAATATTATGTTTCTACTCTTTTGCTTTGTTTTTTTTTCTATAATCATTTTAGGCTATAGTGAAGAAAAGGATGGACAAACAATTCTGCCATACTGCTTGTCCATGAGTCCACTTCCACTTCTTGTGATAAAAAAATACTAGCTATGCATTATAGCTGCTTATAGCAATGCTTACATTAATGAGAGGGTTATTACAGTCTAACTCTTCTGTAGAGTCCTATTCAATACAAAGGTCATCAGCACATTCTGACACTCTAATTAGTTTAGAGGACTGAAGTTTACAAAAGCACTAGGGTCAGCAGGAGAACTTCCAGGGCTTGGCTTTGCAAAAGTAACTCCCCTTAATTAATCACCATCTGTTACAGAAATAAAATGTTGGGAGATGGAAAAGGAAATGATTAAGTGAAGTAGGGTCACGTGGTGTACAATTGAATTAGGATCTATTTTCAGACCAACTCAATCAAGGATTCTAGTTTATTTTATCATCTCTGAAAAAAAAAATGTTTATCTCTTCAGACCATTACAGGATTTTCAGAAGATGTTATCAAGAAATACATGTGAAAGAGCTGCCACCAAGAAGCAATTCATATTTTTTGCTTCTGGTAGTGTTTCAAAATGTCAATTATTCTGTGGGAAATAAAAGTCAAGTTTCAAATACTTCTATTCAACTTACTTTGACAATTATTTAATGCTGAAAGTAATATATCTTCTCTATATAATTTTCTTGTTTTCATAAATAACATAAGCTTTAAACTCTAATTGGATAAGTGAATTACATAAAAGAAAGTTTGCTTTTTATTATTATTGTCAAGCAATACTTAATAAGAGAAAAAATGAACATTTCATAGTAATTTTATTTCTCAAAACTGTTATAGAATTGTTACGAAGGTGGTATACCAGATATTACCACATGAGTAGGATGATTTTTGATTTGTAGGGGAATGATCAATTTATGTAAAAATTAGAAATTAAATACTGAAGGGTAATATCTGTCAGGCACTCATCTTAAGTAGAGATATTCTTCAAAATTATTATTATACTACTGAACCCTGCTGTATTTCTTCATAAATGCTGGAGAAATACAAATAATTCCTAAGTCTTTATTTATTGTATTATTGGGATATGCAGAAATATGTAAGATTCTGCCCCAAGTTTTGAATTACTGCAAAGCTGTTTTTTTCCATATACAAAAACAAATATATTTTACAAGTAATGTGAGTATTAGGTCAACCTTTCAGATTCTTTTTTCATATGGAATTTATGAAATATTTTCAAAGTTAAAAAATGGAAATTACAGATGAAAGCATGCAGTGAATGCCAAGTTTTATCCTCTTCTTTAATCTGGCACAACTCCCATAGTGTGGAATTGCTTTTGCAGTCAATACTTAATGCATTTTAGACCAGCTTCTCTTTTAAATCATGCCATGAGTAAATCACATTAACTCTTCAGAACTGTTCAGTTAATTCAAGGTCAAGAACTCATGGTATTTACTGTCTAATACACCAGGGTCTCAGGCACACTGCCAGGCACACCAACCAGTGTATTGTGGGTCAATTGAAAGAGAGTTTAGAACATAATGCTTTATCTCCCACTCCCTGTCCTACTCTCCTGGGAGATCTAAACTTCTGTAATATGATTTTGGAGGATCCTAGCAAGTCTCTAAATGGACTCAGCCTACATATATTTTATGAAGTAAGTAACATTGATTTTTAATAAAAGAAATGACCTTTCTTCTCTAATGTACCTGAGATCATTTAAGATTTTCATCCTCAAAACAGCCAGATGTACTTCAAGGAGACATTTGGTTCAGCCTGTTTCAAAAACTGAAAACTTGCTCTCAAATGGATGTTCTCATGACCTAGAGTTCATATGTACATTTTTCAGACCATGTAATTTGATAAAGCTATGATTTTGTTATTTATTGAATACTCTAAGTAGCTAAAAGGACTTTGTGGCCTTTCAAAAGAGTTTATGTGGCCTTTCAAAAGATTTGGAAGCTATTCATTTATTACTTTAAATAAGAAATGAAAAACAAACTATGGTTTAAAGTAGAATTTTCAAAAATTACTTGTTAGCTCATTTTATTTATAAATCAGAGCTTTAAACATATATATATATATATATATATATATATATATATATATATATAATTTATGAATATATATTATATATGAACAATATTTGGTTGTGACTTCATTTTCTATTCATTTTATTATTATTTATAACATAAAGCAATATTTATTTATTAATTCATTAGGCTAAGAAATAAAAAAGTGATGTATGAATTAAAGAAAATCTATTTTTTTCCTTTCATGCATCAATTTTTTCTTTCATTTTATTTTGTAAACCATAGTTGGAAAAATATATCAGACATATGTTATGGTTTAGATATGAAGTGTCACTCAAAAGTTCATGTGTGAGACAGTTCAAGAATTTTGAGAGCTTACATAATCAGATGATTAGATAATTGGAGGTGTAACCAAATCAGTGAATTGATCCACTGATATGGATTAGCTGGGTGATAACTGTAGGCACTTAGGTAGGATGAGTCTAGATGCAAAAGCTGACTAAAACAACATACATATGTTATTCCATTATATGTCAAATATGCAGGAAATATTCAGTATAATTTATATTTTATCCTAATATGCTATAAGCTTTTAAAATCTAGTTATTTCACCTGCTCATTGTAGTGCCATCATCTACTACAAGTTAGACAGAGACTTTGCAAATGAGGCCCTTCCCTTTGCAGGGAGGAGGATAGAGAGGGGAATATACTATGGAAGCCTAATTCATAGAAATTGGAGATTAGAAGACTAAGATTTTATTGTCTTCCCAATGGACACCGTGATGAGAAAGCATATCATTCCTGTGGTGTTTCTTGAAATTTATAGCATATCCATGTTTACTATTTTTGTTGATTTGTATTCAGTAGGAAAAAAATTATTAAAAATTCTAATTGACTACATAATTGTAGTGATAAAGATATATTTCATTCAGCAACTGGGTTCTGCTCAGAAACAAGGTAGCACTATGAAGTTTTTTGAATGCTATTTAAATGCAATCTATTGGTTTTGTTTTTGTTTGTTTCATAGAGTTACAGTGTGATATATTATCATATGATTATAGTACATCAAATATACTATCATATTTTAGTCTATAATGAGGTCTAATTATATTAATATAATATACTTGAATTAATGAAGAAAGATTGAAAGTAAAATGATAGGTAAATGATACCTATATACTATGGAAGGTGTTAAGACTTAGATGTGAGGTGTCTCCCAAAAGTTCAGGTGTGAGGTAATGCAATAAAGTTCAGAGGTGAAATGATTGGGTAATGAGAGCATTAATCCTCTTGAGCAGATTAACTGGGAGATAACTGTAGCCAGATAGGTTGTGGCTAAAGGAGATGGGTCATTGCTGGTGTGCCTTTCTAGGTTCATATTTGTCCCTGGTGAGCAAAGCACTCTCTGCTTCCTGTTAGCCATATCCCGAGCTGCTTCCCTCTGCTACACTCTACCATCATGGTCTTCTCCCTCATTTGGGGACCAGATCAATGGAGCTGGACATCTATGGACTGAGACTTCTGAAACCGTGAGCAACAAATATAATTTTCCTCCTCTAAAATTATTCTTGTCATATGTTTTGGTCACAGCAATAAAAAAGTTGACTAAAACAGAAGCTAAATTGTTTGGTCATACAGTTAATTTTCAACACCTGTAATTCTAGTGGCTTGGTAGGCTAAGGCAGAAGAATTGAGGGTTCAAAGCTATCCTCAGCAATTTAGCAGGGCCCTAAGCAATTCAGTGAAATCCTGTCTATAAATAAAACACAAACTGATTAAAACAAATTAAAAAAAAATAAAATAAATAAATAAAATACAAAAAGGGCTGAGGAAGTGGCTTTATGGTTAAAAAATCAACTCTCATGGCAAATTAAATTTGTAAAGTTGAATTTTACCTATTTATAGTTTTATTTCATGTGCTGACTTGTTTTAATTTTACCACTGTCAATGATTCTTTAATTATAAAATTAGCTTAGGTAATATTTTACATGTACAAATAATAATATGATACTATCCACATAATATATTTGGATTCTATTTTTCTTTTTGATTGAGGATGCTACTGAAGTACTCTAAAAATAGATTAAATAGGAAAAAAATTACAGAAATACTCCAAAAGATAAAGTGGACACTCTTTACTACCACAAAAGAAGAAAACAGTGGGGATCTTAGGCTTATTATAAAGGAATAGTAGCACAGAGAATTGATTTGATCTACAGAGGGGTCCCTGTAGAAGATATCACTTTATTTTTGAAAAACACTTAAAAATTTATCCATAATCTACTGCTTACTTTTTAATTATTAGAAAATGAAAAAGTTACTCATTAGTAGTCTTAAAAATTGGGGAAATTAAATTTCCATCATTTTACTGTGAGAAAATCCTAGTGATTCTCTGAAATAGAAGGTCAGCATAAGAGATAAAATCTCAAACAATGACAGTTTTCAGGAAGTGATTTGAAGTTTATGCTCAGTTTTGTTGCTTTCTTCTTTACATTGTATCATCCTGCAGTTGCCTCTGAAGCCAGTTACCAAGAAATAAAACAAACTTCATTGGCCCAAGGTATAGTTCTCAAAAGTTTGACTTCCTTTCAGACAACTGCTAAATTATTTTGGTCACGCCTACATTTTCATATGGCTACAAATTTGGGGTTCCTGCTTTCCACTCAAATTTAATAATTTGCCAGGAGACCTAACATAACAAAGGAAAAATTTGTACTTAATAATACATTTGTAAAATAGACTTTAATTTTAAGCAATTTTGCATTCACATCAAAATTGAGCAGAAAGTACAGAAATTTCCCATATGCTAGATGTTCTTCACCTACATACAACCTTCCTCATTATCAAAATCCTGTACCATAGTGCTTCATTTGTTATGACTGATAAATCTTCATTGAGCTAATGTTATCACCCAAAGCCTATACTTACTTTTAGGATTCATTCTTGGTATTATACATTGTATGGGTTTTGAAAAATGCATAAGGAGATGTATCCATCATCATAGTATCATACAGAGAAGTTTCACATCTATAAAACTTTCTATTCTCCACTTATTCATTCTTTGTTGTAACATACAACCACTGATATTTTCATTGTCTGCATGATTTTAAATTTTCAGAATGTTTTAAATTTTCAGAATATAATTTTAAATTATAGTTGCAACAGTACAATATTGTAGTCTTTTCAGATTAGCTATTTTGACTTATAAATATGTATTTAGGAGTTTTCAAAATGTTTTTATATATCTTGATAGATTAATTTTTGCATTAAGTAATGTTTCATCGTATGTATGAAATTTAGTTTTCTTTATCTCCTCCTTCTTTTTCTTCTTCATCTTCTCCTTATAACTCATTTACCTACTGAAGGACATCTTGGTTTACTTCCCAGTTTGGGAAATTATATATAAGTCTGTTTTAAATATTCATGTACAGGTTTTCATGTGTACACAATTTTCTAACTTCTTTGGTAAACACTAAGACGTATGATTGCTGGATATAATTGAAGATTACGTTTAATTTTGTAATAAACCACCAAAATTGCCTGTATAAGGGAATGTACTATTTTGCATGCCCATCAGTCTATCTTTGTCAGATTGTATGACCTCTGTTCGTAAGTCAAAGAACGATTGAGCATGTTTATGGGAATCTGTTTGGGCTCTTTATTCTGCTACATCATCCTATTTGTTTATTGTTTCTCCAATATCATGCTATCATGATTACTGTGGCTTCTTACCAATTTTTGAAGTTATGTAGTATCAATTCTCTGATCTTGTTTTTCTTCAAAATTGTTTTATCTATACTGGGTCTTTTGCCCTCCATGATAATTTAAGATTGGTTTGTTGATATCTATAAAATACAATTGTTTCCCTTTTCTGTGATTTTTACTTTTCATGGCTTAAGCTATCAACAATGAAACACAGTCCAAAAATATTAAATGAAAAATTCAAAAATCAGCTATTCATAATTCTTAAATTACATTATTTGTAATCATGAAATTTCTCAAAAATCAGGCTGCATCCCACCTGGGACAGGAATTTCCCATTTGACTGGGGTATCCACATTGTATAGGCTGTCTCCCCATTAGTCAGTTTAGTTCCCAACTTCATAGCAGATTAATTATAGAGATATTGCAGTGTTTGTGTTCAAGCAGCCTTTATTTTACAGATTAATGGCTCCAAAGTACAAGAGTAGTGATTTTGGCAATTTGAAGTTACCAAATAGTTAAGGTACATCCTTTAAGTGAAAGTACAGAGATACTTTAATAGAGAGAGGGAATGGGAGAGAGAGAGAGTTATAACATTAATACAACTTTTATTACATTGTAGTGTTATAACTTTTAAATTTTATTATAAGCTATTTCTACTAGTTTTTTATTGTGCTTAATTTAGTAATTAAATGCCATCATAGGTATGTATGTTTAGGAAAAAAATCAGTATATATAGGACTTGGATTCACGCATCCACTGGGGAATCTTGAAACCTATCAAGGATAAGGGGAGACTACTGTAACTTGCCAGGTTTTTATTGGGATTACATTGCATTTTTACATGTTGAGAAGAATTGACACCTTCACAGTAAGTTTCCTGATAAGTGTTTCCTGAGAACATGAAATATCTCTTTTTATTGGGCTCTTTGATTATTTGATTTTCATCAGAGTTATAGTTTTGCTCAGATAATTGAGAAACATATATTGTTAGATTAAACTTAAATATTTGGCTTTTAGGTTAGTGAAGAAGTGGTAGTTTGGTCTTCATTTTCAAATTTCACTTTTGCATTGCTGATACATAGGAAACCAATTGACTTTTGCATATTAACTTTCTATACTTCAATTTTGCTATAATCAATATTTTATTCTTAGAATCTTCTTATTGATTTTAATATGCTTAAAATTTATTGTATATAATAATTATATATAATAGTAGGATTCTGTGATATATTTATACATGCACATAATATAATTTGGTCAATTTCATCTCCCACTACATCCTTTTTCCCTTCTTTTCTCCTCCTTCCCCAGACCATCTTCCTCTTCTTTACTGGTCTCCCTTTGATTTTTGTAACATCCTCACCCACCTTTTTTTTTCCCTTTCTTTCTAGTTTCACTTATGAGAGGAAGCATATATGACTCTTCTGAGTCTGACTTATTTCACTTAACAAGATACCAATGTCTTCTTAGTGTTTTTTTTGTACATAGTTTTTTTGTCTTCTGCAAAGAATAATAATTTTCTTCCCCTCCCTCCCATGCTCCCTCCCTCTCTTTCTTTCTTTTCAATCAATATACCTTTTATTAAATCCTTGACATATTGTGTTAGCTAGGACTCCTAAAAAGATGTTGAAGAGCGGTAAGAGGGAACTTTCTCATTCCTTGCTCTTGAGTTTATAGTAAAGGCTGAAAGTTTTTCAGCTTAATTATTCTATTGGCTTTAAGCTTTTTTGTAGATATTATTTATCAAATTAAGGAAGTTCCCCCATTACTATTAGATTGCTGAATTTTTTTAATCATGAAAGGTTATTGGATTTTCTCAAATTATTTTCAGTATCAATTGATATAATCATGTGATCTTTTCATGTCCATCTTATAGATATGATGGGATATATTAATTAATTGAATATTAAACCTTTATCTTTCTTACCCAGGATAAATCTAAATTGGTTGTAATATGTATTTTTTAAAATAAATTGTTGGATGCATAAATCAAAGGCATTCCTGTATATCAGCGACAAATCCTCTGAAATGGAAATGAGGACAACCTCTCCATTCACAATATCTTCAAAAAAAATAAAATACTTGGGAATCAACCTAACAAAAGAGGTGAAAGACTTATACAATGAAAACTACAGAACCCTAAAGAGAGAAATAGAAGAAGATCTTAGAAGATGGAAAAATATACCCTGTTCATGGATAGGCAGAACCAACATCATCAAAATGGCGATATTACCAAAAGTTCTCTATAGGTTTAATGCAATGCCAATCAAAATCCCAACGGCATTTCTTGTAGAAATAGAGAAAGCAATCATGAAATTCATATGGAAAAATAAAAGACCCAGAATAGCAAAAACAATGCTAAGCAGGAAGTGTGAATCAGGTGGTATAGCGATACCAGACTTCAAACTATACTACAGAGCAATAGTAACAAAAACAGCATGGAACTGGTACCAAAACAGGCGGGTGGACCAATGGTACAGAATAGAGGACACAGAAACCAATCCACAAAACTACAACTATCTTATATTTGATAAAGGGACTAAAAGCATGCAATGGAGGAAGGATAGCATCTTCAACAAATGGTGCTGGGAAAACTGGAAATCCATATGCAACAAAATGAAACTGAATCACTTTCTCTCACCATGCACAAAAGTGAATTCAAAATGGATCAAGGAGCTTGATATCAAATCAGAGACACGCCGTCTGATAGAAGAAAAAGTTGGCTATGATCTACATTCGGTGGGGTCGGGCTCCAAATTCCTCAATAGGACACCCATAGCACAAAAGTTAATAACTAGAATCAACAAATGGGACTTACTCAAACTAAAAAGTTTTTTCTCAGCTAAAGAAACAATAAGAGAGGTAAATAGGGAGCCTACACCCTGGGAACAAATCTTTACTCCTCACACTTCAGATAGAGCCCTAATATCCAGAGTATACAAAGAACTCAAAAAATTAGACAATAAGAGAACAAACAACCCAATCAACAAATGGGCCAAGGACCTGAACAGACACTTCTCAGAGGAGGACATACAGTCAATCAACAAGTACATGAAAAAATGCTCACCATCTCTAGCTGTCAGAGAAATGCAAATCAAAACCACCCTAAGATACCATCTCACTCCAGTAAGATTGGCAGCCATTAGGAAGTCAAACAACAACAAGTGCTGGCGAGGATGTGGGGAAAAGGGTACACTTGTACATTGCTGGTGGGACTGCAAATTGGTGCAGCCAATTTGGAAAGCAGTATGGAGATTTCTTGGAAAGCTGGGAATGGAACCACCATTTGACCCAGCTATTCCCCTTCTCGGTCTATTCCCTAAAGACCTAAAAAGAGCATGCTACAGGGACACTGCTACATCGATGTTCATAGCAGCACAGTTCACAATAGCAAGACTGTGGAACCAACCTAGATGCCCTTCAATAGACGAATGGATAAAAAAAAAAAAATGTGGCATTTATACACAATGGAGTATTACTCTGCATTAAAAAATGACAAGATCATAGAATTTGCAGGGAAATGGATGGCATTAGAGCAGATTATGCTAAGTGAAGCTAGCCAATCCCTAAAAAACAAATGCCAAATGTCTTCTTTGATATAAGGAGAGTAACTAAGAACAGAGTAGGGATGAAGAGCATGAGAAGAAGATTAACATTTAACAGGGATGAGAGGTGGGAGGGAAAGGGAGAGAGAAGGGAAATTGCTTGGAAATGGAAGGAGACCCTCAGGGTTATACAGTGGAGGGGGTAGAGAGAGAGGAGGGGAGGGGAGGGGAGAGGTGGGGAGGGGGGATGGTGGAGGATGGGAAAGGCAGTGGAGCACAACAGACACTAGTATGGCAATATGTAAATCAATGGATGTGTAACTGATGTGATTCTGCAATCTGTGTATGGGGTGAAGGTGGGAGTTCATAACCCACTTGAATCAAAGTGTGGAATATGATATGTCAAGAAATTTGTAATGTTTTGAACAACCAACAATAAAAAATTTAAAAAAAAATAAAATAAAATAAATTGTTGGATTATTTGTTAATATTTTGCTGAAAAATTTTTAATTTATGCTCATAAGGCATGTTATTGATTTGTAGCTTTATTGATTTTAGTATTGGGATTATGCTAGACATAAAATGTACTAGAATATATCCTTTGCTTCTGTTTTTTGGAAGGATTATAGAAAATAAAATGATTTCTTCTACAAATATTTGGTAGAATTCACCAATGAACCCATCTGGACCTGGTGCTTTCTATTTCATTAGGCTATTAATTATTTATTCAATTTGTTTTATGGACATAAAACTATTCAGGTCATCCATTTCTTCATACTCTTCTGGTTCTGATATTAGTATATTTAAATCTTTTCTCTTTTTTTTCCTCAGATAGTATGTATAGAGGCTTCCTGATATTATTGAACATTTTAAGGAAAGAGGTTTTTTTTAAAAATTTTGTTGATTCTTATTGATTACTTCTTTCAATTTTATTTATTTTCACTCTTAATTTTTATTATTTTTTTCTGTTTATTTTAGAATTATTTTAATATTTTTCTAGCTTCCTAATATAGAAACTTTATTATTAATTTTAAATGTTTTTTATATAGTCTGTGGTATAAATTCCCCTCTTAGTGCTGCTTTTGATGTGTTCCACACATTTTTTTTTCAGGAAGTTTGGATTTTTTTTTCTTTTTTAATTTATATATGACAGAAGAATGCATTACAATTCTTATTACATATATAAAGCATAATTTTTCATATCTCTTGTTGTATACATAGTATATTCACACCAATTCTTGTCTTTGTACTTGTACTTTGGATAATAATGATCATCACATTCCACCATCATTAATTACCTCATGTCCGGGTGTTGGAGGGGAAGAGAGGGGGCATAGGGTAATTAATATTCCACACATTTTGATAGGTTCTCTTTTCATTTTTATTTAGTTCAATTTTTTTCCCTTGAGATTTTTATATTTGACCTTTTTGTTTTGTTTTTTTTTTGTTGTTGTTGTTATTGTTGTTTGTTTGTTTGTTTGGAGTGAGTTGTTTAAGATCTAGATGTTTGGCAAATTTTATATCTATACTTCTGATTTCTAGTTTAATTTTCACTGTGGTATGAGAGAAGATGTTGCATATTTTTTAGTTCGTTAAGGTATGTATTATGCCCCAGAATAAAGCCTACCTTTGAAAGGGTAAAGTTTCTAAGCTGCAAAGCCTGAGTTAAAATGTAAAGGACCAGGCATTGTAAACCTGCTTCTAAACTGCAAAGCATGGGTTAAATTCCTGAGGCCCTTAAGACAATGCCCTACTGGCCATTTATTTGATTTGTAGCCTAAGATCCTGTGCAGCTTGTCACGTAGACATTCAGGGCCCGAACCAATCAGTTTAAATGTAACCCCCTCCTTAGGAATGACCTATCACTCCAGCCAGCCCTGTTCCCCCCAATGAATGTACTAATCAAGTCTAGGTGTTGTTATTTGATTTTCCCGTGGTGTAAGGTGATTTGTTAAAGGAGACTGTGATGTATGCAAAGCCCCTGCCCTCCCCAAAAAGTGTACTTAAGCATTGTTCAACCCCTGCTCTGGGCTCTGGGCTGCTCTCCCTTCCTGAGTGAGCCTGGAGCCTCGGCGCTGAATCGGATCCTCAATAAAAATCCCCTTCTGCTTATTGCATGAAGTCAGTCTCTTCCTCCGACATTTCGCCGGTCCCTTACACCTTGATGAATATTACAAATAAATTGTGATTGGGTGAAGTAGTCAACAGGCCTCAATTGTATCCATTTGATTTATAGTGCTGCTGATTCCATTCTTATTCCAGCTTTCCATAATCCCCACAGACCATGGTGTTATTACCTAGCCCAAATACCAAACCTTCTAATCATATTGTTGGCATTGCTGGCATGAGAGTCCCAGATTTGACTCTTCCAGTTAGCACTAACTACACAAGGGCTCACCAGGACCATTTTGGCATAAACCATCAGGGCCCACCATGAATAACAAAAATGCTCTTATTACCAAAGGAATTACAAGGACTGAGAGGTAACCTTGTAGTTATTACAAACAACAATATAATATAATAACAACATTCTAACAGATATTTGTGTAATCCTTACTGCAAAATTAAAATACTAAAAAAATAAATAAATAAATAACCGAGACAGTAACATTAGTGCAGCAAAGAAAACTGTTCAAGAGGTAGTTCTGGTACTTAGGTGGGTGAAGTAATGAAATAAAGTGGATAATATAGCCAGAAATTTACAAAGTTAAGGGAAGTCACTAAAAGTGTACAAAAATGGGTATATGAAATATTTGAGTACTGGAAAGGGCAGAATAAATAGAGATGATCAAAAGACAAGCAAGAAATAATTAATTTATTTTATACAGGCTTATTGAGATTGAGGACTTGATTTGAATCATACTGAATGGTCATCACATATAGTAAAATAGAATAAATTTAATTAAGGTTTATTTTTTTGTTTCTCTTACTCATTCTGTATGATCAACAGAACATCATCCCCTTCCGTTTTTATTCCAGAGAAATTTTCTTATTTATTATAAGCTTGTTGGAAAATATAATTAAACAAATAATATGACATCTGCACTTGAGATATCCCAAAAGTTGAAATTGGTATAGGGACATTAAAGCAACTATTTTAACCCTGCCTGACTAACTAAGGGGGTAACAACTATTATTTTTGCAATAATAAACAGAATATCTCAGCAGAGAATGAAATTAAAGGTTAAGGGCCAAGCAAAAAATATATAAATTAAAAACATAATATCTGAATTTAAAAAGATGGGCAAAAACACAGATGAAGCAGAGAAAAATTACCTATGCAGAGGAAACCGAGTGAGACTGACATCAGAAATAATGTAAGACAGCATCTTTAAAGTGATGAAAGTAATATACATGTGTCAAACTGTGGTTCTGTATCCAGGGAAATACATATGAAGAAAAAGGTAAAGGAAAACACTCTCACATATGCCAAAACAAAGATTTTGAAGTCCACATTACTGTGATATAAAAAGTGGTTATTGGATCAGGCAAAAGTAAGAACAGGTAGAAATTCACATCTTCCTGTAAGAATGAAGATTCCAGAAATGCCTTTTTTTTCTTTAAAAATATCATTTTTAAAATACATGACAGCAGAATGCATAACAATTCTTACTACACATATATACCACAATTTTTCATATCTGTGTTTGTACATAAAGTATGTTGACACCCAATTCAAGTCTTCATATATGTACTTTGGATAATGATGTCCATCACATTCCATGGTCCTTGCTAATCCCCTGCCCCTCCCTTTGCCTCCCACACCTCTTCCCTATCTAGAATAAAATCAACAAAACTAAAAATAAAAAAAAAAAATTAAAAAGTTACATGGTGGCCAGTGGGGAGTGGAGGTGCTACAAAGAAGCCAAAGAAAACTTCTGGAGGGAAGAGAACTGCTCTGTATATCTTGATTGTAGTGGTAGTTACATGAGTATGTGTATTGGTGTAAAATAATACCAGGGGCAAAGACAGAAAGCCATTGTTTGATGGATACAGAGTTTCTGTCTGAGATGATGAAAAAGTTCTGAAATGGTGATACTGTGAAACATGATAAATGTAAATTAATGTTGCCGAAAAATACACTTAAAGACAATTAAATTAGTAAGTTTTATTATGCAGATTTTACCTAAATAAAAAAATAATGAATAAAACACTGGAAGAATTAAAAAATATAATTTTTACCTTTATATTTAACCATAAACAAACAATTTTTAGGTATTCAAAAGTAATATGTATGTAGATAAAACAAGATAAAGATATTCTTATCTATATAGGGTGAGAGGGTCAGTTTGATGATTTTCATGCCACTCCCACACAGAAGGTCTGTTGTATGAATATTACTTTCTTCTCCTCTTGCATTTTCTTCTTCTATTTTTTAAAAAATACCCTTTAAGGTCTGAGATTGTGGCTCAGCAGTAGAGTGCTCGCCTTGCATGGGCAGGACCCAGGTTTGATCCTCAGCACCACATAAAAATAAAGGCATTGTGTTGTGTCCATCTACACCTAAAAAAATAAATATTAAAAAAATACCCTTTAAAAAATGTAGAGACTAATCTTAGCCTGAATCCCTACAAAAATATATCACAGACCATAACATGTGGGTTAGAATTTATGATTTAAAAATATTTAATTGATTATTTTATTTTAAAAAAACATGACAGTGGAATGCATTACAATTGTTATTACACATATAGAGCACAATTTTTTATATCTCTATAAAGTATTTTCACACCAATTCATGTCTTCATCCCCAACTTTTGATAATGATGTCTATCACATTCCACCATCATTGCTAATCCTCTGTCCCTTCCCTTCCCTTCCCACCCCTCTGCCCTATCTAGAGTTACTCTATTCCTCCAATGCTCCCCCTTCCTACCCCATTATGGTAAGCCTTCTTATATCAGAGAAAACATTCAACATTTGTTTTTTTTTTTTTTAGGATTGGCTAACTTCACTTAGCATTATCTTCTCTAATGCAATACATTTATCTGCAAATGCCATGATTTTATTCTCTTTTTTTGCTAAGAAATATTCCATTGTTAATATATGCCACATTTTTAATCCATTCATCTACTGAGGGACATCTAGGTTGGTTTCACAGCTTAGCTATTGTGAATTGTGCTGCTATAAACATTGGTGTGACTGTGTGTCGCAGTCCAGCTGCAGCAAAATAACCAGGGGTTGACGAGGAACTTGTGTATATTGATACAGCAGGAGTGGGAGCCCTTTATTGTAGGAAAGGAGGGGTATATATACATTACACACAGCTTATCTTAATTAACATAAACTAGATACAGCAGTCAACCAATAAGGAATCTCCACACTTAATGGCTCTCTGGTGTTACTTCACAAACCACTCCCCCTGGCAAAATGCCAGGCGCCATCTTGACTTGTTTACAGACCCTAACAGTTCCCCCTTTTGTTTAATTTAAATAAGGACCATAGTGGATTTTACACAAACACCATAAATAATCTGCTACAAGCAGAAGGGGACAATACAAAAAGCCACAATATCAAGCCAATTGATGGCTCCATACAAGAAGCCCTTGGAAAAATTATACCAGCAATGACACCATTAGCAAAGATACCAAGTTAGTTACAATTTGTTGAAGATTACAGTTTGTTGTCTCAGTCCAGATAAAACAGTGTCACAGTAGATTAACTCACAGTCCAGGTAAATCACAGTCCAGGTAAGTTCTGCAGGCAGCTAGCTTGATCCTAAGTCTCGTCCAGTTCTCAGAAGCACTGGAAATTCTTCCACCCTCGTCCTCACCGGCACTGGGATGAAGGGAGGAACTCCAGCAATGATGCTAAAGAAAATCCTGACCCACTTGAATCAAAGTGTGAAATATGATATATCAAGAACTATGTAATGTTTTGAACAGCCAACAATAAAAAATTAAAAAAAAAAGAAAATCCTGTAGTATACCACTAAGAAAACAACCTTCTGAACAATTTAGTACATTATCTCAAGGTTTTTTACATTTGAAATAAGCCTTAATAGTGCTCATTACTCATTAGCTTCCAGGTGTGGGAGAACCATTGTAGTTTAGTTATTGGCATTGAAAATGACCAAACATCAAGGAGTGGTTTGTGAAGTAACTTGCCAGTGAGCCATTAAGTGTGGAGATTCCTTATTGTTTGACTGCTGTATCTAGTTTATGTTAATTAAGATAAGCTGTGTGTAATGTATATACACCCCTCCTGTCCTACAATAAAGGGCTCCTACTCCTGCTGGATCAATCTACACAAGGTCCTCGTCACCCCCCCCTGTCATTTTGCTGCAGCCGGACTGTGGCAACTGTGTCCCTGTAGTATGATGTTTTTAAGTCCTTTGGGTATAGACTCAGGCATGGGATAGATGGGACAAATGAACATTACATTCCCAGTTTTCCAAGGAATCTCCATACTGCTTTCCATATTGGCTGTACCAATTTGCAGTCCCACCAGCAATGTATGAATGTACTTTTTTCCCCACATCCTAGCCAACACTTATTGTTGTTTGTCTTCATAATAGCTGCCTTTCTGACTGAAGTGAGATAATATATTAGAGAAGTTTTGACTTGCATTTCTCTTGTTGTCAGAGATGAGGAACATTTTTTTTCAAATATTTGTTAATTGATTATATATTCTCTTCCAAAAAGTGTCTGTTCATGTCCTTGGCCCATTTATTGATTGGGTTATTTTTTAATTTCTACTTATTTATTTGTTTATTTTTGGTGCTTAGCTTTTTGAGTTCTTTATATACCCTAGAGATTAGTGCTCTATCTGATGTGTGAGGGGTTGAAAATTTGTTTCCAAGATGTAGGCTCTCTATTTACCTCACAGATTGTTTATTTTGCTGAGAAGAAACTTTTTAGTTTGAGTCCATCCCATTTATTGATTCTTGGTTTTAATTCTTGCACTATAGGAGTCTTATTAAGGAAGTTGGGGACTAATTCCACATGGTGAAGATTAGGGCCTATTTTTTCTTCTATTAGATGCAGACCATCTGGTTTAATTCCTAGGTCCTTGATCCACTTTGATTTGAGTTTTTTTGCATGGTGAGAGATAGAGATTTAATTTTATTTTGTTGCATATTGATTTCCCATTTTCCCAGCACCATTTGTTGAAGAAACTATCTTTTCTCCAATGCATGTTTTTTTGGCACCTTTGTCTAATATAAGATAATTGTAATTTTTTAGGTTAGTCTCTGTGTCCTCTATTCTGTACCATTGGTCTTCCAGTTTGTTTTGGTGACAATACCATGCTGTTTTTGTTACTATTGTTCTGTAGTATAGTTTAAAGTCTGGTATAGTGATGCCACCGCCTCACTTTTCCTGGTAAGGATTCCTTTATCTATCTGGGTCTCTTATTTTTCCAGATGAACTTCATGATTGCTTTCACTGTTTCTATGAAGAATGCCATTGGAATTTTGATTGGAATTGCATTAAATCTCTATAGTGCTTTTGGTAGTATGGTCATTTTGATAATATTAATTCTGCCTATCCAAGAGCAAGATAGGTATTTCTATCTTCTAAGGTCTTCTTTGATTTCTTTCTTTAGGGTTCTGTAGTTTTCATTGTATAGATCTTTCTTTTGTTAAGTTGATTTCCAAGTATTTTTTTTAGGTTGTTGTAAATGGGGTAGTTTTTGTTATTTCCCTTGCTGAGGATTTGTCACTGATATAGAGGATTGTCTTTGATTTTATATCCTGCTACTTTGATAAATTCACTTACTAGTTCTGGAAGTTTTCTGCTGGAGACTTTTGATTCTTCTAGGTATAGAATCATATCATCAGCAAATAGTGCTAATTTAACTTCTTTTCCTATGCATATTCCTTTAATTTCTTTTGTCTGTCTAATTGCTCTGGCCAGTGTTTTAAGAACTATATTAAGTAGAAATGTTTAAAAAAAGGCATCCCTGACTTGTTTCAGTTTTTAGAGGGAATGCCTTAAATTTTTCTCCATTTATAATAATGTTGGCCTGGGACTTAGCATAGATAGCCTTTACCATGTTGAAATATGTTCCTATAATCCCTTGTGTTTTCAAGTGTTTTGAACATGAAGATGTGCTGTATTTTGTCCAGTGCTTTTTCTGCATCTATTGAGATGATCATATGATTCTTATCTTTGCATCTATTGGTGTGATGAATTACATTTATTGATTTCCTTATGTTGAACCAACCTTGCATCCCTGGGATGATTTCCACTTGACATGGTGCATGATCTTTTTGATATGTTTTTGTGTTTGATTTGCCAGAATTTTATTGAGAATTTTTTAATCTATGTTCATTAGAGATATTGGTCTAAAGTCTTATGTAGAAAAATGAAAGTAAGGGAGTGCACTAGAGGAAAACCAAGACCTTTTATCATAAATCCCAAGAAAACACCTAGTTATGAGGATGAACAGATTAAAAGTCATCTATGATTAAAACTAGAAAAGACCAATAAGATAATAAAAGTTGGAGTAAACTCTAAGTGAGATAGGATATTTCAAGTAAATTTTAGTTGTCAAAATATCATGATTTGAAGGGTCTTACTTGATTTCTCTTCCAACTTTTATCTTGCTACAATCTAGATATACCATTTGAAAATCATCCTTACTCTGTCTGTTCTGCTAGTGAAAATATAATGTAAAAAATACAGAAATTGTTTTTTGGTAAAATTGCTGTTATTTTCTCATGTTAATTTTATCAGAAACATATGAAAATTCTAAAAAAATGGACATTAATTTTTTTAAATAAATGAGAAACTATATTTTAGTAAATGCTTACTCAACTCCACATTAAGCTCCACTTCTGTAATATCTCATTTTCTCCAATTTGTAAGTTTGAAATCACATCTCCTTTAATAACCCACACAAAAACATTGAAACTTCAATTATTTTTGAACTTGAGAGTTCAAAATTGAAAGAGATGTTTTGACAGATTCTTCTTAGTAAAATTTTTTTGTTGTTAAAATATTTTAAAATTTGTGTTTGAGGCATTGTCAATTTAATTGTACTGTATTGTTCAAGTACATGCATATATCAGTATTTGGGGGGGTAAGAGAATGCAATTTGGACTATAATACTTTTGAAAATAAGAATAGATCTTTAATTTATTTCCAATATTAAGCAGTTGGATGGAGATGTGGCTCAATGTTAGAGGATTTGCCTAGTTTGTGTGAATCCTCAAGTTTAATCCCTAATACCCTACCTTTCAAATCACACATTAAGCCATTGGAAATCTAATCATAGAATGTTATATGTCTTGGAGAAAATGAGAAGTAAACTCACTACCTTTAAGTTTTTGCTGTCCTAAGTATCTGAAAAAAAATACATAAATAAATATGTATGTATGTATACATATATGTGTATATCTGTACATATATGGATATCTGTACATATATTGGTATACATACATTTAAGAAAACATATGAAACACTATTATGCTAGAGTCTGGCTGGGCACAAATCATGAGCCACTTGAAGATTCAAGAAGGAACTAACTTTATTGTTAGAACCCACACCACACTCCCCCCACTGGAACTCTCCAGGAACTCCCCGAGCTCCACCGGAACTTCGGGAACATTTCGAGCACTCAACTGGAACTCATGCAAACTCTACCCATGTGAACTCTCTAGGAGCTCTGAGAGAGCTCAAAAATAGCAGGCACCCAAGGCAGCAGGAACCGCTCCTTCTGGCAAAATGCCAGGCACCATCTTGACCTGGCTGTGGCTCTCAACATCTCCCCCCTTTTGTTTAATTTAACAACAAGTATGTGGCTTAGGGACCGTGCCTCTCTTAGGTTGTCCAATACTACATATGGTCCTTACCCGTCATCGGATGAGCTGACCTCAAGGCATCAGCCTCCTGTCTTAGGTTGGTACCATTGCAATTGGATCTTACCTGTCATTGACTACTGGCCCAGCATTTAGCCACACTTGTGGATAGTGGTTTTTACACAAACACCATGAACAACCTGCTACAAGTAGAAAGGGGAGGATACAAAATGCCACGACACAAAGCCAATTGACGGCCCCTTTTGGAAAAATTGTACCACGGATGACATCATCAGCAAAGATACCCCAGCACTACTACAATTCACTGCACCAACAGATAGTTCACAATGCATACAAGTGATACAAATCCAGGCAAGTTATGCAAGCATTTCAAAGCAGAGGAATCCATTAATATGTCCTTTTTCTCCCAAAGTAAATCGACTCCTTGATTGAGCATCACATGTTGAATTACATTATTCATTTATGCATCAATTTATACAGTTTGTTGTGATAGCTATCACAGAAGCTGTAGTTTGGTTTTATCTTTGTCTTCACCCCCACTGGGATGCAGATAGGAATTCTGGCAGTGATGGCTAAAAAAAAAAAAAAAAATATGTAATATTCCAGCAGACACTAAAAAAAAAAAGCAATTTTCTAAACAATTTAGTATCCTGAATAGAATTAGATATAATGAAAAGGAAAGGTGAAAGTAAACAAACAGATCTGTTAACCTCCTTTTTTGTTCACATTTTAAAACAATCCTCAACAGCTGTTTACCCAATTTAAATTAAACCATTTAAATCACGTGAATAATAATAAAAAATATTTGGATCCATTTTTTCATGAGCGCTCCTCATATATGATATATGGACATATGCACATACAGACATGCAACACAAAACACAGGTGTGCACACATAACACAATACATACAACACATAACATAATAGTAAAGACCTTGTAGCTTTTTATAGGTGAAATCCCCATTGCAATGCTCAAAAACTCCACAGTCAAAAAATAAAATTGATCAGAAAAACATTAGCCTAGGTCTGTATGAGCTCAAAAAATAAAACAAAACTTCATGATATGGGAAAGGGCAATAATAAAATAGATATTGAAAAAAGCATCCTGGTTACCACCTGGGTTTGACTCTTCTTTTGATATCCCATCCTTTTTCCTGTAACTTGCATATGGGTCTGAAGGTATTCCCACAAGCAAGCCCCAAGGTTTCTTACATTTGAAATAGGCCTGAATGGTCTTCATTATTCATTACCCTTCTAGTGTGGGAGAACCACTGTAGCAGATGTAAGGATAGACAAACTGGAGTTCTGGATATCAGCTGTTATGGATTTGAGCCAAATCATCTTCTTTTTGGTCTGTAGAAATCACTTTAGTTAGTCTCTCTGGAATCCAAATTGGCTGCTGTTCTCCCTGTGGAAACACACAAACTGACCCCCAACTTCAGACAATCACTGGGTCAGGACCTTTCCATTGTCCTGTTAGAATATACTTCCAAAGTACCTTGGGCTTATGTACATTTTTTGGACACATGTGCCTTTACTCAGCACTAAGCCCTGATGAATCCAAATTTTAAAAGTTTAGAGTAAAAAAGGTTATTTTAAGTTTATCTTTGGGGGATATATATCCCTTCCCAATTCCCTCTTTTTGCTTTAATAAGTACATTTTAATAGTTTGATGAGCTCTTTCAACTATGCCTTGTCCCTGTGGATTGTATGGGATTCCTGTTATATGAGTAATGCCAAATGATGAGCAAAATTGTTTAAAAGAGGTAGAAGGATAGCCAGGGCCATTATCTGTTTTTAATTGTTTTGGAACGTCCACAGTGGCAAAATTTTGTAAGCAATGAGCTATAATATCTTTAGTTTTTCCTCCAGCATGAGGGAGCCCATCAAAAGTCTGGAAGAAGTATCAACTGTAACATGTAAATATTTTAATTTTCCAAATTCTGGCAAGTGTGTGATGTCCATCTGCCAAATATGGTTAGGTATCAGTCCTCTAGGATTGACTCCAAGATTAACTTGTGGTAAAAAGGTCACACAATTTTGACATTGTTTTAATATTTGTCTAGCTTGTTCCTTAGTTATTTTAAAATGCTTTTAAAAAGTATTTGCATTGACATGGAAGGATTTATGATAATTTGTAGCTTCTTCTAGCATAGAAAAAATATGTATGTCACGTGTAGTTTTGTCTGCTAAATCATTGCCCAAACTAAGGGCTCCAGGCAATTCTGCATGTGCCCTGATGTGTCCTATAAAGAATGGATCTTTTCTGTCCCAGATTAGACTTTGTATAGTGGAAAACAAAGAGAAAACAGTAGAGGAAGGGGAAATCCTACCAGCATCTTCAAGGTATATAGCATTAACTATATACTGACTATCAGAAAATAAATTAAATACAGAATCCTTAAACATCACAAAAGCTTGTAATACTGCATTAAGCTCTACCTTTTGAGCTGATTGTTTGGGTACTAAAAATGTAAAAGTTTGATCAGGGGTAACTACTGCTGCTGTACCATTATTTGACCCATCAGTGAATATATTTGGACCATTCATGATAGGTGTTTTTCTTGTCATTTTTTGGGAAAACTACAGGATGCGCTGAGCAAAAAGACAATAAACGATTAGATGCTAAGTGGTTATCAAATGAAACATTAGATTTGCACATGATTATTTCCCAAGTATTTAACTCATTAGCTAACTCATCAATTTGATTCATAGTATATGGAGTAATAATTTTATTGGGAGAAATTCCAAACACTCCCTTTGCTGCTTTTATTCCTTTGAGTATATTAATTGTCCTACAGCCTCAGGATACCTAGTAAGAATAGTGTTAGGAGAATAAGATAAATGTATCCATAATAATGGACCTTCTTGCCAAAATACTCCTGTAGGAATATTTTTTGTTGGTAGTACAATAAATAATAAAGGGAAACATATCAATTCTATCCAAATGCATATTTTCCATATATGTTTCAATGATTTTTAATGTCTTTCTTGCTTCAGGCATTAATATGCAGGGTGAATTTGGATCTGATGGACCTTTTAGGATATCAAATAAAGGTCCCAACTCTCCTGTTGGTATGCCTAGAAAAGGCCTTATCCAATTTATGTCTCTTAATATCTTTTGAAAGTCGTTAAGTGATTTGAGTTGATCTACTCGTATTTGAATTTTTGGTGGACGGACCATAGTCGAGGATAATAGAACTACTAAATAACGAATTGGAAAATTTAATTGTACTTTATCTATTGCTATCTCTAGATTATAATTTTTTAATGAGTTTGTAAGTGTGGCATAACATTCTAGCAATGTGTTTTTATCTTTGTGTGCTAATAATACATCGTCCATATAGTGAAATATTTGTGGTTCAGGATTTTGATTTCTAAGTTGCTGGATTGCTTTGTTAACATAAATTTGACACATAGTTGGGCCGTTAGCCATCCTTTGAGGGAGTACTTTCCATTCATATCTCTGATCAGGACCTTCATGATTCAGCGCAGGTATAGTAAATGCAAAACGTGGACTATCCTCAGGATGAATTGGAATTGAAAAAAAAACAATCTTTAATATCTGTAACTAAAACATACCAGGTTTTTGGAAAAGCAGACAATTGGGGAATCCCCAATTGAGCAGGTCCCATAATACCATCTCATTATTAATGTCTCTTAAATCTTGCAATAATCTCCATTTACCAGATTTATTTTTGATGACAAAAATGGGTGTATAATGGGGAGATACGGAAGGTTGTGTATGTCTCTCCGCTAATTGTTGTTTGACCAGGTCATGGGCTGCTTGTATCTTTTCTTTAGTCAGGGGCCACTGAGGAACCCATACTGGCCTTTCTGATTTCCAAGCAATTTTTATTGTCTCAGTGACCCCTCCTGAAAACCCAATATATGTCTATCTGTTTTTTGATCTATTTGTATTGGTGCCACTATACATTGTCCTTGTTTTCCTAATACTTTTTCTTTTTTAAAACCTTGTCTAGCCATAATAGTGGGCGAATTTGAATTGATGTTATTTGTTAATGTTAGACCTAATTGATCTAGAACATCTCGTCCCCATAAATTTATAGGAAGATGACCCAATACATATGGCTGTATAGTTCCTTCCCATCCTTCAGGATCTTCCAATCTAATACCATTGCACTTCTTTGGGGATTAGTTGCCACTCCTAGGCCTCAAAGTGTTTGAGTGGCTTGTTGTAATGGCCAATGTTTTGGCCATTCTTGACAAGAGATAGTGCTAAGGTCTGTACCTGTATCCAGTAGGCCATTAAATTCATGTCCTTGAATATTTAGTTTTAGCATGGGGCGAGAATCTAAATTTAATGAAAGCATAGCCCAATCTACACCTGTGGAGTCTAATCCCCTGGAACCTCTTTCTATAGTACAACTGGAAAATTTATCATGTAGGCTGGGTATTATTAATAACTGTGCTATTCTATCTCCTGGTGAAATTACTGATTATAATTTTTATTTCACCTTCATAATCAGGATCAATTACCCCAGGACTTATCATAAGTCCTTTTAGAGTAGAAGAGCTGCATCCCAATAATAAGCCTACTGTTCCTTGGGGAAGAGGCCCTTTTACCCCTGTGGGAATGATTTGAACTCCCATCTCTGGAGTTAGTACTGCTCTGGCGGAGGCGCAGATGTCCAATCCTGCTCTCCCTCTGGTTTTTCTAATGAGGGATCTAATGGATAATGTGTCATGGGCACTACCCTGATGGTGTTGCTGGGTTCCTCAGGTGCCCCGTATATTTGTGATCGTGGGCCCTGGAGCATGGGGCCCCCTTGTCTGTTTTTTGATAAGGAGCCCAATGTTTTTCTCCATGATATCATGGGTAAACACCTGGTCCTTGTCTATTTTTTGATAATGGAGTACCCTCTATAGTGGTTTGAGAATAACATTCATTAGCCCAATGTCTCCCTCTATGGCATCATGGGCAAATACCCGGTATTCTATCCCTTTGATACCTAGTTTTGTTAAACCCTCCTCCTATGGGGAAACTCCTTTTAAAATGTCCTGTTTGTTCACAATTGTAGCATGTTTTTGGCCTGGCACCTAAAGCCTGTTGTACTGCAGCTGCCAAGACTTGCCCTTGTTCATTAATGTCTCTACATAATTTAATATATGTGTTTAAATCTCCATGTTTCCATGGTCTAATGGCCTCCCTGCATCATCTATTTGCTTGTTCGTAGGCTAGTTGCTTTATTAATGGCATATCGTTTGTTCTATATCTCCAATGATTCTGGTAGCTGTTTGTATAATCCTATCTACAAATTCAGCATAAGTTTCTTTAGCTCCTTGTATTACCTTAGATAATTGACCTTGTAAATCTCCCTGTCCTTTTAAAGCCTTCCACGCCCTAACCGCATCTGCAGCAATATGTCAGTATATGGAAGGATCATATCCAATTTGTTGCTGCTGACCCTCATAAGGTCCCTTTCCTAACAACATATCTAGATTTCTCTGAGGATAACCAGCCACTGCATTTCGCCTAGCCATCTCCATGCAAAATTCCTGATTGGCAACCTTCCATAACAGATATTGTCCTCCATTTAGCACAGCTTTGCACATACTAGCCCAATCTGCTGGCGTCATATTCAAGTTGGTAATGGATTCGACCATACTTACAGTGAACGGTGCTTGAGGACCATAGGTTGTTACAGCCTCTTTCAGCTGCTTCACTGTTTTGAAATCTAAAGCATGGTGAATTCGCTGCCCTCCTGCTGCCTCAAATACAAGGCATGCTAATGTTTGAGGTCCTGTCTCAGGATCCCATCTATCAACTACAGGGGTTGAGGGCCACTCAGCATATGTTGTCTCCATAGGTGGAGCTGTTGGTTGAACACTCACGCCCCCCTGGTGATAGAAAGGGGTTAGTAGCAACCTTCCATTGTAATTTCTCCCCTGATAGCCCTTCCTCCTCTAAACTTTTTTCCTTTGTCTGACTAACTCGAGAGACTTTCTCTTTTACTTGATGTAAGATGTCTTCTCCTAGACTAAGCAAACAAGATTGTACCAACATCCATAATGGTAATGTGCCAACTGGCAGAGTTCCTGGGCTTTCCTTTTGTATCTTTTTAAAATCTTCACCATGATGGTTCCATTGTGATATATTTAACAACCCTTCTTTAATGAACCATGGGCTACATCTTTGTATCATCTTAACATATGCCCTAACTGTTCTTGATTTTACTGAGATGCCTCCTTCCTCTAGCACTTTACTTAACTTCCTTTCGGTTTGGTTCTTATTAATTTTTAATTCCATATTTCCGTGATGAAGATACCCCTCACTAAGATAATGCAAAAGAAAACCGAGACAAAATGAAACAAAAATGGAACAAAAATTCATTATACCAGCTTTTCTATCCTCCTGAAATGTCCATCCGTCCTTTCTCCCTATCTGTTCCCCAGACGCAAACAGTTTTTCCTCAGATGTAAGTGGTTTTTCTTCCATCCCACCTATCTCCAGGGGCAGGCAACTTAAAACAAAAGTGAAACAAAACGAAAGAAGAATCTTTAAATGGTTACCCATCCTCTGGCACTGCCCTCAGGCGCGAGCAGTTTACCTTATCACTTACCCTCAGGCGTTCCCCCTATGGCCACCATATGCCGCAGTCTGGCTGGGCACAAATCATGAGCCACTTGAAGATTCAAGCAGGAACGAACTTTATTTTTAAAACCCACGCTGCACACCGCCCACATGAAGTCTCCAGGAACTCCCCGAGCTCCAAGGAACTTCGGGAACTTTGCGAGCACTCAACCAGAACTCATGCGAACTATACCCACACCAACTCTCTAGGAGCTCCGCGAGAGCTCAAAAATAGTGGGCACCCAAGGCAGCAGGAACTGCTCCTTCTGGCAAAATGCCAGGCACCATCTTGACCTGGCCATGGATCTCAACACTATTACTCAAGAAACAGAGTAGAAAACTTATTATTTCATAGTATAATTATTTGTATAATAATTATATAGTCATTATTTCATAGTATAATCTTGAAAAATAAATAACTTTCCTTACAAAGACTACTTCCATTCTCCTCTATTTAATACAGTTTAGCCATGCTGACATATTTTATATGTTTGTCAGCTTGAACATGGGATACAGAGAGCAGTGGCAGATTGGAGACCTCCATATATCCTAAATGCTGATTTAAAAAAAAAAAAAGAAAGAAAAAGAAAGAAAGGAAAAAGAAAAGAAAAGAAAAAGGAACAACAAACTAAGTTTGAGGCATTCTTCCCTCTTAAAATTTCTTTAAGAATACAACATGGATTTTTTATTCTAGCAAAGATTTGGAAGTTTTCTTTTTTCACTAGACCATAATGTAATGGTAATGGGGTTCTTAATCTAAACTATAGATGATAGTATAAAGGACCATCCTCTGATTTCAGGCTCTTTAAGCTGAATTTCTTTGCTAGTTTTACTCATATTTATTAGCAAGTTTTGTACTTTTTTGGTGTAAGAATGGAGATTTTTGACAAGTTCTTACCATTTTGGTGTTTTAAAGTTGAATCCTATTAATCACCTGTCTTTTAATAAATTTTGTTCAGACATTTGCATGCTTAATTGTTAAAAATAATTGGAAACAGGAGAGAATGTTTTGTTAGCATGCACAATTCAAGCACACTTACACGGGGAGGCAGAGAGACAAAGCCCTCCGTTGAGGTGAACTGTGGAAATGTGGGTGCCCTCACCATGGGCTTGTGGGAGGCAAAGATCCTATGGGAAGAGAGCAGGGATTGCTACAAGAACATGTTCATGGACATGATAAAAAGACTAGAAAACTACACCCATAAAGTATGCAGGAAGCAAGGTTGGAAAGGCAACTGAGAATAGAGCTAAGGACTAGCCACATGAATAATCTGGATGGTAAAGTCCCCTGTGTCTGCCACTCCTAAAGAACTGTCAGTGCGGGCAGCACCCTCACCTGGATTCTTATTACTGCCCTCAATAGTAACACAACCAACCCTGCATCTGAGCTAGTAGACCTGACCCTGCACTGGTGTGCTATTCCATGGAGAGAAATGGAACAGGGGGAACTGTACTTCCTTCAGTTTTAGACTCTTGTTAATACTATCACAACTTGTGATTAAAGGTTTAATTTTTTCATCTATGGCTTAGTGTTTTAATTTGTAACAACCACACTTGGCAGCTTAGTTGTCTGTCTCCCAGCTAACCTGAGCTTCTTCTCACAGTTGTAGTTTTAGTTACAATCACTTCCAAATACATTTTAATTTCCTTTTGGTTTATTCTTTACCATAAGATCTCTTCAGAAATGTATTATTTGGTTTTCAAATTCTTAGAAAATATTTACTTATCTTTCTCGTATTGACTTCTCACTTCAATATATACCTAGAGGCTTTAGAAAATATTTTATATAATTTAAATTATTTTAAATTTATTGAAAAAAATTATGGTGCAGAATATCATCTATCTTAGAAAATGTTCCAAGAACACTTCAGAGAATGTCTATTCCACTGTTATTGAGTGGAATGTTCTTAAGTGTCAGTTAAGTTCCTTGGATTATCATATTCAAATCTGTATTCTTATTGATGATGTCTCTTTACTGAGAGAGACTTTTTGTGACCTACAACAATTATAGAATTTTCAATTCATCCTTGAAGTTCTATGTCGCAAACTCCAAATCACGTATATTTTTATCTAAGAAGAAATGTTTAAAGAGGTTTAAAAAAATAAGGAATAATTCTTAGGCATTCACCCAGGGGGCTAGTGTCCTCAGTGCTCTTCATTCTTTTGCAGAGATCCACCTTTCCATCTGTTCTCAGTTGAGTTCTTTTGAAAGAAGTCAACATTTTTTAAATGAAAACCTGAGAATAATTCTTTCAGACTTTCTATATGAGAAAATGCCTTTATTTATTTTTTATCTTGAAATATATTTTGAATGAGTATTGTAGGTTGACAATTATCTCTCAAGCACTTTAAAGATGTGTCTCATGACTAATTTTCATGGGGCAAGGTAGAGGAACCTGTTGCAGTACTTATGGTTTTTCCTCTGCATCTTCTTTCTCATTGATTTTTTAAGGTTTTTTTTTTAATCTTTATTTTTAGGCTTGAAAATTTATATTTTGGTGTGTTTCATGTTGTATATTTCATGTTTTTGTCCTTGTTGATCATTTGTTAATATTTGAATCTGAATAATTGTAGTTTTTGTCAAATTTGGAATCATTATTGTATCAGTGCTTTTTTTTCTTTCTTTCTTTCTTTTTTTTTTTTTTTTCCTGGTGCTGGGGATTAGAACCCAGGGCCTTGTGCATGCAAGGCAAGCACCCTACCAACTAAACTATAACTCCAGGCCCTCAATACTTTTCCTTTTAAGCCCTTCCCTTTTTTTCAGAGTCTCTGTACCTCAAACCTCTTGAATTATATTTTCCACATTTGATCTCTGAAGGTTCTCATGTCTAATCTCTTCTGTGTTTAATCTGCTATAAAGGCTGTGTAGCATATTGTTCATCTCTGACACTGCAGTTTTACCTCTAGAAATTAATTTGGGTGTCTTTTTTATATTTCCCATGTCTCTCCTCAATTTTTGGACATATGGAATACAATTATAATAAATCTATTTAAGTCCTTCCTTGCTAATTCTAACACCTGTGTTAGTTCTCAGTTGGTTTAAATTGATTGATTTTTCTCCTCATTATAAACCAAGTTTCTTCTCTATTTTGTAAGCTTGATTAACTTCACTATGATCAACATAGAAAATTTTACCTTTTTGGATGCTGGATATTTATGAATTCCTAATAACAATTCTTCCACTTTATTCTGAAATACAGTTGCAGTTGAAACAGACTGATCCTTTTGGTCTTGCTTTTGGATTTGTTGGCCAAGTCCAAATTGCTGCTCAGTCTAAGGATAATTATTTCCCAGTAATGAGGCAAGATCTTCTCAAGTGCTCTATGGAATGTCTTATGGATATCTTCAGTCTGGTTGGTGGGATCATGTTGTATTTCTGGCCTGGTGTGAGAGCCTGGCATTATTCTGCAGTATTTTGAGATATTTTTCCATGGTCCTTTCTTTGCACTATTAAATGATCAGTACTCAACTCTCTTCATTGAACTCTAGGATCTCTTTATGCTCATCTATCTTTACTAATTATTGCATATTAATTTTTCGGAACAGTGAGTTTTGCTGTGGCATACTTTGTAATGCAGTAACAATTCAATTAACATTACTTCTCAAAAGCCCCTTTTCCCCCTCTTTTCCTTTCCACTGCTCCAACCTATTGAGTTCCTTTCTACTTTCATGACATCCCTCTAGCTTCCACATATAAGAAAAATCATATGTTTCTTGTCTTTCTGTGACTGGCTCACTTGGTTTAACATGATGGTTTCCAGTTCCATTTATTTTCCTGCAAATGACATAATTACATTCTTATTTATGGATGAATAAAACTTCATGGTGTGAATTTTGATTTAGTCTTCATCTGTTAACCAGAAGAAAAAGTTCTAGAAACTTCATATGAATATCATATTTTCTTAGCACTTGGGAAGAGACTGAATTATAAAATTAAGAAAAGCCAAATTGTTTTTTATTGATTCATATTAATGATGCAGAATACTGGGTTTGATTGTGGAATATTCATAAATGCATACACATAATCTAATCCATTTTACTCACTGATTCCTCCCTTTACTCTTCTCTCCTCCCTGCCCTGATTCCCTTCCTCTGTCCTAAGTTCTCCCTTCTACTTTCATGTGATTGCTCTTTTTTTCCCATTTTCTCTTTTTCCCTCTAGCTTCCATAAATGAAAGAAAACATGTGACACTTATTTTTCTAAGTCTCTTATTTTGCTTCACATTATTCTCTCTGCTTCTGTACAATTTCCTGAAAATGGTGATTTCATTTCTCATTATGGCTTAATAAAACTCTATTGTGTATATATACATTTCCTTTATCAGTTTAGATGCTGACAGACACCTATGCTGATTCCATAGCTTGACTATTGTAAATCATGCTGCAATAGATGTGGATATGCAGGTATCACTAAAAGTGTGCTATTTTTTTTTTTTTTATATAAATACTGGCATAGCTGGGTCATATGATAGATTGATATTTAGTTTTTTGAGGTATACCCATGCTGATATTCATAGTGGTTGTACTAATTTACCTTCCCTCCAACAGTGTATAAAAGTTCCATTTTATATCTATTTTTGCAGCATTTATTGTTTGTATTCTTGATGATTACCATTCGGACTGGAGTGAGATGGAATATCAGTGTAGTTTTGATTTGAATTTCCCTGATGGCTAAAGATGTTGAAATTTTTCGTGTAATTTTTGACCATTTGTTTTTCTTCTCTTGAGAATTGCCTAGTTAGTTCATTTTGCCTATTTATTGAATGTATTAATTGCTTTTTGGCATTGAGTTTTTCAAGTTCTTTGTGCATTCTGAATATTAATCCTAGGTCAGACAAGTAACTGTTAAAGATTTTCCCCAGTTCTATAGGTTGTCTCTTCATAGTTTTGCAGAAGATTTTTAGTTTGATGACATCCATTTACTGACCCTTTTTCTTCCTGAGCTATAGGAGTATTATTTAGAAAGTCTTTTTATACTTTATGTTGAAGGGTTTCCCCTATGGTTTCTTATAACTGTTGTATATTTTCTGGTCTTATACCTAGATATTTGTTCCATTTTGAGTTGATTTTTTTTTTAGTTGTTGATAGACCTTTATTTTATTTATTTATTTATTTATGGTGCTGAGAATCGATCCCAGTGCCTCACACATGCTAGACAGGTGTGATACCACTGAGCCATAGTCCCAGCCAGAAATGACTTTTGTCTGCTACTTTATAACACTGTTCTACACGTTTGTTTTTATGCTAGAATGATGTTGTTTTTGTTACTGTGGGTTTGTGGTGTAATATGAAGTCAGGCAAGAATGATGCCCCCAGTTTGCTACTTTTGCTCAAAATTTTGGTTATTCTGGGTCTTTCACTGTTTTATGTGAATTTAAGGATTTTTTTCTAGCACTATGAAGAATATCATTGGTATTTTATAGGAATTACATTGAATATGTAGATTGCTTTTGGTAATATGATCATTTTAACAATAATTATTCTTCCTATTTTTATCTTCTAATAGCTTCCTTGATTGCTCTTTTAGTGTTCTAATTCTTCTTTTAGAAGTCTGTCACCTGTTTGGTTAGATTTATATCTAAGTATTTTGTTTTTTGAAGCTATTAGGAGTAAAATTCTTTTCCTGATTTTTTAAGCAGTGAATTCTTTATTGGTTTTCCAAAAAGTTATTGATTTTTGTATGTTGATTTTATATCCTGCTACTTTACTGAATTTGTTTATCATCAGTTCTTTTTAAAGTATTCTTACTGTGGGCTCTATCCATCTTTTTCTCTTTGGATCCTGAATACCATTTGCTTATTTCAGATTGTTCTTTCCAGATCCGCCTTGGTTTTCTGTCTCTTTGCTTGAGAGAGGAAACTCACTCAAGAAACAGTCATAGAGCTCCTTATTCCTATTCCACATCTCACAAGGATCACTATGTTTATTATCTCATGTCCAGTATCATTAAAGTTTATATATATATATATATATATATATATATACACACACACATATATATATAATATGTATAATATATATATTATAAATTATATATAGTTTATATATTTATAGTTTAAGTATGTCATTTGTATATTGTTTATATATGTATTTTATAAATATATAAACTATATATAATATTATATATATATATATATATATATATATATATATATATATATATATATATATATATAGTTTATTGTTTTAGTTGTTTCAGCCATAGGGTAAATGCTCTCCTTGTTATTAAATCTTATAATAAGGCAGAATTTTCATTCAAATTGTTTTAACATCTAAAAATGTATAAGGATCTCATTTGTGCATTTTAAATTCTGTGAATTAAGTGAAATATTATTAATGCTGTAAAATCTATGTGATAAAGTTGATATACATACAAACATATATACATATAAATATATACACATATAATACATACACACACGCGCATATATATATATAAACTGTGTGCCTCATCTGCTTCCATGAATATATACAAAGATATATAAATACATATACAAAGATATACATGTATTCATGAATACACAAACATTTATCTACAGGAGAGAAAAATGATACTTAATATTAGACAAGAGTGTTGATATTGTTAAATGAGAGAACAAATGTGTTTTTAGAATACAGTAGAAAGGAAGGATGTTTAGAAGGCATATTAATAGTCATAATCAACAAAAGATTGAGTTAATTATACTGCTCCATTGGGAGGAAAATTTTATAGTGGACAATTGCTTAGGCTGTACTCTCTAAATTGGCAGGTAAATATGAGAATAGTAAAGGAAAGAATTTGAACAGTGTCAGGTCTTACCTAATATTTATTTGAATTCATTTGACTAAATAGCATCCTTCAAAATGAGAGATATACTAATTTAGGAAAGTGTTTGATGGGATATTGGAGATTTGGTTAGTGACAATTTGTTCTTACTTTAATGGTTACTCCTGGGAAAAAATGTTTTAAAACAAGTATTAAAATAAATTATTAAAGACTTGTTATAAAAGCATTAGTAGTTCATTTATTGGGGTTAGGTATTAATAATGTTCAGGCCTTTAGGTATGTGATGATAATTCACAGACATTTGATACTCTTCTGCTTTCAATCAACCCAAGAACACACTTCCTTGAACACTTGTGGTTTCACATAGACCGGTGACTAGTTATCACCAGTATGGCAAGTTGATGTGAAATGTGTCACATCTTATTCAAAGAACAGAATTTTCAGTGTGAGAGCTTCCAACTCTGTCATTTTTGTCATGAAAATTGTGATCATATCCTTGTATGAGAAAGAAGTCAAATCTTGAACCATCATAAGTCACTGAGTATGCACAGTGATAATTGCCTTACAAGAATTTCCTCAACCCAGAATAGATTTTATAGGGTTGAAAAACATTTATATTTTGTTATGCCACTGAACTATTTGATTTTACAGCAGCATCTAGCTAATTATATCCAATGGAGAATATTTTGTTATAGGTTTCTGATATGATCATGATTAAAATAATATGACTAATATGTAAATGTTTTGAATATATGGTTATAGTTGGGGTAAATAAAATATTCAGAATTATTAATTAACTTTAATAGTATGCAAAACTAGAAATGCATGTTTTGTATTTCTGAATAATGGATAAAACAATTACGAAATATATGATGTGAATCTAATCTTTAGTTCACACTTTTCTAGTATTTAATACTAATACATGTGATTCCATGACATTATTTACATTTTTAGTGAATGTGTCAATACAGCCATATAACTGTCACTGATAAGTCTTGGGGATTCAATTCATGTTTGTTAATTGAAAAGGTGAAGATGTTACTGCTCCAGAGAGAGGTTTTAATTAATCTAGGATATAAATATTAATATTTATAACAATTGGGCTTAAATTTAGATGTATGTAACACAAAATGCTAGAGTAGTTTAAAATAGAATCTGTTTATATTTTTACACATAGCAAAGAGTTTGCAATTATTCAATTGCAAAAGATTTACTGATGCATGGATTGGCATCTCTCTGATGACATTGACCATTTGAATTTTATGAGTAGAATTCTGCCAGATGAAAATTAAGGCATGGTTCAAGACAACAAGAATGGAAATAAGTGTATGTGCAATGGAAACAAATATTTATGACTCTTCGTATCAGTAATTTTCTCTAATTCTTTATGTTTTCCCCACCCCCAACCTTTCCTATACAATGTTACCCAGAACATTACCAAATATCTACTTCCAGGTACCATAAGGTAAGACATACTATTTACACCATATGGAGTCCTTTAGAGTCACATAAGGGAAAAGTTGGTTGGGAAATATTTTCTTATCAGTCAAAATAAAGTATCTACTGTAGCTTTTGTTCAAATATTCATATGTGTCAGTCCCTGTGCCAGACACCATTTAATCTGCTAGAAATAATGTATTGTGCAAAGCATTATCCACTTTCACAAAGCATTTTGAGGCTTAAAGAATTTCTAGTTTTTGTTCAAAATAATCATAAGGGTAGCCTAAGTATAAAGATGAAGAGATTCTAAACTCCAATGCTAAAATAGTGTTTCAGACTTTAATTCTATTATGAATCTTAGCCATATTTGAAGGCATTTTTATATTCACTTACCAACTAAAACTCAGTGAATTATTGAAGTAGATTTTTATGAATATTCTATGATAATTCAAGTGGGCTTATCATCAAATCAAGTTAAACATTAAAACCCACAACATTACTGACACAAAAAACTCAGATTCTCTCCATATTTTTCTTAGGGGAAGTTTATTTTCTGGCCTTTGGCATAGTAATAATATACTGTCTTCAGGTTTTATTTTTGTTTTTAATTTAATTTTGTAGTATTGGGAACTGAACTCAGAGCCCCTTTAAAACTGAAACCCACACTTACCCCTTTTTATTTTACTTTTGAGACATAGTGTTGCTAAGTTGCTGAGGCTATCCTCCAACATGTGTTATTCTAGCTTCAACTTCCTGAATAGCTAGAATTATAAGCATGCACCATATGCCCCACTGGCTTTTTTTACTCTATCATAATCAAAGCACAACAACATTTCATTTAGGTCTATATCTGATTGTGATTCCTTTATTTGTCTCCTGTATTAGTTTCTCAAAACTTCAATTTGCTTACACATCTAAAGTTGCACCCCCTACATTGCTAAGTGTCCCTTCTTTGTTCTTACAAGAACTGCTATATACTATCACAGAATTTAGGGTTTCCCTTGAGTCCAACCCAACAGACATGCATTTTAATCATCTTTGGAGTCAATAGTATCTTAACAAAAGCTACTTCTTCTGAGAACCACAATCTCAAGTGGTAAATCATTTTATGTGGCCTATTTATTCATTAGACAGTGGTTAAAATAGGGAAAAAATGTGATTCTTTTACAAAATGATTTATGGACAAAATGAAATACTGTTTAAACTAATCAAATATCTCTTGTGATACTTTCTCCGTAGCTTGATCAATACTTATAGACATTAGTCTCTTGTTTTAGGCCAAATGATGATGTTCATAAGTCTATAAGAGAAAATATATATATATATATATATATATATATACATTCTGAACAATTAACATGTGCCGCTGGCTGGGCAAACTAACGGGGGGGGGGGGGGGGGGTGACGAGGAACTTGTGTAGATTGATACAGCAGGAGCCGTTTATTGTAGGACCGCAGGGGTATATATACATTACACACAGCTTATCTTAATTAACGTAAACTAGATACAGCAGTCAACCAATAAGGAATCTCCACACTTAATGGCTCCCTGGCATTACTTCACAAACCACTCCCCCTGGCAAAATTCCAGGCGCCATCTTGACTTGTTTACAGACTCTAACAAACATGTGCACAAAAAAGTTTCTAACAGGTGTACAAGATCCAACCTCTAAGCTGCAATTATAACATTTGTTTCTGGATCTTCATTACATCTCCTTTAAAGCCTAAATACAAACTTATTGCATTTATTTTGCCTACATTAACTTTATTTTATTTTATCATTTCCATGGATCCATTGGATTCTTTCTCCTTAATGTATTATTGCCTGGTTTGAATATGATTCATCTCTACTAAAACTCATGCTGAGGCTTGATTATGAGTGTGGCAAGATTCAGTGGTCATGGGACCTTTAAGAACTAATGACTTCAGGGAGACTTCACTCTCATGAAGTTATTTACTGTAGAATCCAAGAAAATTGATGATTTGTACCCTGGTACCTCTGTTCTCTATTTTTCCATGTGATGTCTTCTGTACTCTAACTTGCCCTTCCACCTTTTCTGCCATGCATGAATAGTACAATAATTAGCTCTCAAAAGAAGCTAGCTAAACAGATATTAGTGCCATGTTTTGGACCCTCTAGATATATGAGCTAAATAAACATTTTTTTTCTTTATAAAGTATCCAGAATGATATTTTACTATAGCATCAGAAAATGTACCAAGATAATAATCAGCAATATTTATTGAACGTATAGTTTTTGCCAGTTACTGTGTCATGATTTAAGTATAGAAAAATGAATGAAGGTATATAGGAACATTCATGCAATGGAGGAAAGTAGGTTAAGCTCAGTTAAGTGACAGGTGCTATCAGATGGTTGCATGAGGTGTCAGTGGAATAGAAGAATGGTGTGCTGAAATCATGTTGGAGAACAAGTTGTATGAATGTGACACTTGATCTGTGGGTGATTCTTGAGGAAGATGAAAACTAAAACACTTCTCAATTAGAAGTTGTAGCATGGTAACAAGATATGATATGTGAAACTCCTCTTTGAAGATGATACTAAAAATATGATAGGTCCTTAAGATTGACAAAGTTGTATTCATAAAAAAAATTTTTGGCATTTATAGATATGCCAATATAATTATAGCATATATTTTCACCAACAGATAATTTGTTTTTTGTCAAAAGGCTGAAAAA
The DNA here is from genome assembly GCF_047511675.1 of Marmota flaviventris. Taxonomy (NCBI): domain Eukaryota; kingdom Metazoa; phylum Chordata; class Mammalia; order Rodentia; family Sciuridae; genus Marmota; species Marmota flaviventris. The sequence continues at coordinate 47,383,653 of NC_092510.1, read as the reverse complement.
CTGATGGAAAATAGCTTTAAAATTTACCTTTTATATTTTAAAGCATTTTAATATTTATATGGTGCATTTCTTAATGTTCAATGTTTGACTAAATATTTTATTTCATTTTAAGAAAATTTGATTTTATTTAATATGAATGCCAATACTTGCAACTGGCTTTATTTTCATGACACTTTCAGACACACAAAGAAAGTTTTGATCCCACTGAAGTATTATTGCATTTAGCTGGAACAGTCACCATGCTCAGACCACAGTGATTCAAACCTTGGGTACTAATATTAATATTGAGCTGTTTTCCATGTTGTTCCTATGCCTTGAATATTTAACCCTGGGAATCTGTAAGATTTATTCTTTCAGAGTCAGATCTCAGCTTGTTAAATATTTCAGATCAATTCCCTAGCCATCTGATCATGCATAGCTCTGAAATTTCCCAGTCATCTTCTATCACTTATTCTTGTTTGATTGCCTTCAGAGCACACCACTATCTCAGATTAATTAAGTTGTTTTCACATATGAGTTTAATTTTTTTTATCTTCTAATTAGAATGCAAGAGTCATAAAGAAAAGCCTATAGCTTCCTTATTCACTGCTGTGACTTCAAAGACCAGAATAAGGTCTACCCTGATAAGCTCTTCCCAGCTCCAATTCACCTTCATCCCTGAACAAAACTGCTGCTTGGGCTTATGCCAGCTACCACCAGTGAGGCCTCGGCTCTGAAGGAGATCCAGTGGGAGACCTCATGTTTTGCTTTCACTGCTGAGTTGGTGTCAGCATCAGAACAACAAGATAGAGCCCTAAAGCATAAGAAATGAGATAATTCTATATAGAAAATGCCACAGTCTGGCTGGGCACAAATGCCGCAGTCTGGCTGGGCACACAATCACGAGCCACCACACAGCTTGTAGATTCAAACAGCAACTCTTTATTCCCGAACTCACACCAGCCGTCTACAATCACGTTCTGGGGAAATCCACGTTCTCTGCCCAAATCCACCTCCACTGGGCTTCTATCTCCAAAATATACTGTCTGAATCCCGTGAGAACTCAAGGGGAACTCAGGCAGCAGGATACGCCCTATTCCCAGCAGGAATAATCTTAAACCTTAAACCTGGAACCTAAACTGGGAACGCCCTAAACAGGATTATCTTAAAACTGGGAACACCCTAATCTGCCTTGGTCCTTGAGCAAGGTCACCTACATTCAATGTCGCTGCAACATGTCAGCAACATGGGGTACGCTGGCAAGGAAATTGTCATACCTACTTGGCTAATGGCTCCCAGCATCTCCCCCCTTCTGATTAATTAAACAACAAGCAATGTGGCTTAAGGACCGTGCCTGGTAGGTTGTCCAATTCAACATATGGTTCTTACCCGTCATCGGAAAACTGACCTTTAGGCGTCAGCCTCCTGTCTTAGGTTGATACCACTGCAATTGAATCATACCCGTCACTGACTACCGGTCCAGCATACAGCCATACTTGTGGATAGGTCTATGCACCAGTGGGGGGGTGAGGTTCTTTGCCTCACCTCTGTTGGCCCCCAAATTTGGCCTTGGTGCCAGTGGGGGAGTGAGGTTAATGTGGCTTATGGACCGTGCCTGGTAGGTTGTCCAATTCAACATATGGTTCTTACCCGTCATCGGAAAACTGACCTTTAGGCGTCAGCCTCCTGTCTTAGGTTGATACCACTGCAATTGGATCATACCCGTCACTGACTACCGGTCCAGCATAAGCCATTGGCCCCCAAATTTTAGACCATCACTAGCAGAAGGGAGGAGGATACAGAAATGCCACGACACCAAGCCAATTGACGGCTCCTTGGGAAAAAATTGCATCACTGGTGACACCATCAGCAAAGATATGTCAGCACTACCACAATTAACATGGGGTGCGCTGGCAAGGAAATAAAAATTGCATCACTAGTGACACCATCAGCAAAGATATGCCAGCATTACCACAATTCGCTGCACCAAACGATAGTTACATAGTCCAGGCAAGTTCTGCAAGCAGTTCAAAGCGGAGGAATCTATCAATATGTCCATTTCCTCCCAAAGTAAGTTTCCTCCCAAAGTAAGTTGACTCTTTGATTGACCATTACTTGTTGAGTTCTTCACCGGCACGGGATGGAGATAGGAATTCTGGCAATGATGCTAAAGAGACATTATCCTGAAAAGAATTATTAAATATAATGAAAAGGAAAGGTGAAAGTAAACAAACAGATCTGTTAACCTACTTTAAAAACAATCCTTAACAGCCTTTTACCTAATTTAAACTAGTAAACAAACAGATTTGTTAACCACCTTTAAAAACAATCCTTAACAGCTGTTTACCTAACTTAAATTAAACCATTTAAATCACGTGAATAAAAAATAATAATAATAATTCGGATCCATTTTTTCATGAGCTCTCCTCATATAAGAAATATGGACATACGCACATACAGACATACAACACAAAACACAAGAGTGTACACAAACGTACAACACATAAGAAAATAGTAAAGGCCTTGTAGCTTTACCTAGGTGAAATCTCCATTGCAATGTTTAAAAACTCCACAGTCAAAAAATAAAACTGATCAGAAAAACATTAACCTAGGTTTGTATGAGCTCAAAAAATAAAAATAGAACCTTATGATGTGGAAAAATGCAATAATAAAATAGCTATTGAAAAAAGCATCCTGGTTAATCACTGTCGCAGATGTAAGAATGGCCAAGCTGGAGTTCTGGATATCAGCTGTTATGGATTTGAGTCAAATCATCTTCTTTTCGATCTGTAGAGACTGTTTTAGTTAATCTCTCTGGAATCCAAATGGGCTGCTGTTCTCCCTGTGGAAAAACACAAACAGACCCCCGACTCCAGACAATCACTGGGTCAGGACCTTTCCATTGTCCTGTTAGAATATCTTTCCAAAGTACTTTAGGCTTATGTACATTTTTTGGATACATATGTCTTTCTGCAGCACTAAATCCTGATGAATCCAAATTTAAAAAGTTTAGAGTAAAAAGCGTTATTTTAAGTTTATCTTGGGGTGATATATACCCCTTTCCAATTCCCTCTTTTTGCTTTAATAAGTATGTTTTAATAGTTTGATGAACTCTTTCAACTATGCCTTGTCCCTGTGGATTGTATGGGATTCCTGTTATATGAGTAATACCAAATGATGAGCAAAATTGTTTAAAAGAGGTAGAGGTATAGCCAGGACCATTATCAGTTTTTAACTGTTTAGGAACGCCCACAGTGGCAAAATTTTGTAAGCAATGAGCTATAACATCTTTAGTTTTTTCTCCGGCATGAAGGGAGCCCATCAAAAATCCAGAAGAAGTATCGACTGTAACGTGTAAATATTTTAATTTTCCAAATTCTGGCAAGTGTGTGACGTCCATCTGCCAAATATGGTTAGGTATCAGTCCTCTAGGATTGACTCCAAGATTAACTTGTGGTAAAAATGTCACACAATTTTGACATTGTTTTATTATATGTCTGGCTTGTTCCTTAGTTATTTTAAAACGCTTTTGTAAAGTATTAGCATTAACATGAAACCTTTTATGAAAATTTGTAGCTTCTTCAAATGTAGAGAAAATATGTATGTCATATGTAGTTTTATCTGCTAAATCATTGCCCAAACTAAGGGCTCCAGGCAATCCTGTATGTGCCCTAATATGTCCTATGAAGAATGGATCTTTTCTGTCCCAGATTAGACTTTGTATAGTGGAAAACAAAGAGAAAACAGTAGAAGAAGGGGAAATCCTACCAGCATCTTCAAGAGATACTATAGCATTAACTACATACTGACTATCAGAAAATAAACTAAATACAGAATCTTTAAACATCAAAAAAGCTTGTAAAACTGCATTAAGCTCTACCTTTTGAGCTGATTGTTTGGGTACTAAAAATGTAAAAGTTTGATCAGGGGTAACTACTGCTGCTGTACCATTATTTGACCCATCAGTGAAAATATTTGGAACATTCATGATAGGTGTTTTTCTTGTCATTTTAGGAAAAACTACAGGATGCTTAGACCAAAAAGACAACAAAGGATTAGATGGTAAATGATTATCAAATGAAACATTAGATTTACACATGATTATTGCCCAAGTATTTAACTCATTAGCTAACTCATCAATTTGATCCATAGTATATGGAGTAATAATTTTATTGGGAGAAATTCCAAACACTCCCTTCGCTGCTTTTATTCCTTTGAGTATTAATTGTCCTACAGCCTCAGGATACCTAGTAAGAATAGTGTTAGGAGAATAAGATAAATGTATCCATAATAATGGACCTTCTTGCCAAAATACTCCTGTAGGAATATTTTTTGTTGGTATTACAATAAATAATAAAGGCAAACTTATATCAATTCTATCCAAATGCATATTTTCCATATATGTTTCAATAATTTTTAATGCCTTTCTTGCTTTAGGAGTTAACATGCGGGGTGAATTTGGATCTGATGGACCTTTTAGAATATCAAATAAAGGTCCCAACTCTCCTGTTGGTATACCTAGATAAGGCCTTATCCAATTTATGTCTCCCAATAACTTTTGAAAGTCGTTAAGTGATTTGAGTTGATCTACTCGTATTTGAATTTTTGGTGGACGGACCATGGTTGAGGATAATAGAACTCCTAAATAATTAATTGGAAAATTTAATTGTACTTTATCTATTGCTATCTCTAGATTATAATTTTTTAATAAGTTTGTAAGTGTGGCATAACATTCCAGCAATATGTTTTTATCTTTATGTGCCAATAATACATCATCCATATAGTGAAATATTTGTAGTTCAGGATTTTGATTTCTAAGTGACTGGATTGCGTTGTTAACATATATTTGACACATAGTTGGACTGTTAGCCATCCCTTGAGGGAGTACTTTCCATTCATATCTCTGATCAGGACCTTCATGATTTAATGCAGGGATAGTAAATGCAAAACGTGGACTATCCTCGGGATGAATTGGAATTGAAAAAAAACAATCTTTAATATCTATAGCTAAAACATGCCAGGTTTTTGGCAAAGCAGACAATTGAGGAATCCCTGATTGAGCAGGTCCCATAATAACCATCTCATTATTAATGGCTCTTAAATCTTGCAATAATCTCCATTTACCAGATTTCTTTTTGATGACAAAAATGGGAGTATTATGGGGAGATATGGAAGGTTGTATATGTCCTTCCGCTAATTGTTGTTTGACCAGATCATGGGCTACTTGTGTCTTTTCTTTAGTCAGGGGCCACTGAGGAACTCACACTGGTCTTTCTGATTTCCAAGTAATTTTGATTGTCTCAGTGGCCCTTTCTGAAAATCCAACCCATGTCTGTCTGTTCCTTGATCTATTTGTACTGGTGCTGCTATACCTTGCCCTTGTTTTCCTAATCTTTTTTCTTTCCTAAAGCCTTGTTTAGCCCTAGTAGTGGGCACATTAGGATTGATGTTATTTGTTAACGTCAAACCTAATTGATCTAGGACATCTCGTCCCCATAAATTTATAGGAAGATGATCCAATACATATGGCTGTATAGTTCCTTCACATCCTTCAGGATCCTTCCAATCTAATATCATAGAACTTCTATGGGGATTAGTCGCCACTCCTAGGCCTCGAAGCGTTTGAGTGGCTTGTTGTAATGGCCAATGTTTTGGCCATTCTTGACGAGATATGATGCTAAGGTCCGCTCCTGTGTCCAGTAGCCCATTAAACTCATGACCTTGAATATTTAGTTTTAGCATTGGGCGAGAATCTAAATTTAAAGACAACATAGCCCAATCTACACCTGTGAAGCCTAATCCCCTGGAACCTCTTTCTACACTATGACTATGAAATTTATTATGTAGGCTGGGTATTATTAACAACTGTGCTATTCTATCTCCAGGTGAAATTACTGATATACCTCTTGGAGAACTAGCTATAATTTTTATTTCACCTTCATAATCGGGATCAATTACCCCAGGACTTATCATAAGTCCTTTTAATGTAGATGAACTACATCCCAATAATAAGCCTACTGTTCCTTGGGGAAGAGGTCCTTTTACTCCTGTGGGAATGATTTGAACTCCCATCTCTGGAGTTAATACTGCTCTGGCAGAGGCGCAGATGTCCAACCCTGCGCTCCCTCGGGTTTGTCTGATGAGGGATTTAATGGACAATGTGTCCTGGGCACTAGCCTGATGGTGTTGCTGGGTTCCTCCACTGCCCCGTAGATTTGTGGTTGCGGGCCCCGGGGCATTGGGCCCCCCTGTCCGTTTTTTGGCAATGGAGCCTGATGCCTTTCTCCACGATATCGTGGATAAATACCTGGTCTTTGTCCGTTTTTTGATAAGGGAGTACCTTCTATGGTGGTTTGAGAACGGCATTCATTAGCCCAATGTCTCCCTCTACGGCATCGTGGGCAAATACCCGGTATTCTATTCCTTTGATACCTACTTTTGTTAAACCCTCCTCCTATGGGGCAATTCCTTTTAAAATGTCCTGTTTGTTCACAATCATAGCATGTTTTTGGCCTGGCATCTAAAGCCTGTTGTACTGCAGCTGCCAAGACTTGCCCTTGTTCATTAATATCTCTACATAATTTAATATATGTGTTTAAATCTTCATGTCTCCATGGTCTAATAACCTCTCTGCAGCAACGATTTGCTTGGTCATAAGCCAGTTGTTTTATTAATGGCATTGCTTGTTCTGTATCCCCAAAAATTTTGGCAGCCGTTTGAATTGGCCTATCTACAAAGTCAGCGTAAGGTTCATTAGCTCTCTGTATTACCTTAGATAGCTGACCTTGTAAATCTCCATGTCCTTGTAAAGTCTTCCATGCCCTAACTGCGTCTGCAGCAATTTGTGCATATATAGCAGGATCATATTCAATTTGTTGCCGTTGACCCTCATAAGGTCCTTTTCCTAACAACATATCTAGATTTCTTTGAGGGTAACCGGCTGCTGCATTTCGCCTAGCTGTCTCCATGCAAAATTCCTCATTGGCAACCTTCCATAACAAATATTGTCCTCCATTTAGTACAGATTTACACATGCTAGCCCAATCTGCTGGCGTCATGTCCAAGTTAGTAATGGACTCAACCATGCTTACCGTGAAGGGAGCTTGGGGACCATAGGTTGTTACAGCCTCCTTTAACTGCTTCACTGTTTTAAAATCTAATGCACGGTGAATTCGCTGCCCTCCTGCCTGTTCAAGTACAGGGCATGCTAATCTTTGAGGTCCTGTCTCAGGATCCAATTTATCAACTACGGGGTTTGAGGGCCACTCAGCTGTCTCCATCGGTGGGGCTGTTGGTTGAATTACGCCCTCTTGTGATAAAATGGAGTTAGTAACAGCCTCCTGTTGTGGCCTTTTTCCTAACAACCCCTTTTCCTTTAAATTTTCTTCCTCTGTCTGACTAGCTCGAGAGACCTTCTCTTTTGCTTGATCTAAAATGTCTTTCTCCATGGTCTGAACCTCTAACAATTTACTTAACATCTTTTCGGTTTGTTTTTTACTAATTTCTAATCTACTATAAAGATAACGCAACCCAATAAGATAGCACAAAACAAAGCCCAAACTGAATGAAACAAAAACGGAATAAAAAATCATTGTATCAATTTTCTCTTCCTCAGGGCCGACAAACTTCAAACCTTTAGTCAACCATTTTTTCCAGTTTGCCTGAGAAATTTCTAGGGATAGGCAGCTTGAAACAAAAACAAGATAAATCAAAACAATAACACATTGTTTTTTGAATTGGTCACCCATTCTTTCGCTCTTCCTCAGGGGCGAGCAATTTCACTTACCTCCAAGCTTCAGAAGTTCCCCGTACGAGCCGCCAAATGCCACAGTCTGGCTGGGCACAAATGCCGCAGTCTGGCTGGGCACACAATCACGAGCCACCACACAGCTTGTAGATTCAAACAGCAACTCTTTATTCCCGAACTCACACCAGCCGTCTACAATCACGTTCTGGGGAAATCCACGTTCTCTGCCCAAATCCACCTCCACTGGGCTTCTATCTCCAAAATATACTGTCTGAATCCCGTGAGAACTCAAGGGGAACTCAGGCAGCAGGATACGCCCTATTCCCAGCAGGAATAATCTTAAACCTTAAACCTGGAACCTAAACTGGGAATGCCCTAAACAGGATTATCTTAAAACTGGGAACACCCTAATCTGCCTTGGTCCTTGAGCAAGGTCACCTACATTCAATGTCGCTGCAACATGTCAGCAACATGGGGTACGCTGGCAAGGAAATTGTCATACCTACTTGGCTAATGGCTCCCAGCAGAAAAGACCATCAAATTGGGGGGGAGGACATCCAAGGGTAACTTTATCAATTTTGCATAAATATGTCTGTTATCCCTGTCCACATACACATGAAAGGAATGATACTATTTTCCAAGTCCTTCTGTTCCTGAAGCTCAGAAAATATCAGAAGAGTCAAGGAACAGAAGAAGTTTTTCTTTTAGGCAACTAACCAGAGGCTGCCAATTTCTACCCACCAGGCAACTCAGGGAGCAAGTGCATTATTTTCCACCCAGTATGGTTCTCTTTGTTAACTCTGTGTCAACTGTTAGCAGGAGTGGTGTGTTAACAAAGGCACAGTATAGTCATTAAAGCTTCACCTCTAATCTGTGAGAGAAACAATAAAGTAAGGACAGTAATAAAGAACTACATCTAATACACAAAGCAGAATAAAACCAACTGAGGATAAAATTGGAGAAAGATTTAGTAACAATAAAAGTATGACATCAGTAGGTGATAGGAAATTTTTAGCTTCATTATAACTTAAAGAAGTGCTACAGATTTGGCTCAGTGGTAAAGAGGCCCTGGGTTAATCTCCAGTATCAAAATAAATAAATAAATAAAGTCATTACACTATATATAACTGCATTGTATTGTTTGTGGGATGTGTGTGTGTGTGTGTGTGTGTGTGTGTGTGTAAAGGAGGAGAAAGAGGGAGACAGAAGATACAAAACATTTAAGTTTAATATATTATAAGCCATATTCTTTAATCATAATCAAATAAGATTACAAACATATAATTTATTGATCAACTAATATATTTAGTACTGGAAAAATTAAGAAATACAAGAAGTTGAAATTGGAACCAACACAAAATTTAAATGGAAATTATAAAGTAACTGGAAAGAAGTTAGATTTGTGATGATAGGAGAGACTTCCTTTCTTGACAGGCAACCACTTTGTCACTCAGGTGTTTCACATATACTCACTAATCTCAAAATTTGTCGTTTAAAATAATTCCTCCGAAAAACTACAGATTTCTGTATGTTAAAAGCTTTTGTAATTGCTAGCAAAGAGTCAAAACAAAGACTGCTAAATTTCTTAACTTCCTGATATCTAGTGAAGGTCAAGGTATTTGCACCTGAGCAAGCTGTTGTTGAGAGGTTCAAAGTATGACTTATGGGATGCCTAACCCCATGGCCACCTCATTTCTGCTGTCTAAGCTGTGCCCCACCATGGACCTTGCAAGAAAATTGTGCATGATGTGAATAAACATAGGTAGTCATTTCTCAGGACCCTGTTTGTTATTGATAAGTATATGTGATAATATACAAATGGGTTAATGTATTACTTTTAAGTCAATATATTTGCATTTTAATAAAGAACTTTCTGCAACAAATTAATACAAAATCCCCCCCCCCAAAAAAAAAAAAAAAAAAAAAAAACAAATACAGACAGATTTGGCCAAAGAAATAATATATTTCTTACAAATAGATTTTGGGGAAACTTCAAATTATTATTAATGGGCAAAGGCTGAATCTACCTATTCACCATGTCTACTCCTTAAAATCTATCTCACAGGAACTTTAGAAGAGTGTAGATGGTAAAAGTTGAAGGAACTGAAATCTTCTGATGAATGCTGTTATAAATATGCACTCTTTCTGTGATGTAAATTTTGCAATCTAGATTAGAAATTGAGGGAAATATTAAATAGTTGTTAAAATTAATGTCGAGTCTTGGCTCTGATTTTTAGCAAGTGGTTTAAGTTCCCAAATGCTTTCTTGATAATAGTCCTTTATGTTTTGGTTAGTCTATATTGTTTCAGAGGCAGAAAATGGAAAATAGTGAAGGACAAAAGAGAAAATGAGTCACTAAGGAAGCTGACATCTCATTAGATTTAAAAAATGCAGCCTGCTTTTCCATGAATATCATTAAAGCCCTGAGAAGACTAAAAGGTCCTATCAAATTCCAGGCAGTGGAAGCAAGCAAAATAGCTCAACTAACTCAAAAATGCATACCCTACCAGAGCTGAATCAAAATTAATTTAACAACCTAGTAGGCCACACCATATTTTTAAGAGAAATTGTTCCTTCACATATTTAAGTGTTTTGACCTCCTTAATGTCATGAAAATGTTCCAAGTAAAACTGTTTGAACACATAAAATTGATATATAAGAATAGCACTTTCATCAGACATTAATCCAGCAAGCTTCTATTATAGACCTACTGTATGCAGAAAAGCATAAGAGAAATATACATGCATGTGAAAAAACACAAATAAGAGAAATTAGAGGTAGTTAATGTTGGTTGAGGAAATGAGTTGTGTGCACATAAAAAAAAACAGTGAATATAGAAAAATACCAAATAGTAGAAAAAAGTGTACATAAATGTAACTCAAAACTAGATAATACAACAAAGAAAACAATTAGTACAATAACACGAGAAGTGGAATTAAGAAATTAAGAAAACAGGATTCAACTTAATTATCTTTTACTTATTTGGTGGGTGACCTTGGTCAAGCCAAGTGTCTTTCAATCTGTCATTCACAAGCTTAGAGTAAATACTAAAATTTATCTCAAAGGTTTGATGTAGGGATTAAATGAGGCAATGAATATGGATGAGCTTTAACAATTATAAGTTACTAAGACAGTTTGGTCAGGGAGAGTCATTTAGTTTGGGGAGGATATTGCTGCTCTCCTCATGAAAGTAGTTACACAAGATAACTGGAAGGGGTCTTTGGCAACCTCAATTTCTACAGCTTCATTTTAAAGATAATTAAACTGTGGCTCACAATAGTTGGAATAAAATTTAAGTCTCCTTTTTTTTTTTAAAAAAAAAAAGAAAGTTACATTCTGGAATGTTGAAATAAGTAAACACACAAAGCTATTATTATTTATCCAGTTTACTAAGCAGGGTTTCATGGAATGCATGCTTAACCTCTTTTTGATTATAGAGATGTAGAGATGGACAATTTGTGGTCATGCTCCTCAAGAAGCTCAAATTCTACAGGGAAGACAATTATTTATATTCATCCCACAAAACTCTATAAGGATAATATATTTGAATACTTGTGGTAGAGGACATATGAGATGAATGTTCACTTAATTTATAAATGTACTATACATCCAAACACATTCTAAGTGTAGATGTACACCCCATCCTTTTCAGTTAGATAAAATTTAAGCTAGACTCCCCTTGCCACTAAAATCATAGCCATCTATCTTGTCTTTCACCGCTTACTCATGAGCAGAAACCACTTAAAGTAAATTACATTATGGAAAAATAATGTTCATAATTTTATTCTAATTTGCTGATCATATTTGCTTAAAAGATCACACTTGTCCACTATTATTAATAATAGCCAGACTCTAATAGTCATAGATTAGATTGCTTTAATTATATTACTAGGAAATCTTACAAAGTCATGTGAAGAGAAGGTTTTCATATCCAGTTAATCATATAAGTTTGCCACAGTCAAAGGTTACAAGTCCTATTAATTTCATTCAAAATGACAGTAATTCCTTAATGACTATACATGAATTATTATGACTTATATTTTAGTGTATATTAAAGATTGGGACATGTAAAAAGTTCTTAACATATTGAATTCACTATTACCATGGCCTTATGTTTGTATAAACATGCTCTGTGTTTACCTTTCAGGAAAATTCAAATATCCAATTCATCTCTGACTGGCTCACATGTAATTATCAACCTTGCTGTATCAATTGCACTGTCTGTAAAAACAGTAAAGTGCCAACATGTTTAGGATTTAAAACAATTAAAGAAAATGGGAAGGGGTAAGAATTATAGGAAAATTTTCAATGTTCTTGAAAGCAATCTGGTATATAATTATAGGTAAATAATTAAAAGGAAAATAAAAGGAAATACTGCTATTAACAGAGACATTTTAGAGACATGATTAGAAGCTTTGAAAATGATGAATGTAATATGAAATAGCATGATTGGGCATTATATAAATTAACATTTCACTGAAAATTTTAAATGTGATGTTATAACCTAAACCCAAGAGTCAGACTATACTATAATTTTTGTTTTAAAAATTTCTTTTTGAAAAAAGTAATAGTTTTCACCCATGCTATATTTATTTTTTAAACCTCAATAACTACTCTCAAAATGATTTCAACTGTTACAGAAACACTGATGATACTCAGGGAAACAACATACGGTATAAATTTTTGTATGTAATGGGCCATAGGTCACTACCTTTTACTGTGTTGGGTTTTTGCTGCTTTCTTAGCCTTAAGTACGAGTGGGAAGATACAGGTATACGTGAGGGAGTAGCTATGGAATAAAATGCGGGGCAACCAGGGATAGTAGTGTAATGGTGACTTTTAGGACTAGGTTTTAAGTTTGCTGCAGCCTTCCTTTTCCATTTACTCTTCAAAAGCATTTGTCCACTCCTTTTTCATTGGAGGTCAGTGAAAAAGTTCTCACACTGTGGTATGAAAGGGCAATAATAAATGGATGCTAAATCACTAGGGGGAAGAAGGGGTGATATAATTAGTTGGATGCATGAGAGCTCAGTCTCCACTTCTAAACCCCCTGCCCCCTCCTCCTCAACCTTTGTCTGACATACTAAGTGTCAACAGAAATTTCCTGAGATTGCCTCTTCCTAATGCTGTTAATTTCTTAAAGTTTAAAGGTGAATTTCTCACTAGAATCTTTGCTTGTTTTAATTATTGTATTGTTGATATCTATAATGATATTTTTAAATACAAAAGTTATTTGATTTATGATTTATCCATGCTTATCTTCTTTAAGATGGGCCAAATGTGAATTTATGTCTCTCCCTCATATATATCAGCAAACTGTGCAGGCAATACTTCGAGGGCAACATGTACACACGTGTTAAAGTAGGGATACATTGACAAGTACAAACATAAAAACAATTATAAGTGTTTGGACAACATATCATTTATAAACATGCAACAAAGTTTTAATATATGTGTAAATCAGGAAATATCTACCACTGCTGCCATGGCAGGAGGACCAATAGTAAAAATTCCTTGTTGGCACAAGAAGTAGAAAACCAACCCAAACACATGGGGGAAAAAAACTGTATTTAAATTCTGAACAAAAGGCAACTCAAGATGATAATTGTTAAGGAAAGAGAAACTGGTAAGATGAGCTCTATAATCACCTTTTTTTTTTTTTTTCACGGTGTCATAGGAAGGAGAAACCCATGCAAATGTAAAAGTTTTGCTGAGAATAGGAAACAAAGATCAGACTGTCAGTAGGTTCAGGAGGCAGGAACTTGTACTCTGGAAGGAGATGCAAAGATTAAGAGTTCCATAAATCTCTATGGATGTTCTTCTGAGTTTATCATTGACCAATAAGTTCTATATGTACAGGGAGAAATGACCTGGGCCCAAGCAAGAACAACTACCAAACTGCAAATTGAAAAATTATCAGAACACATACATGACTGTGAGAAACTAAATTTCTGACCAACAAAAGCAGAGACTTCATTATACACTTAGAATATTCTGTAGACACTCTAGGAAGACCCTGCACATTAAAGCTAAGGAAAAGTTACTCCTAGAGTAAGAACTACTTAATAGCCAACCTGGACCAGCTTAAAGCAGCTTTCAAAGTATGAAGTTGATCCAAATATAACTTAATTGTCCATAGAAAGACAAATACTACTCCACTCAAAAAAATAATAAAGTTAGGAAGCTCAAAAGCAAGAAAATCACAATGCCTAGGAATGAATAAGAAAAAAATATTAGATTCAAATAAAACATAAAAAAATATAACTTTCAACCTAGAGGAAAAATCAGAAAATACAAACAGAACCAGAAATAATTGCAATGATAAGATTGGTAGGACTTAAATGTTTATCTATTATAAATTTGTCAGATTTTAAAAAGGAAATTTGGGCATAATAAAAAAATACATGAAAAGTGTAAATGAAGCCTCTAGACTAGAAAATAAAATATCAATTTCATGTGCATAAAAGGAATGTGGTTACTTCAGAGAAAGTATCAATAAACATGAAACAATAGGACTAAAATGGTAAAATAATCTAACATACATGTATGTGTGTGTGTGTGTGTATATATATATATATATATATATATATATATGTATATATATATATGCACAAATTTTTTGAATTAAAGATTAAAAGTATGAACAGAGTACCAGTGACTTTTGGGCAACATCAAATAGTCTAACATATAACTGGGATCTTTGGGGAAAATTAAGAGTGGCAGAAAAAAATGAGGAATTAACGGTCAAAAATTTTATACAAAACCAATATAAGAGAGATGAAAGATATTTAACAATCTCTAAGCAAGAAAAATAAAAATGTATATTTTATATATTTTCTATAGAAATGTAATGCAGACAACCGGATATGTAGATCAGTATTTCACAGCAAATTTCTGGACTGTAAATATTATTTTGGATCACAATTTTTATAAAAATAATTGAAGCTTTGTATGACAGTCTCTCAGAAAAAGAATAAGAGAATGAGAAGAGGTGGTCTAGGATAGTATCTTGAAATACATAATAGGTTACTACTTGATAGCAAAACAACTGCAAATGAGACAGAAGAACAACAAAGAGAAAAAAATAGGAAAACATTGACAATCTTTATATAAAGCCAGAATTTCACAAAATATTCTTAAGACAAATTTGGCTGAGTTTTTCATATTCCCCAGGTTAAGGACTATCGTTGTATAGAAGAGACCATCTGATTGATGGATGGATATATCATACTATTTCCTATCTTTCCTCTTGCCCTAACTTGAAGAAGAAATCACTCAGATGGCCACATATTAAGGACGATATGCGGGCACCTAGGCTATAGCAATACACTTAAGTAGCTGTGTCCATTTCTGTAGTGTTAAACTTTCAAGAATCATTAATTTACATACATGTCATTCCCAGTCATATTTCTTAAGTTACCTCTTTGAGCTGCCCTGATAACCCATTTTAAGTTACTCATCACTTTCTACTAATTTTCCCATATTTTTCTCCCATGGTTTTTGTGGGCCTGTGCTCATCTGTGCTGTTGCTTAACAGAAATTCCTGTTTTATCAGCACTTGCTCGTCAAGTCATTCATGGTAACATCTTCATGGCGTGACCAGAGTTCCCAATGATTCTCTGGACATTCTGTCCACACACCACCACATTTTCAGTATCCTTGCTGTGAGTACTGATGTGTCTGCATTTTGGATTGACAGGAACTACACCACAAGTAAAATATTACAGAATCAATTAAATGTGTATTTATATACATTATTTGAGTCCCTGTCAAGAGATCATATTGAATATGTGATTAAACACAACTTTAAAACAAACTATGTTTTCTATATAAGCTCTTATCCATTTGGTGAGATTTTTCTAATGCGTTTTACTTCATATAACAATAGACTGTTACTCTGGAGATATTTTATAATACAGAATCTGTATTTTACAAATGTATTTTGTAATACAAATTCCTGCATGATGGTTGCAAAAGGTGAAACGATGTGGCAATGCATTAAGTAAAAAGCTCATCATCTGCCATGATAGCCCACACTCTCCATTCCACCACTCTGATTTAACCAATGGCATATAAAATATATAGATATTTTTAAGTGAACTCCAAAGAAAGAAAGTTGCTTTTTTGTCTTTACCAAAGTATGTGTAATCACAGTATCATCAATCTCTATAAATTTACTTATTTTATATAATAAGACAAATATATTCTTAATTTAAAGATCTGAAACTAGCATTATATTAATTAATTTATATAAATTTCTATTATTCCTCCTATCTAAGTAATTCAATTAACAAGCTGGTTTATCTATATATTCCTTACTTTTCGCAATAATCATATAATCACACAAACATACTAACATTTATAAAATAGGAAATTGGGGTTTCTTGAATCATGAAACACGATCTTTTAATTGAATTTTCTACAATACTTGTTTTTTCTCAATCAGCAATACCTAACGGAAATTTCTCCAATACAACTAATATAATTTTAATTACACAACTTTACATTGAGCTGGTAGAATATCAATTAATGAGAAATCACTCTAAATTTTTCTCATTTTGAACATTGTTTTGAATACATATTTTTAATTACTGATACTTTTGTTTCTATGAAAAAGGTCTTTGGTGCAATATTGATCAACCAAAGAGTACAAAGAGTTTAATTTTAGTAGATGTTGCCAAAGAACTTTCCAAAGAAATTATTATTTTCATATTTTCACAAATAATATAAAAAAGCCCTTCCTTATCTTCACAGTAAGAATTTATCCTCTGGGCATGAAAGTGTTCAATTCACATGCAGAGTCATGTCTTGTTTAAGTCTATAGAGCATATTGAGTGACAGGGTTAGGACTCAGCCCCAGGTTTCTGGTCACACATGCAGAATTTTTCATACCACAGTGCTAGAGAAGCATTCCACCAACTATTCCAAACAGCATCAGTGTCTAGAGCTAAGAAAAACTCTATTTTTTTTAAAAGTAGTGAATATTCAAGATCAATGAATGTGTTTGGTTTAAGTTTAGGTTTAACTGATTTCTTTGAGGAACAACTTCTTGGTCTTTTTTTATTTATTAGTACATTATAGTTATACATAATAGTGGGGTTCATTTTGATATGATTTTACAAGCTTGGCAAGTGTGCATGATGAAAACACTTGTAGACATTATTCAATAAACTTGTTTGGCCAGAAACCCTCACCTTTTATTAATGTTACAGAAAACACAGCCTTCATTAAATTCAGTTTTGTAAATATTGCCCTATGAAATAATTTACCCAAAATTCTAAAAAGAAAAAGGAAAAAAATACTGCCTCTGTATTGTGGTGTTCTTTTCTTCTCATAAAATAAACAACATAAATTAAGTTTAGGAATTCCAGAAATCTCAAAGAACATAAGCACAATTGTATGCTATACCCATCAAAATTCAACCTCAGAATAAGGATAAAACATTTTCTGAGCTGGAAAGCTTTCCCCAAATCCAGCTTGAGCCCTACAGGGTAATGATTACATAACAAATTCCTAGCCTTTGTGGTAGTCATAGTTGTTATACAGGGCAGCTGGGTTAACTTTATAAAGAATAACTTAAACCTGATCTCCAGCTGAAAGAATAAGAATACCAGAAAATGGGAATTTTCAAGTAAATCCATTTCCTATTCCAATTCATGGGACATCAGGCTATTCCATTAAATTCATTGATTATTTCATTCATAAATTTTTCAGGTTTTCGTCCATTTTTCAGGAGACATTAGTTCTACTTTTTGTACTGGTTATTGGGCTAGGAGTAAAATGATGCATGTGTTGTGTTAAAAATAATGTGTTTGCAGTATTTCCTACAGGTGAAGGAACAAACTGGATTTCTTCTCACATATGTAAGCCGCAGACATATGACAAAGTAAAAATTGTTAGTAATATAAGAGGCAAAACACAATTCTTTTGAAGCCACAAGACATAGTTTTAAGCTCTAAGTATGCAATGGCCATGTGTCTACCTCTCTATGCCTACTGGTTTCTTCATTGGAGAAATGTTGAAAATAATACTGGCCCTGAAACATGAAAGGGTTGCTTTGGAACTTAAGTACAACATGCTCAAGACAAAGCAGAAAGCAGTATAACTTTCAAAATGCCATGAAATATGTTTTTAATTTCAGATTTACTTTGTGATATCACAACAGAGAATTTTCGAAAAGTTGCCTCAAGTGAGTAAAATATACTCATGTGGTATATGATTTGTATCTATTCATAATGGCTTAAGCACCATGAAAGTTCATAAAATGGGAAATGAATCTTGATTAGAATATATATTCTTGAAAGAGTTGTAAAATTTTTTTATAAATGTTCCTTAGCATAAACATGAATTGTTTTGCTTTAGCATTTCATTTTCTTTCATTCCAGCCCACTAGTATCTTGATCATTTGAAAAAATTCATTGGTGAAGCTTGCCCTTTCTTTCTTGCCTGAACAACTATTTATCTGAAAAAAAATTATTTTTCAATCACTATCTAATCCTGGATCGCACAACAGTAGGTTCCAAATCATAAACATCTCATGTGGAGTGAGTCATTTTCTAGGTGTTGGAATTTCCTTTCAAAGTACAATTTTCATGACAAATTCAAAATCCAATCTACTGGAAAAACAGCCACTTCCAAGAGAAAAAGCAAGGCATTTTTATAAACCATGCATTAGTTCTACAGTAGATTCAAAGTTACATAACCTGCAATATCATCACTTTGAAGCAACATTTTCTGAACATAAGCTATGTACAATATATATATATATATATATATATATATATATATATATATATATATACACATATGAAAATATATTGGATTTTTCTATTAGATAAGTGTGTGTGTGTGTAAAACAAAAACTGTAATGTAGAAATATGACTGTTTCAATGCACAGTAGAAATTTTATTGCAACTAAATTTAATCTGTAACATTTGTACAATGTCTCTAACAATGCAACAGCATTAAAGACAATTTAAAGTAAAATTATAGAAAACTACCTCACAAATTTCTAATGCAGTTAAATTCTAGTTGATAGGCAATTATAACATTTGAATGAGTCAAAGATAACAGGACATTTTTATTGTCAATAGTTTCTAAGTTATCATCCCATTAACAACTATTTGTATTTTAGAAATATTTCTGCTAATGTACAATATTAGAAAATTGTTAGAAACAAAATAAATAAGATTCATTTTACAAACCAGAATAAATTAATAATATCACATCTAAATACTCTTAAACACATTGAAACAAGTGGCATCAGAAAAATGCAGGACAGGTCATTTCTATCATCATTTCCCCCACATAACCATCAATTAAGATAGCTATCCTTGGACACGAGTACCTCTGGGGAAGATCAAGAGTCAGCATAAAAGTTCCAAAAATCTAAGAAAAGGTACATTACAGAAATTAAGAGGAACAGTTTATTTTTATCCATGTCACCCTTCATCAAAGGCAGCACAACTGAGTGCAGAGAGAGACAAGGTATTCTAGCAATTTCTCCCAGGGTAAAATGAGAGCATAGTAAGTGAGCACCCAGAAACCCAGCCCCTCAAATCACTACCCACTAGGTGCATTTCTGTTTTGCCCTCAAGGATATTGAGGTAATTGGCAGAGCTGAGTGGTCTCAAAAACTGTGAACAGGGAAGAGAAGCTGGGGGAGTCACTGACTGCTTTTTTTCACTTTTATCAGAAACCCTGCCCATGAGCAGCACAGGATGTATCACATGAATTGCATCCTCCCCAGCTGGTCCACAGATACTACAAATTCTTAACACATCTCTTATCTCTTTTCCTCACACTGGTTCTACAAGCATGCCCTTGCTGATTCTGAATACAAGAATCTTGACAAGTGATTCAGCTCCTCCAGGACAAGGGAAAGATTCACAAAGGTGAGCTTTCAGTACACTAACCTAGGGAAAACAAATGGATGGCTCTCTCTTCCTTCTCTGTCTTTTTTAGATGAAGAAAAAACATGAAATCTTAACAATTCACTCAAGAGGTTTTGAGCATCACATCCATAAGATCAGTGTGAGATAACCTTGGAATCTTGAACCAAGCTGATAGGTAAAGTAACTTATCTCTTAAATCCAATCAGTAAACACTGGAGAAGGTGAATGTTTTTTTCAAATATGAAGACAACAAAATACATAAAAATATAGGAAGAATCTTGGCAACATGTTGCCACTGAAAGAACATGCTAATAAATACAGTAACCAATCCAAGGAAATAGAAATTTATAGTTGTTTATAAAAGAATTCAAACTATGGAAACTCAATAGTTAACCAGAAAATGGAGACGCACAACTCAAAATTTGAAAACAAAAAAACCCACAAAAATAAAATGAAAATTTCAATAAAAAAAAATGAAAAGCCAGATGTGGTGGCACATGCCTGTAATTCCTCCCAGCCATTTGGGAGGCTGAGGCAGGATTATCATGAATGCAAAGCTAACCTCAGCAAGAATAAGGCACAGTGAGACCCTGTCTCAAAATAAATTCAAAAAAGGGCTGGGGATGTGGCTCAGTGGTCAAGTGTGCCTGAGTTCAATACCTGGTACCAAAAAAAAAAAAAAAAAAGAAGAAAAAAGAAAAGAAGAAAGAAATGAAAAAGAATCAAACAGAATTCCAAGGAATTGAAAAATATGACAAATGAAATAAAAATTATCAACAGTAGGTGTGATCAACCAAAAAATTAATAATATTTGAAATTAAAGAAATGACATTTATAAATATTGAGTCATAAGTCATATGAGGAAAAAAAGAATGAAAAATAATGAGGAAAGCCACAAATTTCACGGTACACAATCAAAAGAACTAAATATCATATTATGGGTGTTATAGATGGACAAGACACAGAAACAGGGAGACAAAAGCTCATTTTAAGAAATAATGACTGAAAATTTTCCCAGTGTGTTGAGAAATATGGAACTCCAGGTACATTAAGTTCAAATATTTCATGAATTTAAGCTAAAGAAAATGTTACCAAGACATTAAACTGTCAAAAATCAGAGACAGAGATAATTTTGAAGACAAAAGAAAAAAAATTCATCTCATAGCCTACCAACACACTTAGGGGCAGAAATCTTCAAATAAGAAGAAAGTAGAAAAATATATTCAATATGCTGTTGATAAAAACCTGATAACAGAATATTTTATCCTAAAAGCTTCAGAAATTGAGACATTAAAGACTTTTCCAGACAAACAAATGCTGAAGGACTTCATTTTTAACATTAACATGTTAAAGAATGCTAAGAATATAAGTAATAATAAATGTTGGCAAGGAGGTGGGGGAGAAGGTACTCTTCATACATTGTTGGTGGGACTGCAAATAGTGCAACCACTGTGGAAAGCAGTATGGAGATTCCTTAGAAAACTTGGAATGAAACCAATATTTGACCCAGCTATCCCATTCCTTGGTCTATACCAAAGGACTTAAAATCAGCATATTAGAGTGATGCAGTCACATCCATCTTGAGCTCAACTCAAGTAGTGAAGCTATGGAAACAACCCAAGTGTCCTTCAATGGATAAATGGTTTAAAAAATGTGATACATATACATAATGCAATATTACTCAACCATAAAGAAGAATAAATTATGGCATTTGCTGGGAAATGGATGGAACAGGAGACTATCATGCTAAGTGAAATAAGCCAATCCCCAAAAAGCAAAGACTGAATATTCTCTCTGATTTGTGGATGCTAACCCCAAACAAGGGAGTTTGTGGTGGAGGATAATAGAAATCCATTGGATTAGACAGAAGGAAACAAAGGGACAGGAAACTGGAAGAGAATAAGAAAAACAGTGGAATTAATCAAACGTAACTTTCCTGGCCTTGTGTTTGAATAGATGAACAGGACAACTCCTCATCTTGTGCAACCACAGGAGTGGTATCCTAAATAAAATCAGTCATAGTCTATGTATGTATAATTTGTCAAAATACATTCTACTGTCATGTATAACTAAAAAGAACAAATATAAAATTTAAAATAAAAAGAATGGCAATGTTCTTCCTGCTGAAAAAAAAGGATGTCTGCTACTAATATTAATTCATATAAAAGTATAAAATATACTGGTAAAAGAATAATGTCCAATTCAAAATCACTTATAACCTTAGTATAAAAATTAAAAGTCAAAGTATTAAAATAACTGTATCTATAAAAATTTGTTAATAGATCCATAATATAAAAGATGGATATGTTGACACAAAAAATATGTATGGGAAGAGTGAAAGTATGGAATTCTATATACATTCAGCATTAACTTTTTATCAGCTTATAACTATTTATCCAATAGCCAGAAGACACATCTTTCTCAAATGCACATGAACAACTCATTGATAGACCATATTGTAGGCCACACACAACTCTTAAATATTTGAGAAGATTTAATGAATTTTAAACATTTTATGACAATAATGCTATGATACCAGAAATCATGAATGGTAAGAAAATGGGAAGATTCACAAATATGTGAAAATTATACAACATACTAATGAGCAACCAATACATCAAAGAAGAAACCAAAAGGGAAAACAAATTATTTTAAGGAAGGTGAAAATGAAGCAGAAAATAGAAAAAATCTATGGCATGCAATAAACGTGTCTCAGAGAAATTTATGGTGATGGATTCTTACATGAAGAAAAACTAACTCAAATTATCAACCTAACTTCATATCTCAAGGAAATGGAAAAACAAGAATAAATTAAGCTCAATCTTAGCAGAAGGAAGGACATATCAAATATCACAGCAGAAAAAAATAGAGACAGGAAAACAATAGAAAAGATGAATAATAGTAAAGTTTGGTTTTTGCAAAGTTAAATAAAATTGCTAAACCTTTAGTAAGGCGAAGATAAAAATAGTGAAGACTCTGGTAAATAAAATCAGAAAAGACCTTATGACCAAAAGACTTAAAAATGATACCAGAGAAATATAAAGGATTTA
This sequence comes from Marmota flaviventris, assembly GCF_047511675.1. Classification (NCBI taxonomy): domain Eukaryota; kingdom Metazoa; phylum Chordata; class Mammalia; order Rodentia; family Sciuridae; genus Marmota; species Marmota flaviventris. Next base: position 47,360,983 of record NC_092510.1, on the reverse strand, counting down.
AAGAGTTTGAACAATTATATAGCAACAAATTGGATGACACAGAGCAAAAGGGTAAATTACTAAAAGTGTAGGACCTACTATCTGAATGATGAAGAAATAGAAAATATGATCTGATACATAGTAGAGATTAACTCAGTAGCCAAAGTTCTTATATTAAAAAAAATTAAAAATAAAAAGCAAACAACAACATTACCAAAAAAGACTGCAGTAATCCTGAAGAACAGAGATGCAAAAGTCCTCAAAAACTAAATAGCAAATCATATTCAACAGCATATTTTAAAAATCATACTACAATCAAGGGATTCATATTTCTGAGGTGCCATGATGATGCCACATGCACAAATCAATTAACACCATATTAACTGAATGAAGAGCAAAATGTGCCATTGTATCAACAGTTTAAGAAAACACATTTTACAAAGTTCAATAGCTTTCACGATAAAATCTTTTAAGAAATAGGGTATAGAAAGAAAGTATCTTAACCCCAAAAGGGCCATATACGACAAACTCATAATTAACAATATACTCAAAGATAAAAAGTTGATACCTTTTCCTCTAAGATCAGAAGCAATACAAGGCATGTATACTCTTGCCACTTCTTTTTGACATGGTACTGCATATAGAACTGACAGTATTGAGCAGAAATAAACAAACAAACAAATAAAAAGACTTTCAGAAAGGTAGAAGGAAATATTTTTCTGTTTGCATTTCACATAATTCTTTATATGGAAATTTTTAAACATTCCTAACTGTTAGAACTAGTAAAAAATTTAGTAAAGATGACAGATATACAATTAACATGTAAAATGGGGTAGTTCCATAAAACAGAAACAAATTTTATTCAAACAAGAAAATAAGAAAACAATTCCATTATAGTAGCATAAAAAATAATAAAAAAAAACATAAGAAATTTAAATATGAATACTAACAACTATAAACATTTCTGAAATCAAAGAAACTAATAAAAAGTTATCCTGTGTTCATAAAGTATAAGACTTATTATTGAAATCTTCATATTACCCATTGTACTCCATATAGTCAGTGAAATTCTTATCAAAATTCTAATGACATGTTACATACACACACATACACATACACACACACACAAAAAAAAAAAGCACTGAATACCAAAGGAAATGTGAAAAAAATATCAAAGATGAAAACATCATTTTTTAAAATTTAAAATTGCTACAAAATATTGTATAGTACAAACATGAATGCAGACAAGTAGGTCAATGGGAAAAATAGAAAACCTAAAAATAAAATGAAAAATATTTTGTCAATACACAGTCGTTGAGAAAGCAACCCAAATACAAGGAAGCCAGTATAATTTTTCAATAGATTGTGTTTGGAAAACTGGATATTGACATGCAGAACAATGAAATAGTGATTCATCTCACACTATATAAACAAAGATCTTTAAATGGATTTAATATTTGAATGTAAAGCCTAAAATCACAAGAATTCTAGAAAAAAATATAAAGAGAAACTGCATGATATTGTTTAGGTAATTACTTTTTGAATATGAACCCCAAACCCAAGCACACACATACACACACACACAAAGAGTAAATGGGTGAGACTATATCAAACTAAGAGTTTCTGCACAGCAAAGGAAATAGCAAACTAAAAAAGTGACCTATAGGATGGGCAAAAATATTTTGCCCATACTGTTTCTAAGGATTTATGTCTAAAATGTATAAGCAATTCAGAGAACCAATAGAAAAAATATTCAATCAGATTAAAATTGGCAAAGGAACTGAAAAAGATTTTTTTTTTCCAAGGAAGAAATACAAGTGACCCATGGATCTGTGAAAAGGTACTCAATATCAATAATTTTCAGGAAAATTTAAGCCAAAATTCTGACACATTTTAGTGTGTCAAAATGTAAAAGAAAAAAATGTTATAATATTGGGGAAGACATCAAGAAAAGAGACCCTTACACATTGGTAATGTGAATATAAATTGCTACAGCCCTCATAGACAACATCAAGCTAAGCAAAATAAGTTGCCCCCAAAATAAGAATGCCAAGATTGTATATTTTCTGTATGTTAAAATGTAACTACTGTATGATCTATTAATGCAGCTTTTGAAAATATACCTATAAGGAAATAAAATCATCACCTTAAAGAAATAATTGCCCTCCAATGCTGATCACAATGATTCACAGTAGCTAAGATATTAGAAAAAACATCAATGTCTGTCAATGGAAGAATAGATTTTAAAAATGAGAAACCATCAACTGTGTGGACTAGTGGCTTCAAAGTTTCAGTCCATGGTTAACTGATTCCATTGTTCAGAGGCTGAAGTGAGACAGAACATTATGGTGGAAGGGCATTACAGAGGAAAACTTCTCGACTCATAGAAGCCAGGAAGCAGAGAGAGAAACCAAGGACAAAACAATCATCTAGGGCATGCCCCCAGTGACCTCCTTCCTCCAGCCTGCCCCACCTGCTTACAGTTACCACCCAGTAATTCAGATTAATGCATCAAATGGATTAATCTACTTAATGGAATAATCCACTGATTAGGTCACAGCTCTTATAATTTAATCCTATCACCTGTGAATATTCCTTATGATTATCTCATGAGCTTTTTGAGGTACACCTCATATCCAAACCATAACAATCTCACTGCAGTTAGTAGGCAATGATCAATAATACAAATAAAAAAATAAATCCTGGAGAGGATACAGGGTAAAAAGAAGTCTTATGTGCTATTGATGGGAATGTAAATTAATATACCCACTATGGAAATCATTATCAGTAGAGAGGTTCCTAAAAACACTTGGAATGGAACCATCATATGACCCAAATATACCACCCAAGGCATTTATCCAAAATAATTAAAGTCAACATTCTATTGAGATTTGTGCATAACCATGTTTAAAGAAGCATAATTCACAATGGCAGAGTAATAGAACCAGACTTAATGTCACTCAGGAGATAAATGGATAGGGAAAATGTGGTGTATACACACACACACACACACACACACACATTTTATTCAGCCAAAAGGAAGAGTGAAATTATGTGATTTGAGGAAAAATGGATGGAAATTGAGAGTATCATCTTAAGCAAAATATACTAAACTCAGAAAGCCAAGAGTTATGTGTTTTATCTTTATATATGGAGATTAGAGAGAAAAATGAATATCATGAAAATAGAAGAAAGACCAGTAAAGGAGAGGAAAGAGATCAAAGCCAGGTAGAAGAGAAGGGCAAGGAGAGATACTAGGGATTGAAATTGATTAAATTATGTCATATACAGTGTAAATATACCATAATGAAGCTCACTAGTCTAAAAATTATTATGTATAAGTAAAAATATTCAGAATATAAAAAGAACTCAAAATAATTTAGAAAGAACAGTAATCCAATTAAAAATTTGCAAATGATCTGAATAGACACTTCTCAAAAGAAGAAATATAAATAATCAATAAATACATTAGACAATGTTCAATGTATTTAGACATCAAAAAATGCAAATCAAGACTACAATGTATTTGTTATGTTTCCCCAATTAAAATGGGATATTATTTTTTTAAAAGGCCACAAATGTTGTTGAGAACATGGAAAACATTCAGATTCTTTGTGGGAGTATAAATTAGGACAGTCAGTAGAGGGAAAAGTATGGAGATTCCTCAAAATATAAAAATAGAACTATTCAATACAGGTATCTCATTCTTTGGTTATATCTAAAGCAAATGAAGTAAGCACACACACACACACACACACAAAGAAAAAAAAAAGACACCTGCCTAACCATGTTTATTGTAGCCCTATTCACAGTAGTCAAGATATGGAATTAGCCTAGGCACCCATCAACAGATGAATGGATGAAGAAAATATGCTACTTATACACAGTTGAATATTAGCCATGAAGAAGGTAGCCCTGTTGTTTTCAGAAAAATGGGTGGAAATGGAGGTCATCATCATCTTAAGTGAAATTAGCCAGACACAAAGTGACAAGAATTGCATGTTTTCTCTCATATGTGAAAACTAAATAAAACTTTTTTTTTTTTTTTTTTTAAAAAGAAGGTGACTTAAAAATAGAAGGGCTATTAGGGAATACCAAGGAGGCCAGGAAGAGTGGGGAGAAGGTAGAAGAAGGGTAGATGGGCATGATTAACGCACAATAAATGGATATATAGAAATATCACAGTGAATATTATTTATCTGTTTAATTAATATGTGTTAATAATTATAGAAATAAAAAGGCTTCCAAAAGGTTAAAAAAAAAAAGAAATGGAAAGGAAAAAAAACAGCTCCTTCATAATTTTTGACTTTCAGGTTTTCCATCTTGCCATGTTATAATGACCCAGCCCTGCACTCCCTACATTGTGATGTCATCTGCATTGAGGCCTCACAGGAACCTGAAAAAATGGGTTCACCACAAATTGACTTTTGGCTTTCAAAATTGAGAGCTAAATAACATTTTCTTTATAAATATAAGAAAAAGGAGGAATAACTTAAGTCTAGAGAATCAATGTACCAAGCATGATTATAGTTAATGTACTGTATATTGCAATTTGCTAAGAAAGTAAAGCTTAGGTATTCTTATCACATACACAAACTAGGTAAATATATGAGGTAATGAAAATGCTACTTAGATTGTGATAATAACTTCACCTTTTATATGAATTTCAAATCATCATGTTCTAAACTTTAAATGAATATTATTTTTTGTCAATTATACTTCCATACATCTGGGGGTAACTCACTCAAATTATGGTAAAAGAATGTGCTATCACTCTGGTGTCAATGTCTGGAGCTCCCGAAAATTCACATACTGACACCCGAGCAACAAAGGAAGTGAAGAATTTGAATGGGGATTGGGTTATCAGGAGAGTTGATAGGAATTGTGCTCTTTCAGGAAAGATCCCACAAAGCTGGCTTTTCACTCCCACCAAGTGAGGGCACAGGAAGAAGGAAACACTGAAGGTTTGAGACATTGATCTTGGACTTCTTAGCCTCCAGATTTGTGAGAAACATGTTTTTTTTTTTTTTTTTTTTTTTTTTATAAACTACCTGGTTATGGTATTTCATTACAGCAGCCCCAAAGTACTAAAACAAGAACTATATCTTTCATTTAATTTTGTGTTTTCCCAAATTATGTTTTATAAATTGATGTCTGTAGTTCAGTATTTGAATATTCCAATTGACTTAATTATTAATTTATTATGATATTTAATATATTTTAACTATTTCTTTCATACATAACACTACTACTATGTAGTTTCAACTTGAAATATCTTCGTGTGCTTTAGGATATAATGAACATTATACATTATCAAATTTGTATTTTCAGATAAATTTTTTTCAGTAATGCAGATGACAATTGGAAGTATATTTTGTCTTCCACAGCAAATGCTCACAACAACAGCAAAAGTAAAAAGCAATCCTGAATTGTGTGAATTTCAAATGTCTTCAAAGCTACAAAAGAGGGTTAATTTTTCCGTAATGCCTTACCTAATGCCTTACCTCTACTTTTAAGCTTTCCAGTCTAGCTGAATGGAATAAAGTCCGCATGACTACCTACAGAGCATCAGCTATAAAGGATTTAGGCAAAAATGTCACTTTTAAAATGTATTATTCAAATAAATTACTTCCTTTCAAAGAGTGATACAGAGAAGAATAAAACCTGCAGACCGATAGGGAGGAATGACTTATGAATTCACGACATTTTGGGAGTTAGGAGCAAGAGTGAACCTCCATTTAACCTCCTTTCTGGCTCTCACGTGTCTTTAAAAAAAAATTGCCAAGGCAGTTTCATTTAACCAGCTGATTTTAAATTGCTCCTTGAGGCTGATTTTGTAAAACTTCTTTGATATTTTATGGTTCTACAGTTTTATGGGCACCATAAATGCCACAAACCTTAGAAATGGCTTAGCATTTCAACAGGAACATCTTTTCTTAGAATCAGGGTGCAGCTAAGTTACTGACTTCTGAAATCTATTAAGAGTCTCACTCCAGTTTAAATTTCTCCCAGCTCCCTAAGATGACCATTAGTTTAGTGTAACATTACCTAAGTACTTTTATTATAGATCTTCATTACTTAAATGTCTCCTTTTTTCCTGACCAAGTCATCTATGACCTGTATAGAATACAGCAATTTCAGATGTCTGTCTATTAAATTAAAAACTTAGCAATACATCTCTGAGCATGGTGAACTTTCTCTTCAGAAAGCTCTAATCACACAAGCATTGAGAATTGATATTACAAAGAAAGAACATTTGTTATTTTTCTACCAGGATACCTAGCAATTAAAGAATAAATTTAAACTCTTTTAACTGTGTTGTATATGGAAGCCGATTGCTGCACGATGACCATCAAATAACACTGGCAGAGCAGAAGGAACCCTAGTGCCGGTTGACAATGTGTTTCATAATATTCAACGTGTTCACATGGAAAACCTCCCTGAATGGTGCATTAAAAAAGCATAACTTTCACTTTAATTGTTAGAAAAATAACTAGGATGCTAGTGTTTCCAGGTTTTTAAAATGTTTCTTTTTAATCAAGTCCCTCTTTCTACATTCCGTATTTCTTCACAATTGTAGCAAGGCAAGTGATATCCATAATGGATGCAATTTCCTTCATTATAAGTGAAATCACTCCTGTTGAGATTTTAAGGACTCTTCAGCACTTTTGCTTTCCCTGAGAGAGCAATAATTGATTATCCTAAACCTTAACATTGCCACACAGGATGAAGAGAGAGTCTCCAGATACACCTGCAATGCTTTTGCTAAGTTTAACTTTTCAAAAGATGATATGGATTTCATAAATACATTATTACAGTTTGAGTCGAGAAGCAGAAAGCTCATACAAAAGGCTGAAAAGGGAGTCATTTCAACCTCAAGTAGAAAGCTATTATTATCTCTATCCAGGATTCCAATTAAAGAATATCCAAGAGAAAACAACACTAGTGGAGATAATAATGAACGTTTCAGATTAGCTTTCAAGAGCTGCATGTTTTTAAGACTAGAAATAATGAACCAGAGCCACATCTTATAAATGCCATAAAGGTTATTACCACCATTAGTCAATATAAGTAGAATGGATCAGTGAGAATGGGATGACTTTAAGGTGATAACACCAAATTATTTTGCCCTTAAATACACTAAACCAATGTAGAGCTTTATTTTTTATATTAGTAAAGCAGTATACAGTGGACATGCCTAGCTATTATCTACTTTACCAAGAACATATCAGAGAACAGATATTCTTTACCAAATTTCAAACTCAGCACGTATCTTTCAAAAATTAAGGCACAACACAAGATTTTGTGGGTAATAATCATATTTGTAACCACAATTACAAACAATGATGATAACAATAATGCCTGTATTTACCGAGAGGTAGATATATGCTATGTATTAGTCATCTTATGCAATATCTTCAGAAGCCCTGCAGGAAAATAATATTAAACATAGTATAAAGATTCAATCAATAGATACAATAACTTGCCCGTGTTGATATAGCAGGTAAATGACTATAGTCAAGATTAGGCCTAAAGCCTGTCTGGGCACAATTTATTGTTCATTTAAGTACACTTAAATGATTGTAAAAAGTAACAGCATTTGTATCAAAGTGCAACTTACATTTTCATAATCAATTTGATAATTATACAATCCTGTGAGGTAAAAATGATATAGGAGAGGTTTAACAAGGCAAAATTGTTTTTTTAAAGCCACCAAACCAACACTAGCCTAGAGAGGATTTATATTTAGCCTTTCCAATTCCAAATATAATGTTTTTTTCAAATATTCCATAATAGGATATGCTTCAGAATAGTTGCTGTCAACTTTTCTTTAGTACACATACTATTCTTGCAAAGAACACCTGACCACTGTCAGATACTAAAAGACAAAAATTTTCCAAGTATAAAATGTATAAACTTGCTGACATTTTGGTAATATATTTAATATTCATGATAGGATTTTATAATATAAAAGTACTATATTGGCAATACATTTTATTGCTATGACTTTAAATATATTCAAATATATAGTTCTGTACTTGCTTGTCAATACTATACTATTTAGTATGCATTTTACTACTCTTAAAAATTAATAACAAAAAGGATGCTGGAAATTATGTTTTTATTGAGAATAATAGGCATTATTCCTATTGATTTCATGTTTATTTTATCTTAGTTACTACAATACAACCTTAGCTATGTCTCTATAATTATTATTGTTTTAGCCTTATAAGTAACTCAGCATACTTGATATTGACATCTTCATTCTCAAAACAGGAAAATGCTGATGTAAGAACCAACTGTTACTCAATATCATAGAGCAAGTTGAGTGACAGAATCAACTTAAACTGAACTTTTTAATCATCATGCAATGTTGTCAAAGAATACATAAATGTATGTTTCTATATCCATATGTTATTATAATAACATTTATGTGTACATATATAAAATACTTCACTCCAATAAATATAGAAAGGTTATTAACTGAAACTACAAAGTAAAGGGGGTAACCATTATTCAAGAATAGCAATTTTAGCTTTGTTGAATGGAGACAAGCAGATGATGCAGAAGAGAATTATGTAGTATAAAATTTAATTCATTAGTCCACTAATTTACAACTCAATCTATGTTTAAATGCAAAATGTGGCTTTTAGTATTTGCCTCTTGATTTCATCTCAGTGCAAATCACCTCTTTTCTCCTAAGATCATATTTTTGAGTCAACTGCTAATATAGTGTTAGTTTGTTTTATGTGAGTGTATTTTCTGGAATGATGTATTTAGCCACTATTTTTAAAGAAAATGTTATGTAAAAATTTTGGTGCAGAAAAATATTTGCCCCAGTACAGTGTTCTTCCCATGATGCAAATAGAATTAATGGTAAAATATGATTAAATTAATGAATTTGCATGGCAGATAATTGTTATAAAGTTACTATTTAAAGGAAATAAATTGTATGTTAAAGTTATCCAATTTATCATATATATGTCATGTGATATAAATATACACTTTATGTAATGTGAATATTCATGTAAGTATAATACAAGAAATATGGACATTGTGATAAAATTTTACTACACAACAGAGAATGTAAATTTAAGTAAAATTTATATTGTTTCTGATTTTATTTTTAAAATTCTATTCTTCATTTAATTAATTTATAGGTTTAACATAATTTCTCTTACATTTTCTGGCAAGCCAATGGGAGGTGCTGGTAACATGGAAGAAATTTCAAAATGTACATGATTTTCTGAAAAAAAAGTCAATAATATCTAGATGTATTCTGAACAAAAAGAGAATTATGACCTATTAATTATTTAAATATACCATAAAGCTACTATGATTATTAAAGCATAATATTTATACAAATAAAGTCAAGTGGATAAAAATAAAAATTAGATACTAGAAACAAATTTTTTTCCCAATTACAAAAATAGATTTTAAAATTAGATTTTAAAAAAGTGATAAGTTATTCAACAAAACTACTGAGAAATCCAGTTAACATTTGGAGGAAAATAACAGGTAATTTTCAGACCTTGTACACTCTATATTAACATTATATTTAGCTAGGTAAATATATAACTATATAAATGTAAAACAAATTATTTGAAGCAAATATTCATGAATGTTAAGCTACTTATGTAGTGCTGATATCTTCAGGAAGTAAAGAAAATACAAAAGATATAAATTAAATATTGATGAAATGACTATTAAAATACACAAAAATCTGTATGTTAAGCTGTCAAAACAAAATGAAATGCATAGCAGAAAAAATATAATTACTCATACCAAAAGGAAAAATTCATATGGGCCACTCTTAGTATATACATCAGGAAAAAAAGATGTATTATATGTAATAGAATATTCATAACATATAAAATTTAATGAATCACGTTTTATTTGCTTGGTAATAACTTAAAACAGATCAATAGTCAACAGTGTTATTATAACACAGCAACTATGAATTAAAAATTATGTAAATGTTTGCTATTGTTTTATGCCATAATAATTAAAGGATGATTATATTATATTTAAATAATTATATATTTATATTGCAAATATTAGAAGATGGAATCTCTGCTTTTTATAATAATAGAAATTATGTACTTCTTTATAGTTTTATCATTTTCAACTCCATATAATAGATGTATATTGCATTTTAACTAGAAGCAAAGCACAACAAAATAGTACATTCTAATATTTGAAAAATTAAAGATTTGGTCTTAATAGAAAATCTTCTCTTGACTTATTCTCTATCTTTGCTTGCTACATAGTGTTAGTGTTTTTTATTCATTATTCTTAATCCTTGCTAAATTAATTTTTCTTTTTTCAATTTCCCTATAAATACTACCTCATAAAAATTAGGTGAGAATTAAACGAGATGGTATGTTCTAATAGTTAATACAGATGACATAGCACATTCTGACCTAATATTAATTATCTTCTTCTAGCTTATTCATTCTCAGTCAATGTGTAAAACATACCTAACATTTTAGCAATAATCTATATTTTAAACAGACTACCCTAAGTTTAATCTTTATTTATTTGTTCAAATTGGTACTTTGGGCAGTTCTCACCTAAGGTGGCTATTCTCTGCTCTACTTGAGGGCAGCAGGGCTTGCTCATGTATTTGGTGGGTTGACTGGGTAAAGGCTGATCTCCTTTCTTCTGCTTGTAAAGCCTGACAATTAATTATGTGTTGCTATTGGCTCAAGCACGTGGGTGATCTCCAAGTCCTTTCTCCAAGAATAAATCAACCTGTCTCATGGCAGCTGAGTTCTAAGATGGTCAGAGCAGACTCTGGAGAGCCTTTGTTTCCTTGACTTGGAAATATCACTTATACCATATTGTAATGTTCAGAGCAATTCACAACGGCAGCCCAGGTACAAGGAGTATGAGATTTCCTCTTTATGAAAGGAATAAGACAGTTGTATTGTAAATCCATGTGTTAATGAGAGGTGTTACTCACTGTAGGTCAGATCTAAAGCAATGTATTCTTGAAGACTGTATACTCTGGAAGTTCTCAGGAAAGATACAGATTAGAAAAACGTGTGAAGTCCTGCTTCAAGGGGGAAAAAGGATCTAGATAATTAATGGAAGAAAGAAAATAAAAAGTTTTGAATGAGATGCTTCTCTATGCATAGCACACTTTTAAAAAGAAAATTTAATTTCACTGTATCAGCACAGTTTATGCTATTGGAGAACAAACATCAGTTCTGGTATCACTGCCTTCAAGTCAAAACCCTAAGAAGTTTAGACAGATCTCTTAGATAACCACTGGTCACTGCATTGAGAAAAGTAGAATTATAAGCACCAGAGTAGTGCAGAATTGCCCTGACCCACACCAGGGACAGAATGAGGAAGGTTTCTGGATTTTCATGGAACATGTCCAGAATGGGCAATGGTGAGGTATTGAAGGGTTAAATTACTGACACTTTTTGATGATGTTCTTCAAAATGATGTGCAACACAACAGAAAATAAGGATTTTGGAATAGGTAAATAAATGATGAAGTTAAGTAAAAATAAAGTACTTCTTCTTCAGCTTGGGATAGATGTCTAATGGACTGATAGGTTAATGTATAGAATGAAATATCAGTGAAGACTCTGGAGGTATCATTTGGGAAGAGTATCTTGTAACTCTAGACAAATTAGATATGGAAAAACCCTTATTATCACATTGTTATAAAACACTAATTTAAAAGTGACTTGAGGGTTGGGGATGTGGCTCAAGTGGTGGCGCGCTCACCTGGCGTGCGCGGGGCGCTGGGTTGGATCCTCAGCACCACATAAAGGTAGAGTGAAGATGTTGTGTTCACCGACAACTAAAAAGAAAGTATTGAAGGTTTCTCTCTCTCTCTCTCTCTCTCTCTCTCTCTCTCTCTCTCTCTCTCTCTCTTTAAAGGGGAAAAAAAGAAAAAAAAAGTGACTTGATACAGCATTATGAGCACTCAACTTTTTATTCTTCGTATCACATTTTTCAACAAACACAAATTACAAATAATTAGTACCTATGTTGATTGCAAATTGTTGCTTTAGGGAGGTTTATTTTGTGTTCAGTAAAAGAACACAAAAATAATCTAACATCAGTAAAGGAACTTAAAATTTTCATTCTCTACAATTTCACAACAGAACACATAAGCACACAGAGAGATGTGAAAGAACATAGTGGAAATTATGAAAGTCATTGACTTAATAATCTCTTGCTTTTAAAATATCCTCATAGTACTTAGTAGTGAAGCCTAGATATACAATATATTTGTAGTTCCAGAGATAATTAAAAAAGCTTAAGGAAAGTTGGTGCTATTGCCATTAAAAAGTCATGTAAATTTCCCAAAGGTAGAATGTCTTAAGAGAAAAAAAAGAAAAAGGAAGGTGGGAATGTGATATGTCCTTATGTATAAGTTGGTAGAGTTACATGTTCATTTAATATAGATATAAAGTTTTTGACCTGGCCTCTTCAATGAGGACATTAAAGTCCAGACACACTGCATGAGGAGCTGCTATATCTACAAAGTAATATACATATAGTAATTGCACAACAGTGACAGGGCAGTGGCAGACCAATGTCTTTTTATCTGGAAAATGTCAGTCTTTATAAAAACAACATTCAGTTGCCAATACTTCAACATTTATCTTCCTTAATGTAAAATCAATATTTCAATGTGAACTAATTACACTGGGCATTAACTAACAAAAGCATCTTGTCTTTTCAAGTGACTTGGTAATAAAAGGATGTTCAGGAACAAGTCAGCTGTGGATAAATGCTAATTGGTTGACTGAAATTTATTAAATTTTATATGAAATAGGTGATTCCCATTTAATGGAAAAATTTTAATGTTCTGCTGCTAAATTCACAGAATCATCCTCATGTTCAACTACTATAACTGAATGGAGAATACTAGAGACTACTTTAGCTTTAAATATTTGGGAAAATAAGGATCCACATATTTTATTAATACAGAAAAGGACATATATCTATAATAGATAATGGAAATCACTTGATTCTAGTAGAACAGGATGAAAACACTTTGCCATTTTCTCCTAGATTTTTCTTTCATGGAGACCACCCTTCCTACCACTTGTTCCCATTACTCACCCACATATTTGGGTCCATTGAAAATATGGTAAATATCAAATCAGAAAATCTTCCAAATAGCAGAATACTCACTAAAATATAAAAGCAGGCTTAAACTTATATACAAATACAGTGAAATTCAAATAAGAATATGCCATTTTCTGATTCCTAAAAGCTAAATCGATGATATCATTTTCTACCTAGTATGTAAAAAATGACTTCTATTAGCATCCTACTGTGGTTTATAACAAGTCAACACGAACTAGTGGCTTAAAATGCAAATTGGTTTTTTTTTTAAGTTCTTTTTGTCAAAAACCCAGACTTGGATTTTTGACAAAAAGAACTTAGCTCAGATATCATCAGCAGGACTGTGTTTCTTTCTGGAGATATAGAGAAAAATGAATTTCCTAGTCTGTTTGATCCTCTAGAAGGTGCATAAAAACTCACGGTGCCTTTCTTCTTCCGTCTTCAAATGTTGTACCTCTATCACTTTTCTTCCATAGTCACATTCCCCATTGGCCACACTAACTTTTAAAGTTCAGGGTCATTTAGATTTAGCTCACTTGGGTAATCCAAGATTTCCTCCCATCTCAGTCTCCTTAATCTTAAATCCATCTGCAGAATATCTTTTAACATGTGAGATTATTTATCCACAGTTTATAGGGATTAGATGCAGACATTATTTTGAATTTGAGGGGTTGAAAACTATTCTGCCTACCACATATCTGTAAGAGTTTTTACTGAGAATAAATCAGGCACATTCAGGGAACTTCCACATACTTCAAATAGTGTCTTTCCCTCAAATGTGAGTATGTGGGAAGGGGACAAAGGCTATTGTAAAATCTGATACTAAGAAAAACCCTTGTCTGCCATCTATATTGAGAGAGAAGATAAAAATTATTTCATGCTTTGCAAACCCATAACTAGTGCTTCTCTAAGACAAAATATAAATCACATATAGAATTCCAGATGAATGTGACTCTGGAAAATGTAGCTCCTAAGATTTCAACATTTTTTTTAATAAAACCAGAAAGGAAAAAAAAGGTATAGGGATATATCCTGCTTAGTATAAAAAGCATATTCCTAGAAGTTGAATTAAATTTAAATCACTAATGGGTGGTATGAGTTGACTTATTAAAAGTTTAGACTATTTATTTCAGTTATGTTTGCAATGGAAAATGTTTTAGTTGCAAAATGGATATTGCATCTTAAATTATTAAAATACTAATATATATTTCTGTGTGTGTGTGTGTGTGTGTGTGTGTGTGTGTGTGGTGTTGCCCAATCTGTCTTAAGTAACCTTTGTTTGTGAACCATTTTTTTTAGTACTATGCTTCTCAGAGGAATTGTGACATGAACCATGCTATGAATTTATCAAATGACTTCATTTGCTTAGGAATATCTCTACTTTAGACTTCTGAATCTCATTGGGCTGTCTTTAATTTATTTTCAAGACTGGAAGGTTGACAAGACACAATGTCTTGTCTGAACTGCATTTAGTAAACCAAAGTGATATTTTCCATATTTTTCAACCTTTCATGACAAGTTACAGACCCATTTGCTCAAAATAGGGCAATTTCAAAAGGGAAGAGGCTGTTTAAACTTCATTTGACTTTTAACAAAGGAATAATAAAAACTTATATTGCTAAATTATAAGATCTTAGGGATTTGCTTCAGACTGCAAATGTAGTTTATACCCTCTTGTCTACTGAAGAAATGTTATTTTAATATATTAATTAGCACAGGAAAAAGTTAATTGATATCAGCAAATACACACATAACACTTATAATTTCACAAGACTCCTACTTTTTTCTGTAGTATTTATTCTGCATATGTCAAGTGCTAAGCACATATATGCCTTATTACAAAGTGGCCTCTATGGGCTGGGGCTGGGGGCTTGGTGGTAAAGTGCTTGCCTCACACATGAGAGGCACTGAGTTCAGTCCTCAGCACCACATAAAAATAAATACATAAAAATATATTGTGTCTATTTACAACTAAAAATATTAAAAAAATAAAGTGGCCTCTATGTAAAATTAAACGATAAGACTTTAGACCAATAAGACTTTGTTCATGGTGTAATATATTTAATGCACATTATTAGCTAAAACACTTATTGTGGGAACTCCAACAATTTCAGAAGAAATGTTTTGTTAATCCCTTTAGTACAAATGGGAGAATGGCATGATCATAATGCCTTCATAGATAGTTCTGCAAAAGCACATAGAGATTAAGACTAGATCAACAATTATAGAGAAGAGCCTAATTCCCCTTTTCTGACTCTCACAAACCTTCTATTTGTAGACTTGTTTATGCTTTTTCTCTAGTATACATTTGACATTTGGGAAATAAGAGAATCATATCTCCGGAGACAAAAATGACATTGATAAACCTGCAGAGACTTGACTGCCACTTCCCCAATTTGAAAGACTTTCCTTTTTGACACAGAAAATGAAGTAGTTATAAATGAAAAACAAGCTTAAAAGAATACTTCTTCAAAGCAAAAAAATAGTTTTACATTAAAAAATAAGAAGAATCACAGGACTATAAGGTCATCAAAATTACTCAGAAAACAGGAAGGTTTTCTTTCTTCTTTCTTTTTTTTTTATACAAATAAATATGAGTCGTCTCTAAAGGTATAATTAACTGAGATGGAAAAGGGAACACTGAACCAAACTAGAAGTAGGTCAGCTCATTTGAGGTTCTTGGCTATATCGGCTCTGACAGCTGGCTGAATATATATATATATATATATATATATATATATATATATATATAGAGAGAGAGAGAGAGAGAGAGAGAGAGAGAGAGAGAGAGAGAGAGAGAGGATATACAGGTTCTAGTGATTTATTGGTCTTTCTTTCCCTTAAGCCTGTTATATAAAAAACATAGAAAAGAAAACCTATAGTTTTTGCTTCCTGCTTAGGAATAACCTACACTAGGGACATGAGTGTAATTATGAAATGGTGTGAGCTGTACTTAAAGTACAGGAAACACATTGCTAATTACATTCAGACACAGAGGAACTATGATTGATGAAATAAAGTGCTAGTATTGTCTGCACCTATAGATATTTTATGTAAATGTTACTTCCATATTCATATATCAGGAAATGCTTAATATGTAAAAAATTCAATACAACTCTCCACCTCACTAAACACTCATATAAAATTTAAAATCAGAAATATTTACATCCCTCCCTTTACAAAAATATTAAATATTTCAAGTAATAAAATTCTAGGAAAGTCAAAGTGACCCTCCTTCAGACACAAGCAAATCCCACCATGCTTGATTCATGAGACTCATTTGTCCCATATCAAGGACATCCAGAACAATTTATTACATGTACTTCCCAAAGTAACCAATTATGTGTAATACTGATGGTTGGGGAGAGTACACATAATTTTATTTTCCATTTGGCACACTAAATCCTATGTCCTTAATATAAGTAAAAGCTTTCTATCTCTGAGCCTGGCTTATGTGTTTTGAGAATCTTCTTTCTTGGGGAGGATTGAACTCAGGGGCATTCAATCATTGAGTCACATCCCCAGCCCTATTTTGTAGTCTCTCTGAGATGCTTAGTGCCTCATTGTTACCAAAGTTGGCTTTGAACTCAGGATCCTCCTACCTCAACCTCCGAAGCTGCTGGGATTGCAGCTATGCACCACTGCACCTAGCTTTGAGATTCTTCTTGATGCCTACTTTCCTGTTCTCCAGTCACTCTTCTTCCAAGAAACTTTCAAATCCACTTAATTCAGCACCTTATTTCTTCTTTTTCTTATGTCATGCCACTCTTTGAAGAGTGTAAAACATATGTAAAAAATTCAATACACTTCTTCTACACTCTGCTTCCTACCCCCAAACCTCCATAAATGGGCTTCTCTTCCCACCATTCCACAAATGATATCCATGAGCTTATTTGCTAAGCCCACTGGAAAAGACATGGCATAAATTCAAGATACCAGACCATTATACCCTGTGGTTTGTTACTCGTTCTTCTTATGTGGTTTTCAACAAATTACATTTTCGTGTATACTTCTTTGTCTTCATTTGCATCTCTTGTTCAGCAGAAAATTTATCCAGAGGACCACAAATTGTGATTTCTCTACATTTCCTTGCTCTTCCTAAAAGATTTATGTAAAAGCTCTAGATAACTATTAAATTTATACATTCAAATATGAACACACATACTCTTAAATCTTAAGCATCATCATCTCATATGCATATTGAACAACATATTTAAAAGTGAGTTAATATTTGAATTGCAGTCATAAGTAACCCTTGGCCATAGTAAATAAATATCTACCAAATAAAACTTAAATTTTACATAATAAAGTTTTTAAGTGTCTGCCACACTAGATTTGAATTCTAGCTTTACAACTAATATGTATGATTCTATAATTCCTGATTCATAGTATTGTAATGTTATGAAGATTAAACTAAATAATTATCATGGAACATGAAGAAAGTACTTATATATGCTATTTTTGTTAAAAGTATTTTAAAGTAATTTTTGTTTTACTATTTATTTTTCCTCTTGGATATTTTAAAGACTATCTTATTTTATCTTCCCAAGATTGCTCTAGTCCAAGACCTTAAAATTTCTTGTATATATTGCTGAAATAGCCTTCTCATTAGGTTCCTGAACTTTCTACTTCAGTTCTTGAAATTTCCATTAAAATATCTTTTCAAAACAAAATTGGCTATAACACTCCTGTATTTAAAACCATTCATTGTTCTGCATTATCTTTAAGGAACACTTTTATTAAACTCCTGAATAATGCAATCACAATGTTCTACTTTTCCAGCCTTACCCTCTGATCATCATGCCTACTCAATTCTATGATACAATCATACTGAGTCAGTTTTAGTGCATCTGACGGATCATGGTCATTGTCATATTTGGGACTTTTGGTATGAAATACTCTCTATCCTGCCTCTATTTTACTGTGGTTTGCATACCACAGTGGTGGTGGTGTTTTTTTTTTGTTTTTTGTTTTTGTTTGTTTGTTTGATTTTTAATTTGCTCTTTTTAATTATATGTGACTGTTTGTATTTTAATATATTATACATATGTGGAATACAACTTCCTATTCTTCTGGCTGTATATATG
Source organism: Marmota flaviventris (assembly GCF_047511675.1). Classification (NCBI taxonomy): domain Eukaryota; kingdom Metazoa; phylum Chordata; class Mammalia; order Rodentia; family Sciuridae; genus Marmota; species Marmota flaviventris. The sequence continues at coordinate 47,342,817 of NC_092510.1, read as the reverse complement.
TGGAATTACCCTGGTCATGTATTCATATATGAACATAGGAAAGTAACTACCAATTCATTCCATTATCTTTCCTCTCCCTTCTCTTCATGCCCCTTTGTCTAATCCAACAGACTCTTATTCTTCCATACCCACCCTCCTTATTGTGAGCATCTGCATATCAAAGAGAACATTTGTCTCTTTGTTTTTTAGGTTTGGCTTATTTCACATAGAATCATATTCTCCAGTTCCACCAGGAAATGCTATCATTTCATTTCTGTTTATGGTTGAGTAATAGTCCATTTTCTTTATCCATTCATCTTTGAAGGGCATCTAGGCTGGTTCCATATTATTCCTATTGTGAATTGAGCTGCTGTTTACATTGATGTGGCAGCATCACTGTAGCATGCTGATTTTAAGTCCTTTGTGTATAGATTGAGGAGTGAAATAACTGGGTCAAATGGTGATTCCATTCCAAGTGTTCTGAGGAATCTCCATACTGCTTTCCATAGTGGTTGCACCAATTTACATTCCCACCAGCAATGTATAAGAGTAACCTTTTCCCCACATCCTCACCCTCATTTATTATTTGTATTCTTTTTTTTTATTTTTAATTTTTTATTGTGGGTTGTTCAAAACATTACAAATTTCTTGACATATCATATTCCACACTTTGATTCAAGTGGGTTATGAACTCCCACCTTCACCCCATACACAGATTGCATTCTTGATCATTGCCATTCTGACTGGAGTTAGATGAAATCACATTGTAGTTTTAATTTGCATTTCTCTAACTGCTCTAAATGTTGAACATTTTTTTATGTTTTTTTTTTTTTCTTCTGTGAAGTGCCTGTTCAGTTCCTATTTCCATTTATTGACTAGGGTTGTTTTGTTTTGTTTTTGTTGTTGTTGTTTTGTTTCTGGTGGGGTTTGTTTTGTTTTGTTTTGTGTTAAGTTTTTTGAGTTCTTTATATGTCCTGGAGATTAATGTTTTATCTGAGGTATGGGAGCAGTGAATCAACTGAAAGAGAAATTAGGAAAACTATCCCATTCACTATAGCCTCCAAAAAATGAAATATCTAGGAAGCAATCTCACAAAAGAGATGAAAGACTCTATAGTGAAAACTATAGAACACTAAAGAAAGAAATTGAAAAAGACATTAGAAGATGAATAGATCTCCCATGTTCTTGGATAGGCAGAATCAACATTGTCAAAATGGCCATACTACCAAAAGCACTATACAGATTTAATGCAATTCCTATTAAAATTCCAATGATGTTCTTCATAGAAATTGAAAAAGCAGTCGTGAAATTTAATTGGAAAAATAAGAGACCCAGCATAGCCCAAGCAATCATTAGCAAAAAAAAGTGAAGCAAGAGGCATCACAATACCAAACTTTAAATTATATTACAGAGCTATACTAACAAAACAAAACAAAACAAACAAACAAACAAAAACATGGTATTGGCACCAAAACAGACATTTAGACCAAGGGTACAGAATAGAAGACAGAGAGAAAAACCCACATAAATACAGTTATCTCACACTAGACAAAGGTGCCAAAAACATACATTGGAGAAAAGATAGCCTCTTTAACAAATCGTACTGGGAAAACTAGAAATCCATATTTAGAAAAATGAAATGAAATCCCTATCTCTCACCCTGTACAGAACTCAACTCAAAGTGGATCAAGGATTAAGGCATTAGACCAGAGACCATGAAACTAATAAAACAAAAAGTAAGCCAGAATCTACATTATGTCAGCTGAGGAACCAACTTCTTTATCAAGACTCCTAAAGCACAAGAAGTAAAATCAAGAATCAACAAATTGGATGGTATCAAACTAAAAAATCTTCTTCACAGCAAAGTAAACACCATGCACAATTTTATCTGTCGCTTGTGGATGCTTTTGTACTATGTTGGGAGGGTTGACTTTTCTCTATAGAGCTTTTATTAAATAAAATAAACTAAAACTGGAGCCTGAAATATTTACTTTCTAGCACTTATCAGAAAAATTTTGCTAAAACCCATACTGAGAATGTTTTTGTACTCTTAGTCAACAGCCCAGTGAACTATAACCTAATTTAGAATGTAAACAAAATCCACCCTAATTTAAGAATATATTATTGTAACAAGTAGCTGAGTCTCAGCCAATTTTAACATCCAAACTTCAGTCAACCATAGTCTGCCAACCAATCAGATCTGATCAGATCTGACCAACTACAGACAGAAAATGCCAAACTGTAACCTACGAAGTTGTTTCAGTGTATCGCTTCTTTTTTCTGTCTATATATTTACTTCCTTTACACATTCTTGGATGTAGCTCTCTGAACCACTTTTAATACTCAATGATTCCCAATTCATGAATAAGTATTTGCTCAAAGTCTGCTAACTTTAATCTATCCTGCTAACTTTAATCTATCTGAAGATTTTTGTTTAACAATTGAAAAATCCATATAAGTTGTTCAGCAGCTGAATTACTCCATCTTTGGTGTTTTCAGCTCTGAATAGGCAACATGATAGGTTTGCCTAGCTTATAAAATTATGAAAAAATCACTAAGCTCATATTTGTTTGGGCAATGCAAGAAAAACATTATATAATACAGCCCAAGAGTATGCCGTCAATATAGGTGGGTGATGGGTCAGTTTGGGAGGCAAGGAAAAGGGTAAATGAAATAGGAGATATGATTAGACCAAGACAATCTGAGCCTCAGCAGTAACAGTACATTTCAGCTTAAGAAAGATAAATAAAATATATGTGATAAAAAATCTCAATAAATTTAAAATCCGAGGGAAAGGATCATGATCTTTGAGAAGTGAAAAACAAAGGAGATAAGGCCAAAAATGTTTGGAGCTTGCTGCCTTCTGACTTTTCTGATAATTGTACAGGCAGTACAACACAGGCTGAGCTCCTCTGTCTGTGAGAGAACTTGAGAAAATTTCAGAGATTCCTCCAGAGTGTTTAGCTGAATATTGCTTAGATCATTTATATCAGGCAAATACACAAGACTGGGGAAAATAAAACAAGAAAAATGTTACCAACTCCTTGATTTCCTGTGCTTTCTATCAGAAGTCAGATGAAGGCCCATTGACAAGGAAAAGGCCTTTTATTCTTATGTTCAAGCACAAAACAGTCAGCATGTAGGGAACAGAAATTCCAGGATAACTCAAAGAATGGACAAAAGTGTTCAGGCTTTGCGGTGGCTATGGGACCTGGCCTCTTGATGTCATCACATGGAGAGATGGGATTCTACTTGAGGTGAAATTTTACTTGTTCCTGCACTGTTCTTCATCATCATCTTGCTGTGACACTTGTCTCATTATCACCTTAAATCTCCAACCAGAGACTATAATTTTTACTCAGCTAATAAGGAGTAATTATAAGTTATTTCAGTGACTACTGTATATATGTGCTTTTCTCTTATCATCTGGATTTTGCCTTTATCGTCTGAAAGAATCACTGATACTACTTTCAGAACAGGGAAGAATTCTGTCCTGTCCTGTTTGGTTTGATTTTTTGATGATCCTGTTTTTCTTGACTCCAGCATCTTTGTATGTTTGCTAACCACATAGTCTTTGAAGGTTGAGCTGACTTCCAAAACTTTCATCATCAGGTTTCTTAATTCTGTCAGCCTTAAAGACGAGTTTTCTTTTTAATTCCCAAATTTATGGTATTTTTTTAACCCCACAGGGGTGACAAGAGTTAGGGCTAGCTTAGTAGTCTCAAGAGTTATGGAGAAAAATTTCCAGGATCTTACCAAAGATAAAACTGATGACTATTCCCACTATCCATTGTAGGAAGCCTTATAATTCATTAACATTGGTTGAATTATTCAGGTTGGGTTAGCTAATAATCAGTATTTCAAACACTGAAAAGATGCAAACCTAAGAATATTTTTCAAGCAAAAATTACCTTTTGAAAATATAGAAGGATGAAAAAATAGCTTTTAGATACACAAAATCAGAAAGTATCAACCTTCTGCCATATTGAATTAAAAGAAAGGATAAAGAATGACTTTATTACAAAAAAAATTATACCAACTAGAAATTGGTTTCCTAAATATACAAAGAATATCACAAATGGTAACTATGTTGGTGAATGTAAAGATTATTTGCATATCACTTATACTTCTTTAAAAGATAACGATTTAGAGGAAAAAAATACAAAGCATTGCATGGTGTATCATACAGAGAGAAGTATAAGAATGTCTAAAATAGCAGAAAGATAGGAAGGAGTATATTGTATGAGTCTGATACACATAAGATGCTATCATGTGAAGGCAGATTGTGTTAAGTGGAAAAAATATAATGTATTGATCAACAAAAATGTTGTAGATATAAGCTAATAAGTCAAAACAGGAAAACAAAGATATAAATATTAGACACTTCATACAATACAAATAATACAAACATATATTTAAATCCATTAATTTTAATGATGGAAATAAACATAAAAGGGTAAAACTTTCCATTTAAAAAGTACAGACTTTGATAATGAATATATATGAAAGATCAAATCCATACTTTTTAATAGAAACACATATAAATATAAATGAAAAGTAGATTTAAATTTTCAAAAATGGAAGAGATTTTGTTTCTAAAACTAAATTAAACTCTGTAATGACTATGTTCATAATACAGAAAATAAGTTTTGGAGCCTATAATATTACCAAGGATAAAGAAGTATGCTCATATTTACACAGAAGACAATTCATCAAGGAGACATTTAAATCCAAAATTAGGAAAAATATGTAAGAATACAAAAAAAGATTTGAAAAATATCTGAACCAACTTTATGCAATTGATATTTAGTAAACACTCCATCTTAAACCCAAAATTAGCAAGAAAAAGAAATCTCAATGAATACACAAGAATTAAAATCATACAAAAATTATTTTTCCAAAATAAAAATTATATTTAAATAAACAAATAAAAAATTTTGGAAAACAACAAATATAATGAAACTACATAACATAATTATAAGTAACATCTGAATCAGAAAGAAATTAAAGGAAACAGTAACTATTTTAAACTGAATAAAACTAAATGCACAATATACTAAGGTTTATATAGTTTTGCTAAGGCAGTCTTTAAAGCAAAGTTTGTTGTAATGCCCTATGATAATAAGGAATAAAAATTCAAAAGATGACATTAATTTTTATCTTGAGAAATTAAATAAAGAAAACAAAATGAAACAACGTGAAAAGAAAAAAAAATAAGAATCAGGATGAAAACTGAAGAAAAAAATCAGAAAAAAACTAGATAATATTAATAATAACAAAGACTGGTTCTTTCTGCAGGGCATTCAAATCAAAAACCTAAAAAGGGAGATAGGACATTTATTAGAGTTCCATGAGTGAGAGAAGGTGCAACATTACAGAATCTACAGATACCAAAAATATGGGATTTTATACACACTATGTACAAATTACTTTGACAATTTAGAAGAAATCTTTGAAAGACATAAAGCCCCAAGGTAATCCAAGAAGAAATAGAAATTGCCAACAATAATGAAAACACTGAATTAAAAAAAAATCAACAAAAGAATTTTTGGCGCATATGGCGTCACTGGAAAATTCTATCAAATATTCAGGGAAAAATCACTGATATAGTATCTCCCAGAATTAGGAAATACTTTGCTAATCTTCCTAGGATCTTCACGTTACTTTTATACCAACAGCAGGAAAGATATTGGAACGAAGAAAACTGCAAAGCATATACCACATGAACATATAAGTAGACTTAAAAAAAATCAATTAAAAAATTGAGTCCCAAAATACATTGTGAATGTTTGTTTATCTTGGTAATTTAAGATTAAATTACCTTTCCAGTAGCAATCAAAATATTTCATCATAATCATATGTAACCATCTCAAATCTGCATAAAATTGTGCTTTGTAAAATTAATCATTGATTTCTGATAAAATCTACAAATACTGGGACTGAAAAGGGAATCCTATCAATTTTATAAAAAGTACACTTATGAAAATACTTGCAGTTAGCATAATATCTAATGATAAAATATTGAAGGCCTTTCCCTTGAGAGCAGATACAAGACAAGTGTATCATGATGAATATGGATTCATCATGTCTCTTCAATATTGTCTAGGAGGTTCTATTCCTTGCCATGGAACAGGAAAAATAAGTAAAAAGCCAACCAAATTAGAAAGAAAGAGACAAAAGTGTTGTTATTCACAGATAACAACAACAACCAAAATTAAAAAAAAAAAAATCTGTGTAGAATATACAATGGATTTTCAAATAAGCTTCTAGAAATAATAAAGAAATTTAGAAAGTTGGCAGAATGAGACCATGAACATACAAAGGTCAGTTATTTTTTGATATGCTAAAAACAAAGATTAGAAGTTGAAATGAGTATACCTTTTAAATGACATTAAAATGAAATACTTAAGGATAAATTTAACTTTAGATACATAAGATGTGTGAACTGAAAATAACAAAATATTGCAGTATTGTTAACATAAGTGTTCTGCAAATTTTTGTACAGATTCAATGTAATCACAATTAACATTTTTTTAGAAGTTTACCAGTTGGATTCTAAAATTCATGTATATATGTATGTATGTCCAGGTTACCCAAATCAACTTTAAAAGGAAAACAAATTTGCTGAGTTTATACTAGTTGATAATCTTACATGATATTATTAAGCTACTGCAACTGATATAATTTGACACTGGTATCAAAATAGGCAAGTACATCTATATAAAGAAATACGGAGTCCACAAAGAGTCACACATCTTTTTGTTAATTTTTGACATGGTGTTTCTAAAACTAAAAGTGGTGCCAGAAAAAATCTAGCAGAGCTATCTATCTATCTATCTATCTATCTATCTATCTATCACCTTTCATCAACACTTCAAGCCACATGAAAAATATAAATCAATATGCACTGTAGACATAAATGAAATAATGGACATATAAATGTAGAAAAAAATTAGTGGAAAATCTTAAAACATTAACCTAATATTCATACTTTACCAAAATTAATTTTTTCTGTTTGAGGAACATTATTGATTAGTCTACTAGGACAGATTTAGGAAAAATATCTGCAAAGCAAACCACATTTGTGATAAAACACTTGTATTTTACTATATAAAAATCTCTCAAAACGCACAAAGAAAGAAACTAAGCCAAATAAATGGGCAAATATAATGAGAAAAAGACTTAAATACACACTTCAACAAAAAGAACATATAGAGCTCAAATAAGTACATAAAAGGATGGTTAGCATTACTATCTGTTAGAGAAGTGCAACAGAGGCACAATGAAATATTGGTATGTATCTAGTAGAATGGTCTAACAAAAAAATAATACTGACGTTATCATGTCCTGAAGATAATATGAAACAAATAAATTTCTCATATATTTCTGCTTTAAATGTGAAAGCATATAGGGACCATGAAAATCAGTTTGGTATTTTCTTACACAGAATAAATTAGTCATATTATTTAGTAAACATTTATGTCCGTATTTTTGCTTGAAAAATAAATTTTTGAAATGTTCAGAGAAAAAAAGGTATAAAAAATGCTCATAATAGCCTTATTTTTGTTGTAAAAAATAGGAAAAAAACAAACAAATGGAGTGCACATGCACAATAGAATATTATTCAGCACTAAAAAGAGAAAATAAAAAACAACATTATACACTCAAAATGTGGATGGATTTTAATTGCATTATACTGAGCAAAAACAAAACAAACTAGTCTCAAAAGTTTGTATACTGGATTATTCTATTTATATAATATTGTTAAAATGACAAAATTATGCTAATGATTAACAGATCAGAGTTTGCCAAGGGGTGGAGTTGAGGGGTATATATGACTACGAAGTAATAATATGGGCATTTTTTTCCTTGGTGACAAAACAATCCTTCATCCTAATTGTTGTGGTGGTCAACTGTGATATAATTTCGTATCATTGTTAGCTGAAGTTTTTTTTTTTTTTTTGAAGGAGTATATTACAAAACTCAAATAATGTGAGTAATGTATAAGGTTTTTAAAATAATATTGTATCAATACCAATTTCCTAGTTTTGATTAACATGTTGTGTTTGTAAGTTATTCTTAGTGAAAGATGACTCAAAATACGCAGAAATTCTCAATGCTGTTTTTTTAGATTTTTATCTCAAAATAAAAGTTTAAAAAAATTAGTCTGCAAAATTTCTACCAACTATTTACTTATAAGATAGTGCATTGATATTATTGTGAACCATAAACTCTATTGCCTTTTCTTTTTAAGTATTTTGGAAACTACTCTTCCAAGCACATAAACACAAAACGTGACCATACAAACATATACACACTCTCAACAAAAGCCTTACTTTAACACTATTCCACTGTTTATATTTCTCCCAAATAAGAAGTATTATACTTTCCTCAGTTGTTACTAAAAACACATTTTAATCATTCATGGTTAAATTTGAACAATCCTGACATTCTACTCCTTTAAAGATATATTGATTTAAACTCTAAGGCACATAACCATAGGATTATATGACATCTCCAGACTTTGACTTATCACTCTTTATTTACATTAGCTTGCTGTAGAGTTCAATAGTTTCTCTAACTTGAAGACTGGACCTAAGATGTCTTTTGCAGTAATTGATTCAAAAGTCAAATGCCAGATTTATATTGATTATCACCATGAAGTCACTCATGATCATTGTGACTCCTATAACATGGTGGTTAATTTTGTATGGCATATCATGATAACCTAGAATAATGAGAAATGACAGCCTGTCTGGTTCAAAATGATTGTTTTATCTCCCAATAAAGTGAAAAATAACAGTTGTCACCACTGTAGCGAATTACATAATATTGCAGGACAGAGAAGTTGAATTAAACCATGGCCATGGGTCAAAGATTGAAATTGCTGAGAGAATGGTACAGCATATCCTACAATTGATTAATTTGTAGCTAAAATACCTTTTAACAAATGACTGCTTATTATTAATTTCAAATAATTCACAGACATTGTTTTCAATGTTGCTTTATGACTTTATAACATGTTTCCCAGGTAGTTAAAATGGTGATTATCACAATACATTTCTGTACTTATGTCCAGTTAGGATAATATGCATTTTAAGATGTTGTTTTTAATAAAGGTTAACAACTCATGACCAATACAAAAACAAATGTAGTTTTAGACACTGATAAATTTTAACTTTAAAAGGCCTAACATACTAACCTCCGAGAGAGGTTACCATAGTGGAGGTCAGGCAGAATCCTCCTGTGTGGAGTTCGCTTATGCCCTCAAACAGAAATAGGGCTCCTGCCACTGCTTTCCAAACTTTGTTTTAGAGGAGTTAAATTACTTTGAAACAGTTTATTGTCAATGTACCATCCTTATCTGAGATTCCCTTAAGAAAAATATTTTATGCTGATTTCTTAAATGTAAATATGTTTTATTTAGCTCAATGCCTGAGACAAAATCAGAATTGAGGGGAAAAAAAAGTCTGTAATAAATAAATTAATATCCATCATCTGCCATGGGAGGAGTAGCATAAAAGCACTCTGAAGGGACTGAAAAACTGACACTAAAGTCATCATTCTATAAGTAAGTGAGGATCACTGGTAGAGGTACCAGGAGTTTATTTTCTAATTAGTATGTGTAGTAAGGGGTCAAAATGATCACAGAAGTTCATGCAGTGCACTGTTTTTGGAAAAGATTGTGTGCAAAAACAAGGAAAATATCAAGTGAAAATGTGGGGGAAATGTATGAACTAAATATATAATCAAGAATATCTGTTCCTCTCAAGTATAAAAAGCCCAATAGAATTCATTTCATTTAAGTGATGAGAAACTAGATAAACTTATAAAGTTCTAAATTATAAGTCCAACAGACATATGAAGTGACAAAATAATCACACATACGGAAGTCCAAAAATAGAGGCTGCTCTCCTCTGGAGATGCACAAATTTTTACCTTTGCCAAAACATTAAATAAAGAAATTTTCATCATCAAACAATAAGAAGAAGCTTCTATTATTTTAATAAAGGTTAATAACTCATGGCCAATACAAAAACAAATGTAGTTTTAGACATTGATAAATTTAAACTTTAAATAAATTTAAACTTTAATCCTAGAGTGAAATAGCTGGACATTTTAGGAGCAGTGGAATCCCTGAATACAAACAAGTCTGCATTTTTTCATTATTTTTTTCCAAATCTTTCAAATAGTGCTCAGTAAGTGTAGACTTGGGACTTGATAGCTTGTCTGTCCCCTATAACACAAGTATGCAGGTCCTGCTTCGATTGTATGGCATTACAGGAGAACCAAAAGATGTCTGGAACATTTATTAGTACCTTACAAGGTAGTGGTCCCATCTTTAGGCAGGGTACACATAGTTTAAGACTGAAAAGAAAGCCAAAGATTCAAAATGCCCAATTTCTCCTCAAGCCTTGAAGGAAGTGAAAAGCAATTATAATTTATTTTAGTAGAGGGACAAGAATGCAGAGTGAGTGCTGTGATTCAAGTATGCTGAAATCTGGGGAGCAGTATATTGAAATAAACCATCTGGGACTCTAGTCTTCAAACAAGCACGAGATTGTAGTAATCAACCACTATAAGAATTTGAAGCCTATTGTGCACTATAGATAACTATAATAATAAGAATACTCCAACCCAGCAAAAGTACAACGTAAGTGGACTCAAATTTCATAGTAGTGTCCTGACCAAAAAAGAAGTGTGTTCCTATCTGGGCATAAATATTATTTATGTCAGACTCCTCTGTTCCATATGATGTTGAAGGTATGCTACAAATAAAGGCGGCTGCAACATTCAAAATTACCCAATGCTATTGTCACATTAATATAATTATGTTACACTTCTTGAGGCATAATTTCTATATTGGTTCACTAATTTAAGCATATAAACTTTGACAAACACATACAGTCTACATAATCATCACAATAAATGTAAAGATTAACATTTCATTTAGTGATCATTATTTGACTATTCTCAAATGCATTCAAAAATATTTTGCAATTAAATGTGCATATTTATAAGGATTGCATATTTATTTATTAATCCACTATAAATTTAAGGTCATAAGATAAAATGTATGTATGCATTATGCATTTATTCCACTCCCTAATTTGCTCCCTAAGAGTTATCACTCAAAAAATATTGGAATCAATTCACAATAGCTAGACTGTGGAACCAACCCAGATGCCCTTCAATAGATGAATGGATAAAAAAAATGTGGCATTTATACACAATGAAGTACTACACAGCACTAAAAAATGACAAAATCATGGAATTTGCAGGGAAATGGATGGCATTAGAGCAGATCATGCTAAGTGAAGCTAGCCAATCCCTAAAAAACAAATGCCAAATGTCTTCTTTGATATAATGAGAGCAACTAAGAACAGAGCAGGGAGGAAGAGCAAGAGGAAAATATTAACATTAAACAGAGACATGAAGTGGGAGGGAAAAGGAGAGAAAAGGGAAATTGCATGGAAATGAAAGGAGACCCTCATTGTTATACAAAATTACATATAAGAGGTGGTGAGGGGAAAGGAAAAAAAAAACAAGGGAGAGAATTAAATTACAGCAGATGGGATAGAGAGAGAATATGGGAGGGGAGGGGAGGGGGATAGCAGAGGATAGGAAAGGTAGCAGAATACAACAGTTACTAATATAGCATTATGTAAAAATGTGGATGTGTAACCGATGTGATTCTGCAATCTCTATACAGGGTAAAAATGGGAGTTCATAACCCACTTGAATCTAAAGTATGAAATATGAGATGTCAAGAGCTATGAAATGTTTTGAACAACCAATAAAAATATATTGGAATGCATCAGACACATTACACCCATGTTTTTAAGATGTTATATGTATTACATGTATTCTGATTAGATATTAGATTTTATCTTCTATTATACGTATACATATATTTATTTGCATGTATGTGTAGATGCATAGAGAAAGATAGACACACAAAAGGATCAATTTCTATGTAGATGAATGGAATATATTTAGTTTCCTGGAGAACTACACTGGATCTCTCATTCACATCTTTTCTATTCTCCTACAGCCTGGAAACTTACATTCTCCTCTATTTCTTGGTTTAAAACCATATTTAATTCTGAAGGACACTATATGCTAAGAAACTACACTGACCTTAGGTATATAATAATATTTAATGATTTTTCTGGCCTAAGTACTTTCTAAATCACTCTACTTTTCTATACTTTTTTCAGAATATTTTATTATTCATGATATTGCCCACATGTGGAATTGTCAATATAAATGCTGGTTTAATGAATGTACACAACATGTCAGAGCATGTTGTGAACATTTTTTTTCTTATAAAATAATTTAGGCCACATACTAGAAATCTCCTAAAATTATCATCTATTAAATTGACCTTTCTTTGCTTTCTGAAAATTCTGAATAAATTGATTTGTATCTTAAATCTACAAATAAATTTTGTAGTACATCCAAGGCATTAAAACATGAGAAGTATTATGGAAAACATACAGTGCAAGGAATAGTAGCATATCAAAAAATAAGATAACATATATTATATAAGAAGCATTAAAAAATATCAGGGAGGACTTTAGCAATGAGAAAGAGTTAGGAAAAGAATTTGAGTAGGGTTTAAATAGAATAAGAGAAATAAAAGCCTTTTCAAAAACCTGCACAGTGGAAGGGGAGTAAAGGTAACAACAATGATAACTGTTAGGTGAAACTAGGGAGGACATTGTATAAAAAAAAGTCATGCTCCATTTGTGTACTATATGTCAAAATGCATTCTACTCTAAAATAAATAAATAAGAATATTTTTAAAATAGTGTATAAAAAACAACTGGAAGAAGTAGGTCACTGGAATGTGCCTTGGAGACTACATCATGTACTTGTTTTCTCACTTTCTGTCTCTGCTTCCTGGTTGCCATGTGCTGAGCAGTTTCCCTCTAGCATGCCCTTCTGCCATGATGTTTTGCCTCACCTCAGGTTCAGAGCAATGGAGTTGACCCACCATGGACTGAGATCTCAAATATTATAGGCCAAATAAACTTTTTCTCCTCTTAAATTATTCTTGTCAGTTGTTTTGGTCACAGTGATAAAAAGATGATGAATACATATGGAGAGAGAATAAAAGACCAATGGTAGAGCAGAGGTTGAGCATTTGAGGCCATGAGATCCATCCCCTGTACAAAAAAACAACAACTTGGAAATGGCCAGATGCAATGCTTTACAGTGGTAATCCCAGCTGCTGAGGAAGATGAGGCAGGAAGACCACAAGTTCAAAGTCAGCCTTTCCAACTCAGCAAGATCCTGTCTCTGAAAAAAATTTAAAAAGGGCTGGAGATGTTGCTCAGTAGTTAAGTACCCCCAGGTTCAAGCCCCAGTTCAAATATATATATATGGTGGAAAAGCAACATTAGAGAAAGTTGGGTTTTTTTTGACTCAACATTAGAGAAAGTTTTTTTTTTTTTAATTGTGTTTGAAGGCAAACAATTTTACCAAAGTGAAACATAAAAAATGCTAACACACTGAATATAAAATTAAATCTTTGCCACTATTTAAAAAAAACCATAGATTGTAGGTTTACTTGTATTAAACCTCTCCTTTCACATGGAAGAAAAGCCCACAATATTTAACCTATGTATTAAGCTTAATTAAGGAATCTAGTCTATTAAATTGGTTTAACAGGCTTATTATTATTCAATGCAGTTGCATTTGGGGTAGAAAAACATGACCCTTTGGATACCTGGTCCAGGGGTACAACTGTAACCCTAGTGACTTGGGAAGCTAAATAAATAGGATCACAAGGTCAAGGGCAGCCTTAGCAATTTAGTGAATATCTAAGCAACTTAGAGAGACCCTGTCTCAAATAAAAATATATAATAAAAATGATAATAATAATGATAAAGGACTAGAGATTTAGCTTGATAGTAAAACACCCCTGGTTAAATGTCCAGTACCAAAAAATGAAAAAAGAGAAAGAAACAAAAAAAGAAAGAAATGAAACATTTGTTGTGAGAGTAGTAGAAATTAACCTATAAAAATTCTAAATAGAGTTAACCACTAACTGAAGAGGAAAAATAATACATTTTTTAAACATTGTTTCTTTGATTCAGCTGGAGAAATTTAGAATTTGCTGTTGATGCTCTAGTTATGTGGATAAATGCAAAAAATGAAACAAGAAGATAAATTTGATATAAGCAAATTTGTTGAAAGTTCAGCTTTTCTTTTTACCTTGCAGTTCTACAGTCAATTAAGTTTGAATACTGAACAAATCCCAGTTTTTAATATGAATCTTACTTCTGTATGTAGTCTTTTTAAATTATGCCATACATCATATTTAAAATGCTTTCAGGCTATAATTGGTTTACTTAAACATAGCTGAGCATATATGGCTGCAAGCTTTCTCAATTAGCTGATGATGCTCCTGCTCCTATTTCCCTGTATCATACAGTTGGATTGCAATTGGATTTAAATATTTTAAACTTACTTGTACAAGACATAATTAAAATATGAACAAGAGAAATTTGGCTCTAATCACATCAATTTTACCAAATGCTTAGGTTTGCCTATGATATAGTATTAAGAATATCTAGAAATAAAAATGTTTAATTTGGTGGCAAAATATAATTAGCCCAAAAGAATATTGTACAGTAAATGCAGCTTTCCTTGTACTCCATGTCTAAGTAACTTTTAAGTAACATTTTCTATTACAACAGGATATGCAGTAGGTTTGGGGAATTAGTTTTGCAGATTTTAGAAAACAAACAAACAAACATTTAAACTGTTATGTAAATTATCCACTTTCCAAAAACTAAAAATTAGCCCACTTTTTAAACTAAATCTCAATTTAAAAGTTTGCACAAATGACAGCATTTACTGCCTTTGCATTATTTATTCTGATAAGTCCACTTAAAAAATATTAATAAAAACTTTGATGTTTCTAAAATGTATACCACATATTATAAGAATAAAAAATTTTATAAGTGGCTGGTAAATTTTGATAGCCAGAAGTAATGTATTACAAAATACAACAATTATAAATATTTGGGATTAATCATTTTAGGTGAATATAAAAGAAAAAAACATAGACTTTTGCTCCTTATTATCAATTCTAAGATTAAAGAAACATTTTGGTATGTCTTCATTACTTTTTTCACTTTTGTTAATATTAATAATATTAATATAAATACCTGTGAATTACAATTGCAAAAAAATGTTTGCCAAAAAAAATAAACATTACTGTTTTACCAGTGAAGAAAATGAGCAGATGTTATTTATACTCTTACAGATATTTGGAAAACAGACTCCTGGAATGGTGTGCTTATGTTCTGATTTCTGAATTTACTTCCTCCATATGCTAAATTTAATTCCAATTATATTGATATCAATTTTATAACTTCTGTCCCCGTTCATCTACTTCAACACTCACAGTGACTACATTACATTTTTCCATCATAGGAAAATATGCATTTGTGAATCAAATTAATTTTTGATGAAGCTTGCTTTAATTTTATTTTTATGTTTGTTATTTTTATCCTTGGTTTCAAAAGAAACAGCAATCTTAAAATGTTGCTGCACAATATTAAGCTGAAGCAATTTATCAAAATTATAATTCTGAAAATGAGTGCGCTGATATCCCATCTTTGTCATATGGATCACTGATGTCTCAAATTCTTTGCTAAATGAATAACTCCTCTTCTGATACTAATATTCATAATTTTTATCCCCAGAATATCAATTTATTGAGTATCAGCAATTCTCACATGCCTTGTATGCACATTTAAATTTGAATATAAGACACATTTTTGCCAGCCTGTGACAAATGTCCAGAGTTTTGTTTTTAGAATTTGACAGTTAAGTTGTTATTCAAGGTGAACCACTGTCATAAACTCTCAGGTTGGTTCCCTTGAGTGGCAGGATACCAAGACCCTCAAATGTGTAACTGGAGAATCTCTCAAAAGAGATGTCCATCTTGCTTCATGGTTAAATGTGTCATTCAAATATTGAATGAGACATTTTATTTACCTGGGTTTATAATCTATCAGATTTTGTAATTATAACTTTCAGGGTAAAAGAAGATTGGATAAAATATTGTTTGATACTTTTATATAATGTTATTGGCATACTGCTCCCCTTGCAAATCATAATACTTATTTAATTTTGAAATAATCTAAAGATCAAAAATGTATGATTATCACTGTGGAGAGATTCCTGTATTGAAAGTTAAAAACATGATCAATGTTTTAACTATAAAATCATAAATGAAAATAACCTGACTTTATAGTGAGGTGACTAAAAAATTATGATATATCCATACTATCTAATAGAATGGAGTTATTTAAAAACCACAAGGTAAATGACATAGTTATTTTGATATGGAAAGTAATACTATGACATAATTGACAGTGTTGATATTAGCATGAACACATTTTTAAAGGACAAAGACAAAAAAACTTAAATTTACCCTTGAGGGAAAAGCCCTGGGATTAGAGAGAGAATTTTTTTTTTCTCTTTAGTTTTGTGTATGTTTATTTATTTTGCTTTGGATTTTAAAAGATGTGTTTATATTACTTTTGTTGTAAGAAACAATATATTTTAGTTGAACATTGTAATCATAGTTTTTATTTTCATTTTTAAAAATTTTCACATTTAAACTTCATCATATGCCATATAATATCATACATTATAAGTTAAGAGAACATAATGTTATTCATGTTTCTGTTTTGTAACAAGAGCACTAAAATTATATGCTTATAACATTGTCAAAATAACTAATAGAGAACTTTGGATTAATATATCTATCTTGGAATTAATATATTACTGTTAGATGTTTTAGGTTAACTTAAATTTACTGCGCTTGGTTTTTGTTATAAAGAAGTCTGCTTCCTGAAAAAAGAAACTATGATAATGAGGAGTCATTCCCTGAAAAAAAAGATAATGGATATGCTAAATAGTCTAATTTAATCATTACACAGCATATACTTTATAAAAACACATTCTATGCCATGAATATATATTTAATCACATAATATATATTTGATTTATAATATATAAAATTAAAATGAAACATATAATAAAATAATTATATGATAATAATTATATATAATTAAAGTATAATATACAATTATTATTTCAATTATATATCATTTTTACTATATATAATACATATGTATTCAAGGTATAGAGTGTGATGTTTTGATACATGTATATGTTGTATAATGATTAAATATATATATTTATATAATTATGCATTATAATTTTATATAATTATTATTTTTCAACAAAAATTAAAACTTTAAAAATCTAGTTATAGATACTTAAAACATAAAGCTAACCATAGAGGAACTATAGATATTTTCCCTCTTCATAGTTTTCTCTATATACGTGAAGTTAAATTCTTTTATATTCAAATTTTACTAGAAAAAAATTGAAGTTATATAGATATACATATAGAGGAGTTTTCAAAATAGAAAGCCAATCTAAAAACAATGTATTGATTCTATAAGGAACACTTATGTTTTAATAGAATAATATGGAAAGTCAAACTTCTAAAAATTTAAAACAAGAATTTTTAATGATGGAGTTTTGGACTCTGTGAAAAATATTTTCAATATTTCTCATATCAGAGCAAGTAGGACTGAATTGCTCTATATGAGCCTGATCTTGGCTAGCCCCCTGCTGCAATTTTACAAATCTTTCCTCAGTGTCATGTTTTCATTGCAATCCATCATATTTTTCCTGATCACTTCTATATATCAAAAATCTTTGTTCAGAGGAAATTTCATTATCTATTCAAATAAAAATAAATTGTTAGAATACATCCAGATGTAATGTTCAGTCACTGAGCAATTGTTTGGGGATGATCATAATATTTCATGACTTTTATTTTATGACTGGTGAGGCAGCCTTCTGGTAATAAACTCTATTCTGTGAAAAATTCACATCAAGAAATGTATTTCCTCTCAGTATGTGTTCCAGAAATAGTTGCTTCATAGATTAATGAATACGGGGAAGTCTCACATGCAATTTTCCTGTGCATAGATTCTGAAAATACAGCATAATATACTCTACACCACTATCTTGATAAATGTCTGAAAATTTACTTTCAGAATTCAATTTTAGAATAAACATTCTTCCTTTGGTAATAATGAAAGAGAATAAGCAGTAAGTTTAATTATTGATTACATAAATTTTAAAATAGAATAATATTAGTAATTATAGACTAGTGAGTAAAAAAGAGGTACAGGAATATTTTATTTCTTATTAACTAACTTCATTTTCTAAGCTCAATAAACCATTCATATTAAGTATGCTTCTGCTTCTACTGAGTGGGATGAGGAATAAATAATTCAATTAAAATTTTGTCAAGTTTATAAAATCCTTGAGAAGGATCAATGAATAGCAAGCCCACATCTGATTATAAATCAATGGAAAGAAAACTGAATCCAGAAAACTATGGCAAGAAATTGGCTAGTTAAAACTTTTACTTAGATCTTGGACTTGATAAGTAACAGAGAATAAACACATCTTCCCTTTCACTCAACGTAGGAGAGAACCCTTACATCTAATGTGGTAAGAAATCTTAATTTCAAATATTGTTTGTAACATTGCTCACTTTTTCACAAAAATCATACAAATGATTTATGTTGTTTTGTATTTTAATAAGATTCTGACATTAACTGTTGTAATTGTGGGCTGTAGCATTGTGTTCAGTAAAATAAACTACTTCGATATTTTGCGGTAGGTGGTCGGTTTTGCTTTTAGGGAATTCTTTCCCATCAGTGAGTAATATTGGCACCCAGGAACTCCTGTTTTAAGTGGCTCATCAAGAGTTGAAATTCACAGGTAGGACTGAAGATTGAAATAGGCTAATTATATTATATGTATTAATGAATATGTTAAAATTTTAAAGAGTTGAATTTCATGTAATCTTACTGGATATAGAAAAAAGGAAGAAACCCACAGCACTAGTCACTCATCTTGGGACAATCTAGATGACTCTGGACAAGCAGAAAGACTTGAAATTTATGCATAGTCACATGTCTACCAATCCATTTTCATCTGACTGAATGCTGTGTGATGGCCCTTTACTCATGGAATGTTCTGGTTTCATCATAGTCTTGGCTTATTCAATTTTTGGAATCAATTCATAGATTCATTTTTTTTAAATGCCCTTTTCTTTTTGCTTTTAAAAAAATAATTTTGCTCCATATTTAAAGCCTCTTTATTAATCAATGATTCAGGTCAAGCATAATTTGAAATGTTTGCTCTTATTACAAAAAGAGAAATATTTACTTGATGTGATATATTCTTGGGGAAAACAAGAAGCTAATTTTCCCTGATATTGTTTTTTTCCCAGTTCAGGTTACATTGATGGAACAAAACAAAAACATCATCTCCTTTAATGAAATATCAAAAGCAGAAATAATATATAATAGTAAATATATTTATCTTGACATCATTCTAGGATTCAACCTCAGATTCAATCCAGAATCCATTATTAGTACTGTGCATAAATTAATCCATATAATCTTCAAATTTCAAGGTGATTTTGGGGGTTGGATATTGCCTTTTTTTAAAAAAAAATCATCCTCCTTTAGGCCTTTGTTTCTTTGTATTATAAATTAGCATATAACAAAACTAAGTCAAAGTGGTTAAATTCTTTCCAAGATAAAAAATTTTAATTTAAAATCATAACTTGAATACAGGTGGTATGTTTCCAAAATCCACATCCTTAAGCAAATTCTACCCTAAAAATATGAACAATGTAAGTCATGGTGTTTTTTCAAAAATAGAATCTACAAAGAAGACACACTTAAAGTTGTTCTATTTTCTTCCTCTCCAAATCTGTTTTCTTTCTTTTTATTTTTTATATTATTCATATTTTGCATGGGCTTTTATTTTAGGCCCAGCAGAAATCATTATTATTTTTTATAAAACAGCTAGGTAAAATCTATTTTAGATGAATATCACAAAGTAGAGCTATTTATTTTACAATAATAGAACTGTTCTAATTTCTGCCTCCTGAAATAGGTACTTTTAAAACTTACTTTAGCTGTTGTTTCAGGAGTTGTTTGATGAGGACAGCATATGTAAAACAAGAAGTAAATTACTATGGTAAATAGAAAGAAATGATAGTGTCAGGAACCAGGTCTATGCCATTGACAGTGCTATCATTTGGATCTAGAATGTTCCGCCAGGGCCCATGTGTTAAAAGCTAAATCCTCAATCTGGCACTATTGGAAAGTGGTGGAATCTCTAAGAGGTAATACTTAGTGGGAAGTTGTAGGTAATATGGAGGCTTAGGCTTGACTGAGTTTTGGGATTTAAGTCCCTCCTATTTCTCTTCTCTTTGCTTTCTGACTGGTATGAGGTGAGCAAACTTCTGCTCCATGCTCTCCTTCCATGATGTATTGCCTCACTTCAGGACACAAAGCAACAAACCACTGAAACCTCCAAAATTGTGAGCCAATATATATGTCTTTCCTTTTTTAAAGTTTATTATCCAGGTATTTTTTAATAATAATAAAGAGACAACATAAACTTTATGAGATATAAAGTTTCTGTAAAGGATGACTCATTGGATTTTAGCATGAATGACTGGATTTTCCTGTTATCATGGAGTCAGAACACAACTGGGAAGAAGCAGGTGATGGGATTACAGGAAGCTGTTGAATGTTCTTTGGGGTATTTCAGTTCAGTGTCCAAGAGCAGGTGACTACTCTGAAAGCAAATGTACATGCTTAGAAGTAAAATTATGGATTTAGATTTAGGAATCATAAAGAAATGCATAATGAGTGAAGCTATACTTTTTGATTCTATTGGCAAGAAGATGGACTCACTTAGGAGTTACAGAAGGCTTAAAAAAGATATATAAATAACAACACTATTTAAACTTTAGGTAGAAGAAGAAATTCCACTAGAGACAAAACATAGGAAGATGATTAAACAAAAAAATAAAACGACTTAATAAAATCTAAGGATTTTTTTCAAGCTGAGATTGATAAGAATATCTAATATTAAAGAGACTTCAGAGTGAGAAATCTAAACTTTCATATGTATTTAAAAATGATCTTATAAATGATTTCACAAGTAATGTTATTTTGTCTTAGCATTATCAACAAAACAGTGTTTCCATTTTTCCACTGTTTATTTCTGTATCATGAAAGAGGAATGGGTAGGATTCTCAACAAATTGGAAGACATTTTGAATGGATTTCCCAAAAAATAAAGAATACATAATCATAGAACACAAATTGACTTGGGAAGTGTAAAACACCTAAGAAGTCATATTTCAAATGGTCAATGTCA